>NC_137663.1:12659226-13309226 GCF_963422515.1 Blennius ocellaris
TGTGGTGATTAATTAAGGTCATAATTCAATTGCCAAAAAAACCCCTGAACAGACAAAGTATTTGATTGATTTAAAAAGGGGGGCTTATTGCAGTGTTAAGGTTTATTGATGACAAAGGTGGTTCTAATTCTTTTGTTACCTGAAGGCACAGTTGGAGTGGGTTGGCCTGTGATTGGCTGAGAGTGTAGAAGGGGGCGGGTCGTGCAGTGTCTGCATGCATGTGTTGCTTGTGTCTTTCTCAGTGGAGAAGAGCGGCTGGTTCTGTTTAATAATAAAGCGGCTTTACAGACAAGAAAGTCGTCTTGCGGGTCACCGCACAGTGACTTGGACAAGTAACTTTAATCTGATTACTGGTCTGGAAATAGTAATGCGTTAGCTTACTAGTTACTGAAAATGGTCATATGAGAGTAGTGCGTTACTAATGAATGCATTACTGGCATCACTGGTAGTGGGAAACTTTATTTTGTAGCGAGGCAGGGTTTACAAGTGGAAGTACTTTAGTTGGAGAGATGAGAGAAAAGAAAAGCGTTTGAGAAGTGTTTGAATGGAAAATACAGTTTGGAGTTCCTTGCTGAACACGCCGCCTCTGACTCCCGTTCATTGGCTCTACATCACCACAATTTTATTTTGAGCCAATTTGTCAAAGTATTTATGTTGGGCTTGTTTATTGAAGTATATCCATCTCTTATTGTATTTTATTTATTTGTTGTTTTCAAAAGATTGAGTGCAGTACAACAGTTAATTTTTTTACTACTACATTCCAAGATATCTTTATATATTTAACAGGAGTTATTTTTAAACATGTTAAATAAATGCTGTTCCAAATTCAAAGACATAAATGTGTAAATAATCGTGATTTCAATATTGCCCAAATTAATCGTGATTAGGATTTTTTTCCACAATCGAGCAGCCCTATTCCAAACGTCCCCATAATAACTAGTATATGGGTGCGAAGCTCTATTTGGGTAGTTGTTTTTTTCCCCCCTAACCTGCAACTTCTAGATGGACGCATTTGTAAAGGTTGTCAGAAATACGCAGGTCAGATCCTGTCAGTAGTGACAATAAGAATAAAAGGCAACTGGGAGAATTGTTTTTTGTTTTTTGTTTTTTGTTCTAACTGAAATTTGTTCTCAACAGAAGGAGTTGTGAGGGTGCCGAATCACTGTCTGCAAAAAGCCAATAAAGCTCTTCAGAGTCTCAGGAAGTCGGTCTTTGAAACACTGGAGCCCAAACTGCACTGCAAACTGGGTAAGACCAAGAGCTCATGTTTGTATCCATCAACCTGCAGTGACGTAATGTTTTCGTTCCATGGCTGAAGTTCTCGCCAAGCGTTCAAAACGCATCAGAATTAAGAAAGATTATTTATTTTTTTTTATGTAAAAAGTACTTAAACAGCTTCACAATGGCCAATATTGCATTCAGTTCATAATGATAAAATCATACCTTTGGTGTTGTAAATATAATTTAAAGCATCTGCAGAAGTCGCTGGATATTTGTCTTTGTTTCTTCGTGATATTGTACTTTATTCCAGCGACACCGTTTATACTTTGGTCTTAATGCAAGTCTATGCCGACATTAAAAGTCGCGTAACTCTGTCCTTAAAGTAGAACTCAAAGTCCAGAAACGTGTGTGAAATTCAGACAGCAAGATAGCATGAATTCTCTAAATTCAAGAACCCTAAACAAACAAAAAAAAGTCTGTAAACATCAGTAAGTAGAAGAGTGTGTTTGTGTGCTGTTTGGGAAGAAGAAAGGATTCTCGCTCCACATCGCTAAAGAGTTTACTTGTTTTAAGATTCTTTTAATCCCTGGATGTGAGCAGGTCAGTTCCGCTCCTGGGGGGGTATTCTAGAAAAGAGGTTCAACCAACTGCTTCTGGACAGGTTCTTTCTGAAATATAGGTTGTTATTCACGGAAGAGTTGTTGAACTCGGGCTATTTTAACAGACTCGATCAATATCATCTAGTGCTGGCCCTGGTTAAAAAAAATAATAATAATAATTTTGGCCTAAAAATTAACATCATTAGTTTTGGAAGATGTTGAAATGATGGTGGCCATCCACCACGAAATACTGTTTTGTCAACATCTGTTCAAAAACATGAAACTTTACCAGCTCTTTGTAAAATCATCTGTAAATGTATTCCTCCAGATTGGGCCGTGCATCTTTTAATCCACGATTAGCCTTGTTGTCTTCATCACAGTAAACATGTTTTGCCCAGTCTACTGTTTCCATGAACTCCCTTTCTACTGTGGTTTTTTTTTTTTTTTTTTTTTTTCCTGCTGCATAATCGACCATGTTCAGTTTAAATACTGTGGTGTAGCGTTTTCTTTTTGGCACATTTTCCTTACGTTAGACCAACATGGTAGTAATTGAACTTGTCACACAGTGCCTGTCGTGTTTCCAGATGGTAGAACAGGGAAATTTGACAGAGAAGTTGCTTGTGACACGTCACATGACCAAACAAAAAAGTATGGAGTTATATTTGTGCCAAAATTCTGAGCGAGCGATGGGAAAATTTGAGCGCAAAAAAATTTATTGTGCAAGCGCACTAAAAGCATTTTGAGGAAATATTTAAAACAAGGAAGAAGAGGGAAAAACAAACTGCGAGGGAAAACAGAAATAAGGAAAACTAAAGATAATGATCCTGGATTACAACATGTTTTCCCCCGCAGTTTGTTTTTCCCTCTACTTCTTCTTTTTCTTCTTCGTCGGTTATGAGGCACTTCCAAAATCCGAAGTAACCAATCAGAATTCAACGCCCGCCCCAAATTTCTGTGATTGGTGGACAACCGTGTCTGTCACATTTGGGCTTTGGATATTTTGAGCGAGCGCACAGCAGAACTTGAGCGCGGACGTGGAGAGATTTGAGCGAGCGAGAGAGAGAGAGGTTGAGCGCAGAGGAAGAATCTGAGCGCAGAAATGATTTTTGAGCGTGCAATCTCGTTTGTCTTTGCGCAATTTAAATATTTCCTCAAAATGCTTTTAGTGCGCTTGCACAATTAATTTTTTTGCGCTCATATTTTCCCATCGCTCGCTCAGAATTTTGGCACAGATATAACCCCATACAAAAGGTGCACATTATGGAGAATGCACCAGGCTAGAATTTTCAGTCTAAAACTTGTCAGGCCCCGTCTACTTTACGACGTTTCAAAAAAACGCATAATTTTTGCACTTTTGTTTCAGAAAAAGGACTGCCAGTGTTAATGGCTTTGATCATAGAATCAACACACGGCCTGTTTGCTGAAATGCACTGGTGAGACCACTGCATGTGCAGAAGAACTATTTACTACGTGGTGCGCATGCACAGTGACGGCTTTTCAGAAAAGCTGTTTTCGACCGTGCCCACGGAGGTGGAGTCGGGGTGTTTTTGAAAAGTTCCACCTTGGGAGCAACGTGTAAATGGACACTAAAATGCATCAAAGGATTTCATTTTTAAAATGTCGTGTAAACAGGGCCTCCATTTCAGTCAAGTGGCCAAGAAGACACAGTAGAAATGGTGCAAGACAATCAATGTTAAGTCATGTTTTAGAGAAGAACATTGTCGATAGACGTTGCTTGTAATCGAGTCAAGAACCGATGAACAATCTGAGTTTCGATCAATTTGTTCTTATTCTTCTGTAGCTCTGTTTGAATTGAGTATAAAAGCACTGCATAATAATTCAGCTATTATAGCAACAGCTACTTTTCAGCACATTTGCACCTCCTAATCAAAGTTTTTTTTTTTTATTATTCAAATTCAAAATTTGTTCACTGTAACTAATTATCACTATTAAATACAAAGACTTCGATAAAACTCCTTCGCTGGCCTATCTTTCAGCGTTCAGCAGCATTGAAGGAGAACAGAGTTAACTCCAGAACAATATGCAAATCATGGCAAGCGACTGTGAGCGGGGAAGAAATGTCTAAGCGAATGCTTTTCAAACTCTGCAACACAATGCTCCCAGGGCCCTTCAAGCCTTCTGTTCTTGGATATTACTGTTCCTATACCACACTGCTTCGGCTGTGCAGAGCAATTAAGGTGATGCAAAGATCTGTATTGAATACTACAGTGTCTTGTTTTGGTAGTTTGCTCGCGTTAAATCTAAAAATATGAGTGTTGAGGTTTATAATAAATATGCCCATCAGCCACTTTTCACATTTCTAGCTTATATCAGATATTGTGTGCAAGAAAAGGATGTACTATGACTCCATTTTCAGTATCCATGCAAATATTTGATCGTTATCTTTTGGGCCCGCCACTATCGTCTGACATCGGTAAAAGACGAGTTCATACTGGCATACCTTGGGTTTAAAACTGCTGTGGAAAAAAAAAAAAAAAAGGAAAACACGGAGGTATGAAAGAAAACTGCAAAAGTTGTTCAGATTCAGGCAAATATGATTCACACTTAATCTTCAAATGTAAAGATGCTTGCAATTTCTTAAATTCGCACCACATTTGATCCGGTTACTCACGCAAGCCTTTGAAAATACAGAGTGTGACTGTCGGCACAACTCACTCTTGAACCAGTTTCGCACTCTTAACTTCTGCACGCCGGTGTTTTGTTTTTTTTCAGGTCAGAAGGAAACTCCGGTGTTCGCGATGCCTCTGCTGCTCTCCATGGACTCCTGGGCGGAGCGACTTTTCCAATCAACCTTTCACTGGGAGTTCAAGTGTGGGTCGTGCAGAGCTGCTACCAAAGAGTGGTGAGTCTGATGGCCTGTTTGGCTGAGAACATCTTCAGAATAATAGCAGGGTGTTTAAAAAGAGTGAAGCTCCAAATCCTTAAAGTGGGTTGTATTTGCATGCATTGACAACAGTGTATATTATTTTCTAAATCGCAAAGAAAAATTAGTATGGAGTTGCCTTGTCTGCATTTTTACGAACTCTTTGCTGCGTGAACTTTAGGATTCCACATTCTGAGAAGCGTCTGTTTCATGGAGTTGACCTTTGAACAGGTATTCCAGCACAGATTGATGTGAAAACCTTCTGCAATTCCTCTACATTTATTGCTTTTGTGTCAGAAACGGTATTAATTCTTTTGAACCAAGATGCTGCTTGCTTATTGGTGCATTTGTAGTCGTCCTATTGAAGCACCCATTTCAGGGGCATTTGCTCTCAGCATGAGGCAGCATGACCCCTTCAAGTAGTTTGATACACTGATGTGTCGCACTGCATGAGGCAAATGGTGGTCACACCAGATACTGACTGGTTCTGAGTCCCCAGACCCCCAATAAAGCAAAAAAAAAATTCACATTTCAGAGTGGCCTTTTATTGTGGACAGTCTAAGGCACACCTGTGCACTAATCATGATGTCAGATCAGCATCTTGATGTGGCACACCTGTGAGGTGGGATGGATTATCTCAGCAAAGCAGAAGTGCTCACTATCACACATTTAGACAGATTTGTGAACAATGTTTGAGAGAAATGGTAATATTGTGTATCTGGAATGAATTTTAGATCGTTAAGTCCATCTCATGGAAAATGGGCGCAAAAACAAAAGTGTTGCGTTTATATTTTTGTTGAGTATATATGCAAAGTGATCCATGATCCCTGGAATAGTAAAAGTAGCATCCTCAGGTCATGATGCTTCCACCACCATGCTTCTGTCTTGTTGGACCCAAAAAGAAAAACTTTACCAGAAGATGTTTTTCCATTTCTTTTGAGGAAAGTGGATGTTTTCTTTAGCAAATTATATCTTCTTACATTTTGTTTTGTTTTTTTACATCAAGGTTTTGCCAGTGCTGCTTGCTGACAGATTAGCTTCACACATTGTCACAGTCCTCACAGTTGACTTCAGACCGTCTGATTATCCTGGCGATGATCGTTGACTGAGTCTTCGATCCACTCGAATGGTGTTCTTCAGTTTTCTTTCACAGTTTTTGCGTTCAATCTTGAAGCCTTGGCGATCATTTTGAGCAGTTTACCATTTTCTGCACTTCTTTTTAAGTTACTGATAAATTATTCTCCATGTAATATCATTTCTACCCAACCAGTGATGGATCTGGTTCGTCATAAACCGCGAGCTGTGCATGAATGTTTGTTAATTGTGTTGAATGCAATCCGACCGGAGAGAAGTACCGCGTTAACTAAAACTCTCAAGTGCCTTTGCTGTTTCACTGAAGGTGGGCTTGAATGGATTCCCTTAGATTTGTCTTTAATTCAGACTCATTTGTCTGCAGGTCGGTGTCAGGAGTGGATTATTGTTAATCTTTAGCAATGGCTTGAACTGCACAGTTCATTAATTATTTTTTATATCAGTGAAACGTCGAAGAAACTGTCCTGTAAGTTTATTCTTGTTTTTTCATCCAAATGTCGGGTTGTTTGAAATAAAGGAAGAAAAAAAAGGCAAAATCATTAAACTTACAAACCAGCACCAGGTGACAAGTGATGGTGCGTAACAACAGGCGATATTTACACTCACCGGTTTCAAAAAGTCCCGCCACCCAGAACATGACCCCGTCTCTGAAAATACCAGAGGCACCAGGGTTTGAGGAATAAACTTGAGAACCGATTTTATCCTCGAACATTCAACACCCTAGCATACTACGATGATCCTCAATCCCTTCGATCTGATTTGGAGTATTCATTAGCTCACAGGTCATTGCTTTTCCAGTTTGGGCTGCCGGCGACAGCAATAATGACAAAAATCTCAACCAAAATACAAACGAGCTCGAAAAAAAGACAATGGCAGCTCAGGAATGAAAAATACACTCGTGGTGACACATTATGCACCACTGCGTCTGAGCAGTTTCCACTACAAGTCCTTCTTCCTCGTTTCTTGTGAACTTTTGCCCATCCTGTGGAGGTGAGACATTCTGGTGAACGTCGGTCTCATTATTGACGAGTTTAAACACAAGTGGAGCTGAAATTTAGAACTGTGTTAATTTCACTCGCGTAGATAGGAACGTGTATTATCAAACATTTGATGTTGTACAGATAAGAAAGCGACCAGTATGTAGCACACTATTCATAAAACATTGAAAATCGGTGTAATTTTAGCAGATAAAAGACCGGACCTCGTATAATAATGATGAACGAGGGAATGCTGTGAGTGGTTTCATAGGCGCTGAAAGGTCTTTTTATTCACTTGACAGCAGGTGGAAAATTGTAACTGTGTTGTAATAAAGGCAGCTGAAACTATTGAAAATGCAAGCTCAACTAATAGCAATCAATTCAGTGATGGCAGAATTAAGCATTTGTCATTTGGACTCATTTTGTCGAGCTATCAATCCTAAACCAACATGGGTTTTTTTTTTTTTCTGTTTTGCAGGGTTAATAAAACCGTCTCCACATGCACCAATCTCATGCCTGATTGGCGCCCGCTGCACGCCGTCCACAAGGCCCCATGCAACGTGTGCCGCAGCAAAAACCAGAAGAGGACAATGACGCTGGTTAGGTGAGGACTGAACGTGCTGTATTCCTATGTGTAGTTTGCACTTTGATTGGTAAGTGAAAAAATCTTTTTTATATATAAAAAAAAAAAATGATAGATATAGATATACAGTACAGACCAAAAGTTTGGACACACCTTCTCATTCAATGAGTTTCCTTTCTTTTCATGACTATTGACATTGTAGATTGACACTGAAGGCATCAAAACTATGAATTAACACATGTGGAAACATGTGCTTAACAAAAAAGTGTAAAACAACTGAAAATACACCTATATTCTAGTTTCTTCAAAGTAGCCACCTTTTGCTCTGATTACTGCTTTGCACACACTGCATTCTGTTGATGAGCTTCAAGAGGTCGTCACCTGAAATGGTTTTTACTTCGCAGGTGAGCCCTGTCAGGTTTAATAAGTGGGATTTCTTGCCTTATAAATGGGGTTGGGACCATAAGTTGTGTTGTGCAGAAGTCAGGTGGACACACAGTTGATTGTCCCACTGAATAGACTGTTAGAATTTGTATTATGGCAAGAAAAAAGCAGCTAACTAAAGAAAAACGAGTGGCCATCATTACTTTAAGAAATGAAGGTCAGTCAGTCCGAAAAACTGGGAAAACTGTGAAAGTGTCCCCAAGTGCAATCGCAAAAACCATCAAACGCTACAAAGAAACTGGCTCACATGAGGACCGGCCCAGGAAAGGAAGACCAAGAGTCACCTCTGCTGCGGAGGATACATTCATCAGAGTCACCAGCCTCAGAAATGGCAGGTTAACAGCAGCTCAGATTAGAGAGCAGGTCAAAGCCACACACAGTTCTAGCAACAGACACATCTCTATAACAACTGTTAAGAGGAGACTGTGTGAATCAGGCCTTCATGGTAGAATAGCTGCTAGGAAACCACTGCTAAGGACAGGCAACAAGCAGAAGAGACTTGTTTGGGCTAAAGAACACAAGGAATGGACATTAGTCCAGTGGAAATCTGTGCTTTGGTCTGACGAGTCCAGATTGGAGATCTTTGGTTCCAATCACCGTGTCTTTGTGCGACGCAGAAAAGGTGAACGGATGGAGGCTACATGCCTGGTTCCCACCGTGAAGCATGGAGGAGGAGGTGTGATGGTGTGGGGGTGCTTTGCTGGTCACACTGTTGGGGATTTATTCAAAATTGAAGGCCTACTGAACCAGCATGGCGCCACAGCATCTTGCAGCGGCATGCTATTCCATCCGGTTTGCGTTTAGTTGGACCATCATTTATTTTTCAACAGGACAATGACCTCAAACACACCTCCAGGCTGTGTCAGGGCTATTTGACCAAGAAGGAGAGTGATGGGGTGCTGCGCCAGATGACCTGGCCTCCACAGTCACCGGACCTGAACCCAATGGAGATGGTTTGGGGTGAGCTGGACCGCAGAGTGAAGGCAAAAGGGCCAACAAGTGCTAAGCATGTCTGGGAACTCTTTTAAGACTGTTGGTAGACCATTTCAGGTGACGACCTCTTGAAGCTCATCAAGAGAATGCCAAGAGTGTGCGAAGCAGTAATCAAAGCAAAAGGTGTCTACTTTGAAGAACCTAGAATATAAGACATATTTTCAGTTGTTTCACACTTTTTTGTTAAGTATATAATTCCACATGTGTTAATTCATAGTTTTGATGCCTTCAGTGTGAATCTACAATTTTCATAGTCATGAAAATAAAGGAAACTCTTTGAATGAGAAGGTGTGTCCAAACTTTTGGTCTGTACTGTATATATATATGGTGGAGCATAAATCCACAGGCCAAAGTCTTTTTCACAGGACAATTTGAAACAAAGCCTGCATCAGTTTGTTGGTGTCGCTTTATAAATTAAATGGCATACATTTTAGTTTGATCATAGAAACATGGTCTGCATACCGTCACATGATGGCGAGTATTTAAACAGATGTTTAAAAAAAGGGGGGGGGTTACTGTGCTGAATTTTAAGTAATTAACAGTATTACTAAACAATTCATCCAAAAAGCACGACGTTTGACAAACTGCTTTCCAGGGTATTATGAAAATAAACAGAGCTTGTATATGTTTCGCAACACGATTTACGTGGATTTTGGTGTTTAAGCTCTGTAAAAACATCGTCAGATGAAAAGGCTGGCATTAGTCAAGAGGCAGTGCCCTACGCACTGCTTTTAGCCAACCGATGATTAGAAAGCGCCCGTGTGTTTTTACACCATCAGTCCCACACAGACACACTCGCTCACACACAGATGGTGACAGCTGCTGAGGTGCTCACACACACATTAAGAGCAACTTGTCCTGCCCAAAGGCACTCCAACATATGGACAGGTTGTCCTGAGCCGCCGCCGCACAGAACATGTATGAGGGAAGCCGTGAGGTGCGCTGTTGGTGTGACAGAAGCGTTCAGGGAGGAGGTGGGATTACACAAAGGATCAGCTCCGAGCCCTTTCTTGTTTATGGTGATAGACGGGCTAAGAGATGAAGCGAGGAAACAGGAGTCTCCATGGAGTGTCATGTTTGCATGTGACCCAGTGATCGGTGGTGAGGGTTAAGAAGTAGGTTGAGGAGATCTGGAGCAAGTTGTGGTTTGTGTTGCAGAGGAATGAAGGCGAGCCGGAGTAAAACGGCGGATGTGAATCGTGCAGAAGAGGTGAAGATGAGCGTATAGGCAGGTTGAACTGGTTTGAGATGGTGTCAGGAGCGAGCGGTGATGGGATGGACCCGGCCAGGTTGAAGGAGGAGATGTTGGCCAAAACACAAGGGGAAGACCAGGGAGGAGGGTCATGGATGCAGTGAGGAAGGGAGGATACAGGAGACGGAAGGTGTTGGGAGAAGATGAGCCAGTCCCTCACAAATACCAGGAGCAGATGGAGTGTGTTTTGATAAGGGATGAACTGCAACCTGGCCCAATGGTGTACCTCTACTGTCTCCTGTAGCAATCCTTCTGAGTAAATCAGCGCTGGAAGAAATGGGGGAAAAAAATAAAGGGGCATGCTGCAACTCTTTGGGGAAAAAAACATTGTAAAAATTAGAAAAAGTCTGTCACTTCTTTTGTTGCTTCCACCGACACCACTGAAGTCCATCCGCCCCATGTCTGTTTGATATCAACCTTTGTTTCTCTGTTTTCATTTTCCTCTCTTGCCCATTGAACCACACTGCTTCCTCTGCGTTGGGTAGGGTGCCTCCTGTGTTTGCGCTGCACTTCGTCGAGGGTCTCCCTCACGGCGATGTCGGCGCCTACGGCTTCGACTTCAAGGGAAAACGCCACTCAGTCACCACCGTCATCCAGTACAAGCAACACCTGAAGCACTTTGTCACCTGGGTTCGTCACTCTGATGGTGGGTATTTTAAAACCGACCTGGTTGAAGTTTATTTACCTTTAATTACCTGACTTTTCCTATATGCAGACCAGTTAATGAGCTTTGAATTACTGTCTGATTAGCACGCCAAATATATTACCTAATCATAAATACCTGGACCTACTTTAAATTGGTGTCGCTGATTTTGGCGTCACATCCCCCTGAATGGATTTGTTTAACCAGCAGTTATGTTCACACATGTTGTGAAACCTTTTTTATACCGAGTTGTGAAACGGCTTTGCTCCTTGTTGTGTCACATGAGGTCTGGAGGTTAATTCCTCTGAAGCAGTGTTTGCCAACAGCACATTCTGCTGGACGGCTGTGGAAGTGTTAAACCAGAGGAAAGACCAATGTAGGGCTCCTCATTGCCTTTTTCTAATTGAGATTTCACAAAACCTAAAAATTTTATTTTTTTAGTTCAGTATCAGCAAACCTTACCCAGTATTTTTGTTTTTGATTATTACTGATATATAAGTAATAAATCTATAATGAGGCATTATGGACTTTTTAAAAAGCAACCGTGTCGGAAATAATATAAAGCTAATATTGCATAATTCATTTTGATAAAAGCTTTTTTTGATCAGATCAGTAGATACACAAACATTTTCTCAAATAAAAATGAAACACTTAATTACTGCACTTGCTCAACAACTGTAATTACCAGAGGTTGATGCTGTAATTTAATCTGTCCTGTGTCTCATCCACTTACACTTCCTCAGCTAATTGGTAATGTTTTGTTCTAACGATATGAAACTAGTGCTGATTGTAAAACTGAGTGATTAATGCACGAGTAATGACACATTTGATGCACTGGTAAAATAATAACAAATACATCGTTAGAGAAAAGGACTAAAATAATACCGAATATTGATGAGCGACATTGACTAAAAATGTTGGCATTTAAAAAACAATTTTAAATGCCACACTGAGAGAATGACTGATCCTGGGGTTTTTTTTAGGTTGTGGCTGAAATGTAATCTTAGCTGTTTAAGACTTAATCCCATGTGTGCTATTTTTATTGTTGTTGTTTTGATTATTCTTTCTGTGCTTCCTTCCTTCAGGTTCATGGCTGGAATATGACGACTTAAAACACCCCCACCATAAAGCCCATGAAAACCTGCAGGTGCCCGCGAAGGAGCTGCACATCCTGCTCTGGGAAGTGGAGGAGAGCAAAGACTCTCGTTCTTGTTCGCCCTCCAGCACGTTTATTGAATCTGAAAACCAGACAGTCGCCGCGTCGAATGACGGGCGCTCGGGAGCAGATGATCCACGGGACTTTGCTCCAGATATTTCTGCAACTCACAATGACTCCGATATTGTGTGCGCACTCTCGACGTCCGACACGACGATGGCAGCAGAGGGGGACACTTCGATAGGCGACAACACGCTGCTCGACGCCTTCCAGGGCCTTTCCCACAGCGACATCATCACGCTCACTTTGGTGGAGTTAAATCCTGAATCGGAAGCAAAGCCGCAAGACGACCTGCAATCTCCAGAAGTGAGCGTTCCAAGTCGGAGTGAAGCGGTCACAACCACCGCAGACGCCTCCTCCACCGCAGGAGACGTTGGAAAGTGTCACAGCTCTGATGTTGAGCCTTGCGCCTCGTCGGAAACCGACTCCCTGGACGGCTCATCCAGCGATCCTACATACAAGCCGTGTGTCAGGAGGGGTCAGGCCGGACCGGTCACCCGGAGCAGAAACAAAGCATCCTCGTCAAAAGAAGCTCCTCCTTCACGTGCTTCCAGCAAAATGAGCGTCACTGCTAAGGCGCCAGCTTCCCAAGTCATCACCCCACGTGTTGCTGTTACTCAGCAAGAACCTCCCGTCTCTCCCCTCAAAGTTTGTCCTCCATCCGCCACTCAGCAACCAGTGCTGGTATCCAACCCTCAACTTTCCTACCTGCTCAGTAAACACCCACTAAGCCAAGTTCAGAAGTCCACTGCGAAATCCGCCACAAAACAAAAGCCTGACCCGAACCCGATTCACTCCACACCCAACAATTTGAAGAGACAGCAAGCTCCCGCTGCACTACTTTACCCTAAAGCACAGCTCAGGACGGAGGGCAGCGACAGTCTCCCGCCCAAAGCCGCAGAGATGTACGGGGCCTTTGGTGCCACGGGGTCAAACAGCCGCACTGTATTCAAACCGCCTCGTGCTGCTAACCACTTGAACGGTGCAGAGAGGACCATGACATTGCTTCCAACACATGAAGACTCTTTGAAGAAACAGTCCTCAAGTCTTCCCCCGGGTCTCGGTAGCAGCACCGACCTGCTCAGGCACAAGCTGCTAAAGAAACTGAAAGCGAAGAAGAAGAAGCTCGCCAAGCTGGACAAGCTCTTGGGCCTCCAGGGGGGAGCCAAGCTCCGGCCGGACAGCACCGACCTGGGCTCCCCCAGCACCGTCACCTCCAGCACCTACGATGGGTCGACGTACGACGACATCCTCTCGGACCTGCTCTCGCCCGCGACCACAGCCAGCAACCTCTCGCCGGACAGCACGGAATTCCTTGAAATGCTCGCCAATGGGAAAGACGGTACCGACCACACCGACTTTGTCGCTCCGGTCCTGCCAACATATGGGGAAATGAACAAACCCAACCCCGAGAACTTCCTGGAGGAGTTTTTATCCAAGGCTGCCAGTCAGACGCCCACTGACATGGAGGCCGAGGCTCTCGGCGCTCTTGAACTTTTTATTTAAGCTGTGGTAATAAATGCAACAATTGGGTGTTTTTTTTTTTTTTTTTAACTGTTTAATTGTGCAATTGACCTGAAATCTATAAGTGGACTTGTTTCCATTGATGTAGAAGGCTTTGCATATGTTCGACTTGGTTGTCACGAGCTTTGAAAATGCACTTTTCTTTTTAAAACGGGTTTAAACCGACTGTACTTGGATGGGTTGATTAGAGAAGCTGTGTTCACAGTCAAAACTGTTAGGCTTTTTTTTATGTTCATTTTACAGTGTTCCAATAAAAAATTCTGATGAATTGTGCGTTTAATTTATTTCGAATTCATAAATTAATAATTTTGCAGACTTCAGTTGAGACAACTGCAGAGGAATAAAAATAATTCAAAGTCTTAAAGTTGAAGCTATTACAGGTTTTATGTAACATTTTATTAAGAGCCCTGTTAATGTTTATATAAAATGGTCACGAGATGAATAATTTGGATTGTTATTACTATTACTCAGCTCCGTTGTCACGTCGACACTCAAAACGCCATAGAAGTTTTGTGTTTTCACTTGGAATGGTCACTGTGTAAATAGACCCTCAGATCCTGTAAAAATGTTTCCACGTGAAAGACCACAACCACCAGCAGGGTTTACGTTGAGGCCTGGAGATCAGCAGGAATACGGTGAGATATCACACATAAGCAGGAGTGTCGTAGTTGACAGTAAGCTGCATTGTTTCTGACTCTTAACCCTTCAGGGATGCAGTGGAATCCATTTCAGCCGAAGTTCATCCCCAAACCGGACCAGCGGACCCGAGCTTAACGTCAGAAGTATGACCCTTCGGCCCAACCAAGAAATAACATATAATTTAGTAAATATGCCCAGTGAAACTTGGCGCACTTCAATTCAATGACAACTCACTTCTTGATCTCTTAAGTTCTCTTTACGTTTGATACATTTCTGTGCACCGACAAACCATCATGTATTTAACGGTTGACTAAACATACTGTGTCTGATCTCGTGATTAGCATTAGTATGCTAAAATGAAAATGAAAGTCGGCTTCTTTTTCTAGGAGGTCATCAATCTTAAAATGGAGCTAATATTCAGATTATAGTACATCTTCCTCATTAACATCTAGATTATGGAGCATCGTCATCCTCCCCTGAGCTTCAGCAGGTCATTTTCTTTTCTTTTGTTGAACAGATGTTCGTTCAGATATAAGTTCATCTGAGAAGCAGAGCACTGCTAGCCCTGTCAAAAAGGATTTTTTTTAAATATATAATTAAAAAGTGATTCTGAAATCTGTCTGTAATCAGTTAGTGACTTTAGCAACTTTATCCAGAGGACGACTGGTTATATTTTGTGAAGCTCAAATCTCCTTTGTCCGATAAATGCATCACAACTCCTTTCCTCTGCTGGGGCCAGCAGAAGAAAGCATTGCTAACCTCTGATGGATGCTGGGTGCTGCTATTGGGTTAAAATGTTGAGTGACAGTATCATCAGCCAATCAAATTTTGATGGGTTCTTGACAGAGCGCCTGAGGGCCAGCAGAGTTTCTAGCGCTGGTCTTGGTGTCGTCATTGAAATGAGCTTGACTGATTGGCCCATGGGCAGGTGGTGATGACGCACTGTTAGTATCTTCTAATCTGCGGCTAATTTAACAGCAAGATCGGATGATACAATAGCGGACCTGCTTCGGGGGCCTTTTTTATTTTGTTCTGACAAATCAGATGGTCTTATTCTGGACTCTGTAGACGGAGTAGCGGTATAGAGAATGTATATATGCAACCTACTGTAAAAGATAGTGTTACAGTAGATGGCATTGTTTGCATCAATGCTAATATTTGCCTTTGAGACATCCCACAATTCATTTGTAGTGAGGTGATATTCACGCTCAATGGTAGAAGTGATAGAAGCATGGATGTCATTAAGAAGATGGGTTATTTTAAAGTACAACTGTCTCTTCTTCTCTGTCGTCTCATACAAATACATACAAATTCTAACACGTGGTTGAAAAATAAAACAAATAACAGTCGCCAAAGAGATGCAAAACGTGAAGGTGAAGATGTGATCTTATAAGTCGGGTACAAACATAGAGGAAGTAGGTAACTTGTTTGCGCTCCAGAGCATCATTTACATAAAGAGGAAGCCACAAACAACATATGTGGGATGATGGGTGAACGGTGTCACGGAGGCAGATATTAGGTTTGCATTACCTTTCTCTAACTCAGTTCCAGCATCGACCTGCTTCAGCCGCACACACACACACACACAGGTCAACATGGAAACCAACAAAGTGGTGGAAAACATCTACCTTCTGGTCGTCGTCACCCTCGTCAGTGTACTGCAGAACAGTAAGACAAAGCTAAATGTTTTTTTTTTGTTTTGTTTTTTTTAAAGCTCTGAAATGGTGACCAGTCACGCAATTACTAATGCTGTTGTTTAATTTGTGTCTTTGTTTAAGTATTCTTCGCTCAGAAGGTTGAGAAGTGTAAGAATATCCCCATTTCTGCGATGGAGCGAGTGGCTTGTGCCAAGTAAGTGCCCTTTTCTCAATGTCTCGTCTTCTACTGAAAATGTCTCTGCCAGTCACACAATGGGTGGCTCTGTGTTATTTCTGTTTCCTTCTGTGAGCTCTCCATTTGAATTTATAGCCCACCCAAATAATACTTCCACTGAGAGAGAGGCAAGCCTTATTTGCCTGAACACAAGCTGGTCCACAGCACATTTGAATGCCTGCTGGGATGACGGAACAGACACGGTCCCCATTTGGAAGGCATGTGTTTCTCCAGCTTTTCACCGGGTTGAATCATCATCTTGTTAAAACCGGGAACGGACTTGCACATGCCCGCAGTCTGTGGTCTGCGGTCATATCGGGCTAAAGTCTCAGCCTTGGTCCTAATTGTTCATTGAAGTAAATGTAGAAACTTGTGACTTGAAATTTAGAAACAAGCCTCGGATGAATCACGGAGAGAAAGATGTTGAAAGAAATACAGTGTCTGCTTCAAAAGAGAGAACACAAGATCAGAGGAAAAACAACTTTCATGAGTTTTTGTTGTTTGGTTCCACACACTCTACTACATTGATGAGCTCTGAGAAAAAGGCTGCAGCGCTCAAAACAAATGTATACAAATGTTGTATTTGTAACTGAGACTGTTTTGTTCAGTTGCTGGAAAAGGAACAAGGCACTTCTGGTTTTCTAAAGGAAATATCTGAGCAACATCCTGTCATGGAGAAAATCTAACACTTTCAAAAACTGACGAGCTTCACGCTCCAAAGAGTGATGCAAATAGTCAGTGAGAGTGTAAAGCCCTGTTTTAATTGTCTGTCGGGTCGGTTTAATGAGTTGTGAGAGAAAGGATCAACACTATGAACTTGATGGGATTTGTTCGAATGGCTGAAAGTCTCTTTTTAATAGAATAATCTTGCTAAGTAACTTGAGGATCACATAGTGAATGTAGTGCGGAGCCAAGAAAAGCACGTTTAAATATTACAAGAAGAAATCTCTCGTGAGTATTTGGTATACTCACAATGATGAAACTATTAATTATGTGTTAAAATGCTGACCGAATAATCTATGATAACTGATCAACGCTACAAGTGACTTGATTTCAAAGGTTATATATGGAAAAATGCCCTTAACTTTGTGGTCATATTTCTCTTTCCCATTCCTTTAATTAGTTCGTATGTGTGAGGCAGGAAAAGGTTAGAAGGCCACGGACTTGTACAACATACTGCACTGATTATTGCAAGTTATTGCAACAGCCAAGTCATGCTGACACAAACGAGTGGCCTCACTTTTTCCTGGCTTTGCAACTCTAACGCCGCTCCTCAGACATATTAAATGCAGGACTATTTGGCTCGGTATCACGATGTTTCCTTTATGTTTTCTCACTGCAGACGATTGACTTTTCTCTGTCACGCATTCTTTCAGTCGCAACTGTATGGACGTTTACCCCACTTTCCTGGCAGTGATGTGGTGTGCCGGACTGTGTCTCAGTCAAGGTAACTACTAATGACCGTAAACTTTCGTAAACAGTGCCACGCCTTCTCAGAGTGAATTCACCAGGACAAAAATAAACAGTCAACGATGTCGTTTACCAGCAGCAGTGCTTTTAACTCGCAATCAACACTTCATCTGCTTGTCACGTGTCCACATCGAAACGCAAACACGCCTACCACTCTGAGACATTCATGGGTATTGTGTGCATTATGATATCATATCAAACACGTTAGAAAATAATTTACAGAGCGCGTAGCAGTTCCTGCATTGTGGCGAGCTGGAATTTCCCACATGAATAGAATAAACAGTGTGAGTTGTTGGCTTTATGCTGTACATACCATTCCTCTGCCAACAGCTCTTTGGCCCAAGCCGTTCACTCAAATCTAATTTTGCATTGGACGAGGAACGCAAAAAGGAAATATTCATTGAACTTCATAGATTTTATTCAAGTATTTTTCAAGCTGTCGCTACTCTTTTAGATCCTCTTCATATCCGAAACATTATTCCACTACATTCAAGGTCGGAAATATTAAATACAGATTCTTTGCACCTCAACTTTAGACATAATTTAATTAGGGACAGTTTGAAAACAAACCTGCATATGAACCATGCCCATCGACTGTTGTAGATGATATATTATACAAAGTATATCAAACTTCTACTCTGAAACATGATGCAAGCACTCTGAAGCTTCACTATTAAAGTTAATCCATCACACTATGCTGTCTAAATCATGGATAGTTTAAACTGTTTCTGTGATACTGAACATTTTGTCATCTGTTTGAAGCTCCTGCTGCATTTGCCGGGTTCATCTACCTTCTCGTCAGGCAGAAGTACTTTGTGGGTTATCTGGGGCAAACTTCTCAAAGGTAAATCGATGAAAATTACTTTTTTTTATGGTGGGGGATAAAAGTAAGCATAATTTAATAAATCTCTCATTTGATCTGTGCAGCACCCCAGGCTACCTGTTTGGAAAACGCATCATTGGCTTTCTGTTCCTCATGTGTGTCGTCGGCATCTTCAACTACCTGCTGGCTCATTATTTCGGCAGCGATTACAAAGAATATGTGGAAACCATCACCAACGCTGCATCTGCTCTTCTCCTCATCCCTTAGATTGGTGTATATAGAGTCCATTCCTCACAATCATGAATTAAAAACACTGGATTCTCCCTTTTGTGAAATTTTTTTTATTGCATGTTTGATATAAAAAAAGGATTTTTTTTCTTCCCCTTGTAACCAAATATTGGTTAAAATGTACACAAATCTGCAACATTTTATTTTGCAGCAGCAAAAAAAACATGTAATGTATATACAAGCAAAAATCCTCCCTCACAGAATGAGACGACGTAATCTTCATTCAGTTCAGAAAGTCTCAGTTCTTTTCAGTTCCTTCCAGCGACTGAAGAGAGAAAATCTGCATGAAAGAGTCAGTGGAGCGCTCCGTGCAGCCGTCAGAGGAGGGAGAGTCCTTCATCTGGCAGGTTGGTTTCAAACTACAACCAGTCATCCGCTTGACAAGAAAGTAAAAAGTATTCCTTGAAGAGGCACGTCTCACCAGAAACAGAGCAAATCGACTCCATTTTTCCATATTTTTTTTTTCATACTCAGCCAGCTCACGCCAGTCTCAACTTTAAGTGTAATGGAAACAAAATAAAAAGCATGTTAGATAAATGCATTTGAAGAAATGGCCCGTATGAATTTGTGATAAATAATCATAAGACGTACCGTGAATTTTCTTTTGCTGAAGCCAAACCAGTGTGGGAAGTCAAAGAGGGCGTCAGAGTAGTACTTCAGGGTGAAGGAAGCGTCTCCCCACACGGGTCTGACCTCCATCGGGCCGTCACCGAGGTGTTCACTCGCCCAGCTTTCCATCGCCTCAGTCAGGTCAATCTGAAATAGGAGAGACGGGCTCATTTAATTACCCCAAGGAATAGTCGCGACACCATAAGGAGTGGACAGCCATGAAGTCACGCTTACATCCACCCTGTAGCTTTCTCCAGCCACAGACGAGATGGTCCAGTTCAGGCCTTTCTCCATTTGCCACTTGACAAAGGGGTCACTGCCATCGATGGACACCATGAACTGCTTCAGCACTGAAACAGGGAGCAAAAAGGTCCTTCGGTTTACACAGGAGGTGAGATTTGTTTTTTTTTTTTTTTTGCAGGGATTAAAACAAAAATAACATGTTTTTATGGGGCTGCATTTGTCATCCGTCTACTCCACCCATCTGCAATCATCCATGAGTCAGTAAAACAGCATGCAAGGAAACAGTGCAGCTCAAAACTAAAGCTGTGTGCACATTTACTGATTCTCTTTTACCTCGGAGCTCTTTTCCTGCCTTCTTGTTGGTTTGTGGGAGGACTTCTTCACAGGCTGATGCCAGCAGATAGATCCTCTTGGACAGCAGGCTCTTCCTCATGCTGGTATATTCCCATAAATTCTGCATTTTCACTTTCCTGTCGAGAAGCACATCGGATTTCATTTTAAGTCTATTTGTGGCATGCAAGGAAAATAGTTAATAGATTGTTTGTTTGTCCCCCCCCCTCACCGTCCAAACGACTTGTGAAAGACGATTCTCTCCCCGGTGCAGGAGAGGAAGTCATCCAGCAGCAGCAGACTTTGCTCTGGGTCGCAGAGCACTCTGTACCCGGAGGAGCGGAGAGCCTCCACCGAGAACCCAGCCGGGGGGTTCCTCAGAAACTCCCCCAGCTCCGTCACCGTCATCCGGCTGGAAAACACGCTTTTTATCGTCATGGCTCCAACTTCTTTCTCCAACTCAAAACTGTGAGTCTCCGCCGCTGGAGCTGGTATTTATATCTCCAGGCTGGAGTTCCACCCCAGAGAGCCAAGCGCGAGCGCTCACAGTGTTTCCGGCCAGTCACACAAAATAAAAGTCGTGCAGCGGGAAACGTCTGTTCAGAGGTGTGGCAACACGCGACAGCAGGGAGCTTGATCTTTTAAGTGGTGCTCAAGTCACTGTAATGTTGACTTATTATATTGATGTTCTGAACCAAGAAACTCCGTACCGGCACTGCAAAATAAACAAAACAAAACAATACAATAATACAAACATCTAAGATGTTTTCACATTTATTAGAAACTGGTCTAATATATGATTTGGTTAATGTTAGGTGTGTTTTATAATTAGTATATAGTGTGTGTGTGTGTGTTATGTTTCTCAATTATTATACAACCCTGTTTGTTGATTGTGTTTATAGCTGTGCCGTTGAATATCTGTCTGTCTGTCTGTCTGTCTGTGGTACTTTAAATCGGCCTGTGCAGGTGTGTTAACTGTCGACCATTGCCAATTGGCATATCAGTTGTACAGAAGGAAGAAGAAGGAAGAAACATGTTGTCATTTTGACGTTTTGACTGTCATAAAAGGCCTGTAGTGTTTCAGTAACACACAGTACAGATAAAATATAGTTTATTCAAATGTTTGATACTATAAGGATAAGGACTGATACCATTGAGAACTCAAGCAAGCTACATATGATATTAACTTACTACCCAAATAAGCATAGTGCTTCTTATTTACATTACTTGTGCAGATATGACCTTCATGTATTTACAACCCACGATTAAAAAAAAAAAAATTGATTTTGCACAGCATATTTGCGTTTGATAATAGTCACGTGGCACACAATCTCCTTGTCAGGGACTGAGCCACGTGAAGGTTTTCGAGGTGAAATAACTCCTCCCTGCATTGATGTTTAATTCATAATCCTCTTCCTCATTTCTGATAAAAACATTTTTCCCTCTGCAGTCACAAAGCCCAAACACTGACTTGTTGCTTTCTTCAAACTGTCTGAGAGAAAATTGATCCCCTCACTTAATGCACGTTTCATCGCCGCCAGTGAGTGTTTGCCGAACACTTGGCCTCTTTGTGTTGAAGTGAATAATACCAGCCGATCCCTGTGTTCAAACAGTATTGGCCCTCCAGCTTCGGGCTCCCAGATCACTTGCTTTGCACAAAAAAATGTGAACGCTCACAGCTGCGGTTTCACAATAGAAGCAGCCTGTTTAATGTTTGTGGTTCAAGAAGTCCCTGTTTAGACTCTGTGGCGAGGAGGCTGTTGACTCAATTGTTCTGCACGTCTCCACCAGCCTTGCTTGACCTGGAAACAGACAAAAACACAACCCAGACTCCCCCTCATGCCTCATACTGCAAACTTAATCTGACATTTTGAAGAAAAATAAAGAAATTTGACCCAAATTAGTGTTTGCAATACTCATTTAATCCGTTTCTCTCATTTATGTGTTTGTTGTGTATAATCAGTGCGGAGAGCAGTCAGAGACAACTGTATGGCTCCTGGTTGATTTGAAATACTAAGAATGACGACACAACCAAGAAAATTAAAGCTGCTCCCTGAACATTTTGTTTTTCTATTGATCAGTCAGATGCTCCTCACAGTTTCTATCAAATGGTGTCCATGTATACAGACTAGAAAGGCACAAACATCCCAATTTAATCTTGATTTGGTCAGACTGGTAAAATAGTGCCATCATAACCTTTAAATTGAAACTTCAAAGTTTTTCTTTGTTGTGGGGCAGAGTATATATGATGAAATGCCCCCCCCCACCCCCCCTGCAAAACCAAACATTTATTATCCAAATTTTAAGAAGAGGCCCATTTTAATGAAACCATCTGGTGAACAATACAATGAAATATGTCCAAAATGTATATCTGTTGCATTTTGCATGTTTCATGGCAGAATCACTGATTTGGTACCTCAGCTTGGATCTCAGTGTTATGTTGTGTCTTTCACCCTTAAGCAATTTGTTAAAAACACAATTTACCACTGCAGAAAGTTTAGAAATATATGAATAACATGCAGCATGTCTCCATTGACTCTTCTGCTACAGTGACATCAACCATCTCCATTTCATCCTCCATTCATCTTCTGAGGCCTTCTTCTTCTTCTCCACCTGCCTTGCAGCTTCGTCACCTGCACCCTTTGTCAAATATATTGAATTTCTCTACTCGTGCTTTTCTCTTGTAAATCTTCCTTTTATACTGTTATCCTTCTATCACACGTCATCCTGCCCACACTCTTTACCTCTTTACCTCGTTGGTGCTCTATCTTGTCATATTAGAAATAAAAAATCAAGTTCAGCATTACGAGCCTGTCTGCAAAGCACTGTGCATGTTTAAGCTGCTTTGAGGGATCTTGGGGAAGTTTAAATAATCAAGGTTGAGTTTGAAGAATCCACGTCAAATCAAATTCTGTTACTATTTTAAAAATTGCAGGTGTGGGAGATTTATTAGGTGCTTTACGAGTCTTTTTGTAGTTTGGAGATATAGGCCCAGTATAAGATGATGATTTGGACATTAAGCTCTTGAAGATATTGGCATTATTTATTTATTTTTTATCAAAACATGATGGTTAGTCCTCAGTGTCTGATATTTTCCTCAGGTACTCTGTGTCCTCTCATAGTCTAAGACATCAGTAATAAGTAAATTGCTGTCTCTGAAAATGGCCCATAGCATTAATATGGTTTTCATGTCTTTTTTCCTGCGATGAATAAGCAACCTGTCTTGGGTATACGTAAGGCTACAGATAAATTGCAGGGAAACACTTTGGGCAAGATAATTTCACATATTTATGGTGATTTGACAAAAGCACAGACTTACTCATGTGCTGCATTTCTGAATACTATCAAATTGTAACAAAAAAATTCGAATATTTTTTTTAATGTATTTATATGTGAACATTTTATACATTGCATTTATTCTCTTAATTTTTCTTTCTTTCTTTGACTTTGTTTCTTACGTCAGCAAAGCACAGTGAGCTGTTCGCGCTTTGCCCACAAGGTGTCACTGCAGCTCAGCACCAACAGCCGCCGCGGCGGAGCGGACACGGACCGGAGGAAGTGCAGGACTGCAGCTCCATCAACCTGCGAGGCTTCCGTATGCAAACACGGCGATGGACGTGGCGGCCACGGGAGTCGTGCCCCGACCCGGTGTGTGCAGACTGGGCCTCGTGTTTCTTCTATGGCTCGGTAAGTGTGCGGGGAAGTTAAAGCCGGTGCGAGCAGCGTAAGCTAACTCCCAAACCAAGCTGCACGCTGCACCATACACCGGAAGTAGCCTTCAGGAGAAATGTTAATGTTTTAAATTAGTCTTAAAAACTGGATTTGACAGCTCGGAAAATATATTTGCATTATTACCTTCGGTAGAGATATACTAGATACTGGAACCATTGTGTTGATGTCGATATTTGTTTGTCTGCAGAGTATTATAAATATATCGCCGGGTTTTATTTTGAAGTTCCAAGCACTGGCAGGAAATGTTACAGCGAAAAAAATACACTGGACGTCACAGTGTTAATGTTTTTTGTTTATATAAACAATATTCAAGCAAAAATAAAGCAAAAACAACTGCTTTGTTTAAATAGAACTGATATGAAACAGATGGCATTCACACGTTTATATAGAAAAAAATTTGAAATAAATACGTAACTTAGAATTCCAACGAATGTTGTTGCATTAAAATTCAATACAAGAAATGCATTATGGGGCCTCAATAGAACTTTTGATATTGCTGGACTGCTCAAAACCAAACCACGACTTTTCCACTTGATACCAACTTAAAACCTAACATGTTTACTTTGTAAAAGCAAAACATGTGACAGAATCGTTGCACTGGAATACATTGGATTATGCATGCAATTATAAAACGGTGCATGACTGCAAATACATAAACAGATCTGCCAGAGCTTTATAACAAAAGTCCATCTCATGTCATCAAATATTTTCTTGGGGTGAAAAAAACCAACAGCTTGAAGGCATCAAACTCATTAATTATCTGTAAGTAGTTTCATTCATCTTTATTTAAAACCACGACTTTCACAAATAAAATAAAACAGATTTTCTTTCTCGACAAGGCAGAAAATAGATCATTCCTGATGGGAACAACATTGGAATTTTTATTAAACATTTTTTCAAGTGAAGCTCATTGATCTTTTGGAGGGAGAAGTAGAAGAGCCAACTCCAATAAAAACAGGACCCAGTGAAGAGAGAACCACTGCTTCAGATTTTCAAACAGAGAGACCGACAGTCTTCCATCCACATACACACACATGTCACATGGGTTTGGATTGTGTTGGGAAGTGGCAGCACCTTGCAAACATGCAAACTCGACACAGAAACATACAGTTACACTATAACTTTCACTTTTTTACATAAGCGTTGACAATCAACTGAAAATAACTTGTGCTTTTCTTCATTTTGAGATGTTGAAATACCTCTGTGATATAGGTTTATCATTCTTCAATATCATAAGAAGACTTTATACAGTTTATAATACTGATGCATTGTCAGGAGCAGCTTGCACAATTACCAATGTGTGAGCCATA
The DNA here is from genome assembly GCF_963422515.1 of Blennius ocellaris. Taxonomy (NCBI): domain Eukaryota; kingdom Metazoa; phylum Chordata; class Actinopteri; order Blenniiformes; family Blenniidae; genus Blennius; species Blennius ocellaris. The sequence continues at coordinate 12,683,971 of NC_137663.1, forward strand.
AAAGAAAACTAACATTGTGAGGTATTTACATGATTTCCATCCATCACAGACAAGACCGGGTTTGAAATGTACCGATATCAACTCTAACTTGAGATAAACAAATTCCCCTTTTTACTGGAAAAGGCTTGCCAAATGGATGTTTCCTGAAAGTGATTGCGCCAAGATTTATTTAATGGGTGAGGTTTCAATAAAGGCGAGGCTGTGCCGGTAAGGATACGTGGGCATCAAACTGTTTTGAAAGTTCCTGAAATGACTTTTATCAACAAAGCAACTTGCAAAGAAGCAACAAAAGAGCCCAGAAGAAGCATTGGACTATAGGAAATAGATTAAAAACAAGTTGGGAGAATTGTTTTGAAAATAAACACTGGAAACTTAAAAAAAAAAAAGTAGACTTAAACTGATGACTTCAGATTTTACAGAATGTATTTTCATATCACACATCACTCATTCATCACTGCATCCGGAATGTAAATAAATATAAAAATATAAATTGTACTTTAATTACCTTCCAAATCAACTTAGTTGTTGTTGTTTCATCTTTTCTGCTGCATCCAGGCTCCTCTGCTGGAGACAAACACACAGGTCACGCTCATGTAAGTACCCCGCCTCCCCCGCAGGCTTCGTGCTGTGATTATGCTTCATCGTGGGCGTCGTGTGTCAAATTTAACAAGAATCCCCTCGACCCCCCCGCAGGCAGCAGAGCAGCAGGAGGGCCTCATGCACAGCTCTGTAGGTGAGTTTCACTGCCAATCTCTTTCATAGCACAAATGAACGGAGTTTAATTATTATTATTATTACCACCTTTTTAAAAAAAAAAAGTTTTTGTGAATAAATTGGATTTGAGTAGGAAGGAGAAGCTGTGTTGAAAATAAGTGCATTAATATTCTCTACAGAGAGTTTAATAACTCAGGACCACGTTGTATCCACTGAAGCATCAACTCTGTAGAAGCGACACCTTTCAGGCACAAACCACTGGGTGAAATGTTCTTTTGCATTGTCAGGACTGGAGGATGTCGTGATAGTGATCCAGAGTCAGAGGAACTCCTTCCACGCTCGCCGCGGTGCTCAGAAGAAGGTGGAGATTCTGCGGCAGGCAGCGCAGCTCGGGAAGGTGAAACCCTGCCCACATGAGACGTTTTATTAGAGGGTTAAGACTCAATGTTCTTGTATGTTGAGTGTCCATGTGAACCCCACACGTTCAGTACTCTTCTTATCTCTGGTCAAGACAACGCAAGATGAAGACACTATCGATATCTTCTTTTTTTACAAATGTGTTCCTATGATTTCTAAAGTGGACTCCTGCACTGCTGTGGTGTTTCGCTCACACCAATAGGTGTCCCTCTTGCCACAGAGCTCCTCCACTGGAGCTGATGGGGAAACAACTTCTGCTTTCTTCCAATAATTATTTAACTTGTGCCTGCCGGGTCACTGTGAAAAATCCTTTGTTGAAGAGCTCAGTGAAATGAGATTAAAATATATATCGACACACTGAGCTGCAGTTGTTCATTATGATATTTTCACTCCCCTTCGATACGTCTCCCAGTCTTATTTTCAATACTTGATATTTTCAAACCTAAAGACCCACGACTGAGGAGAAATGTCAGAGGGAGGTCGACTGGGGCTCTGGGGAAGGAGTTCTTCCTGTGACATATCAACAGGTCGGATTGTTTACCCCAAAGAAAAAAACACTTCACCTGTCTGACAGTTAAAACAAGACTCACTTTTATAACGCCGTGCATGAAGAGTGAATCTGAGGTGGTACATAATTGAAGAGAGAATCTCTGATCCATGTCTGCTCCATTGTTACCAGGGGAGGAAGTTTTTGTACCGCTAATTAACGATAACTGAGACACGTGGGGCGGTTTGCATGGAGAAGGTCTTAAAATTTGTCATTTATTACACTGCGGCTGGTAAACAACAAGTGTGATGTTCTTCATCATCCAGCACGTTTTATAATACTCATAATATTTACTACACAACATTTTGTTTGCAGCTTTCTTTTTAACTGTACACTTTTGTTCTGATCTTCTCTCCATTCACTTATTCAGACTCAACAAAGCTATGAGAGCAATGTAATTGTAGTTTCCTCTTTTGGTGATTTTACTGCTAATTAAAGGTTATTTTAGCTCAATTTCCAGCTGTTATATGCAATTATGTCTAAACAATTTGAATGTCACTGTCGAGTTAATTGTTTCATGAGTTATTTATTCACCCATAATATATATAACTTCTGATGTAAAATTCTGAGCTACTATTTTTATGTATGTGTATTTTGTATTTTCCTTCCTTCCTTCCTTCCTTCCTTCCTTGCTTCCCTCCATCCATGATCAAACACTCATTAACACTTGCAGGGAATTTAAATGAATAATTACAGGAAAGCCCACACACTAATTTCATGTATAATAAACCTAAATCATGTTGAAACTTACATTTTGCATTGGATTCTAAAATGTTATCAAATGACTTGCTGATTCTTGGGTTGATCTTATACACATACACGACACCTCTTTGTTCTGGCCGCGCAACGCCGGCAAACCATTCGTCTTTCAAACTCCCACATTCAGAAGTTGGACTCTAATAAACCCTGCTCGGTTGGGGCTTTGAGGATAGAGTTGGTCCCAGACTGAGAAGATATGGCTTTGCCATTTGCTGGATAATGTCGTCTTGACGTCTTCCTTGATTAAAGATTTCCTCCGGTGAGGGAAATGCAGATCTGCTGCTCACCCCACAAATGCATGCGCCTTTAAAAAGGTAAATAATCAGGCTTTCCTTATAGGACCTATTGTGAAGAAGCATTAGTGCAATAATATAGAACTAATCCAGCAAACACACATTTTCATTTACTCTCTGGTCTTGTTTTATAAACACCGATGGAGATCTGGAGTCATTTTAGAGCCAACTGGCTGGACAGAGATGTTTATTTCTCTCGCAGTTGCAATCCCTCTAAAAGCAGGAGTGGGCTGATTTGGCCACTCTGCAATAATTTGTGGCCATGTGATTACTTTTGTTCAGGGTCTCCTCTATACAGGGAGCGGCTCATTTGACCACAACTTCATACTTTTTTTCTTCTTTTTGGCTCGTTTTGGTTAGTTTCTCAATTGTTCCCCGGATGCTGCCTCTACTTAAGAGTTTGGTTTACCTCCTGTGTGTGTGTGTGTGTGTGTGTGTGTGTGTGTGTGTGTGTGTGTGTGTGTGTGTGTGTGTGTGTGTGTGTGTGTGTGTGTGTGTGTGTGTGTGTGTGTGTGTGTGTGTGTGTGTGTGTGTGTGTGTGTGTGTGTGTGTGTGTGTGTGTGTGTGTACCACTTTGTACATTTCCTTTCGTTTTTGCTGTAATTACATGATTGTCGCGTTTTGCTTGTGGATATTCTTCCCAGGGATCCCTCACTCAGTGTTTTGGGGAAAAAAATCAAACCACTTACCCGCTGTACACGTAATATTTCCCCACAAAGTGCTCAAGAAACACTTCCGAATTTAGTAAATGGCTCATTTTAGATGCGTGTGGCCACACGTGTGGTTACACCCACACTCTCTTCTTGTGAATGTCACGAGTGCGTGAGAGGAAAAGCTTTATTCTTGATGTGTCGCAGCTTGATGGACCTTGATTGCAGGTAGTTGCTTTGAAAGGGTGGAAGTTTGTGCGTCATGTGTGTGTTGACTGACGTTACAGCGTATTTACCGCGAGGGTTCAAAGGGGGCATTAACATTTAGGCACGCTGAGAGCTCGTTGTCTCAGCGATGCGGACTGTAGTAGTGTTTTCTTTCTTGTGATGCAGTAATTTCACAGGTGTTTGCCAGAAGGCCACTGAGATAAGGGCAGGAACATTGTTTCTCGTTCTTGAAATGCTTTGTTGACAATGACTCATGTTTACATCATTTGCTTAATATATTTATGGGGTTGGACAGCTTTGTCATCTGGCTCTTTATTTCTTATGTGCTTTTAATTAAATGCTTTTGATCCCGAGATGTATTGACAAGTGCTGCTTCTCTGCAGCGTCGTCATTATTACAGGGTCTTTGTTAGGTGGCTGCTTTTCCCTTTCACATCACCACGGCGCTTCAAACCACTGATTACAGAAGCGTTAATGGGCTCAAAGGAAGGCCCGCATATGAGCATTTCAACTTCAATTAAAAGTTGGTACATGGCTATATGGACTCCACTTACGGTAGAGAGTGCTTTTCGCCGCTTTTGCAGTCTTGAAACACTTTGTTGTTACATTCAGGGGTAAGATCGAAGGCTGGGAAACCCCCTTTGTACTGGAAGATGCCAAACTTCACGGTTGTTTTATTAGTGGGTATTAATTAAGATTTAAATTTCAAAAACCAAAACTTTGAGCTATAATAGTCAAACCAAGACAAGCATTGCAGTGTTTTTTAATCAATTTGTGAACTTTATAGCAACATTTCTTAACTTTGTTTGAACCCCCCCCCCTGATTTTTCGCATTTGGAGTTGTTCATTCATCCATCTTCTGCACCACTTTCCCCAACTGAGCTGATCTCAGCAATGTCTCATCTGACTGGAAACAAGAAAAATGATGAGTCAACGCTTTAGAAAAATCATTGTATCCTTCAGTCCTGTTATCCAGTTGATTTACTTCTTTTTCTTCTGAACTTTTTAACCTGCAGTAGCTTTGGTTACAGATATAAACCATCAACTTTGTGATCGGTCACACAGGTTGTGGAAGTTAACAAAGGATTTGGTTTATTAGGAACAATAAAGACCCAGGCATCTAAGTCAGACCTGTTTTAAGGGTTTTTGCCTCACATTTATATCCTTGTCTGTTCTGTGATGGTTGAGATTTATGAGGTTCAGTTAGTAAGGGGGAAAACCTCAATCAAGAGTTTGGATTAAAGTTTATACGCTGTGTTTCCTTCCATTTATATCAGCCCACAGAGTACACACAGTGGGGTGTGCAGATGTCGTTACATGTCAAGGTGCATTCAGTGAATCCTTCTTCAGTATCACTTCTCCGTGTGTGCTTGTGGTATTTTGAAGAAAATCAGTAAGAGTTGTACTATATGGCTCCTTTAAACATCATTTAAGGTGATGACCTGACTGAGGTGTTATTCAAGTTGAAGGTTTCCAATGTCTGTGAAGTAAATTAGCTTTAAATGTACCGAGTCTGTAGCGTGTAAAAACTTTGTAATGGCCTTCATTTTTGTTTAGAATACATATTGAGTGTAATTTTATTTTCAGTAGCACCCATATCTTGGTTGTCTGGACACCCCAATATATACATTTTCGACCCTTCAAATATTTTCTCTTAAGAAAATACTTCTATTCATGGGGAGTTCTTTGGAGATCCTAAGAGTTCGAAACCCTGAAGGACTCACTCCAGTTCTGAAAGAAATATATAGCCTTTTATTCATGAGATCATTTATTATTTTTCTTTCTACATTTTCTTATTAGAGGTTGCCAGAGCTGAACATCTTTTTCCAATCTTCTCTGGTGTCCTCGTCATTGGCCTTCCTCTTCAGTAAACACACTAAATTTAAGCCATTAAACTGTGTTCACATTGGTCAATCGGAGTAACTCATAGTTTGCACTCTTCACAAGATTTTTCAGAGTCTGAGGGGATTTTTAGTGTTGCAGCAAGAATTTAGAGAAGGAAAGTAGTGACACTTAAAATCTGTTGTTATGCTTCATGCAGGAGCTTCCTGTTGTTGTTCTTCTTCACGAGTTGTCTGAGTACGAAGGGGACTGGAGTATCCTCCCTGCGCTGCCCCGGTAAGCTCCGGGATCACGGAAGAAGATTGCAAATTAATTCAATGCAATGACAGTTAATTAAGCTTTAATGAGTCTTCTCTGACGGCCCTTTCTGGATCTTTGCAGTCTCTCTGCCTCCTACGGCCAATCAGCATCCTGGTTTTTCTTCATAGAAGAGGAAACCTCTGTCCTGCTTCGTAATCTGCTGCAGGTGCTTGACAGATATCAATTCCAGGAGGTGCGACACACACACACACACACACACACACACACACACACACACACACACACACACACACACACACACACACACACACACACACACACACACACACACACACACACACACACACACACACACACACACACACACACACACACACACACACACACACACACGGTGCCATGCAGACAGTACTGCCTATGTGCTTTTTCTTTGTGATTAATGTTTTGCGGCACTGATGTATTTGACGAAAACAGCAGTGCCAAGTAAGAAACCCGACAGCTTTTATGTCCTCCGCCCCATTCACAGGAGTGGTTTTTGGGAAAGCGTCTCCATGACGACGAGGCCTCCATCATTCACCACTATGCATTCTCCGAAGACCCCCGTTCCTTCGGTTACCCTGACCCCGCAGCGGGCTGGGCTCTGAGTGCGCCGCTGCTCCTCAGGTCTGTCAACAACAACCTTCCTTTCTCTCCCTTGACATGAATGTTTTGAAGAGTTTGAGGAAGGTTCTGTACGCCGCGGCCAAGACGCCCTCGCTTTGTTGCCTCCGGATGTTTGAAGGGGAAGCTATTTATTGTAAAGACTAAGCTCCTCAGAATGAAGAAAGGCACGCGGGAATGAAACACTGAGATCAAAACAATGAAAAGAAAAAGATGCGACAGTCGCGTTTATTGAATACTGTGTCAATTTTTCATTTTGGTCTCAAAGGGCTATTGGGTTGGGATAGCGTGTGAAGCGTAAATTAAAAAATTAAGTTTGCAAATAAATGTTTTCTTCACTGTAGACCATAAACAACATATCTGTTGTTTAAACAGTTTGATTTCATGAACATTCCTAAGCTTGTTTGGCATCGGGGACAGGAGGCAAGCATACTTAAAGTGTGTGTTTAAGTAAAATCATTTAGAAAGTAACAATTCTTTAGTTATTAAAGCAGGTAACTATTATCCTAATATTATCAAGTACTAAATGACTTCTACTATTAACATTGCTATTCAAAACAGTAATTTCAAACTCATCAGAATCAATAACTAGTTACTAGTTCAGTTACTATTAAAATAACCCCACAAACACAGTAGTTAGGACAATATCAAGAAATCAGAACTATAATGAAATAGTAGTAAAGTAACTATTACTATACTAATATTGTCGTATAAGTAGAAGCCTATTGAGTAAATGTAACTGTACTCAAAGATTAATTTTCCATTACAAGTCAACCAACTGCATAAGATCTCATTAGTAGCTTTAAAGACTATATTATTGACTGACTATGATTAACATCTCTCTCGCTCTCTCTCTCTCTCTCTCAGACTCGTTGACCGTCTCCATCACAAAAACCTTAAATCTGACTTCACCATTGACCTGAAACACGAGGTACTTTGAAACTTTGACACGACTCCTCCCTAAAACTTGGATCTGGTTTGCTTGTGTGATGCTCCAGCTGTTGAAAAGAAAGAGACTGCCTTCAGTATCATCTCCCAGGCTGCCTACGGAGCTGAGAGACATAAACATATCACAGACAGTTAGTCACGAAGCCTTGAATAGTGGAGGCTGTGGAACTTTCCTTACTCCCCGCAGCTTACTGCATCTGTAGCTGTTGATAGATGTGTGTTTTCGTTGCAAATTTGCACATCAGAGAGAGTGTCGATTTCCCTCCATTCACGAAAAAAACCTTTGGTCGGAAATAAAACAGTGTTATGGCAAACTGGGCTGTTTTTCTTCTTGTTACATGTTTGAAATGGTTGGAGTATTAAAAGTCAAGGGCAGAGCAAGGCCGTTTTACTCTGCTTTTAAGATCCAGCAGTAATTCCACTCCGGGAGTAATAGGAAAGAGCGGATGCCACAGACATGCACTAACCGTCAGTCTTTTAAACGCTCAGCTGAAATGATTTGTGGGTTCAAAAGAGAGCCATTTGCAATATAAATATAGTATGGGCTTTGAGGAAAAGATTTTTTTTTTTGTATTCAAACAGAGAAACGTACTTATATTTTACATTTTAAAGCATTTTTTGGTTTGATTTTTCATAACTTTTGCTTATCAGTCATCAAACGGTATGCAAGCACACGTTGCTCTTTCTTTGCAGAAAGTGCATCTATAATATATCATATCACAGTTTTAACTGTTGATCCACGATCTTTGCTGTTTAGGTTGCTTTGTTCATTTGGGAGGAAGGAAATGGTCCAAAGCTGACGGCCGTCTCAGAGCTTTGCACCGAGCCGAAGGACGACTGTGCAACCTCATTTACAACCTACCTGCCCGACTGTGTATGTAATCGCTTTTAATCACCTGAACACAAGCCTTAACACATTTCTGTGAACATACTGTCTGTGAAACTCACCTGGGTATTCGGTCACAGTCATTCTGATCTGATCTCGTACAATTGCACATCAGAAAAGTCAGTGAAATGTTTCCTTGAATCAGTTGGAATGGTAAAAGGCAGTGGAGAACTAAACCACGGTCCTGTTATGCTCTCTCCACTCCAATCACATTTATGACTCAAGTTATCAAGCTTAGTTAAAAATCAAACAGTGAACACATTGGGCTTCTGTTGAGCATTACAAATCGAAATGTCCTGCATGACTGCGAGGGTGAGGGAGTTTATTCGGTCTGATTGGCTGAACACAAACCAAGCAGACGGCGGCTCGCACTGAGCGGGGTGAGGGATCCCTGCATCATTTCTCCAAGTTGGACCAGAGAAAATACAAAACATAATTTATAAGCGTGTTTCAGACAACATAGAGCGAACAGGCTACAAGTGTAGGAGATTGGATTAGGATCAGGTTGTATGCACAGGCATTGCATGTTAAATAAACAAGCGCGTTTTATTTCACCAGCAATTGTACATGTTGCTTATAGCTTTTGCATTGTCATGCATCATGTTTCATTGTCTTGTTTATTTATTGCTATTTATGCAAATACTACTGTGACCCACTCCCTAAGAATTCCTCACTCTTTGAGTCAGTCTGACAACTGATTCACACATTAAGCAGCCATATAGGATACCATCTTAATCAAAGCTGGTCATTTTAATAATGAATTCATACCAATATGATGCCAATGTGATATTGATACTGAGCTGAAATGCTTTATCTGTTCTGACACTGGTGCTTAAAAATGTTTCCTTTTTTCAATTATATTGCTGAATGACATTATTTTGAAACGTTCTAACATCAAAAAGCTTCACACCGCTCTGTTTTTGCAATCTGCCATTCTCAACTTCCAAAATTACTTTTTTTTCCCCCCATGTCAAAATAAACACACAAAAGACACATTTTAAGAATCTAGAGTCAACCTGTGGTACTGTGCCCATAACAACAAGTAATTAAAAACCAATAAGTTCTGAAACAGGCAAATTCGACAGTTGCAGACAGCTCTTACGAAGCTCACCTAAGGTCAAGGTAAACTTTATTATCCCCACGGGGCAAACGTGTGGTACATCCAGCAGTTAAACAGTTCATATGTTTTTACAATACACTTGCTGACTCGCCTATTTACAGTTATGGAGCGGGGTAAGGGTGGTAGCAATAAACAGCTTCTCGTGTCTTTTGGATCTCCGTGTCGGTAAACTGAACCGCTGACCCGACGGCAGCAAGTCAAACACTGAGAACAGATGGAGGCTCCAGGCAATCAGAATAGACCAGGCTTTGTATTTATGCTTGTTGTCCAGAAATCTTAAACACTCTCCCGTCGGTTTTTTGTTCTTGGGTGTGTGTGTGTGAGACAACCGTACCAACAGACAAAGGAAAAACTATTTAGAGGCTCGATAAAACAGTAATATAATGTTCTCATGAACAAAGTGTTATTGGTACTGTACATACAGGCGAAGGTAAATATATATTATCGTGGGACATTTTTCACGTCGCTGTCAGGATGACGGGGTTTGTTCAAGATTAATGGCATGCTCCACTTTCGGTAAACAGCAATTTAGCAGAATAGTAACAAATGGTGATAAAGGTAGTATGTAAGAATAGAGACGGAATAGAGCAGTATAATACTGTATGTAATATAAAGAGTAATAACAGAAACTGTAACTGATCTCCTCGTTTTACACTGCAGAGTGGTACTTCTGCTTGAAACTTACATTTTCCTCTCTTTGTTTTCTTTCTCTATGTATGTCTCTTCACTTTTTTTTTATTCACCTTCATTTCTTTCCTCCATACATTGCACTCATGCATTATCATTCCTCTCACAGCGGTGTGAAGAGAAAATACTGTGAGACAATCAAACTTGTTCTTCATTTAACAGCACTATCTTAATAAACAGCAACTACAGAAAAACGTCAGTTTCTCAGCAAATGTGAGTTTTATTCAACTTTGTGTGTTTTTTTTTTAACTTGGTTTCTCTCCTGTGTTTTTTCCAGGGGGATCCAGTCTCGAAGAATGATTTATTTGTCGCTGTGAAAACTTGCCAAAGATTTCACTCAGAGCGAGGTGCGTTTTATTATTGACAATATCTGAAGGAAGACATATGTGATAAAACAGATTTTAGATTAGATTTAAAACTATAGTTAAAGTATGACAAAGTCGAGAATGAGTATTTTTATAGCCAAAATTGCCCTGTACCTATGAAGTTTTAAATTGTTAACAGATGCATTTAAACTGAAAGCAGCAACCTTTAGTTATATCTGAGCGACTTTAAAAACTGTGATAAAGCTTAGGTTTTTTTGACAGCCAGTCAGAAAGACTCAAAAGGTGAAAGAGTTAAAGAGAACAATATGTTCTTGCTGTAAATCTGAAAACATCCTCTCGGTTGTAACTGGAGCTTGCAAATAATACTGGGCCTTAAATATTTACTTAAGAAACTGTCCTTCATTCATTTATTCTTGTTTAAGTAATTAAGTAAATTTCTTGTGATTCACTAGTAAATAGTTCCACTGATATTTCCACCTTTCACGAACAGGACTGCATAACACAGTCGATAAGAACCGCTAAGAACAGCTGTCCACTGTCCATTGTCTGCTTGTCTTCATCTATTTTCCATTTACTGGCTCAGCGGTCCGCTCGTGACTCCGTCCTCATTAACCTGTCAGGTGGAAACCACTCGTTTAAATTTACAACCTCATCTCGCCTTTCTGCTGAAATGGCAACAGTTTGTGTAATTATCCCAAACATCGATGTCTGTTCTGAAAGGGAACCAGCAGCTACAAAGAGACTAGAATGAAGCACGGTCCAGACTATAGTCTGGGTGATGAACCTGCTTGTTATGGAGCTTCACATCTCATTAGACTTGCACAACCGCGTCTCCGACAACAACTGGACAGGTAGTTTGTTTGATTTAAATGTAATGGCGATATATTGTTCTGTTACTTTAAATAATAATTCCTTGTTTTTCCCTTATCAGCATGCAGCACTGCAACATTTATCCACTTTACAGACTTTCTAATAGCTTGCCCCCCTTCACTTATAAGCAGCAGACACAGCCCATTACCAGATTACAAAACCCATTTAATTGGAGACTTCAGGAGTTTAATTAGGGCTTTGGCAGCCTAAAACTGTAATTAGATGACCAGACAGTATGTATTTGTTCACTGCTGCGAGGGTTGGGTTTCATCTCTCTAACCTCCTGTCATTGTTCCTCTCCAATACTCTTTGTCCTCGCAGTGCCAGTGGTGAAAGCGACATGGGAGCGAGACGCTGGTCTTTTAGAGTATTACAGCGACGTCACTGACTCCTCCGTTCCCGCCATCAATCTGGGAGTGCCCAACACTGAGAGAGGTGAGATCAACAGCAGTGAGGTTTAACCGAGTCCTGCAGGGGAGGTGGGGGACGGGGGTGCAGGGATAAAATCATCTCATGTGGTGGTCTTGCAGAAGAAAAAAAAATCTGCTGGGGGAGAGGAGAGGTTGACAGATAAAGTATGTTTAGCTTGAGAATTCCTGGACCGGTGACGCGACTGTCATGACGGCAGTTATCCAGTTTACTTCCAAACATATGAAGCCTGAACACAATGGAAATTTAAACGGCTCACCTGCAAAATACTTGTGTATATAAGATGTAAAGCCACTTTGGATACAGACTTCATTGATTCATTGATTCATTGATTCATTTATGGAAGATGAGTGGTTGTTTAGCGAAGTATATCCCTAACTGTAAGACAACACAGACTATAAGGTGACTAACCTCTTTTTCAAGGCTCAAATTTGTGTATAAAATGATTTTCAGACCAAATAAATCACATTTTCTAAAATACAGACATAAAAACACAACATATTTTAACTTCTTAAATACTGATGATGAGGGGACACACGTACATGAACAGACACACAAGCTGAGCTCTTGCAGATGTTCATGCAGTAGATACAGTTTATGGTCCCAAATGTCACTTTGTCACTCCTACGTCAGGTTTAAAGCAGTGAAAAGGCACCATATACATACAACTGGAGTCCATTTTCCATTTTAACTACCGTCTGTACCTGTGTATTAATTGAAGAGACCTTGCTCTGAAATTTAAGACAAGAGTAATATCCTATTAATATCCGTCTCTCAATCCATGGACTCCATCCTTAAAAGGGCATAGCCTTTTCTGCCTGTGGAGGACGGATCTTTAGAGAGCTGGGTAGAGTGCAGACTAAAGCTAACTGAGCAAGACGGGACATTTCTGTCATCTATCACTTGTGTCAAGAAATGATACGCTGGCTGCCGAGCAACCGCGGCTTCATCCACTGTCGAAGTGTTCTTCTCTCCCACGGATGTTCGTTCCAAGTATTTGTGGGCTTCGTAGAAATATAATAGCCACGTTGTGCCACAATCAGTTTTCAATCCTTTCATAGCAGCAGCCATGTAAAACACTTTTTAGGAGGGCCAGAAGGCAGCTTGAGAGATTCCGGCTCCTCTTTTGTGTCTCGCCTTTGCACAGCAGGACAATCATGACGCGACGTAAGTGTAAAGGTCAAGACTGTTGGACCGAGCCCGAAGGAACCATTTCCACTGTTTTTCAAGTGTCCAGCAAGTCGTTGATATAAACTGATGGCTTAAGTAAAGTCTTGTGAAGCAATTAACGAGACTGGTGTTGCCCGATATCTCCGTTTGCCTTATTCATTTATCGTTAGCGGCCATCGCTCTCCTTCACCGTCCGTTTCCAGACGTTAGTTGGAAATAAAACCAAAGTCATTTAGTCTCTTGGAAAGAAGATGAAAGTTGAAAGGGTGAAGAAAAATAACTCGACTTTTAAAAGTGACTTCAGTGATGAGGACGCATTTATCTTTGTTCTGGAGTGTTGTTCTGGCCTTTCCTGTTCACAGCACCGGTCTGTCTGTGTCAATGTTTTTGTAATCTCCTCCTACAGCAAAGAGCAGCCCCGCCACGTCTCATCCTCTTGTCCGCTCGGTTTTTCTTTCTGTGCCGACCTCAGTCTCGTTCCTTTCTCTCCAGGAATTGTTTTTATTCCTCCCCAAACACACATTTTTCTTGTTCTTCTCTACATCCTTTTCGTTAAACGCCTCTTTCTAACTGTAGTTTGACAATCCTAACTTTTAATGCTTCTGCTGTACGTGTAGAAATTCAAAAATATTCCCTTAATGGTATTTCTCCAGAATGCCTGGAGTTCCTTTCTTCTCTTCCCTTCACGGTTCGGTGAGCATATCTCATAGATCAAGGTCACTACGCCATCATACATCCTCGATATTGTGACGTTTCAAGACAGCCTTATAAGAATCTCTTCATTTTCGGCACACACGTCGAGTCTCGCTGGAAAATAGAATGGGTGAGGTTTAGAATGCATGCCACATTTCATCTGAGCTTGTACGCGATTCCCCCAAAAGTGTTTATTACACTTAATCTTTATGCTGCCATGTTACTGGAGAGCGAAAGCATAAAAACAGAGCGCTGTAAATGTAGCTCTGATTTGTGTTGTCTTCTGACGGAGCATCTCATTCAGCCTGATGCTGAGGTAAACAGGCGGTCAGAACATAAATATACTTCTTTATCTCTATCTGTGCCTGCATACTGGACTGGATATGAGCTCCGGGAGATGAGTGAGCCTCCATGTGGCCATAAATAGAGGGAGCCAGGCTTTATGATGGTCTCTGATTGCAGTGGGAGTCCGAGATCATTGAGGGGAGCTTGATTGAGGAGATATCACAGCGGTGTAGCAGACCGCCACAAAAGGTGGTGAGGTGACAAGGATGAGTTGCAGCGCGGGGAGCAGACGGGTCGGGAAGCCTGACGGCTGCCAGCAGACGAGACGGAACAACGGGGGGTGAGGAACACAGGACCAGAATACTAGTTTGCAAGTAAAGAGAAATAGAGAAAACCCTGATGAATGACTGAGCAGTGATTACAATCCAGCTGGGAATCCGTGGCAGAGCCGGGGGTTTGTTGGGAGCTTGAGCAAAGAGATGGTGTGGAGTTGATGAGGGTCTGCTCCGGCTCTGGCATATCTTCCTATTTCCATTCAGGGAATCTCATAGTAATGCTTTAATATGAAAGGTAGCAGCTTTGTTATATGTAAAAAAAGGTTTAACCAGATGTGTTGCCAAACGTATAATAATTGTATTCAAACACCTTTTTTTTCTGAAGTTTTCTTAAACATTGCAATCGTCTTAAATTCAGCAATCAATGCAGACGCTCGGGAATCACTTGCAGGTGACCCGCATCTGAGATCTTCCTCAATTCCCAAGAGAGGATCCTACAGGGTGGAAATGGAGACGCAGGCCAATAGTAAGAAGGAAATATTCACCACAGGAGAGCTGAAGAAAGTCTGCAGCGTTTGGTGCCACCCGGATGCAACGGCCCCGAGAGAGGTTCACGTGGTTTTAGTGAATGGAGAAATAAATCTGAACACAAAGTTCAAATTGAAGACATTGTGAATGTCATCATTTTTTGTGTTGCCTGATGCTTCCAGCACAGCATGGATTAACGGTCAGTACAATGCGTAACGGCCTGCATTATTTCAGACAGATGTTTCTCTTGGAGCTTGTCATCAGAGCTCCTGATTTCAATCACGGGCTCCGAATGATCGCAGATCTAAACCAGGGTAACGCAACATGATGCCTTTGTTTGTGCTTATTTCTGTCAGACAAACACATGCTTGGAATCTTCAGTGTCTTTATTTCTCAGTGTGGTATCAACTCTACTCCAGCGTGACCACCTTCCTGATCTGATCTTTACAAACTGTAATACAAGAATAGACCACGTTGCTTTTATTGACTGCATCCCTTCGGCATAAACAGTGATCATATCAGTGTGTGAATACTTGTGATGTCACGGTGTTTATTTTATGCTGCTCACAGCCAGAAGTGAACGCGTCTGATTCTCATTTTTCAGTTTTTACCTGTATGTTGTTGGTTTTTTTTTTTGAAGGACATTGTGGGAAAACGTTTGCCATCCTGCGGCGTTTTCTGAGCGAAGCTGTACCGAAGGCCGACTGGTTGCTCATTGTCGACGATGACACTCTCATCAGGTAACTGGGAACGTAGTTTAATTTTGCCTCGTAATTGAGATCCATCCATCTTGTGCATGGCTTTGTCCAACTACGGTGTGAGGCAAGAGTGCCACCCAGCACCCCATCGTGTGAATAACTTAGAAGTGTGTGTATGGTACGACGCAGCAATACTGTGAAACGCAATTACATTTACGTGTTGAAATCAAAAGTTAACGACAATGAAACTTATAGCATTCACAATAATGTCTATAAGTGTATTCATAAAGTTATTTTTGTTAATTTTCCTTGTTTCAAACTCCATGTTAACATTTATAAAGTGATACAGAGGATCCATGTACTTTCTGTATCGAGTTTGCATGTCCTCCTTGCGTACTCTGGCTTCCTCTAAAAATTCATTTTTACTTTTATTTTCGGTTATTTGGTGCCTCGAGAAATGCCCGTAGGTAATATGAGTGCATGTGATTGTCCCAGTGATGGACTTGCAGCCTGTACAGGGCGTACTCTGCCTTCAGCCATAGTCAGCTGGGGTTGCCTCCAGCATCCCAAAGCTGGACAAAGTGGTATAAAAGATGGATGTGATGTCAAGGAACAAACAAGGTGGTAATACTTTTGTAAACTTGACCTGTGATCAGTAGGTTTATAATATACTGTACAATACACTGTCATCTGTGTCGCGTTCATTCAGCATCTTCACAGAACTTTTCATAGTTTTTCAATCTCTTCTCGACACCTCCTGATGACATGAGGCTTTTATATTTTTTGAAATTATTTTCCATATTGTGAAATATGTTATCAAAATATTTACCCAAAATACATCATTCAGTCATGATGTTAATCCCCCATCAGTGCTATTTGTCCTGCGCTGCCCACAAGGAATGCCAGCAATGAACAGTCTACTGTTTCTGCTCAATTCAAGTGAATCAAACCATGATTAACCAACCATGATTTAATTCATATGACTGGCTTAACAAAAAGCATCTTAATAAAGTTACAGACTCTCTGTCTCCTCCTGCCTTCGCAGCGAGTGCCTTAACTTATTTGTTGCGGTCTCTGTTTCTTTTCACTGCCTTTCGTCCCGACTGTGACAAAGGCGACATTGTGAAAGATGCTTCTAAATCGAATCTCAAACTCCTCTGGAGTGTCTACTAAATTTGTCTTGATACAATCTGTGCTATGAGCTTTTTCAGGACACTTGCACATATGCACTCCCTTATCTCCTGGGTTTGCTGTCTATTCACAGTTTGCCCCGGTTGCGACGATTGCTGCGTTGCTATGACCCGAGGGACGCAGTGAGTCTGGGCGAGCGATACGGCTATGGCTTGATTCAGAGTGGATACAGCTACACCACAGGAGGAGGAGGGTGAGACTGCAGGCTGAGGGAACTCGCACACTTCCATCCCCATGCTGAATAAAATTTACTAAATACAATTTCGAAATGCATCACCTTGCCAGAAAAATCTGAAATTCTAGACGTTAGAGGCACTTTGAGCCAACCTTCACTTTGTTTTAATACATGAATTTGAGGCTACTCGTTGACTCTGCTCAGTCTGCAGGCATATCCTTGTGGATGGATGGAGTTGCACCAATGCACACGTTTCTTAACTGATATCCAATAATTGCGATTGTCATCGTGTGTAGGATGGTGTTGAGCAGAGTGGCCGTGTCCAGGCTGCTCTCCAGCAGCTGTCGGTGCTACAGCGACGACGCTCCAGATGACATGGTGCTGGGCAGGTGCCTCGCCTCCCTCCGGATCCCCGTCACACACAGTCCTCTGTTTCACCAGGTATGACGACACGGTCCACACACGCTTCTAGGCTTCACGGAGAGGAAACAGCCACTGAGATTTATTTCCTGCAGACGTAATCTCACCCGTAACCACTATTTGATACCCCAAATCCGTAAAGTGTGAGACGATGAACCCCCCCCCCCGCCCTCCTCTCACAGAGCTCGAACCCCCTTCACAACTCTCACACTGCATGCTTACAAGCAACGTTTGTATGAATGCTGGAGTTCCTCATGTCTTTCATATTATGAGATATTCATTTTTAGCAGCTGTTAGGATCCAATGGCCATGAAGTATCTGGAGAGTCTCTATATAATATGCTATTGTAACTGTTAGACTAATGGATTTCCACTGTAGTTGGAGACATTATTTGAATTCTCTTTAGTCTCTTTTGCAATAAATTGATTGATTTAAATTTGATCTTCAAAAGTTTTACCCTCTTTGAATATGTACACTTAAAACCACTGCTCTAACTCTTAATGTCAGTACTACATGCCTTCACCTCAACAAACTATCCATTCCGTTAATAAGCACCACTGTGACACATGTCTCCATGGGTTACTGAGCAATCATGTAATTCAGTTCAATTCAATTCAGTTTTTCTGACGACACCACACTTCATGGCACTTCTGCAGATAAAAAAAAATAAAAAATCCCACATGAGCGACAGTGGAGATTAAAATCTCCCTGGAGGGAAACCTCTGCAGATCCGGGCTCCGATGTGGTGGCTTACTTCTTGACTGGTTGGTGTTAGGGGATCGTGACAGAGGAAGAAAGAATGAGAAAATGGTTCAGGGGCAGATGGGACAAACCACACACTGTTGTTTTTGACTCACTCTTCAGACATTTTATATGTGGGTATATTTCAAAACAACGTTTAAGCTTTTTCTCAAGAACTGTTACAAGCTCGTTGTAATTATAATTAAAGTCATCCTGTTTTTCACTTGCGCACAAGCCTTTTGCAAATTAGATTTATTCTGTTTGACAATGCGGATATGAAGACATGAGGAAGGATATTATCTTGTTTTTTTGTGGATTTCTCCACCTCTCTTGTTTAGTCAAAACAAAAAAAGTTGGGAAAAATAAATGTCTTAAAAAAATAGCTTGAGGTATGGTTGGAGGTCAAAGATGTTTGTTGGAAGTGTTTATTCTTGGTCAAGTGATACAGTGCATGTTTTCATTGAATACCATGTGACAACGGTCATTGTCCCGGAGCCGGCAAAAAATTGAGAAATAACAAGCCGTGAATAATTGTGTGGTTCGACACAAGTTAACACACTCATAAGCGAATCAATTGTTCTTGATGTTTTAGGCGCGACCAGACGACTACTCTGCGTCACTGCTGTCCTTGCAGCGCGCCATCTCCTTCCACAAGCACTGGAGTGTCGATCCTGTGGCTATCTACAGACACTGGCTGCAGGACAGACACCCGCGTGATGAACTGTAGAAACGGCTGCCAGTAAATGAGTCGCACATGTTCACAAGAACAATCTACAGGCTGGATTTAGCCAAAGATCCCGAAAACAACCTCCGATCAATCGGTTGTGACTGCGTAAGTAATGACCGAGCTTTGGTCCACGGCAGTTTTATCTCTGTTTATCTGTGGTGTGGTTTATTATTGACCGCAACCAGCAGATGGACAAGTTGGCAAGAGGGTGTGACATGTTTTTCCGCCTCTGAATAAATAAGATCATCAAAGTCTTTGGTTAAATTCCCCAAATCTGGGGGAATTCATCCAACACTGATCAGGATATTTCTTTTGGACTGTCCAACTGACTGACATGGCGTTCCCCAGAGTCCCATATTCATAGATCTTAGTGTTGGACTTGTTGGCTTCAGCGTGGTCTGAGCCTGCTTTACATGTCTTGTAAGATTTAAGATTGGCCGCGAGTTGACTTTGCACCCTTGCTGGGATTGAGAAAGTCTTGTTTTGCTGCCGTCACTTTAGGTTGCATTTCTCAGTCTGACAACACTCCACTGTGAGACCCCACATGGCTGCTTAGAGTAGTCTGCAGGTAGAAAGATGGAGTGTTTATTTAGCTGTATTTATTTTTGCAAGGTAAGCTCTTCTGGAAGCTGCACTTTATGGCGACAGCAACATTAAAACCTGCAAGCAGACCAACGCAAAGTTGGACAACTGCAGTAAAACACAAGCAATATATGATACAAACTGAAAATCAGCAGTGAACATTCAGCACTGAATTTATCCCGCCTATAATTTCAGTAACAGATTTTTGATTCTTAATCAGTCAATCAAATACTAATAATATGAACAAAACACTGTTTAGCCCAGCAATGATGTTGAATACAGTGCGTTGGTTTCCTTTTACAATACAATATATGTATTTATTTCTTCATTATAGCTGAGTTGTGAGTAAAACACAGATTTCTGATATGTATGCGCAACGCTGGAAACAAGATGAAATGGCTCATTTGGCTTTGTGCAACGGGGTGTAAAGTGCATCAATTAAAACATCAACGTCTGGAAAAACGTATTATGTTTTCATTTACGCTTCTTTTGGATTTCTGCTGAGATATCTTTGTACATTTTTGTTTTTAACTGCTTTCAACTGTGAGACGTGTATATGTGTGCTGGTGTGGTTGTGTTTCAGTGGTTCAGAGAAAACAGCCTGAACGTAGATGTCACTTTGTCGCTGTTTTTATAACCTTGCAAGTAGTTTTGTATATAAAGATGGAATAAATGTTAGATCTTGATAAAGGTGGAATAAAAAAGTATTTTTGTGAAATTAGAAACTGTAAAAAAAACCAACCTTGTTCTTCCTAATTATTGAGCCGAACCGATATGATAATCACATTATTATCATATCACCACATATGATAATCATCATTATCACCTTGCTCAGTTGTGATGTTGCAAGTTTGACTCCCCATCTACTCCCTGCCCGTATGTCATAGTGTCCTTGAGCAACACACAGAACCTCGAATTGCTACCAATTCATGTGGCTGATAAAGTGCTTTAAAAGGGAAATTAATTTAACGTCTGCAATCCAACACTCTACTACTCATTAGTTTATGTGCAGTCTATTCATTATCTTTGAATTTATCTGTATATTCACCATCATACTTGGACACGGCACACCAGTTCTATTTGATGTTATTTAGTTAGTTAGTTATTTATATGATAAAATCTAAATCAAACTAGCATTAGGCTGTGCAACCACATTCAACCCAAGCATTTGAATAGTAACTTGCATGAAATGACAGCAGCTGCTGCTCTGCTCGCCACACTCAGGTCTTTTTCATATAATTTCTCCAGAGACTCTATGATTGCCCAAACTCTGGGAACATGGCACAGATCATCACATCGACCCACAAAATATAGTTTGTAAGTTTAACGGATTATGCGTTTTGCTCCTTCGGACTCGTCAGCTTGTCTTCAATACAGTTTTTTAGTTTAGCCAAAGGGGACATTAATCAACAGGAACATCCCTTATCACCACACTTTTAAAGCAATTACTGCAACAAAAAAAATACTATACTCCCTGTGGCCTCTGTTTTGGGGTAAAAATGTTGATGAATTCATGTGAAAAAAAAACTAAACTTTTCTAATCTTTTTCTTAATTTTTTCTAAATCTCCAGATTTCTCATCTCTACCTGTACACCAAAGAGATCAGAAAAAAAACATAGTTTGACGTATTAAAACAGGATCGCCAGTTCTCACACACATTGTCTCTGAGACCAGCCTCAATGCTGTTCTACCCGTTTCACATAAAAAAAAACTATCATTATCACTAATTAAGCCAAATGCTTGACAACTTAATAGGACCACCTGGAACACTTCATTTTGACAATCACAGTCATTTTATATTCGTTGACTAAAATAGTTAAACTTATCACACTCAGGTTTTTCAGCTCCAAACTGAAGACCAGAAGCTGTCATCTGCGTGGAGTCGCACGTTGTTGCCGGTCCTCTTCTCTATGACAACTTAATCAGTTTACACAAGGACGCTGTTGAAATTGATTTAGCAAAAAAAACAACAATGTTTTTTGTTGCTTTTTTTGGAGCGGGGGATGTAAAACACTGTCCTCCCACATCTCATTCATTCATAATGTCGATCATGATTAGTTTGTGAAACTAATACCTGGATGTGACTGTCTGACTGAGTACTCCCCTCAGAGGTTTTTCTTTTCCTTAGTCATTCATTTTTCCAGCTCGTGGTCCTCATTGAGACCCCTAAAGAAGCATTTCGGTGTCAGGTTACGGTGACATCAGTTGCTATAGCAACAATGATATTTAATTCTGTTTGAAGGCTTCATGTGACACCTGGTTTTATATTCTCATATTAAGCCTATCTGCACTCCCATTAATCATCACAATATGAAATATTTAAATTAAGTAATCACATTGTGCAAGCGGCAAGAATATAATGAACACCCATTACATCTTTCAAATGGGAACCTCCTGTTCCCGCTGCACGTTCATTCACACTTTTCTGCCAACACTCATCAGTAATTGCCATAAATCCTCAAGCGCCCGCGATCTCATTCATATTTCCAACTCGGCCGTTCACAAGCAGTTAACAGGCAGTAAAATGTTGTCTTCTGAATCACCTGAACATCTGCAGCCACATCAATCAAGTCGGTTACCCCCGTCTCCCCGTCTGGTACATTTCTGCTTCTTCATGTTTTGTGTTGATAAACGGTAAATCAGTCGGATTCAGTAGAAACACAGGCGGCTTCTGCTCGGGTGTATTTATGAATCGGATGGTGTTTATTCACGGCTGCCGTTGTGCTTGTGGCCTGACGGCGGCTCTGTTATGGGCAGTTACTCTTTGTTTTTACGGGGAAATCGTACACCCGACTAACCTCAGGTGTGGGTAAATGCAACATGCGCCAGGCTTCATTGTCTGCTCATTTAAACTTAAAAGAGTGATTTCCAAGATTGAAGAACTTTTTTTTTTTTCTCAAGGCAGAAATAAAACGTTACTTTTGTCTAGTGTTTAGGTGTAGTGGTCAGCGCTTTAGCCTGCCAGTGAGGACATTGACAGTTTGAACCTGGACTCGGTGACCTTTCTGTGCTTGGCTTTTTTTCTGCAGGTGCTGCAGTTTAACATACATAGGATGTCGTCATATTTTTGCTTAAGTGTTCTGC
Organism: Blennius ocellaris; assembly: GCF_963422515.1. Taxonomy (NCBI): domain Eukaryota; kingdom Metazoa; phylum Chordata; class Actinopteri; order Blenniiformes; family Blenniidae; genus Blennius; species Blennius ocellaris. Next base: position 12,706,176 of record NC_137663.1, read on the forward strand.
AAAAATATCCTGATGAAACATCTTCATATATCACCTTGCATTTCAGAAAAAAACACTTTATTCCTTTAATTCACGTGCACTTTTTTCCTATACTTTGCCTTCTATAACTTCAGAAGTCCCTACTCACTTTTAAAAGACCGATTACATTTACCCATTGAAAACACTCTCATTCACGGTGGTCTTTCACTTTGAGGGCGGTTTTTGGTTTTGTTGCCCTGCCAATAACACTTTGACCCATCGGGTGAGATGGGGCCCTTAAACCATGCACCAGACCTCCAGACGGGAACTACCAACTAAACTCTATTGAACATCCAAATATATTACGATAACTCTTATAAATTCAATTTGGTTTCTTACACCACAGACGTCAAAGAGGCAAAAAACAACATAAAAGACAGGAAACCAAGAGCTGGAGACCAGAGAGAAAACTTGATGCTTTAGTTTCCACAGTGAGAGCTGGTGTTCACATACTTTTATTGTTGAGCTAGATTACATTACTGAGGACTGGATGAAGAGAAAATAAACCTCTGGACTTTCAGCCTCTTCCACTCTGAAATAAGCAGGGGGAAGATGGTTGCCGTGGCCAGATAATTTATAATGAACTGGACAATATTATTGAGAAGAAAGTGGCATCAGTCCCCAATTTATGGCCTTACAAGATAGAAATAGTAGAAGTTATTGAAAGAATAGAAATGAAGCTGTTATTTTTCACTAACAGTTTACTCAGCACCTCTACTGTTGGCTATAATTTCAGCTAGATAGAAACGGTATGTCTTCTTTTAATCTAAAGAGTAACATAACTATGTTATCATTTCCTCCTCCATCAAGCTCCTGCACATATTCAGACTTTAAGATTTGCGGTTCAAGTATGTATGACAGTAATTCACTGGCTACAGTGAACCTTCGTTCACCCGCTGCGATTTACAGAATGTGTTTTTCTGTAATTTACTGCCTGTTTCTGTACTGGAAAGTCAGTCTTTGTAGTCTGCGCTAATAGACTCTGTCTAACGTCTTCATCAGAAGCCAATCTCATCGTCGTCACGCACCCGGCTGATTTATGGCTCAAAAGTCGTGGCGTTATCGGCCCCACACACCATTCATTGTGTGCCGAAGCTTCTCAGCAGGCAGATGTAGATAGGCTCGTGACACGCGTGACAGATGTGGCATTCTTTTTGCTTCAAATTCCGTTTCATAAACTACTAAAAGCTTTGGCGTGAACCAGAGGAGTCGTTTATCTTCCCCTGAACACGCGCGGGCCTCCACAGAGATACGAACCGACTCACCGGCTGCCTGCTAACAACCAACAACAAACCTCACAGCTCACTGTTTTGACTGCAGGGCACTGGTGCAAACTGTGATAAATATTTTTTCCATTATTCAAACTCTTATTTATTAAACCCACCAGTTGTTTTTGTAGCATCTGATGATGCAACATTTGGAAATAATTTAGGGCTTTGTTTTTTATTCTGATCGACTGCATCTTATTTTCTCCTCTCGGCACAAAACGTCATTTCCATTGTAGCTGCATTTGCAATAAAAACTCTATTTTAGGCGGGAAATATTAAAGCCAATAGTTTAATCCATTGCAGATCAAGTGAATGATATGGATTTTTTTTATATAATTAATCAAATTCAGATCTGCATGAAGATTGACTTTTGTTTATTTTTGGCTTTTTCTCTGTTTGTTCCTGATCCAACCAGTCTTTTCGGACATGGTCCACTCACCTGCACAGGTGTTGATCATAATTTTCCCCTCTCCTTTCCTCCCTCTGTCCAAAAACATGTTTGGGAATTAACTGGTGCTCTCAATACATGTGTAAGTGTGGGTGGCTGAGTCGTACGGGAGATGATGTACTGTACCTTACCCTGCCTTCACCCAGAGGCCGCTGGGATCGCCTCCAGCCCCCCGAAATTGAATAAAGGAATTTAGAAGATGTGAGGAGAGATGGAATAAATCACCTGTGTTAACTGCTTCCTAGTGTGTGTGTTTAAAAATTTAGAGAGGTGTTTCAAAGAGGAATTATAGAATTGAGTTGAGTGCTCAGGGAGGTTAACCCGGTATTATATCCACCGATGAAAAAAATGTAATATGCTGACTCAGCCTTTTTCTTGTAGAAAAGACAAACTCTGAACTGTAACACAACAACGATTAGCAGGACATTTTCGCCATCTGTTCCTGGTCCTCGAGGCTACAAATTTAAACATCTCTCAATGGCCAGATCCACAAAAGCATCGTCATTTCTGTGGCTTTCGGTTCTTTCCACTTTCCTATACATTATTTTGGTTATGCTGGGAAGACAAGTCATAATTAAAACATTTTAAACAAGATTTTCTACAAATGAAGTGAACAACTGGCTTGATTTTGTAAGGTCTTAGTATTAAGCGTGCTGGATTGCATGCTCACTGCATGTGTTTTGCGAGTGATGAACTAAGAATGGTACCACAAGTGACATTGTATCATGCGCCAACAGGACTATTCGAAGTGCATTAGGTCCCATTTATATGAGAACGATCTGCTGCAAACGGTATCGTTTAAAACTCCCACAAGCACTCAATGAAATGTGATACCAGATGAAATGTGGAGATCATCGCATTAAATGAATATGGCTGAAAAAAGACCAATGAATTAGCAATCTGGGAAATGATCGGAGCTGAGGGAGAACGAAGAACAGCAGAAGAGATTGTGAAGATATTGCAAGGTTTTTTAAACAGACCGAGCAAAGCTGACGCAATCATCAACAATCCACATGTTTTCAGACGTTGAAAATCACATTTTGTGTTGGACATTGATGAATTAGCATGCAATCCTCCCTGTTCTTTGCATAATCTGGTCAACGTGCACGATCTGCCATATTCATGAGGGCAAACCCACAAAATCAACTGTGTGTTATTTTGAGTGTCAGCCCGACTTGCTCCTCAGTGCATCCTGTGTGTAGAACATCTTATACTTGTATGTGTGCACACAATATTAAGTATGGGCCCATTTTCATATGTGCAAAACTAAAGTAGATCAAGGCCTGGGTGTACGTAAGAATTAACATCAGAAACTACTTTGTGTCTCGTTGCGGCTTATCTGTTGTTGTGGACCCAAACCGGAGTACGTTGATCTCAGTCAGAGGGGGCGAGCGCTCAGTGAGTCTGTTTCTATGGAATGGATGTTAACTTGTTTTGAGGCCTCTTACACTATAGAGATTTAGAATAACTGCAGGATCTCCTTAAACAAAGAATATACATATTTCCCAATAGATTATGCTTAAATTTCCCTGTAATGCTGATTCTGTGATTTTTCTTTGGATAGCTGCAAATTCTAAAATACCTGGCCTTGCACTCGGATGAGCTGAAGTCTTGTCAGATATCAGCAGACGATAATTAAATCCCCCTCTCTAGATGCAGCCATTTGTACTTTTTCTCTGTCGTATATATATATATTTTTTAATTTTAGACTAGGCGTCAGATCACTGCTTGGTCGATTCAAAATCAAAAGGATTCAATATGTGGCCACTGCCCCTCAGTCTTATCATGAAATTGGTGCAGAATATGCTGTATAAACTGTGTGGGAGTCCTCCAGTTCAGTTGATGTGGTGAGAGAGTAAAATCGGCCACACTTCTTGTCCGTTGAGGCTGCAGTGGCCGGTGAGTTTCTCTCAGTCCACCACCTGGGTGTCTGTGAAACAAAAAAAACCGCACACCTGACATGCTGAGCCATGTTTCCTCGAACCCGTCAGAAGACACCACACAGATAACGTCAGGAATAAGTAACAGCGGCAGATGGAGGAGACACAACATTCCAGGAATGCGTTGGATCAGACCGACATTGTACAACATCAGGAAACTATCAACGGCTGGACATTTACTTTCTTTTTTTTTATGTTGTTGTTGTGATGAAGCCATTGAGCTGCTTTTCATTTCATTGCTCACTGTCTTTCGTATCACTAGGCATCCTTCAAAACAACTACCATGAGGGCTTTTCTGTTCTTTTATTGTTCTGTGCTGATGTCACTGAAAACCGACAGCAGTTGATACAATTCTCATCAATCAGTGTTCGTGGCTCAGTTTAAGTGCCTCAATATTGTTGTTCTTGTTTCGGGGACGTGGCCCCTTCTTGTCCTGCTTTGTCCTTTCAGAGGCAAAGTCAGACACACTTGTACGCATGCCTGAACATGGACAAGTTGCTGTTAAACGCTGAAATACGGAATGTCAGTAACAGATGGAGACACGCTATCAGCTTCAACTCTGAGACCACCAGGCTCCAGCCACCCTCCACTCACTGTTAAAGGAGCATGATGTAGACATGAGTTCGTGGCGGGAGAGCTGCTGGCCCAGATGAAGAACCAGGCAGAGTGCTCTGAGCAGGTGGCCACCTGCTCACACTCATCTTCACACAGTTACCCCCCATTGGACAGACATTTCTAACCAACCGGCCCCAAACTGTGAGACTCAGCCCTGATATCTCCCCCACCCACTGACGGAGCACTTGTTTCCCCGGGGCTGTGTGCCGAGACCCCTGCTCTACTGCCTCTACACCTCTGACTGAGAGGCAACCGATAGGGGGGAGGTCCTGAAGGGAACCAGGTGTCGAGAAGGTTAGCGTGTGGAGGGTCCACACCTTCAGGCTCTTTAGTATTCTCATCTCTGATGAGCGTTCTGGAATGAACAGCGTCACGGATGAGCAAAAACGCTTCACCGAAGCGCCGGACAATCTGGACATTAAACTGCTGCAGGCTTCCCGTCGCTCCTCCGCTGAGAGACTGCGTTTCGGTACGGTCGCTGCACTGAGGCAGATAAGGGGAGGCTTTCGGGGGTAATCACAGCAGCCCAGAGCGCGGTTGGCTTCCCTCTTTCCTCCCCGATGGACATTTACACCTCAGCAGAGCATAAAATGCCATCGAGGACACCCCACGTTCCAGTTTCCATCTATTTGACCTGTTGCCCCCGACAGGCTTTACAGATGCATGATAATAAGAGCAGACCTAAAAACTGTTTGTTCACCAGAGACTTAACCACTTAAGTCTACAGACCATAATATGGATTCTAGTATATTGCCAATATTATTCTTGGCAATGTGAATTATTTATTGTATTTTTGCATTTTCTGAGTTATTGTTTTGCTTCTAAATATACAGGAACAAGTCAAAGCTCTTCTATCTTGTTATCAGATTGTATCCTATAACAACAACAACAAATCATTTCTATCCTGTTTTCTTCCGTACAGCATGCGGGATGCATTTGCAGCCTTAAATTAATATTAACTGCTGTGTGCACAGTTTATATAAACATATCCTTTTTCTGCACCGTCTCCTTTTCAATAATTCATAAAAGGTGACTTCTAAAAACCAATTTCCTGAAATGACGGCTGTAAGTTCATCTTCAATTAATGAGTGAATTAGTCATGAGACTGACCCATACAGTTATTAAAATATTACGTGATGCATCCAAAATGAAGACTCATTGAACGAGGCGTTTTATCCTAATCACTACTCAGTCGTGGAAAATGTAAACTTTTACTATAGGTACGTAGTACTCGCAACCAATTACTAAATGGCACTATGCAGTTAAATCAGTTCAGTGTCATGTTTCAGCCGTTTCATCACATCATGTCTTAATTCACAGAGTTAATTGATTCTTAGTTGTTTGCTTAAATTTACCACGATAACGTGACTTCGTTGTTTGTTGGATCAGTTTTTTTTTTTTTTTTAAACTTATTCAGTGTTTTATTTATCCATGCCAGCCTGATATGGTGCAGCCATTTGTTCCATGGCGGTGTGTAAATGTACTGCACAGATCAAAAGACTGCGGCGTGTTTGTACTCTTGGCGCTATGGCAGTAGACGTGGCTGACTACTGTACCTTGGGTCGATTAATCATTTCTCAGCGATGAGACGCAGCACTGCTCACTGAGAGATTCTGCTCTTCGCTGATCCCGCGTCACTATTGTGGAATGTTTGCGTTGCTCATTGCACCGAGTTTATTCCTCTTTTTGGTTGCTGGTTGGCTCGTGATGATGCGACGATTTATCACTGCTGAATTTCCAAGTGGCGAGATATAACTCCTCATGTGTGAGTGCATGAATGAGGCTGTCCCTGCATTGCTGCAGAAGGCTGTGTAGGTTTGTGATTTGAATAATGAAAGCTTTCCGCTCAGCCCGTTCATGTCATTATTCACTAGTACGCGTGGTTTTGCATAGTACTTATGGTCATTTTTTTTTTTTTAACACACCAGGGATTCTCCACATTTTTTGATTTAATTTGCTCATTTTGTGGACATAGAGAGCACTCAGGATGCAGCACAAAGCCAAGACTGAAATGGGATTGCGACAGCGAGCCCTTTTCTACAAAATGGACTGATTTGATTATCTGTCTCAGACCTAAGATATCAGAAAGTGCTGAGGTATCAACCTCAACTTCGCTGGGAAGATTCACCACCAGATTTTTAAGAAATCCGTCTGTGGGAATCTGTTCTCATTCTGTCAAAAAAAGAAACATCTGAGGGTTGGAGCCCTGGAATTGGGCATTGCCTTGCTCCGGTGTTCCAGATCCTCCCTGGGGCGTTAGATCAGGGCTTGAGGTTGGAGAGACTGTGCAGCCCGGGCCATACTCCTCCAAACCAAACTTGTCAAAGTATTTTCTTTTAATTGCGCACAAGGAGATTGGTGTGCTTACATAAACTATTCGGCTATGCTGTGTCACCAAGATTTCTTCTGGAAATGTTACTTGAATAGTGTACCCCAAAGCATGGAAGCAAATTTTCTTGCTCAGTCTTTTCTGCCACAATCTGTTACCAGTTTATTTCATGCCTTAAGTCTCGCATCTTGCATCAGGGACTTAAATAGGATGATTTCCCTGCTGTAAGATTTGAAATGGTGGCTGTAGCTGTCATTTACAGAGACTAAAATATAGCTCCTCTGCAGACCACAATTAAATCGAGCAGACATTTCACTTGAGGGAAAACCTTTCTGTAGATCGAAAACCCTTTGAGGCTTTACCGTTTAATACCTTTTTACACAGTGAGGAAGCAAAACTCTTTTCAGGGAAACATTTCATTTTGTAATCTTCACTCATTGCTACTGACTATAAACCTGCACATATTTTTCTTTTCATAATTTGTCTTTTAATGCTGCCTGATGTGTGGTTTGGCTCCTGCTCCCAGCAGCTTCACTTGAAACCTGAAACTGGTTAACAAATGTCTCCGTTACAGAAAGTATTGGTCTGGCATTTGTTGGCGGAGTCCTGCTGGTTGGAGTGTGAAGCCTATAGTACAGGTTTCAACAGCCTGGAGCTGTTTGGATGCTCGACACCAGTGGTGTCAAACCCACTTTAGTTCAGGATCAATATACAGCGTGAAGTCCTCCATCATCCAGTCAGAGTCCAAACTGATGGGTTTTTAACTCCTTCTGAAAAAATGCTAAAAGAGTCATGTTGGATGTTCGACCAGGGACAGTAAGCGTCCACAGGCTCAGCCTCTTCCACAGACTTTTGTTTGATTTAGCTGAGCCCAACTGGCAAAATCTGGAGAATAATCAATCCTGAGCATCCATCGTTCCGAGGTAATGGCTCCCCATTTCTGCCTTCAATTCACACATATGGGCACCATTTGTTATTCTAATTTGTGCTTCTCAGGTTTTCTGCATGAGCCAGGAATGTTTCACCGGCGTAAACAAAAAAAAGAATGTTCGCATGTCAAAGACACCGTGTCCTCTGAAACTGTAATCAGTCAGGGCTACAAAGGAGGTGAAGGAACAAACATAACTCACCTCCAGCCACATATCTGCTACATAAGATCATTAGAAATTCTAATTCATTAAAAAAAAAATGGCACATTGTGTTCTGGTTCTGGTGCATATGAACACCTGTTCGCATCTGTCTCCTAGATTACTGTGCAGAATCTTATGAAGTCGAACAAACTGCGATGACAAAAGCAAGAACGCTTCTATGGCTGTTTTTCATAGTTTTAAGTTTTAAGATTTATTTTAATACAAGTCATATCTTTCTAAAGACTTATAGCTTCACAATCAAACCCCACAAATTTTATGAATCCGGATTCATAGTCTGCATTGTGTGTAGAGGTTAGCACTCTCGCCACTCCGTCCGGTTGGAGGTCTTGCTATGTGGAATTTGAACGTTTTCTCCCTCCATCTACAAAAACTCACGTTTGGGGTGAACTGGATGCTCTGAATTGTGAGTGTGAGTAAATGTCTGACTCTCTCTGCATTTGTCCCGCGATGCACCAGCATCCTGCATGTCCAGGGTCGACTCTGCCTCCACCCAATGTCAGCTGGAAACCACTTCAACCCCCCCAAGGGAGCCATGAATATATCTGGATTGCGTCTTACAGATGGGGCGGTGAAAATTTGGATTTATAAAAATGAGCAAATTCAAATTCTTTCACAAATGTGCTTGAGAGGAAATTTGGAGGAGTTTCATGTATTTATTTTTTTTTCTTAAAGCTTTTTCTCCATATTCTTTAAAAGATGCAACGGCTAATTATTGTAATACTTTTTGCAATCTTGTACAAAGAGATCAAAGTGATGCTCCCTGACTAAACCTTGAGCAAAAGAGTTGAGCTGATTCTTGTTGGTAATTATTCTCATGTCAAGTTATTGGAAAAGACAACATCCCTCCCACACAAACATGGCACTACTGTAAAATGCAATACGATACTTATTGCAACAACAGAAAATGTTCACATAATAAACAGCACCGTAATGCCCCATTCTGTATTCAAAACCTTTGTAGTGAAGGGCCTCTGCTCCATTTCGTTGTTTTAATCTGCACGCGTTCAGTTAAAGGTTATTAAATATTTAAACAAGTTCGTAAACTGTTATCATAACTCCATTAATCATTAGGCCAGCTCTTTCCTGGAGTTTCCCTTTGGAGTCCATCAAACAGATGTGAGAAGAGGCTCTCAGCTAAGCAGAGATCCATCACCACATCTGTAAAGCCGTTCACGACGCCGGAGGAGCTCAAACCGTCTCCCTCAGTGGCGGACTGCTGCCGGCTTCATTACCGCGAGTCGTTTATACCTGATGCAGTAAACTGTTTAGCACGGACGCCATCGCAGCCTGATGCATGGGCCTGAGTCGGCTTCACTTCCTGCACAGACACATCTTTCAATGTACATGCACAGGGAGAACATGCAAACTCTGCTTTATGCTGGGTTTTCTTGTCTGTCATGTAGTTTTATATGTTTTAGGTCGAAGCTGTGCACACACAACTTGCCTCACGAGTCACATAAGAAACATTGTTGAAGCCATCAAAAGTACTTAAACTTAATCCCCAAAATAGTTTTTAAGTCACAGTGTTGGTTTAAGCAAGTCAAAAAGTAAAATAAGTTGCAGTGAATGCAGTTAGACTAAATCGTGGACACTCGAATGTAATTTGTAGGAGTGTTTAAGGTTTGAAGTGCGCTTCACGGATCAACCTTGCTGTGTTCACACCCCCTCCACTCAACCGCCACTTTGCTTTTGTGCTTTGTCCAAACATTAAAAGCTGGAATTTGTTATTTCAAGTGGAGCTCATGAACATCAGAATAGATGGTTTGTCAACAAAGCGGGTGAAGTGTGTTTTAGCGATTATGAGACGGGTAATGCTGCATGAAACTGCATGTTTTTTTTTGTTTTGACAGCTACAAGGCGTCGGTCAGAATCTGCCAAAGAAAACAAGCAAGCAAAAATTGAACAATAAAACAGATTTCGTCAAGTATAAAACTCTTTAACCTGGCACCAGATCATTTATTTAGAAGAGAAATTACCAAAGAGTACCAGTTAAGGATGAAAATCACGAGGAGAGAATCGGCCAGAGGATCCAGAGATTCCCTGCATGTTGCCTTCGCTCCTCTCTTGGAGCTTCTCCTGTAAAAGTACCTGTTGTTCTCGGGAGTAGCGCCGCACTTTGAACTTCTAATGCCCCTGTTAGTTATTCTTCGCCAAAATGCTGGATTGGCTCGCCTCTCGTGTTTCCTACCGAGTTTTCATTATCCCAGTATCGGAGCAGCTTGTCCTGCATTCCCGACTTTACGATCTTCTCCACCCCCGCCTAACCCTTCTTCAGGCTTTACACCACAGAGTGAAAAGCCTGTTACAGCTGAGTTGACTATTAATTAACAGACAGCATAAACGAGGAGCTTGTGAAGACCGTTGAGACATTTCACACCGCAGAATTTTTTGGAACTTAAAGGTTTGCTCGAAACCGAATGGACGCCACTTTGATCCAAGTTGTCGTTTGATGCGGCAAACAGCCTCGAGGAAGCAGCATTAATGTGTTGTGATTCATTGGTGTCATTTATCTATGTAGTAAAACCTTCACCGTGTGCACACACACACACACTGCGTGATTCAAGCCATGCTGCTGCGCTCTTCTCCCAGCTGTCCCCACTCTTACAGCGCTGGGTCCCGTCCCATCGATCCATGGGGAAGAGGAGGGTACATCCTGCACTTGAACCAGGGATATTTTCGTTGTGGGAAAAGAGCTTTAATCACTCCATAACCTTGCGACCAAGACTGCACCTGTCCCCGTCTGCAAGGAATGGATTTCTCCACACTCAATTTTTCTGACGGATGACCGAGGTGACATATGGATGGTCAATCAAGCTGGTTGTTTCTTTTGAAACGCCATTAGATCACCATGGAAAAGTTCTCGTCCTGATCAGACATTGTGTTTCAGAGCATTCAGTCTGTTGTGCTGTACCGATGTCACTCGGTCCCAAGTCACAATGGGAAGCTGGCAAATGAACAGTGTTACATTCCATATTCCAATCTAATCATAACTTTAATGAGATAAGGCCAATGGTTTTTAGATAGAAGCATTTACATGACTAAGTTCAATTAAATTGGATCAGCTTCTTATCACATTAGTTATCTATAGAACCAAATCTACTGTGGACAGCTCTAATGTGATTTTAATGCGTTTGACTTCTAGAAAAAGAAACCAGTTAGAATTGACCCGATACGCTTGAAACATGCTCAATATACTTGTTGTTTTACTGGGCTCGTGTCCCAGGGAAGGCTGACAGGAAGACATCATTTTATGAGGACTATAGCTGATAAGATACATCTGTCTGCAGATGTTTTGAATGATGGACTTAATTTTAATTTGTGGGCCATTGTTTTAGCAAAGTTAGCATAAATTTTTTTTTAAATGTATTGACATTTTCTTATGTTTTATGTGTTTTCTTTGCCTGTTTTGTCTGGAACCTCAATGACCTGCTGCCTGTCTTGACCAGGATTATCTTGAAAAAGAGATTTTTAATCTCAAGGAGGTTTGTCTGGTAAAGGTAGATTAAAAATAAAAAACATAAAGCGTACATTCACAACTTTCCGTGCTCTCCCAAGGAGAGTTTCTGTATCATTGTGTTTATATTTGTACACACAGATCTATATTCGAGTGTTAATTTAGATACCAGGCAGGGACAATAGCTACATTTGCTCCGAGCAATATTAATATTATGCTTTTCTTACTTACTTTTTTTTTTTTTCAGATATTCTGCAGCATTTTAATTCCCAGAGCACAGGTTACAAGTATATAATTGAATTGAGACATTTGTACAAAAACCAACAAGGGAGGGTGCTTCAAGGATATTAGGGAAAAAACAACATTTGAAATATGCTTAGCTGTGCAGAGACGAGTCCGCAGAGTCACTCGTACTCACTTCTCGACCAGTTAAGGAAAGCTTTTACTGTTGGACAGCCTGTGTTTACTCCCAATCATTTTCTTCCTCAAACAGCATGGGCACAGAGGCTTCAGAAGACAGCTGTGACTACGGACTCATTTCTTTTAAATATCTACCTGCCATCATGCCAATATCTATCAGAAATCAAGTTATGCAACTCATTCTGAACTGTATAAATCTTCAACAACCTTCACTTAATTTCAATGTCAAACTATGAGTTGTTGGATCCATGTAAAGTAGTTTGACTAGTTTTTCATTCTCATACACTAAAAGAAGGAAGATCATAAACATATGATTAAAAACAAAATTGCAAGAATAATGGAAAAAGGTCACATTTACAAACGATAAAACAAAAATTCTCAGAAGACGAATGTTCAGTGAAAGTACTTCATGTTCAAGCATTTCAATTTATTTTCTCTGTTCTCTGCCTTCACCTGGGATCAGCTCCAGCTGACTATAGATGAGGATGGATGGATGAATCATTGAATAAAAAGTAATTTTAAGGCTTTTGCAATAAACTCTTCAAGCTGCTCTGTTTAAATTTGGTTGGAATTTGACCTTTTTGGAGTGTTCGTGCAATTGTCCTCTTCTTAGTGAGTTACTGTGGATAATGCTCCTTTGAACCTTCATTTATTTGGATGCAACAATTCATTGTTTGACACTGAAATTTAGTGGAAGTCAAAATGAGTTCCAGAACTTGCTTTGTGATAGCTATTGGCATGATGGCAGGTAAATATTTAAACGGATGTGTTTTTACGGCTGTTTGTAGCAGCTGGAGTGACGGCTGCTGCAGCCTCTGTGCTAATGCTGTTTTGTAAGCTTAAAAGGTTTTTCACATTTATTTGGGAGTAAACACAGGCTGTCGAACACTAAAAGCTCTGCTAAGTACAAGTAGATCCGCCGACTCACCGAGTCATTTTCAAATTTGTATTTATTAATTTTTTATTCCTATTCAAATTGAACTTTATATTCTTATAATCTGTAGAAACTCTTTTCCCCAAGCGCAATGGATCATCCCACCTTTGAGTTTTTGACACTTGTGGTCATGCAATGAGATGTATTTGAAAGACACTATTAATGAACTTACTTTTAATTTATTCTGTCTGCATCAGGTTTTGTAGTCTGTCGCTGCAAATGTTTTGTTGTTCATTAGAGACCATTTTAATTACGCTAACAAGCTTTGCGCACAGATGAGAAAATTAACGAAGTATACAAACTTGTCTGATTTATTGTTGTTTTGTGCTTCACTGTGTTTAGTCCACTTAAATTTATGCAGGGAAAATTGTTTGAATCCACTTGATAAACCACTGAAAACATATTGTACTAATTAGCACCTATAATATACAATGTTTTTGTACTAATCACAGAAAGGACTGGTAATATGTAATGGTTTAGATTTGATGCCCTGAAGACTTCATCAGGACTTCTTTCAATCAATTTACTGATTTACTGTGGTTTGTCTTTTATTTTTAATTATTTAACTCAGGCTCTCCTAAACTGCAACAGATTCATATATCATCATATTTTGTCCAAAGCTTAGAGATCCTTTGCTTAAGTGATCCTCTGCAGAGCATAAAACATAAAATATATAGCATTTTGGCCCCAAAGGAGTTTGTGAATATTTATTCTTTACAAAAAATATGAGAAGCTTTTGGGGAAATAATGTTTTAAATAGTTAAAGTGATCGAAAATGAAACTTTTCTCATTCCAGATAGTGCAATACTTTGAAAACCATCTTCTTTTTAACAACAGTATTTTTGCCAGTACTCTTACTTCTGTTTAAAGAAACTGAATAATCTATGAAAATGAAAAATAGTTTTTTGCTCTGTGAGTTACTCGATTGGACCCCGGCTTGCACTGAACATCATGTTGAGATGTTGCCCCAGGAGAGGCATTAGGCTGAGGGGAGAAATATCAATATATATGTTGTTGTGAAGGTCTGCTGGGCTCTCTGCAGGTCATTTTATACAGGACCGAAACATTTCAGCCTGTTTCATTCCACTGAATGTGTGGTCACAATAACTGTTTATTGACAAACCAAGGATATTGTGTCAAACAACTGTTCTCTGCATTCACTCTCATAACATAATTGAATAATTGAATGAATGAATAATTAGACTTCTGCTGCTATGTTAGTTAGATTAATTATATTAAGTAAATTTAGACATACACACGTAGAACTAATAGTGGAGGAAGCACTTTGGTGAAACAAGTTTAAAAAAACAAGAGTAAATAAATAATCTGCTGCTGCTATTGTAATATTTATTTACACCCATAAAATCTGGTTATATTATTTTCTGGATCTTCTTTTTTCCTTGCCCCCACATCTTGCTTCTGTTAATTACCCCCCCACCCCCCCCCCCACCCCAATGCTCTGATTGCATCCCCCTGCATATTGTTTTTCGCTCATCCCCACATGTATTTCAGTGGTGTGCTACTTGTTGTTTATCCCCATTTTTCCCTTTCACAAAAGTAAGGAGTATCAGTAGTCAGACTCACACTTTGTGTAATTTAACCAGTACTAATTTATTGAAAAACACTTCTACCTGTAAAATGTCATCAATCCAAATTTCAGTTAATTTAAATGCACTAGATGAGGATTAAATAGCTTACCAGTGTTCGTTTAAGTCAGTGTTTTTCAACCTTTTTTGAGCCAAGGCACACTTTTTTCTTTGGAAAAATCTCGAGGCACACCACCACCCAAAAATGTTAAAATGTGAACTTCTGTAGCCTATATTAACAATATAAAGTCATTCTCAGCAATGCTTTATCAACAGGAATCAAATAAATACAGAAAAAAGTATTTTGCAATTTCTTTTTTTAATTTTCACTCACTCACACAGTGTGAAACCTGGACCTGATGGATGAAGAGCTGAGATCCTGGTTAACATTCTTCCTTTTCAAAAACTTCTCCATCACTGTCACTGACACAGTACTGTGATACAAGATGCTAGACGGCACATCTGACTATATCTCGCGGCGTGTTTCCCGGGGCACAGTGGTTGAAAAACACTGGTTTAAGTCATCCAAATGACATGGTGATGCTGTGGAATAATTCATTAGGATTCAGCGTCAAAGGACTGTGAATGTGACAACTCTCCGTGCAGTGGAACAAATTGGTGACCCAGACCGACATTGCCGGCATCCATGGTGCCACCATTTGCCTAGGGATGGACATTTTGTTGCCCAGTTCATCTGCTACGGAGCAATTTGGAAGATGAGATCGTAGCGCATAATCAGTCTGTTTGGAGTTGTTGTCGTTCAAATATGTTAACGAACCATTGAGAAAAATGTATGTCCTTCAGCCGGGCATTGCACCATTCAGAGGCAAAGACGGAGGGGGAGCATTCCCTTGTGGAAGCTTCAACAAAGACTGACGACCTCCAAGTGCACCTGGCGTACATAAACGCCTTTTACCGTCTTTGGCTTGATTTCTCGCTGTTTTTGGCGAAATCAGCATAAAAAAATTAAAGGCATTTGAGGACACTGAATTCCACAAATAAAGTGCTCATACTTTTGATTTCGTATGATATCAATCACAAAGTGCTGCATGACTGTACTCGAAAATTACCTGCACAAACAGACCCTGAAATATATTCATGGTTTGTTGTTTTTTGTGTGGCTACAAATCCAGTGGTAATGTTTATTCATTCAAGTCGGCAAATGCAGACTTGTTGTGACTCTCAAATTAAAACAGTGAAGTGTGTGTGTGTGTGTGTGTGTGTGTGTGTGTGTGTGTGTGTGTGTGTGTGTGTGTGTGTGTGTGTGTGTGTGTGTGTGTGTGTGTGTGTGTGTGTGTGTGTGTGTGTGTGTGTGTGTGTGTGTGTGTGTGTGTGGCTATTTTGTCACATCTACTCTTAGGAAATTCTCAAAGTGAATCCAGCAGAGACACTAGGAAGCACCGAGGGTGAATTAATACGCAACTGGAAAGGAGCCAGTTTGGGAGTTTAATAGGTCTTTCATGTGTGTGCTTCTCCACCGCAATCTCTAAAGGAAATACTAAAAAAAGGGGAATTGCTCTCTTTTCTGATGCTTTTCAGAAGAAAAGTCGCAATTCTGTTTTAGCAAGGTCAAGATGTCCTGAGAGCTGAGGGGCGGCTCATGCTGCTGCACGGGGGAAAGGACCCGGCTGACCTCGAACCAGTGGGGGTGGGGGGGGGGGGTATTGTTTCCACTCCCAGCAACAAAAATGCATGACTTCGGAGGAAGCTGTTATGTGCGAATGTGGAGGTAGAGATTCACTGTTTGTTATACTTTCTCCTGTTCTGAGCTCGGGGGGGCACGCAGCAAGTCGGTTCTTTTCGGAGCGATTTCTCTCTTACAATTTTTCTCTTCTTCTTCACTCTGCGCAAGAATCACCATTTCAATGCAAAGCCCCATATTCAGGGAAATGTATTTGTTGTTTAACGGACTTGTACAGGACATATGATTGGCAACTAAAGTTCATGAGTGGAAGGTGTGTCTTTCTTTTCTAACCTATTCAAGCATCTCCACCATGAGATCACACTTGTTTTCTTGCTGCCTTGGATATTCAAGATACATCTTAGTGAACCCGGTGAGGAGGGAGAGCGAGAGATCCAGAATCCGCCACCTAATTTCAAAATGTTGAATCTGGAAAAGCAGTTATGTATTGGGATTGATAGAATAATGTGGAATCGCAAGAGTTGTATAACCTGCTGCTGGAGATCAATACAAGGTAAAATAGCACACGCGTGCCAAACTGTGACAAACTGTTTCAAAATGTCCCACTCACCATTTGTTAAAGTAATATTATTTTCTATCTTTTCTTTTTTTTTTTTTTTAATCAGAAACACATGAGATATCCCTTCTCTAATTTCATCTCGATGAAATCAGTTATTATGCCATGCTTAAATCATGGATTTCTTGCAAAATTATTCTTTCTCAAGTGGAGATAAAAGCTTTCTGCTGTGTTCATGATATATTTACTCTGTCACTGACACGTCCTTGGCGATCTCGCATGCATTAGCTTTCTTTTGGGACCAGGGCAATTTATATAGCCACTGTAGTTTTCGAAGGTATAGTCTCTTCAATTTATGGACTTTATTTCAGATGGAAGGCAGGAAAAATAGGCTTGGATATGAAAAGGATCTTTCTTCTTCTTTCTCCTTGAGCATGATTTAAAAGATCTCAGTGGAGAAGTGAGTGAACTTGTCAACTTTAAAAGCCTGTGCTCGTCTTCATGGTGATTTATAGGACACGCGTTATGAAGGGTGGTGGAAAGTGTCTCACCATTTAAAGCTGGTAGACCAAAAAGGCCATTTTATTTCCCTTTCAAATGAATTCATAAGCATGTACAGTATGTTTTTTATTTTGTTTCCAGAATATTATAGTACTTTTGGACAAGTTTGAGCAACACTTTAAGAGCTGCAAGGCCGGGTCAAGTGTTCTCTTTTCTTAAAATCAAAATATGGTATGATATATAACTATGATATTGATACATTTGATTAGTTGGATTGGCTCAAATGGAAATACCGGTGGCGCCTTGAGAATATCCTCCAAAGGATTGTACCTTGCTTCCTCTGTGGAATTTAGCTCATTTGAACTCTTCCCACAAGTAAACATCTTGTTTTTTCCTCTCATCATCACCGCTTCCTTCTTTTGATGAAGAACAGAGGCCACATTACTGCAAATTGTTTGAATGCATGAGGAGCACCTTGTAAAAACCTCAGCTGTCCTGCAGCTGCAATGAGTAGAAACAACACATGATGTCAGGGTAAAATACAGTACCATAAAAAGATTACCCAAAGGCACAGAGTCAACAAAAGCTGGTCTACGCCTTCTCTTGAAATATTTACAGCTGGTAATAACCCTTTCTGAGCAAAACCTTTCTCTCCTCTCCCCTCCCCAAAGTATGCAGGTTTCTTTGTAATCGCCGGCTATTTACTCAGTTAAATGAGTTGTGAGTTAACATAGCTGTGAGGAGACACGGTGTGACTGCTGAGAATTGAGAATTGAGAGTTAGAAACGGTTGCAGCTGTACGTCAGGTGTTCTACAGGAAGCCACACAGCAGCCTGTTGGATTTCTCAGTGGACCTTTTTAATTTATGGAGTCAAACAAGATATAAAACCTACAAACTACTTCCACACATTGTTTGCTGGGAAGTTTGTTTTTGGAGAGCGATGCATCGCATTAGCACATTACATAAAAGTGGATAAATGGTTGCCAAGTTTGACATTTATTGGTGCACAAGGGCACAAATTCACACAAAGCAGCGGTTTCATCTCTTCGCGTGGCAAAAACAAACCGATTGTAAAAGCATCCGTCAGTGAGAGACTCTTAGTCGACTGTGAAAAATAAGTTGGCGGACAAAGACAATGGTGCTGCCCAATAATAACAACAACCATGTTTTGAACTACAGAAATAAATTCAATATTGCACATGTGCGTGTCTGATTTACTGATACTGCGGAGACCTTATTCTCTTTACGCAGTCACATTATCAAGTTTGAGTCCAATTTGTGAGGACAAATGCTATTGCACTAAAGTCGAATCTTTGAATTTTAAAATGAAGTCATTCCAGATTTGGTTCTGTGACCATTAAAAGGAAAATTAGTTGTGTGTAAAATAGGCGTAAAGTCAGAAAAAGCGTCATCGAAATGATAATGTACTGCACAGCAGACGGTGAGCAAAGTGTTGTTTTTTCTTGTCCGGCAGCTGTGAAACTGGTTATAAAGACTAATATCCTCAGACACCTGCAAATTAAGAAAAGTGCTGTGATTTATAAGTTTATTTTGGAAATCTTGTTCACAACCCATCTGCTGCTCCGACTCCACTGTGGGATGAAGTCAGACAACACTGGGCCATCGATAGCGGGAAAGGTAATTAGAGGATTCAGTGTCACTGGTACTTAGAAGAAGATATTTTTAAGCTATGATTCATTTTATACTCCAAGGTTTAATATCCCCTCCGTGTGTTTAACTCTGAAGTGATTAAAAACCCCCCGAAAAAAACATGAATCTTAGTTAGAGAATCGCTATAGAACAACTTTGACTCTTTGATATTTCTATTAGCTGAACATCTTTAAGTTGGGTCGAGTTTCACCCGCCTCACATTTATTGTAAGATGTGTTTTACTTGTCTTATAGAATCAATCGGTGTATTTTTTGTTAATCTGACGAAGCAATTGCTTTCCAAGAAGGCCAAGATGCTAAACACAATGAACGTTGATTAAAACATTCGGCGCTAAGGTTTTTTTTTTTAATTTGCATGGCCACATTTTAAAAAACAATGTAGTTTTCATGTTCCAGCCACCAGCGGGTGCCTTTGTTTGTTTTTGTAATGAAACCCCACACGTGCAGATAATAATACGCTCTAAACATTTACAGGAGGGAGGACACAGACGTTCGGATGGACAGACAGCGAAGTTAGATTGTTAATCTGGGTGACTCTCGACTATAAAACGACCAAATCCCAGGAGAATCTGGACTGGGAGTCATAATACTCGAGAAGAAAACTGTTTTTGGTCCATCGACACATAAGAACTACCCACCACAGCTTGGACAGTAGCTGCATTTCGAAACCCCCCCCCCCCCCCCCACTGTTTCCATTGAGGCAGATCATTTTCAAAAAATTCCACCTTGAGAGCAGCTTTCAAAATTTTGCCATTTCAGTGGCTCGGAGCACCGTTACGTAAACAAACACCCAAAATGTGGCCCTCCGGGCTAAAATATATCAAACTCCTGAGGAAAAAAGCCGCTGGTTATAATTTTGAAGCGACTGCTGTACTAGTGATGCATTTTGTGAGATTTTTAACGGTACCACGGAGAGAGGGGGGGGGGCTTTTCAGAGCTTTGGGTTGAAATCTCAGCATTCGCATGTTTATTGGCTACTTGACTTCCCCTGAATCCATCTTCTGCAATAAATATCTCTGCTTTAGGCTCCAAGTGGCTCCGAGTGGCCTCCTGTTTCAACCAGTCCATTTGAAATTCATCAGAATGAAGAAAGAGATTCAAGTGACACTTTTTTTTTTTGTTTTGTTTAGTAACACTAAGTTACATAATACATGTGACAGCCCCGTGACTCTGTTCAGTGAGTGCATGCGTGTTTATTCCAGGTCCAACATTCTTTAAGTATTTTAGGTTTATTTACATTTTGGTTTGGTTTTTGCTTTTATCAAATTTGTTTTGTTTTTTTAAACCCCAACAAATCTGCCTTTGAGCCGGGCCGTGGCAATTCTCTGGACAGAAACGGTTTCACCTGAAAACTCAGCGGCCTGGATGATGTGTCACCTTGTTAACGCCAAACCAGAAAATGATTCGCTTTTGTGATGCTTTTAGGGAAATGAACCATGTTGCTCCCCGTGCATTTATTTTGTATGCGCTCACGTTTCTTCTTCCAAATGTGACTTGCTGCAGATGGTGAGGGCTGATCCCTGCCGAAAGTTCGTTTGGCCAGTTTTCACTTTGCATTCATGCAGGAAAGGACAGCGAGGTCTTTTTTTTTTTTTTTTGATCATGTGTTCCTCTGGTCTGTCCCAGTGATTGCGAGCCATCTGATTCTTTTACCGACACTGATCAAATACTGGGCTTTCTCCACCCGCCTTCCTGCCAAGTGCCAGAGGACATGTGCAATTCGAACTGAACCTAATGAGCACCTTGATAATGAGCCACAAGTTTGCTATGTATTGTATCATCATTTTATATTGCTTTTCCTTTATTTATTTCTCTGTGGCCTGGGCTGTGTTGAAAACAAATAGAATAGAATCTGCTGCATATATTTAGTCAATAAGAAATAAAAGAAAGAAGTAAACTTTGGGTTTTGGGCTTGGTCTCGGACGAGACCACACAGTCAGTCATTATGATCCCAGTGTTGTTTCTCATCGTTGATCCTGGTGTCCTTATATTGTCTGATATTGTTTGAAACACTGGTGTCCTCCTGTCTCACTGGTGTCCTCCTGTCTCACTGGTGTCCTCCTGTCTCAGACGCGGTCTCTTCATACATGAAGCCAGGAACTCGAAAAGTTTGGTCATCTCGTGAGAACGACAGATATTAACCTCTAAAAATCTGCAGCTAATTTAAAAAATTGTTTATTCTAATATAAGCAAACAGCTGAAACAGAAACACAGCTGGGTTTTGTCGCTGGTTGGGAACATTAGGAGCTTGACTAGTGATTTTTGACTTAATCTATCATGATGATGAATAAATTCCACCCCCAAACTCTCCTCTTTTCCTTCAGAAATGAGATCCTCCTAGTTTGATGTCACTTGATTGTACTTCCTCTGTTGGACCCGATCACCTGGAGTCCCACCTGGCTCTGGCTTCCTTCACGTTTGCGTGTGGTCCTTTGCTCCTCCCCTTTGTCCTTCCCCATGTTGGTGCCACCTGCGTCTTGTTTTCCATCTCTGTTTGTGGGTCGGTGCTGATGTCTTTGTTGGTCTGTGTGTTATGTCGCTTTACCTAATGTCTGTTCTGTTATCTGTTCCACTTCCCACGAATCCCCTGTCGGGATGACTTTGATTTTTATGGACTTTATTTTTAATACCACCAGTGTTTCATTCCAACAAATGAGTTTATGGAAAACTTGAAGCTGGTGACATGAGTTACCATTTGAACAAATTAGATTTTTGTCTGGGAACATAGCAGAGAACCAAAGTAAGTCTTTTAAACAGTGTGGATGAAATGTTTCTTCTGTTCTGTATCACTGATTTATGTGGTACTGATTCTTCCACAAATCAACATCATCCTGTATGCATGTAGATTTACCTTAACTTTCTTCTCTCTTATTATTTTGTGTAAAAGTACATAACTTGTTGTTTTGAGTGGACAAATTCACAATAAAAATAAAACATTTGTACAGAATGACTGTTTCTCCGAGTCAGCTGTTTGCCATCATGCAAATTATAACAAATAACTGAACAATATTTTTTTACAGCTTCGGTCACATCAGGCTGTTGACCAAAAAAGGCAATCGTCCAAATCTCATTATCAAATATCAGGAATCCCTTATAATTGTATCAGATCGTTTGAATGAGCTCAGTGGAAAAACACAGATGTGTTGCCTTTCGTGAGTACGTTTCTGTCTCGAGGCTTCTGAGCGAGACCATCAAGGAAGATTATGGCAATGAAAGAAGATGAAAACTGCTTGAAACAGCCTCACATTTACTGACTTGGGTAGTATTTGCTAGACAGTGTTACTGAGTGTTACCAGTGTTACCAGTGTTACAACACGTGTCCAGCAGAGTTCCCAAATGATCTTATAACTTTCATGTGAGTTGGAAAACCTCACAAATGTGTCAAACCCGTGTTTTAAAGCACGATTAAACGTGCATCCATACCAAGAGCCAGAAACTCGTGCGTTCACGTGAACTTCAGGTGAATTTTGATTCAGATTTTGCCCGTATTTCAACATGTACTTTGCCAGATTATCAAGGCAGTGTGATACCAAGTGAAAATTATTGTCACTTAAAAAAAAAAAGAAAAAAAAAAAGATTTTATTTGTTCACATTGTCAACGACAACTTGTGTCAGCCCCCTGAGATTAACGGCTTAATGGAGTCCGCTGGTTATCTTCATGTATTTATGGAAATATACATCATTTGTATCATCAGAGAATTCAATACAATGTTCAAAGTGGTGAAAGTATATTTTGGAAAACAAAGGAATCAGCACAGTGTACCCTGGATCTAATACTGGGCACTTGTTGGATGATGATCATCATTGTTTCTCAAACAAAAACAAATTGAACAAACCTTTCGCTTTTCATTTTTTGTGTTTATGTGACCTCAGTGAACAGAGAAGATTAATTATGGAAATTATAGATTTCCTGCATGAATTGGAGCTGCTTCCAGGTTTCTTTTATTTTTTTTATTTTTTTTGGGGGGGGGGGGGGGGGCCTGTAACAAAAAGCTGGAATTCATTTGAGAGCATCAGAAATGCTGCAAATGACACAATCATTTTTTCATTTTGAAAGCTGTTCTATGCTAAGTAGAAGTTCAGCAGTGAGAGTGGTTCGCTAAGGTTGCTGCAAATTGTGAGGAAAAAACCTCACCTCAAAGGGCGTTCAAAAAGCTTCACACTGCCCTGGGACAATCAGGAGTGCTGCTTTTCAGTAACCCGGTGTAAAAAAAAATGAGGTTTGAAGTGGCGATCTTGTGTTTTTCACCGTGATAATGAGTGGAAATATCAAGTCGGGTTGTGCGAGGTCATTCGCAAGAAAACAACACAATTCTAAAAATAACATTTCTGCCATTTGTCGCCTTTCATTTTGATGCATGGGGCTTCTGTTTTACGAGGTTAGATTAGTGCCCGAGAAATCACAATTTTCACAGATCACAGATCACAGATCTGATTTCGTTGGGGTGGCTCAAATAAAAAAAAAACTGAGCGTGATCAAAACATTTGGACATTATAATGACAACAGAGTCACAAGCTTTGAGGCTTTCATCATTAAACTCCGCACAAAAACATCCACCCTCCGGTCATGCTCTTTTTGGAGCACTGCTCGCTCACACACAATGAAATGTCGCATTTTTCTGTCCTCTGCCCTTTGAGCAAATTCATAAATTTCCATGTCAAAACAGAAACGACAAACACAAACACTGAAGGGCAGCAATTACACCTTAATTGAAGTGAAAAATAACGGCTTCAAATTAAATTAAATGGAAACAAGAACACGTGTGAAGCCCTCTGAACCCAGAAGAGTGAGATCAGTGAAATTCAATCCATTATGATGATGAAATCGTATTTTAAAAGGCAAAGAGTTTCACTCACTGTATAACTAATCACACCCCTGGAAGGTTTTTTTTTTTTAAAGCATTAATAAATTTGCTTTGAAAGAACACACCAGGATCTGTGGTAAATGCCTGTTAATGACCTTTACATCATAGTCATTTTAAATGTCTTCATTTTCCCCAGACGTATTAATGTACCTCGTAATAAAATCAAAGTTATTCACTTCGTTGGCCGTCAGCACTGTTTGGTGTCTGAGTTTCTTGTAGAGGATTGATGTGCTCTGAGTCGCCACTAGTTCCAGTTTGGTTTTTTTGGGTCGTTTTCTTCAACCTCATATAAATACTTTTTTTTCCTGAGATGCTAAATGAATAAAAGGTCTCAAAAGAACGACAACTCCCACACAGTTTTATAGGGAAAGTTGAACTTTAGTTTACAATGAATTTGTTTTGAATTGGTGTAGAAATAACCTCTGCGTTGTACCGTGAGGGTGAAATGTCTGTGGAAATGACACAAATGAGGAAAATAAATAAATTCAAATAAAACATTTTAACTTACCGTATAGGAACAACCTGTGGTATGTGGCTTTTTCTGTGCATACAGCTGCTGCTTTCACACAGATGATCCAGCAGTGACACAAAGGAAACAAAACGCTGTCTGGCCAAACGTGATGATGTGTTTTATTCTTTTGGAAAGTAATGAATACCTCGACAAACTTCTCTACAAAGTGCTTTACTTGCTTTCACACTCCCAACGACTGCCATACACACTTCATCTGAGCCACAGGCAGCAAAATGGACCAAACCACAGAAAGACAAATAAATATGTATCATCGTTACACACGTTGAACGACCTTGTGCAGTTCACAATTATTTATCTCGTTTGCTTAAACAAAATCCCACAGAGGGAATCATCAGGAAAGACTTCCACTATAAAAGCTGTTGCTCTTGCTCCATTAAGTCGACCCCAGAAATGAACAGCTTAGAAATGATCCTCACATTTTCAGAAGAGGCTTTATTTTTGCACCTCATATGAACCTGGATCAACACAATTATCTCAGATCAGAGATAGTTTCAACTTACTTCACTCTCAACACATATATCTTTTTGTTTAACAGACTTTGAGTCAGTCCATTATGCCAATGCTGGTCAGAAAGTTTGGCTGCTTTTTTTTTTTTTTCCAGTACAAAAATCAATCCAAAAATGACTATTTCAACATAAAATTGTGCTTTTCTTTAATATTCTTTCATTGATCCTGACAGCTGACTGACAATAGCCGAATGCTGTTTTGTATCACTCTGAGTATTTTCAGATCTGCATGAGAGCAGTGAGGAAACGTTTACTTGGCAAAGTCAGACTACGTTTTCAAGTGAAAATGGAAAACGGCCGTTGGGCTTCAGGTGTCTGTTTACATGACAAGTGACTTTGTGAAAATGTCTTCCAAAGTGCAACTTAAAAAAAAAAAAAAAAAAAGTTCCATCTCGTGTGTAAATAGGGAAAAGCGAACCTCTTTGAAATGCTGGTACCGCACATGAACACTGTGGCTGTCGTAAATACTCTTCACACGCGTGAGTAGGCCAACGTTAACAATAAAGGGAGCCAGGTGCTGGTTGTGCTCTTCAGCCTTTTTAATTTAACAGTGCTTCTCCAATAAAGTGTAAATATACCACAACATCATCTGGATCACATGTGGAGACACATTTCTTTCGCACAGCAGCTACTGAGTGGGCGTCAGTGTTTACGTCGTACTTTTCTCTGTGTGCATGGTTGAAAAAAAAAAAAAAGACCAATTTAAGTGGAAATTTATATACTTCAGCAGGATTTTTGTGTCAACAGTAAAAATAAAAAAAAAAGTAACTTTTTCCTTTCATGCAAAGTCACCTTCCCAACAGATATTCTGCAGCAGCTTCCTGAGGCGTTTACAACGTTGTGTTTGAAAACAAGGGGCTGAGCCAAGACTTCCTGCTGTGTGGTTTTAGACAGAAAGGCAGCTTCATTCAGCAGCGGGCTGCAGGGTTTTTGGGGCGACAGATGCTGTCTTTTCCCTTTCTGTTCTTTATTACTACCTTCGGTGTCGACACAGGAGCAAATCAGCGGTAGAATGACATTGTGTGACATCTCTTCGTCCTCAGTGACATCGCCTGGATGAAATGAAGAATCAGAGTGGCTCTGCGACAAATATTTGGAAGCTGAGGGAAAATGAAGGCGATAAAGATTTTTGGAGGCTCTGCAGCGTTTTCCAGTTTATTTCTGGACAGTACACGAGGGTAATGAACGAATGAATAGATTGTTTTGTACTTGATGGCACCGCTGATGAAACAATGTTCAGCAACACTGCAATGCTATTAAATTTTCCCAGTGAGCCTTGTGCAAATTATACACAGGTGCCCCGACTCCTTTTCCACAATTTCACCAAAACATCCAATTTTCTATAGTAAATGAGACATCCCATTATTTTGCAAAAAAAAAAGATAAAACCTGCAGTGTTTGCTATACATAGGTTTAATGTAACATTTTCAAAGAAAACAATCTTATCTCGCCTCGTTAAGAAAGTCGCCAACAATGAAAATACAATATGTCTGACAACCCGTTTGTGCCGTAAAACTCAAGGTCTTTTATTGCTACACAAAACAAAGAGGCTTTTACAGAAATAAAGAATTTATCCGCTGCGTCAGATATCTCGGTTAAATCCTGTGAGGCCAGAAGAGCCAACAGCAGGTGCTTCTGTGTCCCAGTCGCATTTTAATTTCACTTAGTTCTGTTACACAAAAATAAATATGGAAAAAGGTAAAAACAAAACACATACTTGTTTGGTTTGGCAGAACAATAAAAACACAGTCCCTGGTGTGACTGGTGTTTTCTGATTACACAGGGCCTTGTAGGACTGCCTAGAATTCCTCCACCTTCAAACAATGGATCCATCATGTTATGAAAAGTAACAAAAAAAAATAAAAATTAACCAGCTGTCTGAAATGATTAATTGAATTGGCAATACAGAACAAGAACTGATAGATCACACTCACACATCTGCACATATTCAAGCCATTTAATGTCACTCTAAATCAGTGGTTCTCAATTATTTTCTGTCACGCCCCCCCTAGAGGACAGAATTTTTTTCAGCGCCCCACCCCCCACCGAATTGTACTACCATTGAGAACTTGATAATATGTATTTATTTATCTGTATAAACCACTGTATCAGTTGCTGGCACCAGCATTCTGCATACAATCGCCTGATTATCAAAATAAATCTGCTATGGTGTGAGGGTTTTTTGCACCTTGCGATGTGGTGGGCAACTTTGTAAGAGGCTAACAGGCTTTTTTGTTTACTGATGCCGCGCTGACAAAATGACCGGCTTGTTGGCGATACTCATGGACTTTACGATGAAAAAACTCCAGTGGCTTACTGACATAACGGGTGTATGGTCTCCAGGTGCCGTCTTCATTTATTTGGTTTCATGCTCCGCTGCCAGAGTTTTTAGGCATAAAACACAAACGGGTGTTTCCTCGTTTCCGACGTGTTCACGGTAAACCTAAGGGCGATGTAGCATCGTCATATCTCCTGCTCTTACTAGGTTTATGTTAACTCTCACCTGTTTTCTTTTCCTCTGACGCCTCATCCTTTTTTTCTTTTCACTCCTGTCAGAAACTTCTCCACCTCTCCTCCTCCTCCGCCAGTTCTGTACACCGGTGTTGGGGTAGTACTTCTTCTACTCTACTGGTGTTGAACAGGCAGCCTGTTGATTAGTTTGAGCACTGCTGCCACCTAGTGGCTGGAGGCCCTTTTTTTTATTGTTCAAGCATGAATAAAGACATTAATACTGAAAGTCGCGCCCGCCTCGCGCCCCCCCTGACACCCCACCACGCCCCCCCAGGGGGGCGCGCCCCACCATTTGAGAAGCACTGCTCTAAATTAACTGTGAGAAGACATAAAGGTGATTTTATGCCCCAAAGGGAAAATATTTCTTTGAACAGCCATGCAGGACCTGGCAGTGGGTTGTGAGGTCCAACAATAAGCCAAGACTTTTGAAAATGGGAGAAATCTACACAAAACAAGAGTACAAAAACACACACAAGGTAACCACTGCATGCAGGGCAGAGCTTTGCTAACTCAAGTCTACAAATCCATTAAACCAGGGCCTTGCTTATTCCCAAAGTAACGCCCTTATTTACTAAGAGCCAAACAATAATTCAGTATAGAAATTCCTGTCTGCCAGCTGGTCCTAAATAACGGCCCACAAAACACAGCCGCTTCAAATAACTTGTCCCAACCGTTTTAAAACTCAGTCAAACTCAGAGCAAATGATGCAGGGAGGCTTAAAAACGTACTTAAAAGGTTGATTTCATTTATTACGAAATAAAACATCACGATGGAAAACTCCTTGAAACAACCACTGGCAAAAAGACAAAATATATTAAAAAAGAAAATACATCATAGACACAAGCAGAGGACAACAATGTCTGGCCATATTGTGTTCAATTAAAGTCACTTTATTCAATAGATGGATTGGATGGACGTCCGGTATTTTCCCACTGCAAGATAAAGGAATAAAAATGCAAGGAATGGCTTTTGTTGATAGTTGGTCCTATTATAACAGCTTTCGTCATTTCAGTTGATCTGAATTTCATTCATATGATTATTTTATCTGAAACATTTCCTTCTAAATGACTTGCCTTTTTTTGTCTTTGTTTTAATCATGGCTTCCTCAAAAACCACAATGAAGACAAAAATAAAGTATTTACTGTTTATCTGTGGGGCTTGTAAATGTCAGTTTTCCCCCCCCCCCCCCCCTCTCTTTAAATCAGAAGTCATGATCAGAAAGGTTTGAAACTTTGAAATTATGTGAGAGGGGCGGAGAGAGGCGATGCCTCCTCTGATGGAAATAATAAAAAGAGTGGATGAGAGAGAGAGAGAGAGAGAGAGAGAGAGAGAGAGAGAGAGAGAGAGAGGAGAGAGAGAGAGGAGAGAGAGAGAGAGAGAGAGAGAGAGAGAGAGAGAGAGAGAGAGAGAGAGAGAGAGAGAGAGAGAGAGAGAGAGAGAGAGAGAGAGAGAGAGAGAGAGGAGAGACACTGTGACTTGACTAAGGAGTCCAGTGTGAGTTTGCTGTGCAGTGATGTCGCCGTCTGTGCGCACCGGAGCCAATCACCTCATTCAACCGACGCGTTTTTGTCTCGGTTATCTCGGACATCTCGAAGCAACATTTCGACAATGTTGTGAAGGCATTGGACGGACCGGGACTTGTGCTGATTTATCCACTCAGTAGGATTTCCGGTCGTCTGTTTGTTTTGTGGGGGGTGTGGGGGGGGGGGCGGGGCCAGAGGGGGAGCAGGAAAACTTGCGAGTCTGAGGAATGGACGTACCTGTCGTCTTTTTGCTCTTCCACTTGGCTCACTCTCAGATCAAAGGTAAACCAACATTTAAAAAAAAACCCAAAACATTCTTTTTTCTTAAATTATTCAGTTTTAATCATAAAACATGTGATTGATTTTAGCTTTTTGTGCCATTTCTGTGCGTAATGAGGCATTTATTTTATTTCCCAAGTGATGTTACTGCGCTGCAGTGCTGGAAACCTAATCATTCTTCCATACGCAGCTCGTGCAACTTTTTCAAGATGGTGTTTTTTTGAGTTTTTGTTTTTGTTTTTTGTTTTTTTATGAATGAACTTCGTTGATCCGCCGTGTAAAAGCCTCAACTGTGCAATGTTGCACTATACACTGGGCGATAATCTAACAAACTCCTTATGTTGCTTATCCCATAACACGCCGTGAATGATGCATTGTGATGAATTAAGTTGCCGTGTAAAGGTATATTTGTAAGGATTAATGCGTAAACGCATGCCAAAAGATAATCGTGACATCCAGGTGTTTTGCGTGAAATTATTCTGCTATAAAGATGTTTTACCATTGCTGCATGCGATTGGCAAGACATGCAGGTGTGAGTATTTAGTAATGATTAATACATAATAAATATCACATTAGTCTATCTTACATCTCCATTGCTCATTACTGAAGATGTACCAGTGGGGGGTGGACATGGCGAATATCGAAAAGTTCACTGTTGCACGTCTTTTATTCATTCACATTAATAACCTGCTCACATTTCCTCAGCCACCTCTTATTCTGTGACTCATCCTAAGTTCTTCCATTGTGCCAGGAACGTTTGGATTGAATGAGATTTTGGTGTATTTCCTTTATCAATAAGAACACCATGGTTTGCCGCAGATGGCACTCGTGTTGGGAGTGTTATTTTCTACATTGTTGTTCAGTATGTGGAGATTTTCTACAGTATTTAAATCTAATGTTTTAGTGACACATTGGCCATGAACTTGGATTTCGAATGCAAATTATTCCTTGGCATCTAAGAAAATTATCTTGATTTTGTCCAGTGTTGCTGGTCTGTTTTCTTGCAATATTCACAAGCACGTACCAGCCAACAATAGAGTCCCACTGCAGTAAGCCCCTTCTACATCATCTGCATCTCTCTTCAGTCAGAGAAATTGATTTATTTATAATAAAAAAAATGGACTCATTTCAGAGCCGCAGTTTAATAAGGGTCAGTTGGTATAAGACTTTCTGAACCAAAGGATTGAGCTCATTTGTTCCGAGTCTCAGGTCGATGGGAGCAGATAACACAGGGATGAGCCTTTCCTTTTGTCAGATCCAATTTGTTGCAGTTTTGGGAGAAAACAAAGTTAGCTCACTTACAAAACATTTCTTCTTATGAGACCACAGAGGTTTAGCAACAAAGAAGACAGTGGAAATAATTAAGATGTGCTGTTTAAATGGTCCTTGGGGTCGTACACATTTGCCTCACAGCAGGTTTGCAAGTTCTATCTGTGATCATGTGAGGTTTTTTTTCTTTTTTCTTTCTCTCTTTCTCTCCTAGTAAGTGGTGACTGACTTGTAGGATTGAGTGACTCTCTTATTGGAACCATCGTCTGTTTTCCCTGTTTATTTTATTACTGTTGCATCGTGTACCGATGTGTACACCCAATAGGCAGGATAACTTTCTTTTCCTACTGCAATTGGACTGTTTAATTGCTGTGAATAGGTTTTTTAATGTGTTTTATATATGTATATATATATATATTGCCTCCATTATTTATCCCAGGTGCCAAAAGCTCCAGCAATGAGAATAAAGCAAATTTAGAAGATGCATAGATAAATATATGGAAGTCTTTAGTGGGATTCAATTATGTTGTTGATAATTAGTTTTGGTGACTCATTCACCCAGGTGGGTGGTGAGCTTGGCGTTTAGAACATCCTGCTATATTCATAAAAACTAAAAAGGCAAATTAACTACATTATGAATGAAAATCACTTGCATAGCATTTTGTCACATAATTACCATTATCAGCTCCCTTCATATAATCACATTCCCCAGTGGAGGCAGAGATGCTGTGTAACATACTCAGTCGTAAGTTTGAGGAATTCAAGTTTCAAAGTCTTGCACGAGGACACTTTAACAGGCGGAGATGGAGTTGAACCCATCCATCCATCTTCTATCATGCTTTACCCAATGCGATGTCTCAGGGTAGGGGAGCAGTTAACAAGTGACCATGACTGAAGGCAGGTCGGGTCACTGGTCCATCAGGACAAACACACTGTCGCTACTCACATTCACACCTACAAGCCATTATTTAGAGACATGAATTAACCAAAACCATGTTTTTGGACTGTAGGAGACAACCAGAGTACCTCAAGGAAACACCACACCCCGGGAGATTATGATGCAAACTTCACAGACAAATACCTTTAACTTGACCAACACATGCTGGACAATCTGCTCTAATATTTGATGTGAATGCTTTATTCAGTCTGTCTAAAAGCATCCAACTTTCAAGATTTCAAAAAGCAAGTGCTTCTCGGTGTATAAATAGACCTGCAGCGAGCTCTCGTGTGTGACGGAGATGTCATCGACCGCATCAGGCGGGGCTGGCAAGAGGCCAGTCGGTAACGCTTCGGGGCTGCAGCCTCATTGTGTGAATTCCTGCAGCCTCACAGAAGATTATTGGGCCAAACCAAAAAAAACGCTCTTTTCAAATTGATTCTAATTCTTTCCCATAATTGTCTCGGTGGAGGAAGGGGCACTGCTGGACACTTATTAATTGGTATAAATCCAATGGTCAAAGAAATCTGCCCTAATGGGTTTTCAGGGAATAATGCAGGAGTAACCTGATGGGAGTGGCTTAAGCGTCACTCAAACTGGTAAAGCAACAAATGTTTTCTGGAGTGCAGAGGAGGACCCGTTTTTTCACACATTGTAATATTTTAGCATGGATAGATTTAAAAAAGAAAAAAAAGTCAGTTCATCTGCTGAAATACACCTGTACGTGAAAAAGAAAAGCTTCAGTAGCCACTTTTTAAAATACATGATGCTCTTTGCATCATGTCATACTGCATCAGTTGGGCATCGTCCCATATGAGCTAAAACAAGCACATCAAAAGCACCGTAACGAGTTTTCTTTGAAACTGAGGCTTGTTTTCAGTCTTTCATCGTGAAATAAATCAGTGCCACGCGTTGTGTCGCTCAGCTCTCGTAAATATTTAATTGCATTTATTTGACTGATGTTTGCAAATCGGTAATCACAAGTGTTGCCGTTTTTGCCGTCTGTTGCACACTTACCGGTGGTGAAGTTGTTGACGTTCTCGCGCCTTGTAGGGAGGATGTCATGAGTACAAGTGTGAGCAGGGTGTCTCTCTGTGGAGTTTTCATGCTCTCACTGTGCATGTCTGGGTTTTCCTCTCGTGGTCCAAGAGCGTCCTAACCAGTGACCCGAAATGACCCACAGATCTAAGAATCCCTTCACGTCTGTGTGTTTGGACTGGTCACTTATCCTGGTTGTAATCTGCCTCCGCCTTTTAGTTTTTATTGGATCGGCTCTGGAGGTCTGAACAATATAAAGCAGTGTGGAAGATGGATGGATGGAAAGTTGTACAAACGTCGCTTCGTCGTGCTGTAAATAGATAAAACACAGTTGTGTTCTGAAGAAAAAGCTATCTCATTATGTAAATAGTTTTTTTTTTCTGTGCACAGGTCATTAGATTTCTCATTTCTACTTTGTTACCCGATAGCCTCCATCTATTTAATGCAGCATGTAGAAAATAAAGTTGCTTTTTTCTTACACTAAGTTTCTTCACTTGGTGTAAGAAACAGATATAACGGAGCAGAAGCCAATAATATAATCTGATGAAATTGGGAAAGTGTTCGCACAATTTTCAAAGGGCCAACGAAGTTTATGCAAAGGTTCTTTGACATTTCAAACATTCCACCAGAAAATGTAATCAAAGGTATGCAGCTGTCAGGATTTATTCTCAGCAGCATAACTTTCATACTTTCCAAGGCAATGCTGCATTGTTATGGTCATATTTCTGTCTGCTGGGAGCTCACGGGCAGCTGGGACATGTATAAAATATCAGGGGTCTTTGTTGCACACGCTAACACCGAGAAACTCAATCTGCCGGAAGAGGACCGTATTTTTCACCCACGTCTGTTCAGAAGTTTGGGTTGGTTTATGTTGTCTAGCAATTGTTAATTGAACTGCACTTGAATTTGTTTGGAGGAAGACGAAGGCCTGATTTGGTGCACTGCAGTGTCGGAGTGTCAGTGTTGTCACTTTCACAGAAGAACTGCATTAACACAGTATTCACTCAAGCTTTTGGTCGAGTCTTTGGTGTTTCTCTTTCCAATACGTCTTTAGTGCACTTTTACTTTTAGGTCTTAATATTTAATTGGTTTTCTTTGTATTGTGCGTTTCGCAGGTTTTTATTTTGGTGCTTTTATTTGCTTTTAATCCTCTTCAGTACCTGTCGATATCTGCTCTGCATTTTTTACTGTGCAGTGTTTTAAATGTCCATATGAATTGTTAGACACCTTCTCCTGCAACTGCAGAACAAATCTCCTTACAGTATGGGTACCAATAAAGCGCAATGATGAGGTCAAGGATCTATGAGTTCTATCGCTCATCTAATAAAATGTATTGTTTTAATGTCTCGACCTTGACTCAACATGCATTAGATTTTTTTTTTTTTTTTATCCTCAAACATTAATTCAAAGTGATTTCAATCACATGACCATGATCCTGTCATTACCTGTGAAATCAATAATTCATTCCGTTTTGGCGATTAGCTCTCAGGCAGCAAAGTATAGAATTACCAGATCCTGTTTGTTGGTCACAGTCAAACTCCACATTCGGTGTCGATGATGCTTTTTATGTGGACGGCAGCTCCCGCAAAATAAAACCCCTAATCCCTTTTTACAACGGGAGAATCACAGTCTCGTTGCTTTCACCAAGGTTTTGTTTGCTGGGATCAGTTGGTAATAACTGATTCGTTCCAACACATGTTGACTGAGGATAATGGAGATAATTGTTTTTTCTCACAGCAAGAAAACCTGGGTTAATTCCTGGGCATGTGCCTTTTTTTTCTTTCTTTTTTTTTTGCAGCTTTTCCTTGTGTGGCTTTTCTCCTGCAACCCAGACACGGGGTAAATTGGTGACTTTTAAGTTGCCTCCAGGTGTAAATGGCAGATGGCCTGTAATTGACTGGCAATTTACCCTGGGGGGGCACCTCGCCTTTACCTAATCTCAGCTGGGAAAAGCTTTCTTGTCTTGGATAAAGCCGGCAAGACAGTTTTAAGCCAAACTTTCAGGCTGCGTACTTGGTGCAGTGTGAAAATTCAATATCAAACGCTCAAACTGAATGTCAGAGTTTTATCAAACTTGTTCTGGTTTATAATTGCATATGCCAGTGTTCACCAGTAAACAGGGGAGAAGGTGACATTGTTTGATTGCATTACATAGCAGCTGGACAGATTAGTTCTGAACTGCGCCTCCAGCAAAGGCAGAAGTGACAGTTTATTTGTTTTAGTATTTCTCATTGGACAAGGGAAACTTTCCAAGTGGAAGCCTCGGTACACTCGGTGCAAAGCCATAGCGACTACCCCCATGGACTGTTTTAATGCTGAATGCCGTTGTATACCAGGACAAATGTCGACAGATCGCTTTTTGAATGTGTGATCTCGCCCAAGCTTCATTAGTCCCGACAGCTGGTCATCACTCCATGTGAATGTGGAAAGCATTAAATAAAAAACATGTACTTGGGCATCGCTGAAGCAAAAGCTTTATAGTAAGTGAAAGCATGTCCCCTTCAAGAAAAAGTTTCATTCAAAAACCTCCTGTGACCAACGAAAAGTAACTTTTACCCCCTTTCAAATGGTCAGTGGAGGACTGTTTGA
Source organism: Blennius ocellaris (assembly GCF_963422515.1). Lineage (NCBI taxonomy): Eukaryota > Metazoa > Chordata > Actinopteri > Blenniiformes > Blenniidae > Blennius > Blennius ocellaris. The sequence continues at coordinate 12,740,758 of NC_137663.1, forward strand.
AGTGGAGACACAGTGACAAAGGTTTGGTCACATGATACTGACTTTGAAGTTGCTGAAGTCTTGTAGGATTTGCTGGAAGGGATGAAGGAATATATCGACCTCTGGCAAATGTGCCAACAAACGGCTACATATAGATATTTTTCCTTCCATTATGAAAATGTGTTACAATGAAATGCCACGTTTTGCTTTTCCCTACTTAAAAAAAACAAAAAAAAAACATGATTTATTCTCAAAATACCTCCAATACAACCATGTTTCACCAGATTTACCTTTACAACTACCTATTCAAAGAAACTGCTTATCAGCCAATCACATAGCAGCTTCTCGTGTATTTTAGCATGGCTACACGTTCGAGATGAGCTGCTGAAATTCAGGCTCACTAAAGATTGGACAATAGAAGATTGGAAACACATTTGTCAGGCTGATGAATCTTGATTCCTTTCACATTGGGTTGGGTCAGAATGTGGCATCAACAACATGAACTCAAGAATCGATGCTGCACACAGGGAGAACATGCGAACTCCACATGGAAAAGCCAGACCGGTGTTTTCAACCCATGGCCTTCTCACTTCTTGTGTCAAAGTTCGTAATGAGTGTTCAGTGTTGAACGTTGACATTCTTTTCTATGAAGGTGCAACCCCCTCGAAATAAATAAATAAATAAATAAAACCCTCTACTGTAATCTTGTAAACGTCCTGCCAAGAGCCGAGATGCAGAGAGTAAGATTTATTCTGTAGTTTATAAAAACGATAAACATAAACCCACTGATGTAAAACAAGACAGAACACAGCAGCAAGAAAACAAAACACTAAATCATTGTTATGTTAATTGATTCTACACGTTGCTGTTGGAATGATTTTATGAGTAATGTTCCTCGATTGCGGAGAGCTCTATATGGAGATCTGGCTCGGGCAGATATTGTACAGTCATCATCAATGTGCAGAATCACGCCGACTGCTTTTCTACACAATGCATTTCAGCACAATCAGTGACGGCAATAAATGAAGGCTTGACGGCCAATGTTCAGATGCCATGATATTAATTGGTCCAATTAAAAGTACCCCTTAATGAAAATATATGTTGACAACTCACTTTTCATTTTTAAGATGGGTTTTAGGATGATGATGATGCTCTTTTATGAATATTTTATCAAAGTTTCCTGAGGTAAAATGGAAAGCAGGTATTCTTAGCTCAGACAACAGTAGAAGAACCAGAAAACAAAGCTTTTGGTTGACGTTATCTGATACCTCTAACCCTAATTAGGAAAAAGCTTTAAAGAAAACATATTTTATTGTGATTAAATGCACATTATGACATAGAATAATATTGAGGTAAAATTATAGAAATTCTAAATTATCTTCAGGAAGTACAGAGTCACTTAAGTCATAACTTAGGGAATGACGGACTCATAAGGAGATTCAACAATAACCATTGATCTTCTGAGCTGATTTTAACAACCAAGGCTCACCTGAACCAGAGATGTAATATTTGTTTTCATTGTTTGTTTGGTTGTTTTTTTTTTTTTTATCACATTAGTTGGAGTACAAAATTGTATCATTCACAGGTGATTAATCAAACAAACACAAAAAAAATGCGTGAAATTCTGTTTCCAGTCCCAATCCAAAAGGTTACTTTCATTACGCCTCATGTGTGGAAGCAATCATAAGGTCATGTCTAAATCACCAGGAGGAACATGCAGCTTATAGCCACAGCGCCAGAAAAACAAAACAAAACAAAGTATAGAAAGTATAGTGACTTCTGTACTTTCTTTTCCTCTCAAAACTTCAGCTCAGTTCTATCGATTCATGCTGTGTGGCGCCACAGGCCCTGTCTTAGGCTCTCTATTATTGGAAGTGGTGGTTTTGAGACGGTGCACAGCCAATTACCCCCACATTTTTGAAGGCATTTATTAGCATATTAATTTATTTTATTTTACAATGAGTACCGTTCTTGTGCATGTGAGATACAGGGTTTTTGTTTGTTTTTTTTGTGTAGTTTTCTGTTTGTATGAAAATGACAATTTAATGATCAAACAAAAATCATCCTTGCTGGAATTTCTTGAACATTTGTGTTTTTGAAATGCTGCCAGCTTTTGTCTTTTTATAATCAGAAAGTTAATCAATTGAAAAACGATACCTCTCTCTCTCTCGCTCTCTCTCCCTCAGCTCTGGCGGCCAGCAGAGTGGAACTTGGGACGGTTTGCCCTTTGGGTCAGTTTCCATGTGGAAACATGAGCGAGTGCCTTCCTCAGGTTTTGCAGTGTAACGGACACAGAGATTGTCCTAATGGAGCCGACGAGATGCGCTGTGGTAAGTGCCTACAAACACTACCTTCAACAAAAACATTTTTTTCCATGTATATTGTTGTACATTCCACAAGAGAAAAAATATTTGAATTCATGCTCATGAATAATGAACATCTCAAAACAAACAAACACGAGACCAAAACATAACTTTTCAAATGTATTTTCACCGATGGATTTGAACGACTTCCACTTTGTTTTATTGAACAATGGCGGCAAAAACAAAGAAAGAAAGAACAGTGTATGAACAGTAGGTGTTTGTTATAAATCGTGACCTGACAAACAGTTTAATAGGTCAAATATATAATTGTAACCTCTATCAAAACCTGATCTTTATCCACTCGTGGGTATATAACTACACGAGATTACACATTAGTGACCTGCCGACACAGTCAAGATCCATTTAAACATCAAAATCTTTCTCCACAAGATGGAATCGCATGCAAATATGCACATTTCAAAATACTGGTTGGACATCACAGTGACGTATTAATGTGCTGGAATGATGGTGTAGTTGTTAGAATTCTTACCTCACAGCAGGAATAGCTGTGGTTTTACTTTGTGTGGCAGTTATGTGTTCTTCCTGTACGTGCATAGTTGTCCGTCAGTAAAATTTCTTCCCACATTCAAAAACATCGTTCGAGGTATTGTGATTTTTCTCTAAACAAGGAGGAACTCTCGACAGGGCGCTAAACGTCCGGTCTGCCACCAGCTTTGCTTGGGAATGCTTTGCAAGCAAAACTGAATGAGCTCTTTGGCGCATTAAAATCCCAGACAAAACTCCAAAGTGAAAGTAGAAATCTAAAAAAATGTTTCCACATGACGTAATGAAATGTGTCCGTCAGAAAAGAAACACGTCCCTGCAAAGGAACCGATCAGGAAAAAAGAAACAAAGGTTATTTTATATAATGAATACATAGTTTAAACTTGTTGTTTAAACCCAGCGTCTATTTTCATGTTTTCCATTAACCTCTTGAGGTGAGGATGATTCTTTTTTTTTTTTTAATTATGCACATAAATAATTATGCAAAAAACAAATCTCCTAAAGTTATTTATTCACCAACAGGCAAAGAGCTATGAAGCCAAAACAATCAATCTTGAGCTCAATTGAAATTTCTCTTCCGTCCCAGTTTTGACATGAAGTCAATTTCATTGTCACCGCATTATATGTGAAAACTTTTCACCAACAAACCTGGCAACCAAAAGATAATGAGTCGGTAAACTAAGCACAACAGTTTCTGCACCCTGTTCGTTCACAATAAAACCTCACAGAATGTCTTTTGAATGAAACAACCACAGGCCATTCATCAGCATTCTTTTTTTGAGTACAAAATGCAAATTCATTAATTTTTTAATACATTTTTTTTCCCCATCAGTGGGGTTAAAGAGTTTATCTTTCTACCTAATGCAGTCCGGCTCCCTAAAAAGTTTTTTGAAACATTATTCCCTGCATTGTAAAGACGTATTTTTCTTATCAGACTGACCACAAATTCGCCCGTGTGACTGATTGCACCTTTATTCCAGCGATCACAAACCCTTTTTGTGCTGTGTTTCCCTTCCCTTCTCCCATCAGGGAGTTCTCGCAGCCGTGCTGTGCATTGCTGCTGGTGTAGCAACAGGAAGCCAAACTAAATTCTGGCTTTAGGCCACTTGGTAATATGCACAGCTTCATCTTCCCACCCGAGTCTTGTTGTGATTCAATGTTGGCTTTCTGAACATCTTCACTAACTTAAACGCTGCAGGCGTGGATCTTGGAAATGTTGGACTTTCAAATCCCAGTTTGATTTGTGGTATAATTTCATAAAGGTACTTGTGTGGGATGAAATAAACTTTCCCAGCATGCAGTCCTACGTTTGGTGGCAAAATTGGCAGTGTTGTTCGCGTCTACATTTGCTCCATCAGCAACCTTCCTTTAAGCTGTGTTTTCCTTCATGGGGAGTCAATATTCTGCCCACAGCTGTTGATTTCGGTGTGGACTTAGACTACTTTTCAGATCATGTTCATGATTTATTTTTGTCCTCCAGGCCCTGTTACTCCCAATAATATAGTAGCTCTATGTGCCAACATGCTTTAAGGAGACGGATCTTTGCATCTCGACAGTGAGGGCAATCAAAGAGACGCGTTGTGGATCAGGCACAACTCTTTAAGAGTGTTTCCACCTGGGCTGCTGAATATTAGTCTTTTGCATCGGAGTCAGATTCACATGGCAACGTTTTGAGTGAAAAACACATCAATTTTGCATTTTCAGAAAAGTTTCGCAGTTGTCAAAAACATGTATTCAGTGGCTCCAAGCACCATTCTCATGTAAATGGACACCCAAAAGGCAACAAAACTTTTGCATTTTCTTGTAAAAACTCACTCTGCGCATTTAAGCTGCAGTGTTGAAATCTACTTCCTGTCTTTCACATTAAAATATAATGATTTCACTTTTATTGTCAATCACGAAGAAAAGTCATTCTGTATTTATTGCTGCTAAGTGTCCTACATATCACACTCAGTTCTACTTCATGGCTTATTCCATAGCTTTTAATTTGTCCATGTTTTTTCAGCCGGTTCCCAAACTGGCGTATTTCCATACAACTGTATATATTTAGCGCTACCCTGCATTCAAAATGATTTCTTCCTGAAAAATTTTTTTGATTTAAATATTAGTATGTTTATCCAATCATTTAGACACTGTTGGTAGAATAGTTTTCTATAATTCCACTTTGATCCAGATGGGGACACACAGGTCTCGAAACGGCTAAATTGGAAGTGAAAACCGAAAGACAAGCTCAAATGGCTAATTAGAAGAATCTGACTGATGTATTGGTGCACCTCCTTTGTCGAGGCGCTAATTAGCTGTCAGATAGTGGAAGACGTGATCAAAAATAAATAAATAACCGAAACGATGACAGGAGCACAGAGGGGACCATAGTGGTGCGCAGCCAAAATGATGCACTTATAAACAATTTAGAAAGGCTTGTGCATCAGCTGGGTGAGAAACAGATTAAAACGGAGGTTGAACGTATTGGAGCACATTTAATGGGTAAATACGGCTTCATATTGGCCATATTTAACTTTTCATGAATTGCAGTTCCATCATTGAAACGCTCCTGTCGCCGTACTTGAAAGGTTCACGCAGCATAAAAAGCATTTTCTGAAAAACTGAAATTGGGAAAAAAAATCCCTTCAAGTAATCAACAAAGGGCTCCATTTAATCTCATCAACACCAGCGACTCTTCAAGACTCTTTCTGATCATTTTTCTATATTTTTGTAGTTTCCTGAGTTGTGCCGAGGTCGGTATTGAAGTCGAAGGTGTGGGTGTACTTTCAAACACGAGGTTGACGGCTCCACGGGGCCCCGACTTTCTACTGAAAAATATGTCCTTTATAAAGCCGCATAATTGCAGATTTATTCAGATCCGATGATAAAAGGCCTCTTTTAGAAGGTTGGTCATGTAGGATTTAATTTCACCCATTCAAGTAACACTTAGGCATTCAATACCAAGTGCGGTGACATATTTATGTAAGTCTAATGTGTGTACATGTACTATTGCAGTCGGAGATATCAAGAGAGGATCGGTACCGTAAAGCTGCTCACAATACTCAAAATGCATACAATTCTGTGTATTTTCCTCTCGTGAATAAGATATTGCGTGTGAATTATTTGCAGTTTGTTGAAATCCATAGTTTGCGCTTTACTAAGTCTGCAGCCCTTTAATACCTGCTGAGTAAATGACCAAAATAAATCAATATGTCAGAGCTTTTTTACAACAAAACACAGGAAAAAAACAGAGGTAATTGTTCTTGGCCCCAAGAAGGAAAGGTTAAAAAGTCAGCGCTCATCTTGACTTGATGTCACTCAAGACAACAAATCAAGCCAGAAATCTGGGTGTGATCATGGACTCATGACCTGAGATTCAACAGCGACATTCAGACGATGAACAAAATTCCAGCAGGCTGGATTATATTGTAACAGTGTGTTTAAAGGTTTCTCTAAAAAGAAAACATGTTCTGCAGCTCATCCAAAACATAGATGGTGGAGCGCATTACACCTGAGCTTCAATCTGCACTGCCTGCCCGGGTGTCAAAGATCCACTTTAAAATCTTCTGGTCATTTTGTCTTGTCAGGACAAAATGCATCTCGTATCTACTTGTAGAATAAGAAACATCCAGACCCCCGAGGTTTTCGGGAAGAGATTTACTACGTGTCAGAAGAAACGAGGTGAAGCAGCTTTTAGTCCCTACGCTCCTCACCTTGGAACAAACTTCCCGCTGACACATTCACTTCCTCTAAATCAGGCCTTAAAACATTATTTGCTGCAGCTATCCATTAAATTATAGATTTAACCTATTGTATTACATCCGCCAAGGATGTCTTATTTGCTTTGTTTCATTGTATTTCTTTTCTTTTCCTTATAAAGCATTTCAATTCCCCTTTGTCTAAACTGTGATAGAAATCGATTAGAATACAATTGAAATATTTATTAAAGCCAGAGGGACATTCTTTAAATAAATTTGCCGTGCCTTAAGGAAAAATGCACAAGAGACAAAACGTGAAAGGAGACAAAGAAACTTGCGGAATTGTGGGGCTCCTCTATTGACTCCAGTGTTTCTAGACATCCTGTTAGCTTCCACTACTAAATGGAAGTAAGCAGTAAATCCTTATGACAAAAGGTCATCTGCTCTATTGAACTAATTTTCTTCTCTGGGATTGTTGGTTTTTTTTTTTTTTTTTTTTGAGAGGCAATTCAGAATATTTTGCACAAACACCAAACTTTCACTTCCTTTTGCAAACCACAACATTACATAACAACCACATTTTCCACATTGAGATGTATCGTTTCAGTTCGGATTGTTGGGCATGACCGGAACATGTGGCAGTGATTATAATATATGGTGGTGATTAGCATTTTAAGTCTCCGCCCTGGATCCACAACTGCCCCTGTGGTTGGAAAAGTGTGTTTGTAATGTGTGTTGTAACGATCCAAACATTCTACCCATGTACTCCCCACGTCTCTGAACGTGTGAATGAGCGCGGTGCCCTCCAAAATAAATGTCAATCATCCTCGCTCCCGTTTTTGCTTCCCGTGTCATTTCCATGTTATTTATGAAAATCTGTGTTTTCATCAGCAATCTGTGGTTTGAACTGATGATCTGATTCGTATACCATTTTGCCCCAGATAGTCTGTGTTTGTTTGACAAAGTCATTTTTGCTTTATTGATCCATGTTCCCTAATGTCTTGGCCTCGATGACTTTCCATCTTGCTTGATATTGAGGGTAACGAGTACAGACCACATTAGGCAAGGACAACTTCCCCTTCCCCTGGCTTTGGTAATTGAAGTGTCGAACATCTGACCCTCGTTTCCCTTCCAGCTAAATCTAGATAGAATGTCCCAGTGTTGGAATTGTTTATCAGGGATCATTTGTGGAATAAATTAAAAGCAGTGTCTGTAAAACATTTATTTTAGTGCTTCAGTTCATGTCTCAGAATCCCCATTGTAGACTGCCACCTCCTGATAGGGCTTTACATTATTATTGACCTGATTATGATTCAATTCAAATATTTAATTGAGATTTTTAGCCAGTATGACCCCCTCGAGAATTTACTACCTTTTGACATTCCATTTGATGTTGTACTGCTCCTGACTTTCTTGGCTTGGAGAGTAATTAAAAGAAGTAAGTGTTGCATTTTCTATGTTTAATTTATAATCCGAGATCTGAGATTAACATTGTGGACAAGGTAGGGCAACTGCAACACCCTTGAGTCTTTCATTGTAAGATAAATCAGTCAGATATTCGTTCATTTTTAATCCTCATTGGAGGGATTCTTCCTCGTTGCTCCAGAACCACGTACAGAATTCTTCAACTGACACATTTAAACGTGCATCGACAGTCATGGGTATACTGCTCAAAGTCCCAGTGTGAATCTGTGATGTGTCGTATTCCGCTTACATCATCTTATCTCTGTTACAAAACCTGACTCGTCTTCGCCCATCACGTCTAACATAACATTTTAGAAACTTTTTGAGATTTCTGAGGTAAAAGTTTTATAATCCACGTCTACAATTTGAATATATCTGAAGAACCAATAGTTTGAGTCCAAAGCCCTTTTATGTTTCCCTTCCTGTCTATAGTAACTGAAATCACAGCTTTTTTCTATAATGGGTCAGTTTGTCCTTTGCCAGAATCTGTTTGAACAGTTTTTATCTCTGTGAATATTTTTACACGACTCACCAGAGAATCCGTCAATATCTGGCATTTGATTTTGATCATAATCGACTGATTGTCATGTTGGAAATACTTTTTTCTATTCTGTTCTTCCAAATACTTGGCAAATCCAAGAGTTCTTTGATTTCTCACTCTTCTTTTGCTGTTGCTTGGAGACATACATTTTGATAACCTTTTCTAATCCTTCAGTTGTAAATAATAGTTTTTTTGTGGATTCCTTCATGTTTGCTGGACTTTAAATTGTTTCGCCACATATTGAGTCACTTTGTAGTGTGGTTCATTGAAGTTTAGTGAATTTTTGTTTTTTTCTTAACCTTTTGATTTAGGATATCACTAATCTGGGACTGATTATTTGTTCTAAATAATTTTGTCTCTGTTATTTTTCCTCTACTGTCTTTTTTTGGTCTGCTGCCCTTGCTATTAAACTCCTTCTCATTACAAATCTTAAACAGACAAAGTTAAATGTGTCCCAGAGTAAATTAGAATCCACTGCATTGTCTATTTTCCTCAATTCAACATTGAATATCTTTTTTTTTTTTTTTTTTAAACATTCTCCTGTATTTTATGGTTATTTAGCAAACCCATTTAATTTCCCTGTGTATTTATTTTCAACTGACAAGTCAGTTGTCAGACCTTCTATTCTGCCTTTTATCAGTCTATTGTGTTCATCAAAAGAACGATCTTTTCTGTTGGGGCAGAATAGTGTCGTCCCTCTCTAACAGATGGAGCTCCCTTCAAGCATCAAACATCCCCATTCGATAACAGAGGTGCTGAGGTTCTGACAGATGGGTCTCATTTCCCTTGTTATTGCCCATTTCCAGTTTAGTATTCATAATCTCACCAAAGGCCCCTGTGCATATTAAAATCCCTTCAGTTTCAAAGTCTATGATTTCAAACCATTGTTCTAGAAATGGCACATAGACATTACAATAACACTGTAATACCTTTCCTCTTTGTCAATTTTTAATTAATTAAAGTAGTAAGTGACCGAGTTATGGTGACTCCTCTTTTTGAGCCTTCCTCACAATTAAGTAAAGGAGCCATTAAAACAAAAAATGTGTTTGTTTATCCTGTGCTTGCTAAAAATAAATGTGTTTCTTATAAGTGTATCCCTTGAACGTTTTCTTTTCTCATTCATGCCATTAACTTTCCTCTTTTTAATTGGATTGTTTAAGCTGTTCACATTTCAGGACACGACGGTCACATTGTCATACTGATTCGCTTACTAAGAGAGACAAAAGAAAACATCACCAAGGCTGCCAAAACGGTGGCATGTAACAGAAGAAAATGATATGCAAAAAAAAAATTAAAAAATTCCAAAAAGTGGAGGATCGTTGAGGTCTCAGACAATGTGGTCCCATTTGGTGGATCTAGTAAAAACTGAGAAATGACACAGGGACTGTGAGTAATCATTCAGGTAACTAAAAACACACGGCATACAAGAACCTCCCAGATGGTTTCCCTCTTTTTATTTTTTTAACTTGTGAATTCTTGAAACTCTTCCTTGGCTCCAGCTGCGGTTGTGTCGTTCCCCCAGGAACCCTCCTGGGTTTCCTCCAGTTCCTCTTGATTCAGGTTCCTGATGAATGGCGTCTGGATCCGGATTCTGTTCTCCTTCAAGATATTTTTCTGTTTTGAACATTTTCTGATGCAGCGACGTGATCGAATTCCAGTATTTTATTTCACCATTGTGTCCCCCACCACCACCACCTCTCTTTTCACTCGTTTGGTGCTGAATTCCAGGGTAGGAGGTCGGTTCTGGGTGTCTCTTGCACCAGTTTGGCTGCTGAGTCGTCCTCTTCTCCTGCTGGAGCGCCATAAATTCTGAGATTATTTCCCCTCGATCTGGATTTCAATTGAGTAAACTTTTCCAGAAGTGCTGTTTGTTTGTTTGTTTTTTGGTCATATGAGGAAAGAGAGCCGTTTCAGCTTTTCAATGCTGCTCGGAAGCTGCCGTGTCAATTTTAGCGAGCCGTTGGTTCGTCTTCTCTAAAATGTCTTTTCTCACGGCATTTCCTCAGTGTTTCTGCAAATGCACAAAGAGCATATTTCATTTCTGTTTTTAAATCTCATATCTTATTGTGGATCATTTCCAGGCCAGATCCCCCCCCTTTTTTTTATATATAGTTGTGTTCGGCTATGTTCTCCGTTTCACGGCCACCATCTGCTTCCATTTAACTGTCGGCTCGCAATTATTCCAATTTGTTAGATTGATTGACTGGAGTTTTTCTACCCATTCCAACTTTTCCCCCTTGACACATTTCAGTTAAAATTATTCTATTTTTAAATTTTTTTTATTTGAGTTTTTGGGAGTTTTATCGTTTACTGTCAGGAGGTCCAGCGCCAGAATCATTCAAATGGAAGTTTTTACACAGTCATTCCTACTGTGAGGCGAGAGCCTAATTTAAGCTAATGATTGCATTAAACCTGAACATCACATTCAAAAGTAATTAACGTAGCCCTCCACCCGTGTCCAAAACCTTAACCAAATCAAGATGCGGCTTCTGGAGTCGTGGTTATTTATCACGTCTGCCACGTTGCATGATGGAGGTACAGCACCTCCTGTGTGGGTGTTTCTGGATTGTTTCCATCTTCAGCGTATAAATGATCATTTTCACCCTGTTTGGTTTTGCAGGGGACAACATCGGGTGGGCGGACCTGTTTGGTCAAACGCTTCAAAACGTCAACTCGTTTGACCAATTCTTCCTGAATGAGTGTCGTAAGTGTATGTCTTTATCATTTTATCGTTTGGAGTTTTATATACCTTCTTGCCCAAGGACACCTGGAAGGTGACCATCAACAGAGGCACAGTCATTAGCATATCTGTCCGAATATTAAAACAAGTGATAAGAAAAGTTTTTCGAAAAAATGCCCAGACTTTTCTTGTCTTTTCTTATCTATTTGCATTTGTTTCTACTCAACTTGTTATCAGCTGGAACACAAAGATTGAATGCATTTGAGTTCAGGCTTTATCATATCGGATGTTTTTACATGCAGTATTTGTCTGTATCAGAATAACAAGAGCTGCGTGGATTGCACAACACTGTGGCACTCAGGTGAAACTTAATGTCAACATCAATCTGAGTGCTGATTTGTCAAGTCAGACCATATAGGTTATGAACTCCAGTTGATTAAATGTCTGCATTTTACTGGGCAACAATTAAGTTTATCTTACAAATGCGTTGTCACGTTCAAGCTCGTTTAATCCAGAAATCACAATGATTTGCAATAAACCATAAAACTTATCGAAATAAAAACAACTTTGTGTTCTGTCTCATTTGCACTCTGTGATGAGCTTGTAAAGCAAGGCTCATAGAGAAAAATCCATAACTGTGTGTGTGTGTGTGTGTGCAGTCTTGCAGGAGTATCCAGAGAGTTGTGACTGCATAGAGACTGATGTGGAGTGTGTCGACGTCAACCTGCAGGATGTTCCTCTGCTCTCTCCAAACGTTACCTTTCTGTAAGTGTCCTCACACATCCGTAAACGGAGATGAATTATGCCAAGTCAAATGACGTGACGAACGCTTACAGTCGATTAATGTTTCTGCTTGACTCGTTTGTTCACGCATTTGTTTATCAGCCTAATAATCTCCTCCCCAATCGGTTGCACTGGACCATCCAAGAGTAGAGGCAGGGTACAAGCATAAACATGTCGTCAGATCACCTGGCAAACACACAAGAACAGATAACTGCACCCATCACAGTCACACCAAATACGGTCAAATGCATGTTTTCGATAGCGGAAAAGTGAAACCCCATAAACACTCGGCGACAAAATTCAAATTCTCCACAGATGGGCCCAAAGAATTCACACTTTTCATTATTGTGGCTGAGCTGAAATAATAAAATGGGGACTTTGATTCACAGTGACAGATAATGATGAGCTTCGGAGGGATGGAGACCTTTAAACTATCAAGAGATGGAAAACTTCAAGCTCGAGAGACGCCAACATTTAAATATAGTCCTATGAAGCTATGTCCATCAAAAAAAGTCACAAAATAATACATTGCCTTGAATATGCTGTTAGTATAAGACGAACAGTTCAGATATTCAGGGTGATATTTACCATGAAAGCAGAAAAGGGGGAACGCAAGTGCTCATTTCATGGGTTTATAAAATGTTCTGTGTGTATGAATTTTTTTTTTCTCGTACTGCAAACACATGCATGAAAGGTTAGATTAATTGGCCAACTTTTACTGCCGTTGGTTGTAAATGTGTACGTCGAAGTGATTGTGTGGTCTTTGTGTGAAACTTCTGATGGGCTGGAGACCAGTACACAGTGTCCCAGTCAGTCTGGATAACGGGTAGAGAAGATGGACGAATGGATAAAAGTGTGAGAGTGATTTTGGACTGATGACACGCCAGATGTGTTCGTTTCACTTAATGTCAGCTTGGATGATCATCATTCCTTGCCAAGATGAAGAAATATGTATAATACAAATACATATTTGATTGGAAGATCATATGTTAGTCATGCGGGAAAGACTCACATCCCTTCTAGGAACTTAAAGTAATATTCTGTTGCTTGATTTTCCAGCTGTTAAGAGGCAATAACTTAACATCAGTTTTAAGATTGGAAAGATTACCAGTGTTATGGGATGGTTGTCGTTACTCTCCTGGAAGATGTGGTTGTTTGAACAAAAAAAAAACCCAGAACAGCTTCTGTCCCAGCTGAAACTGAATCTTGTTAGGATATTGAATAAATGAATAATGACCACAGAGGTGTCAAAAAAATATCTGCCTTCTCTTAGAATTTCTACTGTCGCATGACTCAACACTTTTTCCACAATCGACTTATTACTTCTTTTTGCTACTTAACACGAGTATCTCACAACTGAACATTTCTTAAGTTTATTTCTGTGTGCGTGCGCAAGTGGGTGTGTTTTTGATATAGTACAATTCATAATGAAAATATAAACTTTGCTGGATCTTTGCCAGCCAACCTGCTTCCTGTGTGAAAGAACAGCCCCTCTGGGCTAATGATTTTGCGGAGAAGTCAGAAATCATGTCATGTTTATTCATTGTCTCCATGGAGACCTTCATCCTGGAAAATCCACTTCAATAATTCCAATGTCCTCAAGAGAATAATCAATGGCGATTGATCAAAACCATCAAAGTGATGTTAAAAAAAAAAACAACAAAAAAAACATTACTGTTTAAAAGTTTTAAAACACCTTTTTCCCCCAGTTATTGATGGCAATTGCTGCAGATGGTCAATTGTGAAAAGTGGTGTACATTTCAGACTTTTACAAAAGGGCCTTTTTCAGGGAACGAGAAATGAGTTGAACACTTAAAGCTGTTCTGCACCAATAGAGGTTGATCAAGACATGAAAGTCTGTACTTAAACCCCATCGAGCTGGTTTGGGATGATCTGGACACGAGTGAAAGCAAAGAAACCTACTCGTGCCACAAATTTCTGAAAAATGCTTGGTTCCCATTGTAGAGAGAAAGCCACGATTGTGTTCAGCTATTTACTTTAACGAGTCCTAAGCTGAAAATGCATTTTTGGTTTATAAATCGAGTCCACGTTTTAATTTTCAAATTAAACGGATTATTTGTTCTATGCTTTCATTTCAGAAGAAGTTCAATTGGATACATTTCAATAAATAACTGGAAAGATCAAGGTATTTTAAAAGTTTTGACCGGTATTATTGGTGAAAGACTAAAGCAGAGTTGAAACAGGACAGTTCCAATGATTTTGTCTTGTGGCTATATCTTTAAAGACGGCGCCGTTTTCAAAATAAGTATAGTTTTCTCATGGGGAACTGTTGTGAAATTTCTCTGGCAAGATATATGTATAGACTTCTGTTTCTTTACGCTACTTACTGTATTGATACTGAACACTGAGATAAAGTGTATTTACATAATCATCATGTGACATTAAAAAGCTTTTAGATAAAACAAAACTGCTTACGGGACCACACAGTGGAATAGTGGCTCATTGGAAGAAAATCTCCAGTAAGAGTCCTGGCTGTTCTCTCTGTGTATTGGATTTCCTCCTGCTCCTCTGGTTTCCTCCCACAGTCTCAAAACATAAGTTGAGGTTTATTCGTCACTCTAAATTACCCGGAGGTGTGAATGTGAGGTCTGTCTGTCTGTATTTGCCCCTTAATGGACATGCAGGGTGCCTCTGTCTCTGCCCACACAACCCGACTGCCATTACTCCAGATGCTCTTATTTATTGTGCCCATAATGAAAAGGATTTTTTTTTTTTTTTTGCAGAGCATAACTTTGAGTCAAATGTCCTTTTTTGTGACATTTTGTAAAGGTAAAACCTCACTGACGCGTGCAGCAGCACCTCCCTCCAACTCCATTATCAAGCAGAAAGTACTGCAGACATTTCTCTGCAAAAGTCATTCTGTAGAACGTATATTTTCATAAACAAGTTCTCAAATCCACTCCCCCATTTCATGAACTGTAAGGATGACTTTTCCCACCCGGCCCTCTTGGATTGAGACCTCGCTCCGTGGACTGATCAAATTGCTTGCGTTTCCTGCTGAACTCCATAAATGTCAGCATTTTGAAAGGAACTATAACGTTTGAGGCACTTTTTACTTTTCAATTGACACATTTCCCCATGCTTGCTAAAATCATTCAGTCATTCAGTTTTTAACATTTTTAACTTCCCTATTGTGTCATCAATAGAATAAATTGTACTTTCAGTATTTATCACTCCTCAAATCTTTGACCCAAACTGTGCTATTATCTTAATGTGCAATTTAAATTGCCAACAACATAGAGGAATTTGGCCATCATCATGTGTTCATAATATTGAACAATAATAATAGGCTTTGCACAATGTTTGTGCGTGTGTGTGCGCATGTGTTATAGTTCCATCCACTGAAGTTTTTATAATATGAAATTTATGGTCTACATGAATGCGGCATGCGAGATGATCGAAAGGCTTTAGTAATTCCATGTCATTCGATTTTATTTTGGCCTCAATTGCAAACAGCTGCCTCATAATTGCCAATTTACCACGATCTGCTGAAACTTGTGTCAGCATCTAAATTTCAGAATTTAAGTTTTCTCTTGTACTAGAGTGGTTGATACTTTTGCATTAGAGAAAATGTCTTTTTTTTTCTTTTTTTTTTTTTATCTACCTTGAAAGATGATCATGTTCAGTAAAGTTATGACTGACCTTTCACCCCTCCCTTCTCTTTTTTTATATTTTAAATGTGTAAAGACCTCCTTCCTGTCACGGATTGTGGTGAACCCAAATGCAGACTTGTTTACCTTAACCTTGTGATGTCATCCACAGGGTTCAGGTAAAGTCCACAGATAAGGAGATAGGAGGAACATTTTGGACGTACCCTCAAATCGAGTTGCTCACAGATTTTATTTAAGATCAGGACGTGCAATACCAGTATGGACGTCCTGAGACAAGCGGTCATAAATCAGGCAGAGATCCAAAACACAGATAATCCACAGGAGGAAAGGGAAAAGGAGATTAAATACACAAGGGAAGGGAAGACACAGGGGAGAAGCATCAACACCAATGAGACACACAGAGGGAGCGTGAACAGGAAGGAAAAGAGACGTAGACAAGACAGTTGACTTCAAAATAAAACAGGAAGAAACATACATGTAAGAGACACAGACTTGATGTAGACACAAAGATCTCTTACGTTTCCTCATTAGTAGAAAATGTCCTGGAGCCGGATATCGAGGTGTCTACACATACTCTACTGTGTCGTCCGACGCGTCTCCTGCATGGGTGTGATCAGTATCTCAGACCTGAAAGGATCTTTCTCAGGTGCAGAGAGAAAATGCCTGTGAGAATAATTGCATGAATCGTTTCAAGGCAGGATAATTGCCTTGAAAAGTGTTTCAGTCCGAGATTTAAAATTTTTTTTTTTTAACATTTCTCTACCCTTTACTTTCCTTTTGTTCTGTGTTTTTGGCTGATTGTCTTTATGGCTCACTCACTAAGATGAGAATATCAAAGTGGCACACCATGTTAAAAATGTTGCAGGTCCTCTTTTGAGCTTGAAGCGGTTTGTGGAGCTTGAAGCTAAGGCGAGCTTGCCTCCATGGCCTCCTGCTGTTTTATCTCTATTGGTCTGCCATAGAGAGCCTCCTGACAATCTCTACAAAGATACTAAAAAGTCATTCTATGCCAAGAAAACCCACTTGAAGTACCTCCTCCACTACAGGATGAAATGAAATGATCCCCAATCCATTTATTGTTCCAACAATGACGACTGTATTCTCCTCGTACAAGAGAGAGCACAATCTGCATGAGAGTGTATTATCGTTTTAAAATCGCCAATAAACACAAAGTGCCAACCAGCATTTGTCTCAACTCTCTTGATAAACTAATACATTGGTAAATAATGTGCATCATTTTACTTAATAATTGCATAAGGCAACTTGCGTACAGTAATGAGTGTGTGCTACCTGATCCCACAATGTACATTTGTTTTTATTTCTTCACATTATCAGTTGACAAAATGATTTCAGTTGATCGTAAATAGTTTAAACTACATCTGAAATACGATGTTTTCTGTCATCCAAAATGAGGAGAGCCCATCTTCTTCTGTCAACTTTAATTTGCCTAAAGCCAAGTCTGGCTCTCCATCCCGCATATAATAAAACACTTTTATTTGATCTTCAAATGGAGCTTCCAAATCTGTCATGGCTTTAAAGTAATGCGTATTAAATTATATCGTCATTAGTCAGCAATTTAGCAGGCTTTGACTCGGTTTTCAGCTGGTTGTGTTTGTTCTAATGGTCAAATTGGTCTCGTTAATGGGATTCTTTTTTTCTCTGTTTGTGGAGTTTTACCCATTTAGAAATAAAGACGGTGAAAAGGCCATGTGGTTGCAGTTTGAAACAACCTCACTTAGGAACAGGAGATGATCTACTCCCATAAGTGTTTTTGCACTAACAATGTTCCTTCTCCCTCTTTTTTTTTAAATGTTCTTTGCCATCTTTATCTTTGGTCATGTTTCCAATGATTTCCATTGCATCATATTGTTCTGTGCACCTCTTGTCAGGGACCGTTTGCCGAGGACCTAAACGCTCAACGAGGTTCAAACGAAGCAAAGTTTAGTTCTTTCAAAGGGAAACGGGGGGGGGGGGGAACCACAGGGACCAAAACGTTGGGAGCTAAACAGGAAAAGCACATGGCAACAATGCTGAGTACCAAGGCGAGGTAAACAGACCACCAAAGATACAGAGTGCTTGAGTAGGACATTATGAGGCAGAACTTGACAAGAGGCGGATGGAAACATTAAATGGGCATCAGAAAGGGGGCTCACGAGACATCAGAGATGAGGGAAGAGGACATAAAAACACCCCGGATATACAGTGTAAATCACAAATGTTAACAAAAGACATCAACAGAAATGCATAGAGCTTGTTGAACAAACGGATGACTATTAAACCCTTCAATAAAAGCATGAAAAAACACAGGAGTAACATGTTTAGGTGATAAAACCAACAGGAGCGTTTTGCATGTGTAACAGGTCATTGTTGCATCACTTACTGTCATCTGGAGAATTCGAATAAATTAGGTTTTATTCAGTTTTGAAAGAATGCATGTGTTAGGCTTTGTGAATCAGATAGCCTGTGTGTGAAATGATGCAACCTTTTCCATGAGTGTTGCGTCAGTTGCCTGTAATGAAGTTGATCTTGTCAGATTCCAGGATAATGAAAAAGTCTTTTGAAAGATTTGTGCCATTATTTCTAGCATTCTAAGCTTTACTCCTGCACATTTCTCAATCCCGGTGCTGAGGAACCGATATGTTTCAGATTTCTTTGTGCTTGAATAGGCCTGACTGAAATGAATA
This sequence comes from Blennius ocellaris, assembly GCF_963422515.1. Classification (NCBI taxonomy): domain Eukaryota; kingdom Metazoa; phylum Chordata; class Actinopteri; order Blenniiformes; family Blenniidae; genus Blennius; species Blennius ocellaris. The sequence goes on from NC_137663.1 coordinate 12,759,068, forward strand.
CTGTCAAGCTCTGCAGACGCCTGACAATGACACCAGTCCTCTATCATCAGGATAATCCAACAAAGCTTTACATCTCTCTCTCTCTCTCTCTCTCCCCCCCCCCATGGGTCATCTCGTAGGTCACTGAGGAGCAACAAGATTCGAATACTGACTGATTTTACGTTCTCAGAATACTCTGCACTGGAGAGACTGTGAGTATGCCCACGCTGCAATACAATTAATCCACACGTCTTATGACTTCATCTTCAGGGTGGTTCTGTCGTTAAATCCCAGGCTTATACCTTCTCTGTGAATACATTTGGCTTCTTCCTCACAATCTGAAATTGGATTTAAAGGTGTGAGATTAATAGGCACATCGCCGCTGCCGACTGTAACAAGCTGAATTCAGCTCCCATCATCCTGACTTTCAAAGGAAGCATCATAGCTGCACTGCTGAAAGAGCCATGTCAAGACTTTGGTTTGCTGTTGAAGATTCATGCTCACAGTACAGCATGAATAGTTTCGCATAAAGAAGCCTTTGCCAGACATGTATGTCCTGGCCCTTCCCCTTCCTGCCGCTTCCTTCTAATCCTCTGCGTTGCTTCACAATTTACGACAAAGAAAACAAAGAACTGATTAGGAGAATAGGAAATCAGACACACGCGATATATAGAGAACAGGTTGAAGTAAAATGAAATGGAGCCGCTTAATGTTTTCTTCTATGAGAAAATTACTGCTGTAAAGGCAATTGGGTATTTTTGGTTGTGATTCATTTTTTTTTTTCATACTGCAGTTGAGCAGCTTCTATAATTTTATTATTCTCAGGAAATGAAAGAACAAGTCTGAAACAATAATATACTCAGTGTTGACAGTTGATATAATTTATGAATTAGTCATTTGTAATAATATTTTTTTTCATTATTCTAACCCCAAACCAGATTCAGTCCTCATCAAATTAGGATTGTGAATATATATTTATGTTGATTACATTTTTGGTAAACCCATTTCAAATTATACAAAAACAAATTAATGATGTGTTGATACTATTGTGGATTCCACCCCTAAACAGGTGCTCTCTACTACCACTTCGAGATTTTTCAGTATAATGAAAATGCACCAGTTTCTGCAGATTGTGGTGCATTTCATTGATCTAAAGTTATAAAAATAAAAAAATAAAAAAATAAAAAAAGGTGGGGGGGGGGAACAGCGTGCAAGTGTTTTGCAGGTCTAAAGGAAAGGTTGCATACTTTTTGGTTCATGTCGAAATGGGTTCATGTTTCTCCTTTTATTTCTAACAGCTCATTGTGAAGTAACAGTTGATTGAGTAGCTGGCTGTGTTAATGTGTTATTCAAGACATGACTTCATTTTGACAGTCGGTATTTCCAGGCAGATTTTTAAAAAAAAATCTTATGAAAATAATTGTAGACTGTTTTTTGTTCTTTTGAATTCTCTGCAGACTGGAACTTACAGTATGGGCTTTATATTATACAAACATTTATGTCTGACAGAGGAATATCATTGGACAAGAGACTTCATACGACATAAACACACAACACTGTGACACTCCACAGCTCATATCGCTTCACCTTAACATCAGTACTGAACCCGGTAATGGATCACTAGTGTTATGCAAACGAGGTCACACATAGCATGGGAATACATAACGATCTACATATTCCAAGGTGAAATGATGCAGAATTACTGCTAAGTAACAACTCTACTGAAAAAGTTCGCTTTGTCATTTCAAAAAGATATAAAGGCAAAAAAAATTTCAAGACCGTGTCAGGGCCAGAAACACTTTTCTATTTGGGATTAATTTGGTGTCTTTCACCACTTCACTGCCATGCGAATATTAGTGCAAAAATAAGGCCCACAACCTTTTTTACTCACACTGAATTTGCCAAATGCCACCATAATGAGTTTTCCTCTCGCACCTGTGTTCACAAATTTAGACGTGTTCTATTGAAATTCAATTACCATCATTTCATTCATCGATATGTGCAGGTCATCACTGTCCAACTGAGGTTGTGAGGAGAATATGAACGACCAACTCATTCAATTAAACTGACTAAATACAAGAATTATGAGCATATATGAGACATATATCAATTGACATTGATATTTTCTGTATCAAGACAAGACAAACTTTCTGTGTAAATCAGGTGTAAAGTACTCCTGAACAATATTTACTCTCAGTTTGAGTAAACCTCAAAAACACCAAAGCTTTCATTTTTTTGCTCACTCATGGACAATGAAGATCTGAGAAGATGGTTAAGATCAACCAAAGAAATCACGATACAGTGTCCGACAAATTCCTTTTTTTTTTTTTTTTTTCCCTTCTGCAGGTTTTTACAAAACAACAGCCTGCAGTTCATATCTGAGCATGCCTTCATCGGCCTGTACAGTCTCAAGAAGCTGTAAGTATCCCGCTTGATCATTTCATTACATCAATCTTATGAAAAGGCAAGCTGAATTTATTTCCCAGGTTTTTGAAATGTCTCACAATGAGGGAAAATAAATTTTTACACATGCAAAGGGGCTCGTAGTGTCACTACTAAATTGCATGCAGTCTCACTCTTTCGTGTTTTAATTTCTAACTTTTTTTTTTTAGTGTCACTGTGGGAATCCAAGATCCAAACAGGGAAAGATTACTGCAGGTCACCAGTACTTTTGTAGTAGCCATTTGTTGTATTTTTGATCAACAGGAATTCAAACTGAGTTTTTCTCAGTGTTGGCATTTGTCAGCCTCGGAACCAAATTTAACCACATCTGGGCAGAAAGGATATGAAGCAAGTCTCTTATTGGTTTAACCTACTCAATGGAAAAAAAATTAATTATACGAGAGATAAACACTATCTCAACATCATTGCATTCAAGACTGTATCCTCAGATGTTATTCAGATAACGATTTCAGATCCGCAGTTTGTTTGTGACTTTCTTTTTTTCTGCTGTTTCTTTGATTTCTCCCTCTCTCCCTCTCCCTCTCTCTCCCTCCCTCTCCGTCTCCTCTCCCTGTTTCTCAGGTTTCTCAGCAACAATTTAATAAGAACCCTCAGTCCTGGTGTGTTTAGGGACCTGAATCAGTTAGAATGGCTGTGAGTAACACACACACACACACACACACACACACACACACACACACACACACACACACACACACACACACACACACACACACACACACACACACACACACACACACACACACACACACACACACACACACACACACACACACACACACACACACACACACACACAGTCCCTATCCCCGGTTTGGCATTGCTCCCAACTTTAACCTTATTGTAACCTCAAACCCTTAATTGCATGTATACCGCATGTAAACAATTATGTGGCCCACAAGGTAGGTCTAACCCCCAAAAGCCCCCCCACCCCCAACATTTAAAAAAATAAATAAAACGAGAACTGTAAGACCACATACATTACACATAGTATAACACTTCACACATTATGTGTTGAATTAAAACAAACAAGGCCGCATTCAGCTTCATACTTTCACTTTTTACAGTTGCTGTACATCTGCGTGACAGATGTGATCTGTTTTCGTCTGGTTTCTATTTTTACCCACAAAGATCTGTTTTACTTGTACATTGGTTTCTCTAAAGGAGCATCTGGACATTCAATTTGTGGGGAACTCAAATCCCCCGTGATGCTGAAAATCAAGAGGATTAACACTAGTGGGGGGGGGGGGGGGGGGGGACTGGAATATTTGCATTTACAGTTGCCCATAACGACTCTTAAATTATGTTCAGATGTGTGCAGTGAGTCTAAATTTCCACATGCAGTAACATCAGCACCCAGTGTACCAAGAAACACAACTGAATTTTTAATCTTCTAAGAGTTAAAGAGTAATATTGTGGTTGCAGCTGTAGGTCTTCTGCACTCAGCTTGATGTTTTTCGGTGACACACACGATTGGCTTTCTGGACTCCCTTTGCAATGACTACAAGATGCAAACCAGCTGTAAAGTAGTACCACTGATGTTATTATGTTTTGGAGAAAGTTGTACTTTTTCTTTTCTTTTTTTTCCTCCTTCAAACCATTGTACCATTGGACACCCAAGCGAAAGGAAAAGTCAATATGAGAACCCACAAAAAAAAATTTCTGGGTTGTTGGTTTTTTTTTTTTTCTCTCATTGGAATAATAGTGATTTGGAATTGATCAGCACAGAAACACACTATTGTAGTGGTTGGCACTCTTTCCCTGATGGTGTCCTGAGTATGAATCTGAGTTGTACGTTGGGGTTTCCTCCTGCAGTCTAAACATGCATATGAGACTGCTTGGCCTTCGCTCATGATCAAATGTGATCGGCTCCAACCAATGTACAGATTAAAGCAGGATGTAATTTGTAATACCAAAATGCAAGATTTGGAGCAAGTTTACACTCCCCCAAATGTTTAGCACTCCATAAATGTAGTAAAAATGTTTGTTTGTTTTGTGTCTCTGTTATGCCAGGATGTTGGACCATAATCCACTCAGCAGTTTGTCCCAGAACACCTTTATTGGGCTCCATTCTCTCATGTACCTGTAAGTTGTTCATATTTTTACTATGACTTTACAAAGGGTTGCTTTGATGGGTTCTCCATCGTTGTGAAATAAAAAGCCCAGCATCTATTTTTGACGTTTCCACAACTCCTAAAGTTAAATACTATCCATCTATTTCCTGATCTTAAATATCTCTATTGAGGTGAGATGCTAAACATCACAATTGAATATTGAAATATCCCTAAAATGATCCTTGAAAAGGTAGCTGGAGCAGGTAATCCTCAGCTCTCTACAAAACATGCCTGTTCAGGAGGCAGACCAAGATGTTCTGGAGATCCTGACACTTCGTATAAATCAAGAGGAAGTCAGAGCGAGATTTCAGACATGCCTCGGAACATTTTTTTGAAAGCTTAAAATGGGTCAGTTGGATAGAACACGACAAACGGGACTGGTGGCATGTAAGACATGGACATAAATAAACAGGCAGAGGGCAAAACATTGGACACTTGTGGAAACAATGCGGGTGGGAGGAGACATCAGGGCAGACAGTGAAGGCACCTGGAACCGGCCAAGAGCCTAAGCAACCCAAATAAAAACAGAAAACAACTACAACTGAGTTGGCCTTAAAAGACCTGACCTAGAACTTCTTTTATGCTCAGCCATGTGTCTGGGTTAGAATAATTGGCAAACATTGAGGGAGTCATTGAAGTTTTATGCTGGCCATAAAACTGAAAATCCTCTTGTTTTACTATAGGCTTAAACAAAACCAATCCATTAACTACTTAAACCTCTGACAGATTTAGAAGACTGAAAATAAATGAAACAAAAATTACACAAATAAATAGTAATACATTTCATATCAGTGGGCTGATTGTTACGTAACACCCGGTTTCCCCTTTTTCCATTTAATGTCACCGTCATTTCTCCTCTCCTTTCCAACTGCCCTGTTCAGGCTCGGGTCCTCTGCCACTATTTTCCTGTGCGCAATAATGAGATTTTAGACTTTGTGCCACACTTTTCCAACATCCCATTAAACTGTTATCTGCTTCACACGTGTCCGCCCACAAACCATCAACACTCGACTTCGTTTCTGTGTCCACAACATAGACGACAGTAAATATTTATGTCCAAAACAACCGTATAAATGTGATCTCATCTTCCACCTCTTTAAAAGAGTGTTTGTAGGTCAGAGTTGGAGCTGTTGTTTTGACGTGGCTCCACTTCTCAATTTTTGTTTTCCATCTGGACTTTTCGATGTCTGATTTCTTGTGCAATCCTCCCTGACATCTATCTGAACTGTTCCCACCAGTAATGTCAGATATTGTTCGTGATCTGGAAATGGATCCCGAGTTTTAACGTCCTGTGACCTTATCCTGGGGGGGGAGTCAGAGGACCGTATCTGATTGTTCTCGTGGATCGCCACATCAGCTATAAATCAGACTTAAATTTGATACCAGCCATTTATCAAAGCAAAGGTTTTTAATGCTGGTTTCATACCTTCTGCGCAAACAGTTACCTCTTGTGCAGTTGTGAGCAAGCATTGAATTTAAGACTCCATGTAGGTGTCCACAAACAGAGACTAGACTGCGACTAAACTTTAGACAAATTTACAATTTACAAACAAACCTGATACCATCACCTAATGGAAAATGTCTTAAACTTCATGAGCTATAAAATAAGAATCAAACCTCACAAATAAAGTTGCACTAACTGCATTTGCAACAAAAACAAAACTGTGAACTTTGTGTCATTAATGTTGGCAAATGTTGGACGTTCATGTAAATTGTATCCCAACCCAAACTAGGTGACCAGATGGTGGAGTAACATTTATGAAAATACTGTTAAAGAGCGTTTCCTTTTCAACAGACGGTGTTTGGCTCTGATGCAGCTGTGTATAGCTCTCTCTGGCTCTCTCGTTCACCAGCGTATCGGTGTGCTTGTTTTCAATGCAGCGTTCAAAATGTCAAAATCAAAGTTGGCTTCCTCAAAGCTGTTTGCTGAGCAACAAAAGTTTAGAACATGGTTGTTGAACGCAAGTACCGTCGGCCAAAACCAGCCTGAGAGAGGCTCCAAACCACCAAGCAAATTGTACAAACTTCAAAGAAAACATAGATTTTTGGACTTTGGATTATGATTTTGTTTTGGGACATTTCACTCAGTTTTTTACCAAAATGTATCACTAGAATTGGGTTTATGTTGAGATTGTAGTAATTTCCAATAGTAATTGTTTGGTTTTGGCAAAAATATAGACATTTTCATCCTGTATACTGTGTGTCACAACAAAAACATGTTTAATTTTACGACAAATGAGGTTGAGCTGTACGTGGCCCCTAAACTAAAATGTGTGTGTGTGACGGAGCAGTAACAGGGCAGCGGCACACTGTCACACACGCACGCTCATACACCCAAACATACACGTCACACTCACTTCCTCATTCCCCTCCGTACTGCACATCAGGTCATTCACTTAGCTCATCGCCCTCTCTCTCCAACCGTTAGCATAGCCGGACAGGGGTGCACACCTGACTGCTGTGATTTACCTACACAAACATTCACACATTCATACATACACACGAATCGCTTACCATGACATGACGCCTCACGGCAGTGGAGAGCCAAGACGGGGCGGAGCTAACTCCGAGACTTTGTAGCTCACCCGCACGGAAAGTTTGGTCATGTGACCATGAGGTACTTTGAAATAATTATTTATTTTTCTTTTTGAATATAATTATTTCCCATTTTGCTGGGGAAAATGTTTTGTTTGCTTTGGGAGAAAAAGTGAGGATCCGTTTAAAAAAGAGCTGAACATGTATTTTTCATGAATGTGATTGGCTGAGAGAAGTCATCCCATGTCCGGGGGAGGGGCTTACCCTTTAAAAGCAGGGTGGGAAACTGTACTGGGGGAGTCTGTCCCTGCAGGTGCTTGTGAGAGCACAGGTCACAAGAAACTCGTGAAAACCAGCAGCTAAGAGAGGAGCTGATATCAGGTTTTGTTTGGGTTTTGTTTTTGTACTGTAAATATATATTTTTGTTCTTGCACTGTAAATACTGAGCACCGGCACTGTTTTGAGGGAAATAAATGCAAATCTGGACTTGTCATATGGAGCGTGGTGGTAATTATTATTAGTAGTCCTTGGACTGAAAGAGAGCCCCGCCACAGTTGGTGTCAGAAGTGGGATATGGCAAGTCGAAAGAAAATGGTGCATCAGCCAAAACAGCGTGCAGGACTCCGATCACAGAAACGGGGGCAGCAAGAAGATGCTGGAGCAGTTGGCGACCCGGCATGGGAGACCGTCCCACCTTCATCAGAGGAGGATGAGGGAGAAGGCGGAGCTACGTTCGCCACAGCGTCAGTGAGGCAGCCCGAGCCTGAGCTGTTGACGCTGATGAGAGGCTTCCTGGATGCACAAACCAGAAGAGAGGAAGGACTATTGCAAGAGCTGCGCTACATAAGAGCTGGCCTTCCGGGGACTGACCAACCAGCTTCACGTGTCACGGGGTCAGCAGCCCAAGCGTCACCTGTGACACCGAGTACAGCGACAGCCAGCAGTCCCAGGCGAAACCTGCCCCCACCATCGCCAAGTCATTGGCGACAGTCAGCAGCAGCAGCCTCCTTTGTAACACAAGATGGCAGTAGTAGACCTGAGGAGCAAAGATCTGACCACAGGTACTACAGTGACCCCAAAATACCACCGTATAATACAGGAGAGGACATTGAAAATTATCTCCTGCGTTTTGAACGCATTGCCAAAACCTGGAACTGGCCAGAGAGTGAGTGGGCGTGCCGGCTTGTTCCGCTTCTGTCGGGGAAGGCGTTGGAGGCCTACACAGCGATGGATGAGGAGAGAGCGCACTGCTACAGAGACTTGAAGGCAGCATTGCTGGTAAAGTTCGACATCTCACCAGAGACCTATCGGCAGCAGTTCCGGGCAACGATGGTGCCAGGAGGAGAGAACCCCACGGAGACCTATCATCGCCTGAAGGGACTCTACCGACGCTGGATTCGTCCCGAGCAGCACACCAAGGAGGAAGTTGGTGAGCTCATCATCCTGGAGCAGCTTCTTCGCGTGCTATCGCCGGAGGTGAGGACCTGGGTGAAGGAGCACGAACCGGCAGATGGGCTCGCAGCTGCCAAACTGGCTCTCCAGTACCTCAACGCCAGGAGAGGACCAGCTTTTCGAACCTCTGGTGCAGCTTCCAGACCACCACCACTACCTCAGCACCAGCCAGCCAGGAGGGAGTCGGTGAGCCAGGAGCCGCGAGGTAACTCTTACTCTGCCCCAAACCAACGAGGATCTGGTAAGGACTTTGTTTGCTTTTACTGCCAGCAACCGGGCCATAAAGCATCGGTGTGCCCGTTAAGAAAGGCCAAAATGACTGGTGCCTGTTATGCGCCCAGGCCTGAGTCAGGAGATGATGGTGAGCAGTTACACTGCTACAAAACTATGACTGTAAACGGACAGAAGGTAACTGCACTTTTGGACAGTGGGAGTTACAAGTCTTTGATTAGACAGGATCTGGTCCCTGTGGGTTCTATTAACTATAGCCAACACGAGGAAGTGACATGTGTGCATGGGGATAAGCACCCATATCCTACAGCGGAACTATCAGTGACTATAGATGACCAGTCCTATCTGATGAACTTTGGAGTGGTTGAGAGATTGCCGGTTGCAGCTCTCCTGGGAGTGGACTTGCCTGTTCTTCTGGACTTGCTGGGGGAGAATAAGCAAACTGTCTTTGGGGAAAAGATGAATGTGAACAGTGATGTTGATGTATCATGTCCTGTATTGACTCGTGCCATGACTAAAGTGGGTGCCCAACCCCTCCCAGACCGTAACAGTGGTCTGTGTGAGCAGGACACTCCAGAGTCCACTGATACTGACCCTTCCGTTCATCCGTTCTCAGACTTTGACCATAGTCTGTTTGATGGTGGAACAAAGGGCCCAAGAAAGTCCCGTCGCCAGCGCCGCTTTGAGAAACAGCTGAGGCTGGTAGAGCCAGATACTGTACAGACAGACCCTTTGTGGAAAGTGCCTGAAAATATTTCGGTGCTTCAGAAGGAAGATGGGTCGTTAAAACATTTGTTTGCCAAGGTTGTTGGGGAGGCAAAGGAAAATTGTGTGGGGAAGGAAATGTTTATTGTTGACAATGATGTGTTGTATGCGGTGTGTAATGAACACAAACGTCTGGTAGTGCCTGCTAGCTGTAGAGCACTTATCATGCATCTTGCACACACCATACCCTGGTCTGGACACCTAGGTCGCCACAAGACATACCTACGCGTCAGTTCACGCTTTCATTGGCCTTCCATGTACACAGATATCCAACAATCTTGTGCTACATGCCCCACATGCCAAAAAACATGCCCTGCCCGTAAGTCCGACCGAGCTTTCTTGCAACCTCTGCCTATCATCTCTACCCCATTCCGCAGGGTTGCTATGGACATTGTTGGTCCCCTGGTGAGAAGCACGACAGGACATCAATACATCCTGGTAGTGTGTGATTATGCTACCCGGTTTCCAGAGGCGTTTCCCTTGCGCACAATCACTGCCCCTGCTGTCCTGCGAGCACTGGTACAGCTCTTTTCCAGGGTCGGAATTCCGGACGAGATCCTAACTGACCAAGGTACGAACTTCACCTCGAGGCTCATGCAGCTGTTTCATAAACAGTTGGGAGTCTCTGCCATCCGGACCACACCATACCATCCGCAGACAGATGGACTCGTTGAAAGGTTCAACCAGACTCTAAAACGCATGTTGCAGAAATTTGTGGATGACACGGGCAAGGACTGGGACCGTTGGTTGCCGTTTCTGCTCTTTGCCTACAGGGAGGTACCACAGGCTTCGACAGGATTCTCACCGTTTGAACTTCTGTATGGCTGGGAAGTTCAAGGGCCCTTAGACCTGCTACAGAAAGGTTGGGAGGCACCATTCACGCGGCAGACGGACAAAGGTGTGGTGCAGTTCGTGTTGGAGATGAGGGAGCGACTGGCGAGGTACCGGGAGGAGGCAGCGGTCAACCTACGGGAGGCCCAGAAAACCCAGAAAACCTGGTATGACCAACAGGCCCGGTGTCGTGAGTTCCAGCCAGGACAAAAGGTGCTTCTTCTTCTTCCGTCATCCACCAACAAACTCCTCGCGAAGTGGCAAGGTCCATATGTGATCATTCGCAAGATGGGTCCGGTCACATATGAGGTATCGCACCCGGAGAGGAAGAAATCAAAGCAGACGTACCACGTGAACCTTCTGAAGGAGTGGAAGGAACGTCCTATCCAGGAACCAAAGGTGGTTCTTCTGGCCCAGGAGGTGGACAGCGATGAGGAGCTGGAGACAGGACCACAGACCTTTGGGGATGCGGCAGCGAGGCCTGTGCTGGCCCACCTTCACCCGGAACAGGAAGTGCAGCTTCGTCAAGTCTTCAAAGACGTGCCATCATTGTTCTCGGCCAAGCCTGGTAAGACCACCTTCGTTGAACATGCCATACGCCTGAAAGATACCCAACCCATCCGCCAGCGCCCGTACCGGGTTCCACAGCAGCTGGTCGGGAGGCTGAAGCAGGAGGTGGAGGAGATGCTTCACCTCGGGGTAATTGAGCCTTCGAACTCTGAGTGGTGCAGCCCAGTGGTCATCGTGTTCAAAAAGGATGGGTCACTTCGGATCTGCATGGACTTCAGAAAACTCAATGCAGTCTCAGAGTTTGACGCCTACCCTATGCCAAGGATTGAGGAGTTGTTGGAGAAGATCGGTGCAGCCAAATTCATCACCACACTTGACCTATGTAAGGGGTACTGGCAGGTGCCATTGGCAAAGGGAAGCAGACAATACACAGCGTTCCAGACCCCAGCAGGATTGTTTCAATTCACCATGATGCCTTTTGGCCTGCATGGAGCCCCAGCCACATTCCAGAGGCTGATGGACCGAGTGCTTCAGGGGTGTGACCACTGTAGTGCTGCTTACCTGGACGATGTGGTGATCTTCAGCAGCACATGGGAGGAGCATCTACAACACCTGACCTTGGTACTTGGGAAAATTCAGGAGGCTGGATTGACCCTCAATCCGGCAAAGTGTGAGTGGGCACGGCAGGAGGCACGGTACTTGGGCTATCAGCTGGGACGAGGAGAGGTGAGGCCCCAATTGGATAAAGTGGAAGCTATCCGGGACTGCCCTCGACCCCGCACCAAGAAAGAAGTCCGCTCGTTCCTAGGCTTGGCTGGGTGGTATCGGAGATTTGTGGCACACTTTGCGAGTATCGCTACACCACTCACAGCTTTGACCTGTAAGGACCAGAGAAACCCTGTCACCTGGACTGATGACTGTGAGAGAGCCTTCAGGGCCCTTAAAGCCCTTCTCTGTTCATCCCCTGTCCTCATGAGCCCAGACTTTGAAAAGAAGTTTGTGGTGCAGGTGGACGCATCAGAGGTCGGACTGGGAGCGGTGTTGGCCCAAGGAGATCCTGGAGAAGAACGGCCGATCATGTACCTGAGCCGCAAGCTTCAGCCCCGTGAGTCCAGGTATTCTGCTGTGGAGAAAGAGGGCCTGGCTATTAAGTGGGCATTGGAGAGCCTGAGGTACTATTTGCTTGGGCGAGAATTCGACCTGGAGACCGATCACCGAGCCCTCACTTGGATCCACACAATGAAGGACCATAACAGTCGACTCACACGCTGGTATCTGTCCCTGCAGCCGTTCAAATTTGAAATCAGACATCGAGCAGGAAAGGCCAATGTGGTGGCAGACTATTTGTCCAGGTTGCCGCACATCGTCAACCTCCCGGAGGAGGGGGATAATGTGACGGAGCAGTAACAGGGCAGCGGCACACTGTCACACACGCACGCTCATACACCCAAACATACACGTCACACTCACTTCCTCATTCCCCTCCGTACTGCACATCAGGTCATTCACTTAGCTCATCGCCCTCTCTCTCCAACCGTTAGCATAGCCGGACAGGGGTGCACACCTGACTGCTGTGATTTACCTACACAAACATTCACACATTCATACATACACACGAATCGCTTACCATGACATGACGCCTCACGGCAGTGGAGAGCCAAGACGGGGCGGAGCTAACTCCGAGACTTTGTAGCTCACCCGCACGGAAAGTTTGGTCATGTGACCATGAGGTACTTTGAAATAATTATTTATTTTTCTTTTTGAATATAATTATTTCCCATTTTGCTGGGGAAAATGTTTTGTTTGCTTTGGGAGAAAAAGTGAGGATCCGTTTAAAAAAGAGCTGAACATGTATTTTTCATGAATGTGATTGGCTGAGAGAAGTCATCCCATGTCCGGGGGAGGGGCTTACCCTTTAAAAGCAGGGTGGGAAACTGTACTGGGGGAGTCTGTCCCTGCAGGTGCTTGTGAGAGCACAGGTCACAAGAAACTCGTGAAAACCAGCAGCTAAGAGAGGAGCTGATATCAGGTTTTGTTTGGGTTTTGTTTTTGTACTGTAAATATATATTTTTGTTCTTGCACTGTAAATACTGAGCACCGGCACTGTTTTGAGGGAAATAAATGCAAATCTGGACTTGTCATATGGAGCGTGGTGGTAATTATTATTAGTAGTCCTTGGACTGAAAGAGAGCCCCGCCACAGTGTGACACCTCTGGTTTAAAACTACTAATTGACTCATTACGTGTATTCAGCAGATTAAATATCCATTTAAAATATATGCCTTATTTTTAGCCATAGTTTATAAATATTCTAAGGTTATTTTTGAATTATTAGAGGGGATCTTCAGATGCTGTTTCTATTGTGGCAATCATTGTTATCAATCAAAGAAATGTAAACCCTTTGTTCAGGCAGGGACAGCTAAGCAGATATTGAAAAGTCTAAGCACCCTTGACACTGAAATCTATTTTCCAATCCAAACAAATTCTGCTGGGGTAGGAGTTCTAAAATGAGTTGCTGGAACAAAGTGCAAACAGCACATCAATAGCACTTGGAAATTACCCAGACTGTAAACTATAAACCACACTGGGAGCTGTTTAAATATGCCTATTGCTTTTAACATTATTCTGGCCTTCCAATATATGTGAGTGGATGATTTGCAGGAGGCATAATAGACGTATGAAGTTCTTAATGTTTAGTCTCCCAATTCTTTCAATCATTTAACACCAAGTGCCTTTATTTCTTTAGTTTTTACTTAAATTGGGCCTATTTGGCATGAGTCCAGAGCAGAGTTGGCAGCTATCCACTATTTTATGAGGTGCTCATTCGGGAACATTATTATTTTCAGTTATTTTCCAATGAAACAGTTGTTGTGTGAATGCCCAGATGACAAAAACTAAACAAACCAAGATTCAGCAGGAAGTTTTGTTTCAGTGATTGAATTAAATGATCCTGAGAATGATGAGGACTGGGATTCGAGCATGTGAATGAATTCATAAAAAAAACCAAAAAATCTATTCGCCATCGCTGCTCTCCATTCATGACGAAGCTGTCGACGAGCCGCGCTTACAGAAGGGTGTCGTTGAGATCGTAAGTCGCTGATGAGTAAAAAGGACGATGAGATGTAGTATTGATCCTGAATCATCACGGTTGAAAAGTTATGTCACTGTAAAATGCTTTCTTTGTCTCCTCAGGTCCATGGTGCACACGTCACTGCAGCAGCTGCCTCATCCCAGCTTTTGTGAGCACATGCCTTCCTTGGACTGGCTGTGAGTTCTGCTCTGACAGCGTGTGTGTGTGTGTGTGTGTGTGTGTGTGTGTGTGTGTGTGTGTGTGTGTGTGTGTGTGTGTGTGTGTGTGTGTGTGTGTGTGTGTGTGTGTGTGTGTGTGTGTGTGTGTGTGTGTGTGTGTGTGTGTGTGTGTGTGTGTGTGTGTGTGTGTGTGTGTGTGTGTGTGTGTGTGTGTGTGTGTGTGTGTGTGTGTGTGTGTGTCTTTGGGAGACACACTGAGGAGTGTCCTCTGCTTTAGTTTAGTTTTTACATTTGTATTGACCTCATAATAGTGTGTGTCCATGTCCTCCATCCACTTAAACTCGCGTAGCTTGTTTTTAATAAAGATTTAAGAGTAGTTTTGAAATATCGGATCGACTCACTCTTCAGGATGTAAAGTGTCCAAACATGTGAAGACGGATGTGTTCAATATGCATGTTGCTGAATGCATGAATTTTCACCTGGTCATCCAGCCTGTTCCCCACAACTCAAAGATAAGAGCATTTGGTTAATTTCTGATTGGAAATTGTCTTAAGAATGTTGATGAACGATTGGATAGATGAATGGACACAGTGTATGTATGAATGAGGGATGTTTTTGAGTTTCCTTAAGTACATCTTTCATGTTCCCTGTAATGGGTTTATTTTCTTCCACTGTTCTTTCAGGGATCTTGAGGGAAACAAGATTCAAACTCTGAACTACTCAATCCTGGAGACATGCAGTAAACTTGAAGTTCTGTGAGTATCCCACTTTAAAATACAATAAGACTGCAAAACGGTCCAACAAATAAAAACAACTTTCATTACTCAAAAGCAGTGTTTCCTTTCTGTTTTTAGATTTGCCTTAAGATAAGATACAAATTAGGTAGATTTCCTTCGGTGGAAAAGAATAATACACATTTAGGACCTTAGTCACGTTAGACTTCCCGAGTACTTACAGTATGTTCAACACTTTGAAAACACTTTCATCATTGTTTCGTCAATAAGTCTACTTTTTAAACACAAGTACTCCTATTAAGAAATGGTAAATGGTAAATGGTCTAGATTTATATAGCGCCTTCTAACCACACTGAGTGCAGTCCCAAAGCGCTTTACATATCAGTCATTCACCCATTCACGCTCACATTCACACACCAATGGGACAGAGCTGCCATGCAAGGCGCTCGTCGACCACTGGGAGCAATTTAGGGTTCAGTGTCTTGCCCAAGGACACTTCGACACATAGACCAGTGTAGACTGGGATCGAACCTCCGACCTCTCACTCCGAAAGACGACCACTCTACCACCTGAGCCACAGTCGCCCCGTGAAATGACCATGGTGAGTCCATAAACCGTGAATCTTCAAGATTCCAGACACAATCTGGTTTGGATGTTGTCGCGTTTTAAATAAGAGTCGATCCTTTCACCTTTCACCAAGTCTGCTCCATCATGCAGTTTCGATTGTCCAAGACTAACAAATGAAACCTGCACTCCTGAAGACATTACACATTACAGTCAACACAACTGACTTTACATGCTCTTTTTAGCAAAATGACTGGGAATTCACACAAAACAAGCACAAATCCAGCCAGAAGAGAACATGAGTAATCATCATGAGGCCACGTTTGAGTCTGATGTCGGGCCGATAGTGTGGAGAGAGATTACATGGGGTGTTTCTTGGGTTTGTTTTTTTTAAACGTTATCAATGTTCACCGAGTGTAAAGGTGCTCATGACAGAGCTGTGTTTTATCAAAGATCGAGATGGAGAAGACACCACCACTAGTTTTTCTGTCTCATTTGCTCTCCTTTGCACAAACAGAAAGATGATTGTTTATAATACGTTATTTTAGTTTTGAATTTCATCAACATGTTTCATAATGTCTTGATGACATAGGTCAAACAAGGACACAGCAGACTGCCTGTACAGTTCCTCCAAATGAGTTCAGATTAAAAACCTAATACACGAACTAATGGTAGATTACTTTACATTTTAGTTTTTAAAGCAAATCTAAAATTTTATGAAATAATAGAATATATTATTATTGTTCCCGGGAGTGTAGAATTGGGGCTGACTCGCCAAGATATAAAAACTTCTCAGGAACATTAAAAGTTGTCAGGCAAAAAGTGGGAGACTCGGAGACTGAATGTCTGTTAAAACTGTAAATTCTTCAGTACTGGAGCATTAAAACTAAAATGAGACAAGTCAATTAAGCAGTAAAACAACACAACATGCCTGGGATTTGTTGAGTTCCGAAACATTACTTTTAGTCCATGATAAGCACTCAGACGTGCATTCAGGGTTTTAAAATGCAAAATAAAATATTGAAAGAAAGAGACGTAAGCTGAGATGTGCTCATAAATAGGGATACAAACTGTTTGAGGCAGATGGAAACAAAGCTTCTAAAGCGGCAGTTGTGACATCCCTGAGTCGCTCAAATGAAAAACACGATGCATTATAATGAAATTACAGTCATCAGACAGAGGAAAACATGATCGCTCCAGAAAGGATAAACAGAAGGTCTTCTTAGGTGGCACCAAGAGTTCACCTCCTAATGTGTGATGAACACAGGCGTCTTTTTTTTTTTTAGGAGAATGTTTATGACTCTGTATAAGGTCCATTTACAAAGTGGCAATTTTGCTTGAAAAGCAAATGATTGAAGTTATCTGGTGGAATCTCAACTATTTGTCATGTCAAGGGATATTTGATTTTGAGATATTACCTCGACAAACTCTGATTTTAGTCTTTGTCCAGAAGCAAACAGAAGATAGTTTGAGCCAGATATGGTTATGAATTCAGCCACGCTTTCACTTGTTAAATATCCCTGTCTGTTTTTTATGTATCCCAAACAGATATGATTTGTCTCCTTGACTGATTGAGGATGGAACATGACGGTTTAGATATATTTTCTATTGCAAATGTATCCGTTATTTGAAATTCCGAAATTCCGTTATTTCTCATCGTGTGAAGTTTGTGTAGCGTATCAATCATAGTTCACCCTCGCCATGTTTCTGTGTCATGTTGACAAGAGCTTCTTATCAATTTGGCTGACAAACGTATCCGTCAACAGGACACTGGAGGAGCCGTTTTGACAAGAAGGTCACAGTTTAACCTCCAGCTAGGGAGAAAATGAGCAGTGATTATTTCCCTGTTATTTTATGATGTGCGAGTGATTCATCTGTCGTCGACTCCAATGGTGCTGTGCAGCACCAGTGGGCTTTTTACTGTGAATCTGACGAGATACAAAGAAAGACTACTGGACTTTTCTATTCTGCGAAAAACTATTATATTTTTATTCAGACCTGTCAAGTCGGTACTGAATCAGTTTTAAAAGGTTTCTTGTGATCAGGTAATGCAGTAATTGAGATTCTCGTCACATTTTACCACCCTGCATGATTTCTGACTGTAGATCTTTGTTCTCTGCAGATTGCTAATGGACAACCAGATCAAAACAGTACCCGAGAACACCTTTCAGTCTCTGTGGAAGTTGGCTGAACTGTGAGTAGGAGTTTGTTTCGACCATTCTCACTCGGCTCACTTATAGAATCATTTGAAAGCAACTGAGATTCTTCACTGGTTTTCGTGGAGAATCAAATGTCTGTGTGCAAATCTTTAAATCCTCCAGAGATGAAGAAGTAGTGATTTTAAACTTTACAGCCTGAATCAATTTTGATTGATTTTTTTTTTTTAAAGGAGCAGCAGATCTATTATGAGCATTACACTTTGATTATAAAGTCCCCTGAGTCCGCTTCTTTCTGTGTGTGTTCATGTATATGTTTAACAGCTTCTGACTTATCGGTCATCCTCTTTAACATCTTTGTTGTGCTTGTGTGTTTTTTTTTTCACCTCTTATCCTTGTCAGCAATCTGTCGAGCAACAGGATCAAGGAGCTGCCAAAAAACGCCTTGAGTAGCCTCTCGAAATCCCTACTTAAACTGTGAGTAACCGATTCAGCCCCATTTCAGCCATGATGAAAAGTGAGCTGCATGATGTGAGGATACTAATAGGAAAATACGATGAAATTGAGAATATTACGAGTTGGGACACAGTCGGTGATCACCAAATCGCATTGTGCCTCTCAGTGGAGAGGAAGGCATTTTGTTTGTTTGTTTGTGGTTGAATCTGAAGTGGATTAGGCGCCTGAATGTAAGCAAGTGCTGCTGAAAATAATTTGCCAATGGAAACCAGGTAGGTTTAGAAGAAAAGTTTGTAAACTCTGCACAGAATGGAACTTAATGATATCTATAACTTTCAGATACAATGTAATAAAAATATTTGTTAGAGGAGTATGAGCTTGTCACTTAAAAATACAATAAAATCAAAGAATATAAATGGTGAAGATATAGCTGTGAAAGCAATAATACTCTCAGTCAGAGTGCTGCCTCATCTGTGGTGCAATTATGAGGTTAATGATCGCCAAAGTTGTTAGTCCTCTATGAAAATTAGATTTACAGACATTGACGAGCTGTGCCGTTTCATCACAGATTTTGAGTCCTCGCTCCATTTCAAATCAAGCGTGACACATTAGTTTTATTTAAATGTGCAACTGGCTTGACTACAAGTTCTCCATGCAGTCTGTCATTGTGCGTTTGTGTGGTCTGTTCATGTTTCAGGGAAGAGTAAAGAGCAGCTGATGGATTCAGTGTTTATTTAATGTTGTCCTCTTCAGTCTACTGTGTAATTTCACAGGAGTAAGTGATGATATGTCAGGCTCATTAATGGACAGTATAAATTTTGATTTTATTGTGCCTCCATCGAAACGCATCACTCAACACTTCTGGGAAACAAATTGCGGGGATGAAATAATCTGCTATTAGTCTATACTTTCTCTGTTACCATGAATCACGCAGCTTTGTCAAAACTTTGCAGCACATCTGAGGTGGAAAAAAAAACTTAAGCAGAGTCGTGTTCAACTCCTGCAGGGATAAAGAAGCTCCTATTCACAGGGTTGAAAATATTGTCCCCACTCCCACTGCTGCCGTCAGGTTCTTTCCAAGTGTAACAATGGAAGTATTTTTGTCTTAGTGGTAATATTTTAATCAAAACAACAGCTTTGCAGGTTGACAAAAATCCTAACAAATAGTTTTGTGACTATCTTAGAGATAGTACTTGGCTCGTATGTTTGGACATTGCTCCAATAAATGTGATATACTATATGATCTACAGAGTTCTACTACCTCTACTGCTTAACTGCACAGCAAACTTCAAATGTACTTGTTACTTTTATTGCATATTAAAACAGTTGGAGGCCTGAGAAGCGTCTGCCTCACTGTTGTACTTGCTATGATCTGTTATTCTTTCACTTAACTGCTGTTTATTTTGAGGTAGAGTGCCATGAGTCCTAAACTTCCTCCGTCCTTCTGATGGCATCATGAAAGAGGTCGAACTTTAAACAACATCCGCGTGTATCTACTGAACCTGTGATGCTCTACCAGCCCTGAATATGTTCACTCACCATTGAAAAAGAACTGCCACCATGTGGGTGGTTTTTTTTTTGGTTTTTTTAAACATCCAGATAAGGGTGGACTTGGGTGGATTAAATTGATGATCAAGTCATTAGGCTGACCCACACAGTCCTGATAGTCCAGCTAAAATGTCACAGCAGCACCAGGGTATTGCTGCTATGCACCTATAAAAGCTTCACATTGTTTCTCTCTCTCTCGATATATATATATATATATATATCACTGGTGCATCTGTAGTAATCAATAACCCATTATTAAGCCAAAAGTAAACAATAAAGTGGCAATTGTTTTCCCAAGTGATGTATCGTTCTTTAATTGAAGAAATTAGCATTAGACATATTTTTGTAACAAGCAACTCGTAGCTCATAAATGACACATTTTCAGTATCTTGCACAACCATTTTACTGCAGCCAGAAGAAAAAGAGTTATGGAAATCTCGAGAGGGTAATTAACCAGTTTATGTCAAGTGTCCAGCAGATTTATGTGTTGAATATTTCCACATCAGCTGACATCAGCTCCAGATAGTTTTCCCCATTCAAGTAATCCTGACACAACTGGGAGGCTCACAGTGGCCATTCAGTAATGCTTGTAGCATTTGAAGACAGATTGAACAGTCGAGACTCTTATATTTGCAAGTTTGTCTGAGTTTGTCCAGATTCAGCTATCACTCTAAAGTATTATTGTTAAAGTAAAAAAGACAAAGACGTTCAGATTTTCTGGCATTTAAACACGTGTCCCCTTAATCCCAACAGGCCTCACTGATCTCTGCTCACATCTATTTCGTTTTGCAGAAACATCTCCAACAATCCCCTATTCCGTATTCACCCGAGTCACTTCAACCACCTGACTCATCTCCAGTCTCTGTAAGTGTGCACGTACTCTCACAAGTGTAGTCCACACCTGAGAGCATCACTGTTGGCTTACATGCAAGCCTGAATGAATTCTAAGTTGTCGAGTCTTAATCAGCGATCCTGTGATTTTCTGAGGACTTTCGAGAATATCTCTATCATGCAGAAATCTTCACTTTTTGATAAACACCCAGGAACAAACTGCTCACATTCACAGGTGATTCGTGTTTATTTCCATAGGGCGCTTGAGGGCATCGAGATTCCAGACATACAAACGAAGATGTTTCTGCCCATGAAGAACCTCTCCCACATGTATGTACGGCTTCGTGCAAATAATCCTCATACAAGAGTATCTTTAATATATTATCTGCCATGTTTCATCTCTCTGTTCTTCTCATCCAAACAGCTACTTCAAGAAGTTCCAGTACTGTTCTTATGCTCCTCATGTCAGGTCCTGTAAGCCCAACACTGATGGCATCTCGTCTTTCGAGGACCTGCTGGCTAATATTGTGCTGCGTGTGTCTGTGTGGGTCATGGCCTTCATTACCTGCTTTGGGAACCTCTTTGTGATCGGTATGAGGTCTCTCATACGTGCCGAGAACAACCTTCATGCCGCCTGCATCAAAATCCTCTGCTGTGAGTGCACATGCTGCGGTCCACATTGAACTCACTGTTTCAGTGATTCAGTTGGAAAAGGGAAACTTCATGTATCTCAGATCAATTCCACACAAGGAGATGAATTTCAGGAGTTTACTGTTTTTAAATCTTGTGGGTTATTGCTTACAGCTAATGAAAACCCCAAATTCAGTTTCACCGAAGATTATAATACGTATTACATTAGACCAGTTCTTCCTGGTTGCAGCTTTAATCACAATACACTCCACCACTCTTACTCACTGGCTCTTCTCTGTGCCAGTTCTTGATTCCTCTCGGGATTTTGTACAAATGCCCTGGCTTTATTCCCTCACTCAACCTTTCTTGAATTTTTTACAAACCTCACTGTCACTCGAATGTTTGAAAGAATTGGGAGTTTTGTGTTTTGTCTACAGGGAAATGAGAAACAAGTTTTGGAAACGGACTCCTGACCCTTTTTCCTTGTCCACCCATGTACACACAGCAACATCCAAACACAAATGTGCCTCCACGTGTGCATATGTTTCCCTCTGTCAGCTCCAAACTAAAGAGAGCGTTCTGGTTCGTGTATCTCAATAAGACTTGAAATGCCAACAGCTGACAGATGGACTCATTTAACTCATTTGCACAGGTCAAATCTCTGTGTTAATGGACTCGTCTGTTTCTTCTCATCCAGGTGCGGACTGCCTCATGGGGGTGTACTTGTTTTTCGTGGGAGTGTTCGATGTGAAATTTCGGGGTCAATACAATCGCAATGCTCTGCTGTGGATGGAGAGCGTGGAGTGTCGCACCATTGGATTTTTGGCCATGCTCTCCTCTGAGGTATCTGAAAATGTAATCATGCAAGAAGATATTCGCATTGAGACACACAGACATAAAGTCCCAGGTTCTACTTATATTTCCCAGATTGATTCAAACTTTATCTGTCTTAAACTCACAGATTAAATCATTTATTTTCTCAACAGTTCAAGATGGATTGGTAAAGTACTTGTAAATGTCCATGTAAACTTAATTTATCGTCATCATGTTCTGTGCATCAAATAAACCAGTTGTCTTTCATTTGTTACAAGAAACAAATGGTAATTGCATATATATTGGTGCATTCTTAATATGAAAGGAGAGATTTGCTAAAAAATCAAAGCTACAGCTGTGATAGAGCGCAATACTATCAGAGGTGTTATTTATAAACTGAGCATCAGCCAGGTTTTTGGTTGTGAAGTGAATGATATCATCTCCTGCCAAATCCTCTCCTCAGGTCACAGATACATTGTTAAATAATGAAGGTACCTCTGCCGACGTGTGTATATGTGCACTGTCCCACTTTGGGTAATTACAACAACCACCTGCTGCAGGCATTTAATAAACTAAAAAGATGACTTCCTGTAAACATCTGCATGCAACGATCCTTCAAGACATAAATCCTCTGTTGTTGTTTTTTGAGGAAACAAACTGGGTATCCAAAAAACAAGCAGAAATGTTGTAGACCATCTGTATTTGATGTTTGGTACTGTGCAAATTGCAAGTAAACACTAACTTTGACCTCAGGCCTTGTTTAAATTGCATGATATGCAGCAATGTGCCTTACCAACACAACCATGGGAGAAAGCTATATTCAACACCTGCCAGTTATAAAGAATATTTTCCATTTTATATCGCAAATGTAAATATGTAGGATTTTTTCTCATTTTGAGAACATTTTCCCAACACTTTTGCATTGGTAATATCTTTGAGGTCTGGATTCAAAAATGTACAAATGGTGCTTCTTGTTGTTTTTATATCTTCAGATCCCATGTCAGGCTTTATGTCTGCTCCTGTGTTTTTGTTTGTTTGTTTTACTTTAACATTGTTTTAACAGTATGAGTGTAATGTCCCTAACTGTTTGCTTTTTTGACCCATAGTTTAGTTTCACTTTTGATTTTCAATAAACCAATAGCGAAATTTTACTTTTTATTTCTCTCATTTAATACCTTATATAAATTGCATGATAATAAACGACCATGTGTTTGCAAGGGACAAAATACAGGCTTATATGTGAGGACATCTACTAGGGATGCACTTTATGAGTTCAACTAAAATGTGAGTTTATGGTATATACTATAATTTTCACTCTCCAGTTCAGAAAGACTTTATATAATGAAATGTAAAGATTTTCCTGGCTGAGAACCCTTACACCATTATAAATAGATGTTACAGGATACCTGACTCCATCACTGTTTTGTTTTTTTTGTTTGTGATACCACTTGAGTGAAAACATAAATCTCAACAATGAAGGCTTTAAAAGTGTTTTAAAAACATTGACTTGGCTGAGGATTTATAAGAAAGGGCTGCACTGAGTGTAGGGATCAGATTTCAAGGACGCACACTGTCTGTTTAGTTGATATGAATGTACATTTAATAAACTGCAGATGGTTTTTATAGTAGCGCTTCAATACATCTCCCTAATTAATCCCCCTTTGAGACTGCATTGATACAGATCATTATTGTAACAAACAACTATAGAACAGTTTGTTTATGTGACTGTTTATTTGATGCAAGCTTCAAGCCGCTGTAATTGCACCTATTGATCATATTTTTTTTTAAATATATGTAGATAATAACTAAGGCCTGTCAGGAAGGGAAAGAGATTAGATTTTTTGGGGGTTTGCTTGGCAATGTGTTCTTTTAATTAATGTTTATTTTTTTGCTTTTTTTTCTCAGCTCAAAAACAACCTGTTCTTGTAATTACATTGAATCTTCCCCCCCAGGTATCTGTCCTCCTACTGACTTACCTAACTCTGGAGAAGTTTCTGGTCATTGTCTTCCCCTTCAGCAATCTGCGACCAGGCAAACTGCAGACAGGGGTGAGTCACACTTGCTAATGAAGAAATAAAACAACCTTTTACGAGGCCCATATTAAAAAAAAAAAAAAAAAAAAAAAAGACTTTGCTGACAAAATTGAAGAAGCAATAAATGAGATTGATGGATGATCTTGTTGCTATAAAGACACATTTTATTTTGTGAAGTAAATATAATGAAAGACGATGACGTAAAAGGCTGTTAACAATTTGGAATGATGAAAAATGACATGAACGTACGGGTGCATGCAAAGATACACTGGTGGCCTTAAGTGCTCAGGTGCAAAGGCTAAGCAGAGCAACTGCTGAGCTCAGATGTTTCCTAGTTACACGCAGTCTTGTATGCAGTCTCCATTGTCCTCGGCTGATTCTTTACACAGCTCTCCAACCTCATTGATTTTTCTCCCAGTTGCTATTGCTCTCTGACAACTTCCACAACCTTTAAACTTGTTAACTACAATGTCGAGCAGGGCTGCATCCTCATCCCTCTGGTGTGATCACCACGTTCAAAGTTCAGTCTGCACACCAGCTCTTTCAGATTTCAGCCGTCACAACTTGGCATAACAACAGAATCTGATTGTGAGACCTTGAATAATAGAAAACCAAAATTTTCCCCCAAACTATTTCAACAACAAAAAAAAGTGTGTCCTAAATGACAATTTCTGAGTTTTACATTTGATTATTTAACATTATAATGTGAAAATACTCTGCTCACCACTGTAATACCATTAAATTAATCATTCAGTACCACTCCGTTGACACTTGTTGGCATTTTGCTTGAGGAACATTTCGTAATTACTGCAAAACAGATTACACTATAGGGTGAAGTACAACCTGGAGGCCTTTTAAATGTTTGGAAAATGCTTCTCGCATGAGGTCACAGAGGAGTTGCAATGTGGGCTTCATTTGTGGGTGACTAAAATCAATTCCGATTCCACTTGACATGAAACTCACCCTTGAAACCTGGTAATGTGCCTTGTGAACTCTGTACTGCTGTTTTCAGAGATGTGAATTTAGATGCAATGGCCATTTCGTTTTGTGTTCTGGTATATATTTGTTCAACAAAATCTTTGTTCCTTCTTGGATTACTGAAGAGATTGCATCAAGGCCAAATCATTTTCAAGCAATTTTATTTTATGTGTGTTCTGAGAAAGCTTTGCCAGCTTTTTATCAGATAATGGAGATAGAGGTAGATGCTGAACGAATGAAGCTTGTGTTATCGTTTCATGTTAAATTCATGCAAGCTAATTGATATTCATTGAGTCATAGTTTCACTTGATCTTTCCTTTTCTTTTTTTTTAATCAGGTTTGAAGAGTTGTTTCCAATTCCCTAATGGTTTCTGTCTTTTTGAAAGGTGGTGCTAGCTTCTATCTGGCTGCTGGGGTTCATTATTGCAATTGTACCTCTAATGAATGAAGAGGTCTTTGGGAACTACTATGGACGTAATGGAGTTTGCTTTCCACTGCATTCTGACAGGCAAGAAAAACCTACAGCCAAAGGATACACCACAGGGATTTTTCTGGGTAAATTGAAGAGAAAACGATTTTTTATTTCCCCTAAAATCTTGCTTTTTTATATATTCAAAACTTTATATGTACAAAATGAAAAGTAGATAATGGAAGAGTGGCATTTGCCGAGTTTGATGTATTTCATATACAAGTGAGTGCAGATTTATTTTGTATTCTATTGCCCTATTTTCATGAGCTAAAATGTGTACAATCTTTTACTGTTACACAGCACACGTGAACAAACAGGATAGGAAATCACTCAGAATTTTAGATTTACAATGTGTAAAAGATAGCCACCGTCTGTTTTTCATCGGCATGTGTAATGTCTGGGTTTGCATTACTCTGCGCTCTCTTAAGAGAGACAGGAAGCCAGTAATTAATTCATAATTGGCTGTCTGAAATGTTACCAGCATTTACATCACTGATAGTGAGCTGCTTTTAATCAGAATCTATTGGATTATTTAAGAGAAGTGTAAACTATTGTCACTTATTCCACTTTTATGTGGGTTTGCTTCTACTCTAACATGCGATCAAGGTTACACATATAATGCATGATTAAAAAACAAATATTTTGTGGTTTTGGCTTGTGATACATTAAAAAAAAATTACCCAGATGGTAACATTTTGGAAATTGGTTCAGTTGTCCACTCATGTCACGGGCCACTCAAACGCTAATGCTGGCATATCGGTGTCACAGCATTCAGAAATTCATTATGTCAGCATATTATTGTTCAGTGATGAGGTGAATTGATGCCTCTAAAGGATATTGTCTCCTCCATCGCTGCGTTCATGTTGTGTGATTGGCATTGTGTTGTTCTTCAGGTCTTAACCTGGTGGCATTCCTGGTGATCGTCCTCTGCTACTCCAGCATGTTCTACTCCATTTACAAAACTGGCATCAATGCCACAGACCTGAGAAGCAGACTGCACAGAGATGTCGCTGTGGCCAACAGGTTTTTCTTCATAGTGTTCTCTGACGCCCTCTGCTGGATCCCCATATTTCTTGTTAAAATCCTCTCACTGTTGGAGGTGGAGATCCCTGGTAAGTCATTCAAATATACTATCTTGAGATTATTAACTTATTGTTTCCACAATCACATTTAAACTATTGTTTAATATTAAATCATCTCATTAATTTGTGTTGAATATATTGGAATATCACATACAAGATGTTTAAAATGGCAACTGTTTAACCTGTTCTTGCTCCTCCAGGTACGATATCCAGCTGGGTTGTCATCTTCATCCTCCCCATCAACAGTGCGTTGAACCCCATCCTGTACACCCTGACCACCAGCTTCTTCAGGGAGCAGGTGGAAGGTTTACTGTGCCGCTGGCAACGAAGACACACCTTGAAAAAAGACAGCAAAAGCCTCACTTCCTCCACAATCTTCATGGAGACGTCGCGGGCTGCTTGTTACCAGCCGCCAGCCTACCTCCAACAGACATCACTGATCAGTGCAGACCCTCGCTATGCCTGAGAAATTGTTTTGTAACTGGCAAACTATGTACATCGTGTACATAATGAGTCGTGGTCCTCTCCCTTGTTGCTCTTTTCACTCTCATCATGGTGAGTGCATGAACATGTTAAACCGAGACAAGTGGGCGGGAAAGCAACAATCCCTGGACTGGATCATCTTGCTTTTGTAAACATGTAAGACAAGACCTTGACGCACTTCAGTCAAGTGTCTTGCTTCAACAAGTCATAAGCAAGTCGGGTCCAAACCACTAAACCCGATGAAGGGTGCCGGATCCCATATGCCACGTGAGCTACAGTTGCATGCCATGCACTTTATGTTTGTACAGGTGAACTTCCTGAAAAGTAAAAATACGCATTGAGACATGATGATGGGCGACGACACCCTGAAGATGACCACAAAGGGCTTCACAAGAAGACTGAACGGTGACTCTCTCATAAGTCACTCTGAACAGATGATAAACTGAGAACCATGATGGAGGATAAACAGTTTCAGTCCCAAACTGTTTAACCTGAAGCACTTAATTATTTTTTTTTTTTTGTTGAATTGGAATTATAATTATTGGACAAAATATAAATCAATGCTGTCCTTTTATTGAATGTGCACAAAATGGGCACCCATTTGTGTGGAATAGAAAAGAATAGACATTTTCAGTTTATCCTAAATATAAACATTTTCCACAAAACATAGAAAATGTTTTTTGGTGTCATATCTGACCTTTACTTTAGCAACTGGTAACCCCCTTTTCTAATTGGTGAGGAACCACAGACAGCCTGAACTGGATCAGCAACAGTCTGCTACTCTACGTAAACAAGCTGCTGGTAACATTTGAAAAGGATATAATTCAGAAAGAAATTGGCTCGTCTTGTTTTTTGAAAAAAAAAAAATTTTCAATTAGTGAATGCAACACACTTCCATATATTTGTAATATTATTCTCCAGGTTTAATAACACATTCCTGATCAAAATGCAAACATCCTCTTTTAGTCATACACTTAACTTAAACTTAACTTAATACAATTTACAGTATTAAAATATGTTTATTAGATTCTTCCCACAGTCGGACATGCATTATTTTTACAAGACATACAATCTGGTGTGGATGGAAAGTGCCTTTTTGGATGAACTTAATTGTCATCCAACAACAACTAAAAAAAATCCTTAACCTTTACTTTACTCTCTTTCTGTAAACTGTTTTGCTCTTGTCTAGATATTAATTTTTCTTAAAAAGAAACTCGGATGCTGCATGTAAATCATTGTTAAATGACATATTATGAGGAAAAAAAACTTTAATTTGATGAATGGGTGAGGGTGAACTATTTCTCATGTTAAATGTCGGAGTCATGGAAAATGATTTCAGGTTTTGTAGAGTGTGTTGGTCTGGTATATTGAGTGATTTTGGCTTCAGTTCATGACTCATCCTATCCAGTTGTTTGAATTCAGTGAAGGTTGTAGAGTGAAAGGGAAGGAAAAAAGTTTTTAATGATTGAATATTTTGTCCTTCATGGAGTCCCCCAGTCAAATTAGGAGTTTCATTTCTGTTCAACTGTATAAATGTACATATGTCTGTTATTGTTAAAACCTTGGTACAGAAGAGCACTCTCTGTGTACAACATGTACTGTATATCAATGTGTTTAAGTCAAGTTGGTGACATTTGTGTTTATTAGTTGTTCACATTGACTGTAAATAAAGAGGTCACCCTCTAAAGATGGCTTTTTAACCCTTAGATGCACACGTGGGGTCAAAAATGACCCCACAGGTTGTTATTCTTCGACATCTTTAAAATGAAAAGTTGTAATATATTCATATTCCAGCTATTCCTCATAAAACATGTTTGTGACAAGAAATTGCAGTTTTTGTATCACTACCCCACTCTTCCACAAGTGGGGTAAAAAATGACCCCAAGCAGTTCCTATGGAATCTTCTATGAAACTTTAATTCTTAGCAATTCTGACTGTCCCACTTACACATCTGATGTCATCTCACACATCTGATGCAACTTTGACTGTCAATACCGTCCCACTTAAACATCTGATGTCAGCAGTCTCACCACCCTGGAGGTCATTTTTATCCAGCAACGTACATGTATGTATTATCTCCATTTATGAACTTATTTTTCATTGACAGATTATGATGTGTGATCAAATTAGTGATCAAATGTGTGATCAGATTAGTCTACTTTGTTAGCTAACAGTATTGTATTTAGGTTAGGGTTAGTCAACTGAAACAACTGAATCTAATGAGTCCCGGCTACAATAAAATAAATAAATCAAAAGTTTATTATGAGAATTGATGGAATCACCTCATGCTGTAATAAACAAGTCAATCATGAATTATTTCTTGGTTGTTTCTCTAAATAAGTCACTCATGTTGAACTCCAGACGTGTAATCCTCTCTGTAACCCAAGAAACTCCAGTATTTGACACTTCTACCTATGTCAGCAGTGAAGGAGTTCATTAAACAAAAACCAAAATGTGCTGTGAAGTTTGGACTCAATCCCAATTTCCTGGACCATTGAAATATCCATTTAAATAGTTTGGTTAAAACACATTTCTCTCATGTATCCCGGGGCGTATAGGTTCCCACCAGACTGATTTTGAAATATCCAAGAAGAAAGAGAGAGGTGAGGAATTTTGAAAAATACAAATTTTGGATTTATCATAGTAAGGAGTAAAACTAAATGTTTAAAACTACCCAAGAAAGATAAATCATTTTAAGTCCCTCTCACAGTAGGAATTGAGTACTTGTGGTTAAAGTAATTTGTGTGATTTTGCTGGGAAAGCTCATTCCACACACACAAATATTGTTTGAGTCCAGTATAGTATAGTATAGTATAGTATAGCATGTTTATGTATAAGAGTGATATACGAGTGAGCAGTTGAATTCTACTGAACATGTTTGATTATAAGAATCATGAAGATGGAGCAGAGGTATAGAAATACTACTATGGCTGTTATGGGTTGGATAAAATAAAACAATGTGAATTAATTAACCCTTGGATGCACAACCTACCAATACCTGCACTGTAGGTATTGGTAGGTTGTGCATCCAAAGTTAAGTGAAATAATAAAGACCCGGACAAAGATTTAGTCCCTCCCTTTGGTTTTGATCGATGATGAAACAGCACTGTGCACAGCTCGACTTGGCGAATACCAGAAATAAAATATGCAGTGTCATCAGTTCTCTTCTAAAGATAGTTCAACCCAGTAGACTCAGAGAAGTGAAATGCTTCTGCTTTTATCTTTCTTACATCCACTTCTATGAAATATTAATGCAAACTTTGATATTCCGATTGTCTTGCATGAATGGTACCACTGTATAGAACAGTGACATTTTAATGTTTTATCATTTTGTTGACGTAAATCTGTTTGCTATTATTAAAGTCTGGATTTTCTGCATGCTAACAAAAATACATGCCATGTTTTACTTGTACAGTGCCATTAGTAGTGATTGTCTTACTTTGTTCTTGTAAATTAAAAAAAAAGAAATAATGTTTCAAAGTTCCTCCCATTGTCCAAAAACATGTAAAGTGGACACTCGAGATTGCTGATAAGTGCTTATGTTTTCTGACAATCGCAATTTGTTTCCTGTGAAACATGCTTTAATTCTTGTGCATGCTCAGTTTTTGTTCCTTTGTAAGTACAGTCTATCTAAAGCCAACATGTTGACTTACTGCTCTATACATCTGACCCACTAACAGGTGTACCTGTACTTCAGGGTTGAGGCTTAAACGTGTAACTATTTTGCTAAAAATGTTTGTTAGGACTGTCTCGCTTCACCCGGACAACGTTTTGCAGTAAAGCTGCTGTACATAATGGTTCACTCTCTCACCTGGATGGTTGTCGAAGTGACTGACAGGCTGCAATACGTTCGCCTGCAGGACTGTGTCAGGATGACACACACACACGCACACGCACACGCACACGCACACGCACACGCACGCACACACACACACACACACACACACACACACACACACACACACACACACACACACATAGCTTTTATACTTATCAATGATCAGGTTAGGTTTGATCATTATCCACGTGTCCAATTCCATACACCTAACACGAGCTTTAGCAAGGTTACCTATATATTTGTTTGTCGTGCACGTGACTGTTGAAGAAAAAAGGGGGTTTGTTAGAGTTTGGTCGCACCTGCGGTGCTCAGCATCCTTCACCAGCAGGTGTCCTGCCCTTGGACCAAGGTGCGCCCATAGCGACAGGTTGACGGACAGACCTTTTGGCCAATAGGAGACGAGCCTTGCCTCAGTCTCCAGCTTCACGACACCTGATTGGTTGCTAGGGGCGGGGCCCTGTCATCCCGAGCAGTATTGCTGTCAGCCGGGGCGGCACGACTCCTGGAGGAGAGAGACGAGGCGGCGGATTGATAAAAACAAGCCCACAAATCACACAATTGAAACAATTTGCGCCGGGAAATGATCGCGGGGTCAGCGAGGTCGACGTAGAGAAGGTACGGTCCCGTCGAAAGCCGCGCCATTGCCGTGCGCGGTGGCGTTGGGTTGATTCCGTTGTTGACTACAAAGACCACCGAGCCCCGTCTGGATTTAACATCGTAACTACCACACAGGCTGAGACTGGCTGGTTAGCCACCCAGTTAGCTGGTTATAATGGTGGGGCTCCCGGCACACGGAAGAAGGAGGAAAAATGTGTGGCCAAACACGCTTTCCACCCGTTTCCTCGGCAGCACGGCGAACAATGAGGCAGGTTGAGGCTCAGCAACAGTCTTTATGTTGACGCTGATTGTAAATACACGCTGAGTGATGGCGGTGCGAGGGAGCATGCTAGACAAGCTCGTGAGCTGCCAGCTGGGTGACTTACATTCATGTGCTATTCATTTACCCGATATATGCGCTTTTGAGGAGGGGGGCATGTGTAAAATATCACGTCTCGAAGTGTAACTTAACTGCACGTCTCCATGTGTAGTTTCCTCTCTGTGTCTTTCACAAAATCTATCATCCCTCGTTCAAATAGTTCTATGACATGGCCATGGGCTGTGGGTTAAAAGACAACCTTTATATGGTGAGGTTTAAATAGGATATAGTCCAGTGGCGTGCACGATCCTGCCCGAGTAGAAGTGCACTTTATTATTCTGCAGCTGAGATGCTCAAGTCGCCTGTTTGGTGAGAGAAATCATGTATTATTTACATATCCAGTCTGAAAAACAGCAGTACCCTATGAACCTCATTTACTACTTGTCATCTGGCAAAGCAGTACATAGTAATTCCAACGTGTTTTTTTATTTTATTTATTATTATTTCATTGATATTTTGTTGCAAGAGCAAGTATTTATTTCCTGTGGGGGTTCTCTCCTTTGCTCAGTTCGCTTCCCACCCTTCTGTGTTCATGCTTGAATTTTATATCCAGTCCTGTATCCCTTCCCTTCTTGCCCCTCCTTACACATGACTCAATCTCACTCCCTCTCTTCATCTTTCCAGCTGTTTGGCACAGCCATTCAGCAACGGCGACCCAGTTAACTCTATTGTTCTGTGTCTGGACTTACGCTACAAGTAACACACACAGACAGCTTGTCATGTGTGTCACTGCGCTGTGCTTCTCCCCTGACTCCTTCGTTTATGTCCCCCAATTCACAAATCCTTGTCACTGGCCTCATTTTTTCTCTGTTTTGAAGCATCTATACCAGCCTATGAAGCATATGCAGACTTACTGGAACCAGAGTTGACTCAAGACGAGGGCATTTAGCTTAAATAGTGGGCCTATGTTGATTTTTTTTTTCTTCTTCTTCTTCAGGATTAGATGTAATGCGCTTTTCTAATCACATGTGCATTAAGTACATGGAATTGTATTGGAAAGCTATGAACGGACAACTGGTCTGCTGTAGCTCCTTTGCTTTTACACAATTTATATGCACACTATATTTATATGCAATAGATTTGACAAACAAAATGTACTTAATGCATAAGCATTAGACACACCATGCTTAATTGTGTATATTAATGGTTGAGACCGATCAGAAACTCTAAAGTGGCAAAATGCACTATATAAGTGAAGTCTAATTTGATAAGACCCCAAGCTTCCATGTTTTTAGCAGATTGTGGGGGGGTTAGTACATCTAATCTAATCCTTTTAAGTGAAAATATTTCCAAATCCAAAGTGTCCCAGCTGTTCAGACCCTTTTTTACGCCTCACCCTAACCATGTCTGTCATTGGTGATCTACCCAGCCATCTTATGTACCCCTTGGTCTGATTCAGGGCTGTTTGATGCTGAAGGTGATTCGAGCTGAATAAGGACAAAGGCAGTACACACTGCACAGGCCGTCAGTCCATCACATTGCAAGTACAGAGAGATAAACAGTTAACAACAGACGGGGAGAACATGCAATCTCTCCAAGAACACCAGCTGGACATTTTCTTTGCAACGGTGCCTCATAACTCTTTTTTTATTTAATTTTCTTTGCAAATCAAACATTTACATCAGCACTCTTCTAAAGAAAGTCTGAGACAGAATTAACATGGAAAGGATTTTAATCCTACACACAATTCGTATAGAAAGAAAAGCAGTCCATATGGAGTTGAGTGGCAGGAAGTGGGAAACTATTGTTAGGTAGTTTCTATCACAATTGTGTCAGTGAACAGTGATCAGTCAGTTTACTGTAAACACGTTGCTGTACAAGCACCACAAACTGTCTTTGACCTCCTACATTCTCGACCGGTGAACCTCAGCCGGCTATCCGTCTTCCCTCGCTATCATTGTTTCCATAGATACCACTCGGCACCTCACTCCCACTGCCTTGCATAACAGGGTGCTACTGCCAGAAACACGCAAGTTCTCTAATACAGAGACATCAGTACCTATGCACATGCTCACATCCCTCACAATCACACTCCCTGTCTCACTGCCTCGGGTGCCTTTTGCCATAGAGATGAGTGCTTGTTTTATGAGCCTGCTCTTTGTACTGAAAATTGCCTTTACGGTAGCAGCACAGTCCAGATTCTTCATGCCTTGGTTGTTCTGCGTTGCTATAATGAAGGATGCAGTCGAGGATCCATTTATTTGTCTGGTGCATGTTTGTTTTATGATGTGCTAATTATTCAGGGAGTGTTGTTTTGCTCCTGTTAGATTCGTTAGAGCTCTGAGGCTATTTTTCGATGCATTACTATGCACATTACACACCCCAGAGACGGCATTGCGTAAGACATATATAGAAAGGCCGATGGGCAAACCAAACTGCGTGTTTACATGTACACTTCTATAGATATCTGTGAATGAATTGGTCATGGTAATGTGTTTTCATCCCTGTTTTGGAGAATCCCAGATACTGAAATAATTCAGCCAGTGTTTTATCTATTCTGAGCCTCAGCTGCAGTCAGGGAGGAAATACCCATGTATGTTTTATTACAGAAAAAGCAATAGTGTCGACAAACACAAGAAACAATAAAGAGAGCAGGACTCCAGGCAGAGAGGTCATTAACTGTAGAAGCAGTTTCTGTTATCGGCTCAAGGGGGCACCATTGCAGAGCCATTGTTCAGGCTGGATGTTGACAAGAAAAAACAAAAAGTGAAGGACATTTGACGGGTACGCCACTGCAATGGCCGATACAGCAGGTCACAGCAGCTCTTGTTGGTATTGTTTTTGTTGACATGCATTGTCACACATTCATCCATCCATCCATCCAACCATCTATCTTGTTCAGGGTGGCAGGCAATGTCCGACAAACAAAACCTAAATAATGTCATTATAAATAACATTTTAATTGTACCTGATACTACTTTCCCCATCACTTATGCTTTATTGTTTTGATTTTAAAGGGATTTGTGTGATCAGCACTGAGCAGCTAATGATGACCACACGGCTTCAGATAGACCAAGGTCTTTTAACGCAGTGTATTTCTATGCTGAACCAGATCCTATTCTTAAAGAACAAAACCTGCCTGAGTACTGCAATAGGACGATAGGAGGGGAACTAATCACTGCAAATACAAGTGAAAGGAAGTGACGAGTCAGTAGGACGCCAGTACAAGCATGCAGTGAAAATAAACATCAGTTGCTGTGGCTGTAAAACCAGTCTTAGGAATGCATCAATAGATGTAGAATGAGTTCAAAAGACCAGGTAGTAATAGTACTTGAATATTGTACTGAAGTACAGTTTTGAGGAATTGTGTTCTACTTGAGTGTTTCAAATTTCAGTTGTGCTACCTTTACAGTCACAGCATTTGAGAATAGTATCCACATGCACCAGGAAAATATTTGCATATGTATGGCCTGATGGTACGGTGGTTTACACTATTGCTCACTGCAAGAAGATATGAAATTAAATCCGGGCCAAGATCTTTCATGCTCTCCCTATACCTGCCAAGGATTTGTCTAAGACTTAGACTACTAAGACTCCCATAGTCCATAAAAGATGTACTGTATGTTTTGTTGCCACTTAACTCTTAAATAGAAAACAGGAGTCACCGAGTGTATATATGGGTGTTGTCCACCTTGCTGTGTTGTACTTTGTAGACATTTCACACGATGTCAGCAGGGATAGGCCTCAGCGGTCTATGCAACTCCAGTGTGGATTAATGGGTATGTAAAATAGATACATCCCTTTTAAATAAAAAAAAAAACCAACCTGTTGTAATACATGATGAAAATGAGAGAAGTGTTTGAAATGTCAGTGCATTTTTCATATGACAATGAAAAGATTTAATTTCTCTTATGTGTTCTTGATAATAATAACAACTATGACACCATCAGACAATTGATTGCAAAACATATGTTGAGGGCATAGAGAGGATAATCACATTATTAAAGGCTATATGTGATTGTGTCACATTTGTTGTGTCTTCCTTCAACCAAGATTATTTATGTCTGTGTGGAACATTATTTTCTTTCTTTTTTTTAATTTCAAGACTGAATGTGCGACTGAGTGGCACCACTTTGTCACCCTTCTCTCAGCCCAGGCTTCAAATATCCTCCAACAGCGACACAATTCAGCTTCTGGGACACACGAAGAAAGACAAAAACAAGCACACCGTCAGGCCTGACAAGACGGTGACTGATGGGTTAAGACGAGAAAGTACATGGACTAAAATGAAGAGAAAAAATGTGGCTGGCTAGGCGCTGAGACCTTGGATGACATTGTTGCTGTTTGCCCAACATCCGAGGCAACAAACAGGCTGTGACCTTTGTGTAAAATTGTCTGTTTGGGCGTGTTAACTTGTCCCAGTCCACCAAGGCATGTCTTGATTTTAAAATGAGTAGAAAGTGGTGCTTGTGGTGATTTATTGTATGTTCGGTCCGATTTATGTATATTATCTGCTTCGTGACTCATACTTGTTCGGGGTGTATCCTGCCTGCTGGGATCAGCTCCAGCACTCAGCTGGATAAAGTGCCGTCAAAGACAGTTTGATGAATGAAAGGTCTTATTTTTGTAGAACAAGAAGAATAGGAATGACCCTCCAATGATAATGGTGTATTTTAACGAGAGAAACTGTGTTTAGGGCACTGACGAGACTCATTTGTGCACAAAAAAAAAAAAAATCCCAACAAAAACATAATCTAATGTTTTTGCTGTGTGTAAATAAATTCCAGAATGATCAAGAGAATAATTTGCATGACTGAGTGAGGTACAAATTGTCAGAGGGAAGAATAGACGCAGAGAACATGGGTTAGATGAAGACTATGGTTGTCAGTGTTTGACCTACTCGTGAAAAAAGATTGAGTGGATTGGTCCAAGGAAAGAAAAACAGGTAAATCTTCTCTTGAACGTGTGTTTTGTTATGATTATTGTGGTAATGTGACCCTCCCCAGCCTCCTCCTGATTCATTGCCCGCACATTCTTGAAAACACTTAGTTAACCTGCTGGTTGACTTTGATTGGTTGGCTGTGGTTGTCAGTTAATGCAGGCGCAAAAACAATCTCCTTTGTGTGTGTGTGTGCGCGTGTGCGTGTGCGTGTGTGTGTTTAAGAGCGAGCAAGGCTGTCTTAGTGCTTGGCAGTTGGACTCCCCTTGGGGATGGCACGCCTCTCTAACTGACTCTGGCTCTGTGCCGTCCCTCTGCTTGTTTGCCAGTCTTAACTATTTCCCTTCCAGATGGTCAATGATGAAACAAATTCAAAGAAGGTGTGCCAAAGTGGTAATCTATTTAAATTGCATTCTGCTGTGCAGTGAACATAAATGTCATCGGGATGAGATCATCACCATTATTTCTGTTTTAATATGTGTCAAACAGTGCCTCGCTTTATTCCGACACTAGGCGAAGGGGGAAATTGAGGAACCTTTAACTTCATGACTGATTGTTTTTCACTGTTCGTGTGGAACAGTGGTGGTCAGATATTCCACCTACCCACCCCATCTCTCATGCCCCACATGCTTTGTTTTACCTTAAGCAGTAATTTTCTCACCCTTTCAACAGTTTTTTTTTCACATTATGGGATATAATTATTAGCGACCTGGATTTCCAGAGGGGGGGAAAAAAAGTGTATTATGCTAGTTCTATGCTACGTTCAACTGTTCTAATATAAAGGTAGAAAGGTCACATTGAGGTGGTGTGGACATGTGCTGACGAGAGATAACGGATATAATGGACAAAGGATATTGGAGATGGAGCTACTTGACAAGAGGAGAAGAGGAAGACCTCAGAGAATATTCATGGAGGTAGTGAAGGGCATCAGGATAGTTATAGTAGACAGTGGAGGAGGCAGGGGATTGGGTGGGAGGGAGACAGATGTTCTGCTGTGGTGACCCCTGAAGTGAGCAGCTGAAACACAAAAAAGGATAGGCACCAGAATCGGCCTTGTTTCTTTCTACTTATAACGCACCATGCACTAGATCACTCTCGCTGGTTGACTTCCTGTATTTCCTCCGTGGGATAATCTGCAAAGGAAGCAGACTTACAGAGGGAGTGAACTCTGGTCTGCTTGAAATGGACCAAACGGCTCCACCGTGAAGGCTTCATAAGGCTTAAAACATAATCTGCTGTGACATCATAAGACTTTAATCATAATATTTATGCTTAAAATAAATCAGTCTCTTCTGAAGGATGAAGAAGTCTTTCTGCTCAATCACAAAATGTGTTAACGGACTTTGATTTGTAAATAAACGTTTTCCAAAAATCAGGGTTCGCTTTTATATACACAATACAAATCGTAGTCGCAGATCATAGCAGGAGCGAATTGTCGCGTTGCAAGTTAACCTGCACTGCAGGCTATTCATCGAGGATGCAAAAGCCGTGTTGTTTTCATACCCACAGCAAGGTACTCGGTGGAGCTAATGTCATGACAATAGTGACATAAACAGTGGGTGGGTGGGGATCTCCTGAGACACTGCAGCGGCAGGAGTGTTTTGGAACTATGCACACTTTGTGATGGTAACAATTCTTTGAGTCAGATTTAAACCAGATCCTCTGCTAACAAGAGTATTCAAAGGTGTATTTGTCTAACTGCGGGTCCACGTGTCAATAGCTTGACAATGCTGTCTCACAACTTTCATTAGGATCCATTTGCTCATCAAGATTAGCTGACGTTGCCCATTACACTTTTCTGTCTGTCTTCACATTCAAGAGTCTTCCTGTTTGTGTTTGGCTTTGTTTTTCCGTTTGCCTTTTCGCAAATGGGTGTGTCTACCCTCAGTAATTCTACACCATTAACATGTTGAGGTTACTGTAACTGGCTAAACAGCCTCGACCAGTGAGCACAAGGGCCGACTCTTGCTCACACCCACAACAAGCCAAGTAGTGACTGTTTGATTCAAGCAGATTCATGCCTTTCAGTCATGTTTTCTCGCTGTGCGAGACGGAAAAGAAGAAACAAGAGGGAGGAAACAGGTGTGCTGAGAGAAAACGCAAAAAAAGAAACAATTTTCTCAGTGGTAAACTGTCTGTAGTGAGGGAGGGGCTGGTCTGAAAGCAAGAGAGAGAGAGAGAGAAAAAAAAGACATTGAGAGGCAGCAGGGTTAAAAGAACCACCCAAACCTCCCAAACCACCCAATCAAGCTGCGTTTTTGGAATTGGATCCCTCCCTTGTTCACCACCTGAGAGCGAAGAAACACAGCTGTGCCTCAGAGACTCACAGGACTGAGAAAGACAGAGACAGAAAAGACGCAACGAAGAGATTTGAGCGAAAGCAGGAGCAGGCGGAAAGAAGAGATCAAACTTATACAAAAGTGCCTCCTGAACGAAAATATTTCTTTTGCAGCAAAAAAGTGAGGAAGAAACTCGCAGGAGGAAAACCTGAACTCTCAGGGGACTTGTGTACCTGTAACAACAAAGCAATGAGCTCACTGTCTGAGGATTGAATGAACTCAACATAAAGAGAAGAAACCTGGAGAGGAAACTTGATTCCAAGACATGGACAGAAAGGAGATGAAGAAACAAAGACAAGGATTTTAGAACCACCTGGATAGTCTAGTTAAATCTGTTTCAAAGCTTCACAAATATATGTCTATATTTTTACCTTGTTTTTGTCAGGGTTTTTTTTTTGTTTTTTTTACTGCTAACTTGACTGTTGAACCATCATGTAGTCTTTTTGCTTGCTCCACAGAAGGCCACATTTTGGCTGTACCTCACTAGTAGTGGGTCGAGCTCCTGCAGCTCCACTAGCCGATAGTGCAAACATGTCTCTGGACGATGTGAGAAGCACCGCCTGCTATGGCGCTGAAAGTTTAGCATCAGACCGCTGCAACGGTCATGTGCGGAACCAGAGTCAGGACAGAGATCTGGAGAACCACAGCCATGGCCAGGATGAAGTTGTTCTGGATCGTATCGCCTCTCTGTCGGTGGACATGTTTGAGCCCAGTGACTTTATTGGGAGATTTTCAAAGATCCAGTCCCGGTACAGAAAGAGGACAAGGATCTTTGGAGGTAGGTGGAGACGAGCCCTGACGCTTTTGTTTTTAAGACGGCATCAGAGTGAACAACAACAGTAATTTGCCATGGCCTGAGGGGTTTGTGTGGCTGGAAATAGTAGATAGGCTGGTCGAACATCCAGCTGTAATAATGATCCTTGGCTCCAAAGCTGGAATGTGGGTGTGCTCCTGTTTCATCCAGCTTGGGATTTCACTGACTTTCAGATCTCTTACTACCTGTTATGACCCCATCTGCCTCTCCATGTTTGCCATAACAAAGCTGGTCTTTGCTGTGGTTTGAGAACTTGACTTGACAAGTGTCTTTGTTTTGGCTTTTGTGGATCCTGTGAAAAGTGTTACCTTCTGTGTCCTGAGAAAATGGTGCTACCAGCCTATTTTACGGATTGGGGAAAAAACATGTGCCCGTGTGGTTCTGGCCTCAGATGCTAGCTCTCTATTGTGGTTTTTCCCAGGCCACTTCTTTCTAAGTTCAACCAAAGGCCTGAGAATATCAAGTCTGAACACTTCCAACAGTGGGAGAATGCCAAGACTTTAGATAGTCAGTCAATGTCTCTTAGAGCCCTTTAATTACACATGCAAGCTACTAGGATTATGGGCAAATGAAGTAATTGTTAAGTAGTCAATTCGTTCACATGTACATACATGTCCCTTTTTTTATTAACCTTGCATGTAAGCAACGTCAAGTAAATGGCATGAGACTGCTAGATGCACAAAGCAGGATTACCACAGTGAAATATCTGTATGATCCTTGTGCAAGTTTTCAGTCATTGCACTACGGAATTGCATTACAATGTAAATGCAGTCTGTGCCTGAACATGTATCTTTTTAGCTTCAGAGTGGCGCGTTTATCTGAGACTTGCCCTGCCCTCTGTACTTGTTTATATATATTTAATAAAAGAAATACAACATATCAGTTGATCTCTAAAGGTACAAACAGATTCAGTTTTTCAGTTAATTTCTAGAAAGCCACAGCGAGATGAATGAGAGTAATTTACAACAGGTAATGTCAGAAAGGAAGCCATAGTGTGTGAGATGTGTAAGGAAAGCCTGATAGATGATGAAATATGAGGTCAAGTAGAGCAGATAGGTCTGGTAGAGTCATTTATATATAGCTATACATTTTTTTGATGGGATTAGGCTAAACATCAAAAACCGAGGGAGAAGTGGGCGTAGTGTGGCGAGTGAAAGGGGAAATCCGGAGTGAGGTAATGGCTCTAAAGTTCCACCTGCACAAACAAATCTTGCAGGTAAAATTAACAGAGACCAAAGTGATCAATGGTCAAACTGTTGCCACCCCCCCCCCCCCCCCCCCACACACACACACACACACACACACACACACAGTCCATAGGTTTTATGTATTCGATGAAACCAGCTGTGTCAAGGAGACACTGCTGTGTGAACCGCGGCCCTCAAATAGCCCCTCTGAGCATGTTTGCAGTAGTTTAGTTGTTTTCATGTGCGAGTGTGTTATGATGGAGCTGTTAACACCCACAAGCTCATGTCAGCCAAACAGATCAGGGACGTGTGTTGATGTGCTGTCCCGTTTAACAGCTGTCCTGATTAACTGGTGGTATAAATCAATATCAGCAGTTTTATGAGCGCGTGTCTTTCTTTGTCATGTGTGATTGTTGACTGGGTTGATTTATTGTTTTTTTTTTTCAAATGGCTTGTTTGATGACGTCAACTCTGCGATTCACTGACCTGCAATTTTAATCTCGTTAAGTGCAGGTAATGCTGAGGTATAATCAAACAACAAAAGCCTCATAAACGTGTATAAGTCAGACAGATGCTTCCCTCCTTTTGACTGGCGGACTTTTGTAGTGCCGTTTTAATCCTTCTTAAGTTATCTGCATAGCTTTTGTGTATACAATTTAAAGATTTACTTTCAGGAAACATGTCCATTGTCAGTGTTGTTTATGATGCTTGAGCATCGGTCAACCAAGGCAATCTTTGTGTGAAAGGAGTGTTCGAGCCCGATATGTAACAATGACCAAAAATTTTAAACTGACCTGAATTGCTATAAAATATAATGTAATAATCCCTGAAATTTAATAACTCTTAGCTAATGTATCAAAAGTGCTGAACCCGCAATGTAATTAAAAAAATTTAATTAGACCCAAAATGTAATAACTGGTCAATATTGTAAAAAGATTTAAAAAGCTTTTAAATGTCACCTGAATATGTTTAATGTTATACATTATTTTGTACTGATGATGGCGAAATCGATTACAGATTAGAGAAAACAAAAGACTATAAATGACTTGGGCAACAGCAATCATACGTAAATACCATAACCGTATCTAGATATACAAATAAACTAATAGTCCAGACTTTTAGAACGGATCCTTTCGTTATTTAAATTGAAGCAAGTACAAGTCCAAACCGTAAATGATTGACTGACTTTATTATGTCATAAAATCATTACAATATTGTAAGGAAAATGTTACGCCTTCCCCATAATGTAATATTTAAAATTTTTAAGTATTGGGCTCAGTGTCTTGTTACATTATTGACCACTTGTTACATTTTGGGTTTCATTACATCTTTTAAAATATATTTCAGACTTAGTACATTTGTTACATTATCAACCAATTATTACATTTCGAGTTTTATTACATCATATTTTAGAACAATTTGGGTCAGTGTTACGTTTTGGGGTGTTGTGGCATATCGGGCTCCAACAAGGAGGTTCCCAGATCTTTCTGAATTGTAGCAGTCGAGGAGATACATACTTCTTTGAATGCATTGTGAAGAGATTGAAAAGTGCTCACATTGAAGCAGCACAGCAGCAAAGATAAATAAAAAAAGAAGACTACAATTAAAGGAAGCAACACAAGATGTGCCACTTTATTCCTTTAATCCTAAAATCAAGAATACATTTGAAAAAGTATTGATATTTATAGGGTACTACATTACAAGGTCGATTTATTAAAAGATAATTACTTCTCGTATATAGAAGCCATGTTGCTTTATACACATGCTAACTGTAGCAAAGAATACACACGTACATCTTTACTAATACTAAGGTTTGTTTGAATAAAAAAAAAAGTTGAGAAACATTTGTGCCGAGATGAACGTGATTTTTTGGGGGGGGTTTTTTAGTTGTGTGTGCGTGTGTGGAGGAGTCGCATTCCAACAGCTGGCATGCCCAGGCCCCTGCTCAGAATGTGTGGAATCTCAGCAGCACCAGAGGGGTGTGTGTGTGTGTGTATGTGTGTGTGTGTGTGTGTGTGTGTGTGTGCGCGCCTGCCTTTTAGTGCATGATTTTTACTTTTAAGAAGGAAACTATCACTTCGCAGTGCATTCATT
Source organism: Blennius ocellaris (assembly GCF_963422515.1). NCBI lineage: Eukaryota > Metazoa > Chordata > Actinopteri > Blenniiformes > Blenniidae > Blennius > Blennius ocellaris. Next base: position 12,802,100 of record NC_137663.1, read on the forward strand.
CTCTTTGTAGGCCATGAATTTGAAGAGATGATCATTTCTTGGACCTGCGCCACAGGGAAACAAACACATTACTCTCATACTTTTCTCCGTGCACCAGAACAGCTGCTCAGCCTTTGTCGGGAGAGCATCTCAGATCTATACAGCGAGGCGTATCATTCACCAGGGAGACAAATTACATCTTAATCTTGCTCTTTTTTTTCTCCACTTTCAATGAATGTCTGCAACATCTGCCGATCCACAGGATACATCTCAAAAAGTTGTTTTCTTTCATAGCAGTTATTCCTATACCGTGATAGTAGACATGTGTAGCCTTTTAGCATCGAACTCGTGATCCTGACCAGAGTTATTTTCTTCACGACTGATCGTCCCTGTTGATTATGCAGCTTAACACGAGGGCAGAGCTTGAATTGCTGATGCTATTTGGCCCAGGACTGTAATAGAGTAAGCAGAAGTTGTAGCCAGAAATAGGCCGGCAGTGGCACTCTGTTATAATTCTCCTTTGAGATTCGGCTGTAATTGTCTGTTAATGTGAACCAGGCCATCTTGTGCTCGCCAGCTCTCTCGTGAACTGCAGCTTTGCATGACACTGTATACTGTGCACTTTCTACACGACACCCCCTCACTCCTATTCCCTCCGTCCTTCCTCCCTCAACCTCGACATGTCCTGTGGCACTTCCGCTGTTCATTCTGGGAGTCACACGCTGACCCTAATTATCCACTTGTGCTTCCACTCTTCTTCACCCAACATCGTTGCCATACTGTGCACCCAAACAGATATTTGTGAATGCAGCCGAGGGGGGAATTTTAATTTGCGTTAGAATGTAAAACTGATTCCACTAGTTTTCATCTGTGAAGTTACAGCTGCAAATTGGGAACTCCTGGTTAATGTTGGTGTGGAGAAAGTAGGAAATATGAGACTGGATTTGTCACTTGCAAGCTGTTTGGTTTTAGTGTAATTAGTAGGGTTTCTATGGTAATCTGGACTCATCATTCTTTATTTATTCCAAATTCTTTCATATTTTCTAAAGTGTGTAATTTCTTTTATCTTGGCATTCCCATCTTCATTTTTCTGTGTCCCGATGACATTCTTTAAAGATTTACATTCAACTCGAAAAATGAAGCAAAACATTATTTTTTGTAATCTTCTGTGTATTTGTCGCAAGCTTGAACAATATTCCTCCCATTCTGAGTCATGGACGGATTATAAGACAGCTGAGTGTGAAAACTCCCACATTTGAGTTCACGGAAGCAAAACGCCAATAGGGAAGAAAATACAATTGAAAGTTGTTTTTTTTTTTTTTTTACATTTTCTTTGTTAGAATATTTGCATTTATTTGTTTGCTCTTGGTGAGAAAAAAGGCTTCTGTGTTGTTGCCGGTTGTTTGTTTTGCATGTGTGTTTTTGCCATTACTTGTTTCTCATCACACATGTGAGAAAAATCCAGTTTGAATTTGTAAGTAGCGTTAATTCATGTGAGGCAGTGCCGCCACTAACCAGTTGTTCCTGACGGATTATAAGACAGCAGGGGGCATTTATTGGTGCAGTCTGCCTCTGGCCTTGCTTCTGTTGGCTCTCGTTGGTCGGGGGTTTGCTTTACAGCACGCTCACTCAGCACAACGCAAAACTGGACTGGACAACCGTAATCAGGAGCCATTGCATTACTGTAATTATTCTGCTCTGTGTTAATTCTTTTGCCGGCTTTCCCATTGTCACTCACGTGGCAGTTTGCTCCTGCTTCTATCTCATGCGCATCCATTATCTGCGACCCCCTGTGCAGCTGCTCGGATGCTTCTCTCTCGCTCTCGCTCTCTCTCTCTCTCTCTCTCTCTGTCTCTCTCTCTCTCTCTCTCTCTCGCTCTCTCTCTCTCTCTGTATTTCCTCTAAGAGGATTGGCTGCTTGCGCCCACCAACATCTGTGTATCACTGTCCTGAGAGAGCAAAACAGAGAGGGGATGGGGCGCGTTAGCCAGCAAGATAGCAACACAAAGCTAAGGCAAGGCTGAGTACCGCTCTCCTTTTCATTCTCTCTGACACACACACACACAAGCAAGCGTGCGCACACTCTTGTGCACACACACAAACACGCTCGGCGGAAGACAGCCGCAACATCCGCATCGCCCGCTGTCCACCCGCATCCATCTCCCCCCCCCCCCCCCCGTCTCTCCCAGCCTCTCCGACTCGGACCGCTCTCTTCTTGTCAATTGCTCTGGCTGCATCGCCTCATCCTGCCGTCCTGTCCCCACTCTGCTGTCTGTCACCGTGGCGACATAGCCTCTGCAGCCATGGCGACCAGCCAGCAAGATTCAGGCTTCTTTGACATCAGCATCAAGTCTCTGCTCAAGTCCTTAGGAGGCAGTGAGTACAGATCGCAGTTGTTGTTGCCGTTACGCCAAACAAATGCAAGCTTGAGTGTGCTCCCATCACTGATTTAGTTATCGTCAATCGATCCTGCAGAGCGCACACTACGCTTATTTTGTTCCTGTGAGTTGCGTGCATCTGCATGCGAGTGGCTGAAAAAGAGTCTATGGCATGATGCACACTGTCAATATTTGGTAATATTACATAACGGACTCGAGAAGGGACGTGGTTGGGCAAGAGATAACTGCTCCAGGGGGAGAGGGTAAAATCTGACTCCTCAGCAGTTTTCTTTTTCAATTATACAGTGCATTAGTCAGCAGAAGAGGTTTCTCTTTGACTTTGTTGTCATCTTTGTGGCGAGGAAGGAGCAGTGTGGTCTTAAAACGCAGCTCCACGCTTGGCCAAAAATTTGCCATTCGACTTAAAACAAGCCCGTGTGTTGTCGTCCTTCTGATCTCACTATGCGTGTGCTGTTTACATTTTGAAACACCGGGATCCCTCGGTCAGTCCCTCGATCACTGTTTACCAAACAGTGTGAGGCAGCCTAAGATGAATCCCCAGCAGTATTTTCCCAAACTGGACACGTTGTACTGAGCTGCAGTTTGAGCAGGAGGTTCATCAATCTGAGACGTTACAGTAAAGAGAAAACAGTGCCGTCTTATTGCCTCACCTGGAGTCATTACAGTGCACCCTGTAGTTTATTCCATGCAATTTTGGTTGTTTTTCTATTGGCGTACAAAATCCAATAATGATAATAATAAAAAAAAAAAAAAAAAAAAAAGGTTTCAATGTTGTGGTTAGGAACTGATTTTAGCATACTGATTTTGTTGTATGCGTGTGGTTTCGAAAACAGATGTGTGTGGAGACCTTGTTCTGAAGGTTACTGTCGGTAGGAGGTACGCTGTGATACAATGTAATTTAATGAGATCCATTATTGGTCCTCTCTCAATCAGTATGGTTATGCAATCAAACAAAGCGATTAAAAACAATCACTGGGATGACCTGTTTAACTTGTGCTTTTCGTTCACTCGTAAGGAAACAATTCAACCAAAGACTGCTGCTCCAAGGTCGCGATAATGATGTCTGCACGTTTGAAAGCTGAGAAAAAGCATTTTTAGGCCAGGGTGGGTTCGTTTCTCTGTGCATGCTCCTCAATGTGTGAAATCGGTAGATAAACAGCTGAGCTCATCACAGCGACGCTCTTAATTCACTTGCCTCCATCCATCTACGAAACAGCTTTATCCAACTCAGGGTTAAAGGGGCACTGGAACCAGTGCCAGCTGACTAAGCTCAAAAGTTCACAGAGGAAACACAGAAAAAAGGAAAAATAAATCAACCAAATATGCTCAAATCTATGGGGAAAATATATATTTTTATACTGTTCTACAAAAAAACAAAACAAACATACACATGGAGAACATGCAAACTGCACACAGAACAGCTCCATTTCAGTTTTAGCACAACCAAATTCATTTTGTAAGTGTCTATACAATAACAAAAAGGATATTTCATCTTCAAAAGATATTAAATATAACAATTTTAATCTAGATTACTTATAACTTTCTTCCTCTGATCTCTCCAGATGATTAAATGACACTACTTCCCAGTGGGACAAACATGACGTTTATAAACGGTCACATTTTGTTCAGATAATATAGCTATGGGAAACACCTAAAAAAAAAACAACTTAATACACGTCACGCGCATCGAGAGGTTGTCATACAGGTTTCCACCTGCCAGCTCATTGTCTCATTGTGGGAATTGTCATCTGCTTTTTAAAAGTGAGTAATCGCAATCCGCAGCACTCACCCACTGGCAACAGTTTGTTTAAGCAAGTGCGGGATTGATTTATGTTTTCTCAAATTTAGGTTGATGTGTACGAACAAACAGTTCAGATCTCGACCTCAGTTTCAACCTTAGAGTACTGACTTGTGTTTGAAAGGTGCATTCCTGATGCACCACGGGTCGGTTCATCACGTCAGTGTTCCTCTCTGGTGGCGTGATGAAGGTCAATTAGATGCGTCGATGTAAATTTTGTCGACCTGTCTTACTACTTGCTTTTTGATTCTCACCAGTCTGTGCAAAATAGTTGACGATTTTGAAACAAAAAAAAACTGTCCAACTAACGCTACAAAAAAAAAAATTGCCTTCTTTCTTTACTAAAAGTTTAACATGTCACCATATAAAAGGTGATTGAACTGAGAAAGGCCTGTGTTGACTGGATATGATCGATTTCTGCTGCTGACTCATCGCTTAAAATGCAGAGTCATGCAGTCTGCAAGAAGGGTGGCAGGAAGCATATCGGTGCATTAACAGCATTTATTTGTTACATCTTCCTGCTCTTACGTCTCCACTGTACTGACAATGTGGACACACACACACACACACACACACACACACACACACACACACACACACACACACACACACACACACACACACACACACACACAATTAAGGAACAGTAGTGGATTATCTCAGTTAGCAGTCAACTTGGTATTGAATGAGATGACAACCGTTCGCTTTGTAGTTAAATCAGATTATTGCGTTTTCCTGTTCTCCGGTCTCGTGCACCAGTGTGTACTTGTGCATTAGTGTTTGTGTGTGCATGTGCAATGAGTAGGGGTCAGTGGGAGTGGTGGGTATGTAAGAGAGTGACCGCCAGCGGTTTATATATAGCGCCTCTCTCCGCCCCTCGGCTCTCTCTCGGAGCAGTGTTGAAATTCCAGCCCAACTCTTCTGGTCAGAGCTCCACCAAGAACAGACTTTAGTTAACTGCTACTGACAACTTAAGAACAGCCACAGATGCACTCAAAAGAAGCGCTTCATTGCTATTCTTCTTTCCAATGGGCCTGCCGGATTCCAAGGTCACGGGAGCTGCTGTACGGAGAAATGATGGCAGGCTTGAGGCGGCGCAGAAACCAAAGTAGAAACTGATTGTCGGCCTGGAGGCTCATATAGCACTCAAGCATGAGGTCCTGCGCTGCCTCTGTTCAGAACAAACTTCTTCAAGAGAAGAACCATGGAATATTTCTTGCCCCCTGTTGGAAGCGTTGACTCTACAGAAAGACCCAGCTCTGATTCTCTGTTATTCTGAGGAGAAGTGCTTGCATCATCCCTTCTTTTGTGATTGCAGCTCTCAGTTCTGAGAGTCGTCCTACGGTTGTCCATGCTGAAGCAGTCTTACTTTGGCTACGGCCTTTGTGGTACTTGGATGCAGTATATCGCCTGCTTTCATTTGGATTTAATGTGGAATACGCTTGTGATCCTGCTGTCATGACCACTTTCTTTCTGGCCTCCGGCACCTGTCATCCACTCTACCTGTCTGTCACTTTCTGAAGGATGGAGCTTCACGTTTTCAGCTTCGGTTAATGCGGCCTCGTGCCAAAACCGAACATCACTGTGACGTCTGAAGTGTCTGACATGGTGGAATAGTGGGAAAAGCGGGATAATAAAGACAAACGTCCTCTGTGGCGCTCATCTCTTGCAAGAAATTACTTTAAATTGTAGATAATGCCAGCTGTGTCTTATACTATGTAAAGTTCCATTCCTCTTCCATCCTACTGTTTCTTCCCATTTTACACACCGTGTCTCTGTCGTGCTGTCCTCACCATGGAAGTGCCAACTAAGTGGAGCAGGCATAGTGTCATCAGCTTCATCAAGGGCCTTGGTAAGCTTACAGGAGTGTGCTTTCACATGCACATATGTTTGCATCGTGGGAGCTCTCGGGTTTCAGACAAATGGGTTTCTGTGTACGAGGCTAAGAGATCCGTCTTGTCCGGGACTTAGAATTTACATCTCAACTGTCTTGTGAGGTCAGGTAACGTGATCATAAAAGGTCAGTAAGACCTGATGTTGTCAACTTTATACTTATCAGAGAAAAAGCTCTGGGAAAAAAATGTGGCGCATTTCACAGATGTCGTTTCTGTCAGTGTCTCAACCTGCCAATTAGCTGCAGTCACACAAGCTTCCGTCATCCTGAAATGTGTGTTGTGGTTGGGTTTTTTTTAGGTGACTGCATTGGTTGATTCATGAGTCACCCTGAGCGTGAATAGTCTCTGCTGAATCACGTGCACATTTCTTCTCGCTGAAGCTCTCGGTGCATAATCACTAATGTTTGAATACGTGACGTCTCATTGCAGTGACTTTGTTCTATTTTAAGTGCATGTCAATATTCTTGGAGATGCATGGCCGGAAATGCTCTCAACCCCAGATATTTATGTCCCTGTCTGTTGTCCGTCTTTCACTCATACCCTCTCCAAACTATTTTTCTCCCCCATTTAATATTACATCTCACAAGACGTACAAACTACCAAGTGTTTTTAATGGCGCCACGAGAGAGAATCTATGAGCATGGAGTTTGTTCCCTGCGAAACCTGAACAACATTAATTTGTCGTGACTGTTGCTAACTATTAAAATGCCACGATTCTTGCATGAACAGATTCTGTTTCTTCGTTTGTTCTCATTAAGTTTATGACGACGTTAACAAGGAGAGAGAGAGTGCGAGAGGGCCTGTGACTCAGCTGTTCATTCTCTGTGAGGAATGAGCTCATCAAACATTGTATTCACTTCCTGAGTCAGACATCAGTAAAACCCTCAACAAACCGACATGATAGCAACACCTGCTTTAGTGTGACTGAGACAATTTCTCAGAAGATCATCTTTGGTACCCGTCTTTGAAGACAGAGCAGTCAAGAATCTGTGGAAACAATTGCAATAATCTATAATTCACCATTGATTTACGAGTTCTCATTTGCCGAGCAGCACACAAATATCAAGAACAGAGCTTGCCACTGTTGCAGCTTGGCACAGTGGTCTGTGTGTTCATATTCAATAATTACATGAATTTATGAAAACAATTAGGTAATTCATCTTCGTGGTTTTAACTGAAGTTGGGCCAAAGTGTCAGACTTTATCCTGACTGACCTGTCTTAACTCTCTCCAGCTTCTCCCGTGGGACTGAAGCCGCCTCTTCCGCCAGTCAGTGGAACCCTGGGAGAGAGGAAGGGTCCTGTCATCATGGCGCCCGTCAACGTGGACCCCGAGAGCAAGCCGGGCGAGTTTGTCCTCAAAAGCTTGTTTGCCAACTTCACCTTGCTCTCAGAGCGCAAGATTCGGATCATCATGGCCGAGCCACTGGTGAGAAGCTTCGTTTTTCCATTTCCCTTTCTGGACATTTCTTCTGACTTTGGTATTCAGAGAAGCGCTTAATGACAGTTTGTGCCAACTCATCGTTTTCATTCAGAGGAAATGTTGTCGACAATGTATAATCCTGAGTGTCTGACCTTCAAAACAGTCTTGAGCCACAGGGATTTTCTGCCATAATAACATTCACGACCAGGAAGTAATGAAATAATTTTGTGCAAGTCGCTGTGTGACAACATATGTAGAATTTCAAAATGACAAGTTTATTTTGCAGCACCATTCAGATGTGAAACAATAAAATAATTCTGAAAGACTATGGCATTAAAAGTCGGTCACCTGAAGATCATAGCAATGCTGCGCTGCACTTTGAAGGAATTGTTGTTTGGATTTTTTTTTTTTATGTGTGTCACACATTAGTAAGGAAAACTTTGTCTTCTTTAATATGAAAGTTTGTTTATTCCTTTGTACTTGTCTCTCAGGAGAAGCCACTTAACAAATCTCTGCAGAGAGGAGAAGACCCGCAGTTCGACCAGGTGCGTGTGACAAGTGCATCGCTACCGATACAGTACATGCTTCTGTCCCCCGTTTCCCCTGTCATAGAAAACTCGCTGTCATATTGGCTTATATTTCTGAATTCGTGAAATTTTTCAATCTTTCCATCTCCTCCTGCTCCTCTCTCCCAAGCAGCTGATGAGCACAATGAGCTCCCTCGCGGAGTACTGCCTGCCGTCCATCCTCAAGACATTGTTTGACTGGTACAAGCGACAGAACGGCCTGGAGGACGAGTCCCATGAATATCGACCCAGAGCCAACACAAAGTCAAAAAAGTAAGCGGAGAAAACCAGGTCTCAATGTCCACATACACAGGAGTGTCTTATTGACAGGTCTTCAATCATGGAGAGCAAATAAACCTTCATATGTGAAACAGATGAGAAACTTCACGTGGGAGGTCTTGCTAAAGATCCGAGGAATAGCTAATAAACATCTACAAAACTAACACTAGATTCAAATATTTCAACGATATAATATATTTTTTTCATCGAGACAATGCTAAACACAATCATTTGAAGCATTTACATTCATCATTAAACTACTACTACTACTTCTACTAATAATAATAATAGTTGGATTTTGGCCATGACTAAAGTTAAACAGTAGAACTTGAGTGACTTCATCACACATCCTGAAAAACCTGCCTCACAATTGACAGATTAAAAAAAAAGATGCTTCCAAAGAAACCTGTGTGATGGCAAAACAATAGCTCCCAGTGTTGACAATTTGGAAGCTGGGTGAACATTAGTGTGCACTAGGGTAACTGTGAAGGATTAACGCCATCAGATTTAACGTGACAAACGATGTCTGTCTTTTCCAGTGATGAGCAACAGAAGGACTACCTATTGGAGCGCAGGGATCTGGCCATAGACTTCATGTTTTCCTTGGTGCTGATAGAGGTTTTGAAGCAGGTGAGTTTTGTTTTTTTAGCATTTTGAATTAATTTTTCATGATGTCCTGGTTTGAAATTTTAGAAGAGGAAGAAGCATATCCAACAATACACACGGATGGATACATCATTCTATAAAAAGGCTGCAAACAAACTCATTACCATGTATCATGCTCTTCCTTAATTAACATCTTGCCTGACATCAGGTGAGCAGATGTGGAAGTGGAACTAAGCTCAACAAATACCGAGAGTCATTTGCATATTTCAGTTCTTTTCATTGTCTCTTGTAACTGTACTGCACACTAGTTTTTTTTAGACTACAAGCTGAACCTGTTTTTTATTTCCCTTCATTCAGATCCCCCTCCATCCTCTTTTGGATGGACTCATTCAGGAAGTTATAAACTTGGCTTTTAAGCACTTCAAATACAAGGAAGGGTAAGAAGAATAATCACAATAATGCAATTTTCTGTTTTCAGGGATCGTTGAATGGGATTGATGTTGACTGTGGTCCTTGTGTTTACTTTTTAGGTATCTGGGACCCAACACAGGCAACATGCACATAGTGGCTGACCTCTATGCTGAAGTAGTGGGAGTTGTTGCTCAGTCAAGGTACATTCGACTTCCTTAAGTCCAGAAAATAAATCATTTTGCAGTATGTGTGTATCCCGCCAATTAATTAATAGTTGAGTTTATGTTATTTACATTTAAGATTCTGAGACTTAGCTGTAAGGTGATGTAGTGGTCAGTGGTTAGCTGCTTTATCCTTACGTGAACCTAAATGTGGATGGATGGATGGATGGATGGATGGATGGATGGATGGATGGATGGACAGAGACGATCAAGTTCATTCAATATCCTCACTCTTATTGAGAATTTTGTTGATTCAGTTTTGTTTTGTTTTTTCATGGATTTTTCAGAGTAGTTTACTTAAAAAAAAAAAAAAAAGTCAATCAAATTGTCTTGATTTTCTCATTATGACAGTACTTTCTATTTAACGGAGAGGAAGGCCATGTTGTCTCAGTTTTTTTTCTGAGTGGGCTCACTCGATTGTGCTCACTCTATTAGCTACCAATAACAGACAGAAAACTCAGTCTTATTTACACTCGTAGGATAAGGTTCCTCTTGCTTTTAGTGTGAATTATTATCCAGGTCATGTTGCAGCTGCTGCCTTTTTGTCTGTGGTAAAAATGAAATGTGTGGCCGCCTGTCCTCCTCTTGACCCCGTTCTTCGTAGAAATGTCAATTACAAATGCTTCTCTTTGACTACAGCGCAAGTGACAAAATCTAGGTGGTAATGACTGTCATTACAGGTGTGTTCGTGAAAAGGTGTGTGTGTGTGTGTGTGTGCATGTGCAATCACTGTGTGTTTGCAATGATAATGACTCGAGATGGTGGTCCTTCAACTGTGTAATGTCGTGTGCGATGAGAGGTGAAAGCTGTTCCCATTTTCAAGAAGCACATTACTGTGTGAGGTCAGGATGTACAGGAAACCTCAGACACCGTCATCCCACACACGGACACACACCGCATGGACACACACTTTTCGACACAATCATTAATCTCCTGATGGATAGAATTCACTACTTGGGAACCTCGTTTAGCAGATATGGACTTTCTTCTGTGTGTGTGATGGGTTTTCCCCTTGATTAAGTTTCTCAGGTGATTTCGAAGACCACTTTCTGTGTTATTTGTTTTGTGGTGTAATATTCCTACACAAACGCATGAAAAAGTTTAGTTGATTCCCGGCATCACCACCATGCGCTTCCAGCTCGCTTTATGGATCGCAGTGTTTATGTGTGTCTAATTTTAACACTCAACACGAAGCACAAAGCTGATAACTCTTCTACTTACTTGACTGCTGCGGTAACCCCAGCAAAACAAGTGAAAGTATGCGCAACACACGCACACAGACTTGCATATTCCCTCCACATCACCCCTCCAGATGCCATTCTAAATTTAGGCCTGCTGAGTACTGTTGGTAAAGTCTATCTGGATGGTGGCCACATTCAGAGAAACATACACCCCTGTGTACTTGTTAGGGGGAAAAAAACAAAGTTAGAGTTACAGCAAATCAGAAAATATTGACGCTTTTTTTTTTTTATTGCATTTCACCGACTGGAATCTCACAGCTTAATGTCAAAAGGAGAGAAAAAAAAACGTGGTTTCACATCTGGCTACTACCTCTCCGGCAGGTTCCCAGCAGTGAGGAAGAAGTTCATCTCTGAACTCAAGGAGCTGAGGCAGAAGGAGCAGAACCCCTACGTCATCCAGTCCACCATCAGCCTCATCATGGGACTCAAGTTTTTCCGCATTAAAATGTACCCAGTGGAAGACTTCGAAGCCTCCTTTCAGTTCATGCAGGTAAACGGAGTTGAAACCATTTGATACCCGGTGTTATTTATTTGCCGTCGAAGCAAGAGAGGTGGCTGAGTTTAGGAAATTTAAGTTTGATCTTTCATTATCTGCCGTAAACATATTACATGATCGCTTAGCTTTATAAGCCCGATCTGGTGCCATTTGGATGATGAGAGATTATCTGCGCAGTTTCATTGTTTCTTCATGTCACATCATACAGTATCTCATTATACAGTATATCCACTTATGTTTTCCTGTGATTTAGGTATCATGTTTGTTTTCTATTCGATCATACATGTAGAGAGGAGAACTGCTATTTGCAGAAGAACTGGCGATAATGAAAATATTATGACTCATTCTCTTTCTTTGTGTTTGCAGGAGTGTGCACAGTATTTTCTGGAAGTGAAGGATAAAGACATTAAGCACTCATTAGCCGGACTCTTTGTGGAAATACTTGTTCCTGTAGCTGCTGTAAGTGCATTTATTTTTACTTCTTGAAGGAGTACAAATCCATATTAAAGCCAGAGTGAGACTAAGAGAACTATTGGCCCTTTCAAAAGTTTGTGTCATGGCCACAGAATACCCAGTGGTGAACTTGTAAGAACAATGTGAATATAAGTTTCATCCATATCAGTTGTTTTTTTTAATACGGTAAATACAAGTACACTGGGTTTTGGGTTAAATTATCTTCAATAAAGGATATTCACAGGAATGATTTATTTCCATTTGCGTTTACCAGTAGCAGGCCAAATTATTTTAACATTCACCTTTCTGGTTTATTAAGCAGAAATAATGCCTACATTTCACATGTTGGTTGTAAAACAGATACATTTATTGATGTAGCTCTCTGCCTTTATCTTCTGAGCCTCTCAAACAGAATCAAACAGGATTAAAAAATCACTGAAAGTTCTGAATCTAGACGTAAAGTTAATTTTTTCAAACAATTATGTGCCTTGTAAATTTGATCATTTATAATTGTATGTCCCGGAGCCTTTTACTACCAGCATTTTATATTTTGATGAAAACATTTCAATTACCCCTTTATAGTTTATTGTGATTTACTTGGAGTCAGGAGGCTGAACTGGAGTTGGCAAAGCTGAGAATGTTCATGTTTTCACTGGGAGTGAGCAGAGGGGACAGGAAAATGTACATTAGAGAGACAATATTGTTGGACAGTTCAGTGTAAACATGAGAGAAGAAGGAGAATACGACGAATCAGCACTTTATCATGGATTATCACATATTTTCTTAGTTTACCTTTTAATTGTTATATATACAGAAATAAGTATTGACGAAGCTTGACTGGTTCATCCCTCCTCAGACCGTGAAGAACGAGGTGAACGTGCCATGTCTACGAAACTTTGTGGAGAGTTTGTACGACACCACACTGGACCTGTCCTCGAGAAAGAAACACTCTCTGGTGAGTTTTCTCCCTCCGTTCCGTTTTCATTACTGGTCATCCGTCTTCATTTCCTCTCCATTACCTGCTTTTCGGCGAGAGCACTTACTGTAACTCTGGAGCACGTGGGCTTTTAGCTTAGCAATGGGAGGCAGACAGAAGAGCAGTAAACAGGGTGGATTTTGAAGAGGTGCCAGATGGCTAACGTTTGCCCACAGCGTGGCAGCAGGCCAGGGGAATCGGCACATCAGCTGCAATACATCTTCTTTATTAAAATAGTGGTCTCATGCGAACAAGGTTGCAATAAAACTACTTCCACCTCATTTTCAGGATTGGTAAGAATTTCCTCTTTGCCACTGCCAGAAAGGTTCTTGTATAACTTCCAACATTCAGTCGGTTATTTGATTTTAAAGGGGTTGTTTACTCATCCTTCCTGTGATAGTTATTTGTCATATGGTAGTGTTTTAACACAAAAAACTGCTCAATCACTGTACTTGTCATTTAATCTGTAGTTGTTTTTCTTAACACCTTTACGAAAATCTTAGCAGGTATACTTGTGACATTTCCAGAGAGTGTCATGTCACACTTAACACATGAAAGTCACCAGAAAAAGTAAGATAACAGAGAGTTATACGAGAGGCAAATGCTTGTACCAGAGTCGGAAAACTACTTGTCAATGGAGCAAGTGAGAGCTGTGTTGTTCTGAATATTGAGAGTTTAAAAACAAAGCGAGGCAAATATTTTTGTACGACTAATTTCAGTGACAACAAACATGAATGGCAGCAAATGCACAAGGAAAAATCAAACCAGATGTATACAATATAATGTTGATGAAAAACAAACACTTTTATGTCCAATAAAATTTAAAATCAATCTTCCTTCTTGTTTTATCCAGTGTGTGGTTGCAGGGTGCTGGAGCCGATGCCGATGCTCATAATGAGTAAAGGCTGTTAACCTTGGACAGCGTCCAAACATTTTGACCAAACAATATAGAAGACAAAAAACATTTTTTTTTGTACTTGTTTCTTCCAACATGTTCCTCCACCTAAGGGAGGTATTCCATACTTGATGGGCAGATTTGATAAGAAAACATGTCATGTGGCTGCTGTGCTACATTACTGCTGCTCACTGTAGATGTGCTATTTGTGATACATGCTGCTCGGCTTCTCGCCGCTGTGGCAGACACTCTTGTCCTCAGGGCTGCAGACATGCCACCCTGCCGGTATGCATGCCTCCCCTGATGGATTCCCCAAATACTCCGAAGCCACCCATGTCGCTGTGACTCAACACACCCCTTCAGACACAAAAGTTCATGTTCACTTTTCCCCAAAAGCACAGCACGCAGGCATGCGCAACGACAAACAATCACCTGCAATGTCAGAACGAGCACAATGGTCAGATATGATGGGAATGACTGTAATGTGGAGCATTTCCATAATTGTTATTCTTTTACATTCTGAGTAAGTGGCAGGTAACAAGGTATTGACAGTTAAATGACGCACTTCTCAAAGGTGGCGTTTTCTTAACTATTCATGACAAGGGTGTACCTGGAGTCACACTGATTGTTGTGGAAGAATGATCTGCATGCACATTTACATTGTGTGTACGGTGTTTGAACAGTGAGAAAACGAGCTCCAATCATCATTGTCCTGTATTACTTTTATTATTTGTTCTTTTATTTTTATTGATTGGAATTCTCAGAATGAAAAAGGAAGAAAAAAGGGGGGGGGGGGCATAGAAAAATGTTCATGAGTTTTACTTTTCACCACTAATATATTTCTGCTGTCTTTGGAACTGTTCGCAACGACCTTTTATTTTAGTTTGAATTTGAAGATTTGATATCCAACTCGAAATTCAATTGACTTTGATTTTGTGAATAAACTTTGTGTCCGCACAGTCATGCGTTGCATCATTAATGAATGGAAGTAGTGAGAACGAGGGGCGACCAATTATCCCTTTGTAAGTGCTGTGAGTGTTGTGAATTGTCCTGTTTGTGATGCTTTTGTTTCCCTTGTGACCTCTCTCCTCACACCAGGCTCTGTATCCTCTGGTGACCTGCCTGCTGTGCGTCAGTCAGAAGCAGTTCTTCCTCAGCCGCTGGCACATTTTCCTCAACAACTGCCTCTCAAATCTCAAGGTCAGCTTTTGTCACACAATCACAAATTAACGCCGTGGCAGTTATCGTTATCACAATTCAATGTTTCAGTGTCAATTTCTTCGAATTTCAAAGAAAATTTCACAACATTCAATCAACAACAAGCTTCAGCACCACATAGATCTGCTTCAGCTATTATAAATTAGCCATCACTATGTGTTGCTCGAAGGAAAATACTGCACTTTGAAAGCTGTGATTGATTGGGGGCACCTGAGTGTATGAACCTACTGTCAGTCCAGGAACTCCTCCGGTGTATACTGTTCATACAACAAATGCATTCAGGCTGAGACGAATATTTTTAGTAATGTATGTGGAAGATTTGTGTGAATTGTGTGTATTTGTTGATATGTGTAAATGCAGAATAAGGACCCCAAAATGGCACGCGTGGCTCTGGAGTCACTCTACCGCCTGCTGTGGGTCTACATGATCCGGATAAAGTGCGAGAGCAACACTGGCACGCAAAGGTAATAGTCACTCTCTCATACTCATAGATGCAAGTCGAGGACAAGGGACTATTCTCTCTCTGCTTTGTTTACTTGGTTTAGCAGGAATATAGTCTTAAGATGTTTCTTGATTATCCTAAACTGAGACCTTTAACTTTCATCTCTTTGTCCCTCAGCCGCCTAACATCCATCACCTCCACACTGTTCCCCAAAGGGAGTCGCAGTGTCGTGCCCAGAGACATGCCCCTCAATATATTTGTCAAGATTATCCAGTTCATTGCTCAGGTATGTAAAACAAACTCATAATTCTAACATGTAGGCTGGTAATCCATTTTGGCCACAGGATGACATAAATAAAGCGCTGTTTGTTCTGTATTATGACTTATTCTGTGTTAAGCCCTCGTTGACACAGTTGCACACAACTCACCAAAAGGTAAACAGTAATGACAAATAGAGGCTGGTTCTGAATGTAGGCCGTGAGATATTTTTGACATTCACCAGAATCCATTATGGGGAATTGATTGGATTTTATTTGGTGGCTGTGTTACAGCCTTCGGTTTTGAACCTCTCTGTCATGCTGTAGTATTAGGTTGTGTGTTGATGACATCAAGATCTCTTGTTTAGTTGTAACTTCTACAATTGAAATGTTCCCCTGGTGGCTGCAGACCTCCCTGCTGCCTCAGACCACATTGACTCTGAAACCCTGTAATACCAGCATGTCTGTCCTCTGTTCAGGAGAGACTGGATTTCGCCATGAAGGAGATCATATTTGACCTGTTGAGTGTTGGGAAGCCTGCCAAGGCCTTCAGTCTCAACCCAGAGGTAAAGTGAGCAGACACAGGCATCCAGTCATGTGCACTCAGTTGCACACAAATTCACAGTGTACCTCCTCTGGCCATGTTACAGGAATAAGCATTCCAACTGTTATTTGTAGTCAGCGAAGAAGGTAAAGAACAGCTTGCTCTCTTCTGGACACCTACCAGCAGAAGGATTCACTTTATCTGCAGGAGGAAAGAGATGCACTTTGAAATGTGCAATGCTGTACGTTAGTCTGATTGCATACAATTACTCAAGCTAAGGCATTGATATTGTGAACATATATAAGGTATTAGATATTACAATAATATGTTGGGATGTAATACTTGGATCTATCTATATAGGATCAAGAAGCAACTTTAGTGAAATCCCATAATACTTTTATGTTTCGCTACAGTAAATAAATAATAGTGAATTAATGTAGTGGTTAACCCTTCTACCTCACAGTGAGAAGATACTGCTTTGATTGAAGCCCCTGTGTTTTCGGTTTGCTGGTGACACTTAATTCATTCCAGGTGTACACTGCTTTTAGTATATTAAGAAATGACTTTAAACACTACCAATTTCCAGAGATTTTCTATGACTTTCTCCCGATTCGCTTACTTGCGGGCATGTAGTAAGAATTTTTAATTTTGTTCGTCTTGCAGCGTATGAACATCGGTCTGCGGGCATTCCTGGTGATAGCGGATGCTCTGCAGCAGAAGGACGGAGAGCCTCCTATGCCGAACACCGGAGCCACCCTGCCATCCGGAAACTCTCTGAAGAAGAAGAAAACCTATCTCAGCAAGACTCTGACTGAGGAGGAAGCTAAGCTCATTGGTCCGTGTGTGTTTGTACAGGCCCTCGGGTGGCTGCAATTTGAATATTGTCTCAGACCTCATGTATCTGCTCTCCACAGGCATGTCCTTGTATTACTCTCAAGTGCGTAAAGCTTTGGACAGCATCCTGAGACACTTGGATAAAGAGGTGGGGCGTTGCATGATGCTCACCAGTGCTCAGATGCTGAACAAAGAACCAGAGGACATGATCACGTACGTAACTATAAGATGCATCACTTCAGCACATTTTTTTTCTGCATTCATTATTTATGTTGAGTTACTTGGATCTCAAAACATACTGTTCACTTTTGGAGGCATGGCCTTTTTATTTTTTGGTTTGAGGAAGCTGAAGTTGAAAACCGAGTGTAAGATATTCTAATGTGACCCTCCATCTTTCATAGAGGTGAAAGGAAACCCAAAATCGACCTGTTCAGGACGTGTGTTGCTGCGATTCCTCGAATCCTTCCAGATGGCATGTCCAAACCTGAGCTCATCGATCTGCTGTCACGGTGAGTTTCAGTCCAGTCTTGTTAATCTTCATAAATTGCATCTATTTTTTTTAAGTCAGCTGGACTGGAGTGTTTGTGGTCCAATGACAAAATAGTATTGCTTTTCTTGTTTGTATTCCTCTGTAAAATGTTGTTCATTTATATTTGTTCATTTTTTT
The DNA here is from genome assembly GCF_963422515.1 of Blennius ocellaris. NCBI lineage: Eukaryota > Metazoa > Chordata > Actinopteri > Blenniiformes > Blenniidae > Blennius > Blennius ocellaris. The sequence goes on from NC_137663.1 coordinate 12,819,698, forward strand.
CTAATCGCTTCCTCAGACTAACGGTGCACATGGACGACGAGCTCCGTCTTATTTCCCAGAACTCCCTGCAGAGCCTGCTGCTCGATTTTTCAGACTGGAGAGAAGATGTCTTGTTTGGTTACACACATTTCCTTTTACGTGAGGTAAACATCAACATGACAAAATCCTCTAAGTACGAACAACAATAGAGCTTTGCATTTGGTGTGGGATTAGGTTTACTTTGGGCCCGCCATTATTTTGAATATATGTGAATATATATCTGCATATTTCACCACTTTGTGACTAAAATATCACCTGCATGAACACATTCCAAAACTGTCAATATTCCTATATTGAGAGATTGAACTGAGATGCATCAGAAGAGCAATGGCTAAAAGTCTTCATCAATGCTAGTTTCTAAAGTAGGTCTTTACTACCAGTTCATATTCTCTGTGATAATTAATTAAAAATACTTTAATATTAAAACAGTTTTTAGGTCGTCTACTTCAGGCTATGGCTGCAAAATTGTCACTTGAGCTGCAAGATACACAGAAAATGGACCACTGGAAGGATTAAACACATTTTGTTTCACAAATAACTGCATGTGCCGGTATATTTTTATCCACCTAAAAACACATCTCGCTTAATTGTTACAGATCCAAGACACCCATCAGGGTTTGCAAGATGCATCTGTAAAGCTGCTTCTCCAGCTGCTCACACAGTGGAGGTTGGCTCTGCAGCTCCAGGGGAAGATGCGTGGCGGAGTGGAGGTTTGTACAGCGCAATTTAATCTTTTCGCTCCGTATTCGTCATACATCTCTGATGAGGTTACACTTTTGGAGTCAATAATTACGCTTTTGGTAAATTATTGCTGTTCTAAAACACATTGCTATTGTGTATTATTATTGAGACTTGTTTTCCAAGATGACTTTGGTTCCTAATCTTTCTTCCTTATTTTCTCCCTTCGCCATCAGGCCAGCCCCAGACTGCCTGAGCGAAGCCCGCATTGCTCAGTGCTCCACGCTGTCGAGGGCCTCGCTCTTCTGCTCCTCTGCTCGTGTCAGATCAGCACCAGGAAGTTGGCAGTCGGCGTGTTAAGAGAAATACGCTGCCTCTTCACAGCTCTAGGACATGCAGAGGTACAGCATGCATTGAAACCGACCAAAAATGGCTACAAGGAAGAAAGCACATTCAGTTTGCAAGATGGAGTTAGAGTCATGACTGTAGCTGTGATTATGGATGCAGCACATGCAGACTGAATTTCTTCGCGTTGTACAACGCTGGTGTTAAAATAGCTCATTCTATAAATGTCTCGCCCTACAGGATGATGACAAACCCATGATAGAGGTCATGGACCAGCTGAGCCCAGCTGTAATGGACAGTTTTGTTCATGTGGCTGTCTCTGACTCTGTAAGTATTCTTGTGGCTATATAACATACTTGTAACAGAAATAGCTTTCTTGTGCTTACTGGACTGTGTTTTCACTCCTTCTCTCCTCTGCAAGTCCACATTGCCCCTCAACCACCATGTTGATCTTCAGTGGCTTGTGGAGTGGACAGCTCGACTGGTGAGCAGTTCGTACGACGTGAAGAGCCCCAGTCATGTCTGGATCTTTGCCCAGTGTATGAGGGATCCATGGGTGCTCTGTCTGCACATCTTCTTACGCCAAGAGCATCTGCCCAAACACTGCCCCACTGCTCTGGGATACGCCTGGCCCTACGTTTTCACCCGACTGCAGCTGCTGCTGCCACTGGTTGACCCCAAGTAAGAGAGAATCGTATATATTACCATCAATAACCCCAAAACTGCTTAAAAGAAACATGATATCTGGGTTTAATTCAATAAAACGCTGGGCTTATTTTTTTTCTCCTGTGTCTCTGCAGCAGTCCAGTGAATGCAAAAAAGACCAGCACGGCAGGTTCCAGCGACAACTACATCTCGCTGTGGCGTAATTACTTGATCCTATGTTTGGGAGTAGCTAAGCCAAGCATCATGTCACCAGGGCACCTCCGGGCTTCTACGCCTGAGATCACTGCCACCACACCGGACGGAAGTGTCACCTACGACAACAAGGTGTGTGTTTGTGTGTCTGCTCTAAGTGATGCCCCACAGGTTATAATACTATAAAGCTACTCCAAAGGTATATCACAGTTTCAGCTTCTAAATTATATATATCTGTATAAGCGTATTCATATTGAAGACTGAAAATAGCACAAAAAGGCAAACCCAGAAGGTCAACTGTTTTAATTGATTCAATTATTTTTCTCATAAAGTTGCAAAACATTAGTAGTCCACATAATTTATTTCAACCAAGGTTAATGTTTCCACATCTTGTGTGTTGAGTCAGCTCTCCCCAACTTGTTTTTTTTTCTGTAAAACCAATAAAAGCCACAAATCTTTTCATTGCAGACTCTTTCACCACTTTAGAATGATTGTTTTGCCTGGAAAACAAATTTAGCTCTTTTAAACCAGCCCTATTTATTAGCATTTTAAAGGTGACAAGTGGATTGATGAAACTGTACTTTGTGTATTTTGGCATTTGCTAAATAATTTGTAAGTTCATTATATTTTTTTACAGAATAATGCATTTACTGGTTGTTGCTCTCATTTAAACATTGCTGTGTTGTGGAAAATAGTTGCAGATACAATTTTCTTTATGGCTCTGTCACAGTAGTGATACAATTGTGCATCCAAACTATTTAACTTTTCAAGATTTGAATGAGTAAAAACTTGGAAAGTTTTTGAGGCACTCTAATGGTATTGATGTGGTTTAATCATCTATTTGTGTGTGTTTTGTAGGTGATAGGCACTCCATCTGTGGCCTGGCTTTTGAAGCAGCTCGTCCCGTTGATGAGAGCCGAGAGTCTGGAGATCACAGAGTCTCTCGTGCTTGGATTTGGCTGCACAAATGCTCTGGTATTCAGGTACTGGAACACAAAGACACACAATCAAACACATAACTTATTGGGCATGTCTTTTCTACTAAGATGCAAAATTATTTAGAACAAAAACATATTTCTGATTTACTGCAGAGGATTGTTGGTGACTTTATTGCGTCATGTTATTTCATTGTGCCTTGTGCCTATCTCTGGTGTTAAGTTATGCTTTGAATGGAGGGAAAAGTCCCCTTTTTAGATCTCTGACTTCATCTGGTTCATAAGAAAGTTGTGTTTCTGTAGTTTCTTTATGTTGACTTCGTAGCTCCTCATTCCCGTCTGTCTGGACATTGTCGTCATTACTGTGGTGAGCTGCATGCCATTCTGACATTCAGCGAAGAAAAAAAATATGTGTCACCAATGCAGAAGAGGAATTCTTAGAGGGACTTAGATGTATCGCATTTTTCCAAGGACAGAGGCTCTTTTGTGAAAGAGAGGTATTTCATTTGAAGGAAGATAATCTATTTTTAACCTTGAATGTTTTCTGAAAAAGCAGCTCATTGTTATTAGAGAGATTACGGTCTTCTCAGACAAATTTGTCCGTCATGACTGTGTTTGGGGATTAGTGGTTCCAGGGCATGTGGCAATTGAGTTGTAAAAGATAGATGGTTTATAAACAGTTCTGTGTTCAGTCTCATTTATCAACATAACAGTGAGGTAATAAATTAACCCCACCCCCCGCTTGTTAATCATCTTTGTTCACAGGGAGCTGGTGGAAGAACTTCATCCACTGATGAAGGAAGCTCTGGAGCGCAGGCCTGAGGTAACAAACACACCATAGGCATACATAAAAACGGAATGCTCACAAACAGGATTAGATAAACTATTCATCCCTGATGGGAAACATGAAAGAAGATGATGATATATTGCGGTGAAATGTTTTCATGGATGATGGATGATGCAAGTGTAGAAGTGTATTTAAAGTTGAACGCTGCATCATAGCCATTAGAGATGTTTTCCATCGGTCAGGAATTTATTATTAATGAAAAAGAGGTCATGCATTATTTGTACTGTTCTATAGGAAACATTTTTTACTCATGAACAATCTAGATATGTATTCATTAACATACTTTCGTTGCATCCCTCGCACAGTTATCTGAGTTTTTGAGTGTCGTCCTTTTTGTGCTTTCAGAACAAGAAGCGTCGAGAGAGACGTGACCTTCTCAGGCTGCAGCTCCTCAGGATCTTCGAACTTCTGGCTAATGCAGGAGTTATCAGTGACAGGTAGTGTTCACGCACATCATCGACAGGATAACCTGTACTTTTGTAAAAAAAAAAAAACAACCTGTGGAGTGGGGACTGCCAGGCAGTTTCACTTCACAGGGAAATAAATTAACATGATGACATTAGTGTCAGTGTAAAACTCAAGAGGAACAGTGTGGAAAGTTGTAGACTAGATGTTTTGCTATTTCTTTTTGCACCGAGGCTAATGGTCTTTAAAGAAATGATGAATAATTGAATGGTGGATATACCTTCTTGTCCCATTGGCGTCCATTTGTATGCATCCTTTTTATGATCATCTTGATTCCTCCCTTCTCTCTGCAGCACCAACGGAGCTCTGGAGCGTGACTCTCTGGCTCTGGGCGCCTTGTTCCTTGAGTATGTAGACCTCACGCGGATGCTTCTGGAGGCTGAGAACGAGAAGGAGCTGGACATCCTGAAAGACATCAGAGCACATTTCAGTGGGATGGTAGCGAATCTCATCCAGTGTGTTCCTGGTATGTTACACAATTATGTTATTACTTCTATGTGATATTCCACTATCGCGTAATACATTTAAATGTAATAGTTATCATGATTTCAGCCTCGTTTTGACTTGCACTTTCTCTCATACGAACATTGTCTGGTTTCTCTTTCTCGCCCACACGCTTTGTTTTCATAGTCCACCACAGACGCTTCCTCTTCCCTCAACAGTCTCTGAGGCACCACCTCTTCATCCTCTTCAGCCAGTGGGCGGGACCTTTCAGCGTTATGTTCACTCCTCTTGATCGTTACAGCGATCGCAACCACCAGATCACCCGCTACCAGTACTGTGCTCTCAAGGTGAGCTGACCTCACTCACTCAGAAGAGTGCTTTTCAGTTCCTCCCTTCCCTTTAATTAGATCATTTAATCCAGTTGCTCTTGTTGACCAAGCATGGGCAGTTGGGGTCAAGGACCAACAGTAGTGAACTAAGAGAAAATGTCTTTTTTTTTTCTTTTTTTTCCCATCATTACCTCAACTTTTATCTCGCAGGCTATGTCGGCAGTTCTGTGTTGTGGTCCAGTTTTTGATAACGTCGGCCTTTCTACTGACGGCTATCTCTACAAATGGCTGGACAATATCTTGGTCTGCCATGACCTACGGGTAGGTCGACGTATTTTTCAAGCAAATCTCACTTTCTTTCGTTTGCACTTTCCGTGCCGTTTTCATTGAAGCCTCTGCATTGATACCATGTTTTCCATCAGGTCCATCGTCTGGGGTGTGAAGTAGTCATCCTCCTCTTGGAGCTGAACCCAGACCAAAGCAATCTTTTCAACTGGGCCGTAGACCGCTGCTTCACTGGATCTTACCAGCTGGCATCTGGATGCTTCAAGGCCATCGCCACGGTGTGCGGTAACAGGTAGGAGTCACGTGTTGGTCTTTATCCGCTGACATTTCCTCTCTCAAAACACAAATGTACAAATACACTTTGTTGGTTGACCGAGATCGCATAATTGTAATTAAACATGATAATGCAGACATGCAGATGTTTGAAAGAGTAACTGTTTCTTTGTTCAGACTGATTTTAGATTCAGAATTATGTCACAGACTAGAGAAAGGCGCATTGTGTTTGCAATGAAATAGTGCGGTTGATGTGTTTTTGTCATTGCATTTCAAGATTTTCTTTGTTCATAATGGGTAACGATAACATATTTGTCTCTTCCTTGCCAGGAATTACCCTTGTGATCTTGTGACTTTGCTCAATTTGGTGCTGTTCAAAGCGTCAGACACCAGCAGGGAGATATATGAAATCTCCATGCAGCTCATGCAGGTACGTAGCACACACATCTCCAGGATCACATAGTCATCACGTTGCACGAAACAAACATCATCATGAAGTATTGTATGTGTGCAGGTGCTGGAGTCGAAGCTGTGTGCGTACTCAAAGCGGATGGTGGAGCAGAAGCCCAGCAACATTTTGTACGGGACGCACGGGCCGCTGCCTCCTTTGTACAGCGTCAACCTTTCTCAGCTGTCCATCCAGCTCGCCAGCATGTACCCAGAGCTCACGCTGCCTCTTTTCTCAGGTAACATATTTTGTGCAGCATTTATTGCTGAATTAGAACAACAGAAGTCATTGAAACTAACTTAAAGCTACTCCAGCGTTGAGTTTTGGTTTACATTATAAATGCTAAATTTGGATAGATGCACTCTGAAGATACTCATCTCTCACATTCAGAATCACTAATAGGCCATTATCCTCCCTGAGGCAGATGTAAAATGTGTCATTGAATGTCTTTAAAGAATAATCAGCTTTAGTTTATAGCACTTTAAAAATCAATTCCCTTGTCATTTTTTTTTTTTTTTTTTTTTTCCTATACCCAGAGGTGAGCCAACGTTTTCCAACCACCCATCCTAATGGCAGACAGATCATGCTGTCCTACCTGCTGCCTTGGCTTAGCAACATTGAGCTGGTGGACACGGGGCTTCTCCCCCCTGCTTCCAGCCCCTGCACGCCGGAGGAAGAGTCTCGCGGTCAGGCGCAGGGCATGTCTCCCAGTCTGAGAGGCAGCGGCTGGGGCTCGCTCCAGGCAACCTCGCTGGTGCTGAACAACCTCATGTTCATGACTGCCAAGGTGGGAGGCCGTACTTGTTTCTTTTTAAATCTGGAATGCTACTGCATTTCTTTCACAGACATGCTCTGTCTTATAACCGCCTGTTTTTCCTGATGTTATCAGTATGGAGATGAAGTTCCCGGACCAGAGATCGAGAATGCCTGGAATGCTTTAGTGTCCAACGAGAGGTGGAGCAACAACCTGCGGATCACCCTGCAGTTCCTCATCAGCCTGTGCGGAGTGAGCAGTGATACCACGCTGCTGCCTTATGTAAGGCTCATTTCTATATACTGGCAGATAAAATCACTCGAGAATAATGTATAAATATGTAACGAATGAGTCCAATTAAATGTAGGGAGTTGAATTGGGACCGTTTTTGATTTTGAAAGTTTTGTTTGAAATATAATTTTTCCAAAAATGCTTAGTAATGACAAATGATTTCTCTTTTAGATAAAGAAGGTGGTGATCTACTTGTGTCGTAACAACACCATCCAGACTATGGAGGAGCTCATTTTTGAGCTGCAGCAGACTGACCCAGTCAATCCTGTGGTTTTGCACTGTGATAATCCTCCTTTCTATCGCTTTGCTGCCAGCAACAAAGCCTCCACTTCCCAGACAGGTGAGTGGTTATGTGCCTATCACAGTATGTGTACTAAAGAAATACTTTTGTCTTCATTTTAAAGGTGTGTGTCGTTTACATGACAGATGGCTAACAGTGCGGTTATCACTGAACAATGTCTCTGAAATGTCTCGTGTAGGCACCACATCCAGCAGTAACACCGTGGTGGCCGGTCAGGACAACCTGCCAGACACAGACGAGAACAAGCTGGTCAGAGAGAGTGACGAGCGGTAAGCATCCAGGCATTTTCACATGCTCCACTGTGGTTATTTCATAAGTGAGCTGCCTCTCGAAAGGAATGTCCAGGCTGGTTATATATGTCAGACATTAGTCTGCGCTCATAAAATATCAGTCGGGCATCAAGAAAAGTGATTTCACTTTATAATTCACTTGGCGCAGCCGGGCCAGGGCGCACAACAGACTGGAGTCTCGATACAGCAACAGTTCCGGAGGCTCCTACGAGGATGAAAAAAGTAAGTGTTTTTTTTTTTTTTACTGACATCATGAGGGTAAATGTAGAAACTGGCTGGTCTTGTACAATGTGTACTCATAAACACACACACACACACACACACACACACACACACACACACAACTGATTGGTTTTCACAGCCATGTGTTATTTGAAAAAGCCTCAAAGACACAGATTTTCCACGTCTGCCTGAACAGTTCACCACCATCACTTAAGACTATCCAAACATTTTTTTTTTTTGGTAAATCTGTATCTTTCATTACTTTGCATTTTACTGAAGGGAATGCGAGTCCCCTGCTATTGTCCTCCCTCCAGAAAACTGCTTAGAAATAAAAATTCATTTTTCAAGCACACATTTAAACTCATTGGGGTCTTGTCTTTGAAGGTTTATTTGTATACATTTTGAGTAATTTTGCAGCTGAAATGTAATTTACTATTCAAAGGTGTGGTTTCATCAGTGTGTTCTAATGACAGTGTGTCATCAGTCTCCCTCGTGATCACAGTGATATGAAGTGAACCCACATCAAAGACTTTATAATGCACAGAAAGTGTTTTATTTTTATGTTTGAGATAACATTTTATGGCTTTAGGGTAAAATTATGAATGAAAATCAAGAACATTTAATCACAAATGTGATTCAGTGTGTATTGAGGCAGGAATCCAGTTTTCACTTTTTGAAGAAACTGATCAAAACTGTTAGTTTGTGCACATGTAAATAGTTGGATTATTATATTTTTTCATAAGGTGATCCTCTCCCACCTTATGCTGGGTGGCTATTGGGGGTTTTGGAGACGAATCGTCCTCAGCCGTTACCCATGCCTGTTAACGGAGGCTGCTGGGCGCCGCTGGTTGACTACCTACCAGAAACCATCACTCCAAGAGGGCCGCTGCATCGGTAAATATTAACAAGTCTACACGGATACACACATTACTGGCCGGGCACAGACAATCGCAGAAACTCCGCACAGAGAGCAGAACAGAGATGCTCCCATCAGCAGAGTCAGCAAAGTGACTTTCACACAGACTTGTCACACCGACTCGCAGATGGTCTCATGAACAGCGCTGCAGAATGAAACCCAGCCAGCTCGCTCTGTTTCTGCTATGTAGAGAATGAATATTAGAAGGGGTTTACCTCTTTATCTACTGTGTCTCTCTGCGCCTCAGAAAACCATAAGTTAAGATGAAGAGGCATGTCGGTCTGTCATGGTAGATTTATAGGCAGTACAGACTCATTACAGAACACACTGTTGTAATGATGGAGCACTATTGAGGTAAATTCATAGGTCACAAGTAATATTTTACAAGTTGCTGAAAATTGGTTCTTGGCATATAAGCTCGTGGAGCAATACTTGTTTTATTTTTAAATACCTTTCTGATTCGTGCGGTGTCTTAATATCATGCACACAGCTGCATTATGGAAATTATACTAAATTGTCTAATAACTGATTCTCCTTATAATGTGACACGCTTGAATTAGATCAGTTATGTGCATAATAATCTAGATGCTGGTTCATCAAAGATACCAATTTATGAATTCCTGACAATGAGTGGAAACAACAAAACTGTTGAGATAAAAAAAAACAAACGTGCACAAAGTCTATAAAGCTGCTGATGCAGAACATATACTGCGGCACAGGTTAATGTTATGTCACTTGCAGTAGAATATCTTTCATGTTGCTTTTAGGAGGGCCAAGATAGATTATGCATTATTGTTATTCAATGCATACGCCCGTAGGTGCATACAAGAACAAAATATTTTCACACAAGGCTGAAAACTAGGCTTTAAAAAAAAACATTTTTTTTAAATAAAAAAACCAGGAACAGTAAAAACAAGGCATTCACTCATCAGTAAACAAAGTGTTTAGTTGCATAACATTTAGAACAAAAGGTCTCACTGAGCAGGATAGTGAGAAGTGAGGGAAAAAAAGTGACATATATCAAGCTCATTCAACACCACCAACAACAGACGAGCGCTGGCCAGATCCCGAGACAAGATACATGCAAAATACCTATGACGTTAGTACACCACACCACATCTCCTGAAGAGTTCAAACCCTGGTGATTTGAACTGTCCTCTCATGAACCTTGTGTGTGTTCTGGTTCCTCAGGTGCAACATTGCTGTGATTTTCATGACTGAAATGGTGGTGGACCACAGCGTGAGGGAGGACTGGGCCTTACACCTGCCGCTGCTCCTCCACGCTCTCTTCTTAGGTAGGTGTGCTCAATACACTGAGTAAGAAGAGCTCCGAAAGTTCCACCAAAAACCTGGTGTTCAAAACCTTGTGAAAGTCACAAATGAACGGAGTGAGGTATTTTCTGTGATGCCCATTGAGCTCTATGCGTGCATCTCAGAACAGACCGTTTTCTTGTGTCACCGCAGACACATTCCTGCTTTGTCAGCTGTGTTGGGGGAAAAAAAAAAGTTATGCACTCTGCATATTCAGCATACTGACCCCAGTTCAGACTACCGATTATCATCCGATCTTTGTCACTGTGTGAAAAGTGTTGTTCCCTGCTGATTTTACTGGCTTCGATATTGGAAGAAATGTTTTATACACAGTGGCGTATAAGTAAACATGGAAAAAGAAAGAAAAACTTTAGTTACTCCTTGGGTGTTTATTGCAGCCGGTGAAGTCAAATTATCCATGACAGAAGTCGTAATGGAGACGATTCAGAGTTATGACGGAAGGATCAGAGTAGCTGATGGCAACACACTGAAGTTGCAGAACGTGACAACTCAAATGATTCAATTCACTCAACTCAACGATTAATTCCTTCTTTCTGAAATGTATCTACTGCTGGAAGTGCATGTTGATAAGTGCTCAAAAGAAGCACTTAATTATGCTGTGGTTCTCTTTTTGATATCTGGGTGCACTTTGCTTTGCGTGGACTGTCCTTCACTACACATCATTTAACTTTTGTCTTTTTGATTTGGCAGGTCTGGATCACTACAGACCAGAAGTGTATGAGCACAGCAAACGCCTCCTCCTGCACCTCCTTATTGCCCTCTCCTGCAACAACAACTTCCAGGTCAGAATGAAATTCTATCACTTATTATTACATCAACTGTTCATAATGTACAGGAGCCATAGAAAGTTATCCGTTTTAAGAACATACAGGTGTGTTTAGTCCCTGGCAAATCTCCTCAGGCATCGTTGAATGTTCATTGTTGTGGTTTCAGGTAATCGCTTCAGTTCTGATGCTGACGCGAGAGATCAGCGACAACAAGACCCTCACCATTAAGTCCAGCTACCACACAGAGTACCAGCAGTCACGTAAGCAAAAACTCGCCAGCATTTGTTACTCCTGTGACATTTTCCAATGTACATTGACCTTAAGTAAGTGTTGGATCAGCTTTCGCAATGGAAAACCAATAGACAGAACAAACTTGCATGACAAAGCATCAAGGACAATGTATTTATAGTACAGCAATATGTACTCTGCCATCATGTTCCATTAGATGCACCTGATTTTCTGCGCGAGTGGCAGGCCTCCCCTGTGGTGGACTCTGGGCTCAGCTCCACCTCCAACTCGTCCTCTGCCAGTCTGGGTGGTGGCAGCACTGCAGGCAGTGTTGGAAATCTGCCCCTTGTCACACCCGACGACCTGGAGGATCTTGAAGATACACAAAATGAGACGGACGAGAAGACAAACAAACTCATCGAGTTCCTCTCGACCAGGTAGACACACAACTCCAGTGACCCCCATCTGTTCAGTTCTGCAGGCCTGATCACCGTATTTAGCTATTTCGGCATGTTCATGCAACGTGACACGAGTGTGTCCATGTCTTCATGTGCGTGCAAATTCCACTGTGGTGCCGCTGTGTACACCGCGGACGTATTTAAGCCCCTCTGTAACCTGTAATGTGGTGCTACTGGTGGTGGGTATACAGTGCCTGGAGTACTGTGTTGTTGTTGCTCAGAGCGTTTGGACCACTTTGGGTGCACGAGGACATCACACCTAAGAACCCCACCTCCAAGAGCACGGAGCAGCTCAGCAATTTCCTGCGCCATGTCATCTCTGTCTTTAAGGAGTCGAAATCAGGTGAGGAAAAGCTTTTTTTTTTTTTTTTAATAAATAAATGTAAGAACCACTCATCTTCAAAACTTAGTTAATCACATTCAATATGTACGCATGTTTGCATACATCCTTTTTTGGTTTTGCGCTTCACAGACTTCCACCTGGAGCAGCAGGTGAGCGATGTGGCCCTGCAGACGGCGCTGTGCAGCTCTTCACGCCACTATGCCGGGCGCTCCTTTCAGATCTTTCGAGCCCTCAAGCAGCCAATCAACAACCACGCTGTCTCGGACCTCGTCTCCCGCCTCGTCGAGGTTGTGGGAGAACACGGGGATGAAGTGCAGGTGAGCACGGTATCAGCCGATACCATGAATTTATGTTATTCTTGTGGTTTTGATTATTTAATGCTAAACAAATGTGCATTTCAGGGCTATGTGATGGAGGTGCTGTTGACGCTTGAGTCAGTGGTGGTGAATCTTGCTGAATGTCTGAAAAACAGTGACCTCATGGCAGCACTTACCAGGTAAGCCTTTGCATTTTTTTTTTTTTACTTTTTTGAGTCAACAAGTAACGGATTTAAAACAAACAAACAAACGAAGCATAAAACCCACACCAAATGTACCTTTTTGACCAACAGGACGTCCTCACCAGACTTTGTGACAAGCGACAAATTGATGAACAGGAAGAGCACAGGTCAACTGAACTTCCCGGGCCCGGGATTTGTTGGTCTGTCATCACAACGCCATCAGCGCTCCTACTCGGTCCCCAAGAAGTTTGGGGAGTGTGGCAACCAGCTGAGTGATCCTCCTCGCAGTGCAACCCTGGATCGCATTCAGGCAAGAAATTAATTCTTTTTTTTTTTTTTTTTTTCCCATCTCTGTGAAGAACAGGACCTGTTAATCATTTGGATGTTTATTTTCAACCAACAGGCCTGCAACAGTCATGGTCTTTCCCGTACTGGGAGAACCCCGGGGTCCTGCTCATCCTCAACCAACCGTATTGACCCCAGCGCTCTGTCCGATCCTGCTCACGTCTCCCACCCCTCGTCGATACTGGCCACTGTCTTCTGGGTGGCGGTGTCACTCATGGAGTCAGACTTTGAGTTTGAATATCAAATGTCACTTCGCCTTGTACACAAGCTGCTGTCAAAGGTATCCATCAGTATTCTTATTTTAGAAGTGAAGCACATTTTCTTATGAAAAGCTCTGCAGGGTTAGCAACAAGCTATTGAATACGTGGTAAACAGTTGCTGCTCTCAAAGTAAATACTGTTCTTCTGTATCAGGTATTCACAATGTATCTTGGAAGAGACACCACTGATCATTCAACTTCAGTTAACTTGAAAAACCCTCTTATTTCCAAGGTCCCCTTGGACAGGGCAGAGAACCGTGAACGTCTGGAAAAGCTGCAGGCTCAGCTGAGGTGGAGCGGGTTCTCTGGGATACAGCAGCTCTTGTTGAAGGGGTTTACCTCGCAGGCCACATCTGACCTCACCTTACAACTGTTCTGCCAACTCACGCCCGTCTCCCGAGTGCCTGTCGTTGACAGCTCACAGTCCATAGGTATGTCCCGGGGATCACTGTTAATTCTATTGTGTTGCATTCCAGATTTGTTAAGACAGTTTTTTTTTTTTTGCTTCTGATAAAGCCTGTATCCTTATTTTTTCCACTTCAAACTAAAGTCTGAGCTTTTCTTTGCTGTGCAGGTTTCCCTCTGAATGTGCTGTGTCTGCTGCCCCACCTTGTGCAGCACTTTGGTCACCCGACGCAGTTTTGCAAAGAGAGTGCAGAGAGGATTGCACAGGTACTTTTAAATCTCTTCAGCAGTCATGATTCAAGTGGTCGTTGATGTCCTTTTGCTTTTCTTCAACTCTTCTCTGTCTAGTAAAAGCAACTTATGAAAGTGTAAATCAAGCAGAATCATGGCAGCCCTGAAGTTTCTTTCATGTCCCCCCCCCCCCCCACCACGCCATCCGTCCCACTTCCAGGTATGTTTGATGGAGAAGAACACAAAGCTGTCCCATTTGGCTCACGTGATGACGCTCTACAAGACGCGCTCTTATACGCGGGACCCGTTCTCCTGGGTCAGCGTGGTTTGCCGCTACCTCCATGAGGCTTTCTCTGACATTACACTCAACATGGTCACCTACATGGCTGAGGTGAGCTCCGATAAATGACTTATCTTTTTATATATATATATATATATATATAGTCAATGGTTAAATGACACTCCATTGCTTAATAACACAGTTCATGTTTGTTCTCCTCTCAGCTGCTGGATAAGGGCCTGCCCAGTATGCAACAATCTCTTCTCCAGATCATCTACTGCCTGCTCAGCCACATGGACCTGACTGCTGTTCACGTCAAACAATTCAACGCAGACGTCATGAAGACCATCGAGAAGTTTGTTCAGGTCGGCGCCCTGCAATACAACATGATTTTCTTAATTTCTGACATTTATTGTGTGATTGTGTGGCATGAATCCTTATCTTGTGTGTTCTGTTGTTATATTTTGACATCTGATTTTATAGACAATCCACTGGAAGGACGCTTTGAACATCCTAAAGCTGGTGGTTTCTCGCTCTGCCAGCCTCGTCCATCCAGTCTACGGCCACTCGCAGGGCGACCTCTCTAATCTTGAGGTCAGCAGAGTGTGGGACGGCTCCTCCAAGGCCCTGCCTGGGAAAACACTGGATTTCACTTTTGACATCTCGGAGGTAACAAAGAAGCTGTTTGGGATCTCTTGTAAATGTGGGCACTGTTCTCTCGCAGGTGGATTTGACAGCCTTTTTTACAATTTACAACAGAAAATGAGATTTTATTTTAGATTATAAGCTAATGTGCAGCAGGAAGTTTTGCTATTTTTTTGTTTTCCATACATATTTCTGCTTGTCTCTTCCTTTCAACTTTCACAGTGTCCTAAATGTTTTTGACACTCAAATGATTTTCATATGACCCCACCTTTTGTTTTTTGTTTTTTTTTCAAGACTCCTGTGATTGGACGTCGGTTTGATGAGCTTCAGGGCTCTGGAGGTCGAGAGGGGAAGGCCAGAGCTATGGCAGTAACCCGCAGCACTTCCTCCACTTCTTCTGGGTCCAATTCAAACACCATCCTGGTGCCTGTCAGCTGGAGACGACCACAATCATCTCAGGTAGTGTTTGACCCCCCCCCCCCCCGATTTGATTTATAGCCATCCAGCAGAAGTGGTTTGTTTTTATTTATGCAGCTGTCACTCGTTCAGTCCGTCACGATCCTGTTCGGTATTGTAGGAAGTAGTTGACCTGTGATTACCCCTTCGTAACACTTTTTTCCCTTTCTTCTTTTAATCGCATGAAGAAAAGAACCAGAGAGAAACTGGTCAATGTTTTATCTCTTTGTGGACAAGAAGTCGGGCTCACAAAGAACCCATCGGTAAGCATTTTGTAATACCTTGTAATCTGTTTTTGACATCTACAAAAAAGGAGGTCACTATTTTTGTTAGATTTTTTTTTTTTTTTTATCACAGAAAAATGCTTTTTGGACCAGATAAGATCTCATCCTCACATCCTTCCCTCTCTGCAGGTGATCTTCTCATCGTGTGGCGACTTGGACATGATGGAGGTGCGTGAGAGCGGCGTGTCGTCTGAGGAGGGCGGCACCAGAGAGGACACGCTTGATGACACCGCCAGCGAGCAGCAGTTCAGGGTTTTCCGAGACTTTGACTTCCTGGACGTGGAGCTGGAAGACGGAGAGGTGAAACGTTACCTTCACACTGCATTTTCACCGCCCGGATATGTTGCGGAGTCAAATATCCAACCTTTTCTTTCTACGGAATTTAAGTGTTCCCGGAATCTGCCGTCTGTCTTCAACAGCAGTTTACTTGCGATGTATTACTCTGTCCTTTCCTCGTCCCTCTCTCTGTCTAACTCTGTGTCTCTCTCTCTCCCCCTCGCTGCCCAGGAGCTCCAGGTAAGGTCTCTCACACGCTACATCTGCTTTCATCAGCGCTGTGGTTTTTCGCGGCTCCTGTGTTTCACACTGAAAAAGAAGAAATGTGCTTTGTTTTGCTCTCCCAGCTTGGTTGCAGAACTGTATTTCTGATAAAATTGCTGTTTTTATGTAATGAAGTGGTATATAGAAGTCTTTTGGTGATAAAGGTGATCATATTGGATGCAACCAGTCCTGCCAGCGTATTCCCATGCCATGAAATAACGGTTCATTTTTTTTGCATCTTGTGCTCGTTACTAAAGCAGCTTTCCGTTGTCTTTTAAGCTGCCCACAAATCGCTGGCCTCTGCCCTTTTCTTCCCATGCATATGCGTGTGTTCTGTATCTAGGGCGAGACGGTCGATAACTTTAACTGGGGTGTGCGCCGGCGATCCCTGGACAGCACAGAGCTGGGCGATCTGTTGGAGGAGAGCCAACACTCGGGCAGCACTCCCAGTCTGGGACACGAGGACCCTCACGATTCAGACGAGTCCTCAGAAGAGGAGGAGTCCTCAACCAGCCAGAGCCTGTCTCATTCCCAACTCGTGCGTAGCCGTCACTGCTGGATCAATACAGCGTTAAACATGCGCTGAAGCCTGAACACTTGTTGCATTTTGCAGTGACACAGTTGGAATTTGTCACTCGATCAAAGTCATTGATGTTCCTGGTTTGCCATTCTGTTTCAGACCAACCCTTCTCCATCGGAGGAAACCAATCATACTGATTCACTGTCCACTTCTTATGACACATCTGCTGACCCCCAGTCCTTCAATGCCACCACCCCGGGGCAGGGAGCGCTCCATGAACACAACATCCTCCATGTGAGGAAATGATCCATATTCCCACGTGTTTGACTGGATGCACTTGTTGTCATGAGCTCCATTGCTTTGCCTCCGTTTTCACAAGGGGAGGGTGTGTGGAGAGGACGAGGACACTCAGGCTCACGATGACGAACTGTCGCTGAGCGCCAACGAGCTTCCTCCCGGCTCAGACTGCGGCGAGAGTTTCACGCTCGAGCTGCCGGGTCAGCCACAAGACCAGCTGCTCAATCTGGACCGCAGACTCAACCCGGACTACTGCCAACCACCACTGGACTTTCTAGACCCCAACTGTCTGCCCAGGTGAGCATGATGTTCAGAAAACAGAGAAATGTTTTTCATCCTGCAGATTCGCTCACAACAAAACTGAACAGTGAGACTGTGATTTTGCGTGTGTATAGGCCCAGTGAAAGAAATTTGGACATTTATTAAAAATTTACAGATTTATTATTCTGTTTAGAAAACTATAAAAAAATTTAATAGCTATGGAATAATGTACAGTTGCAAGTATTTCCAATTGCATAATTTAACCAATTAACTTTTTTTAGTGTGGTAAATACTTTGCCTAGTAAACTCAGGCTGATTGTCATATTACATTTTCAACTAATTGTCAAAGCAAAATGCCTTCTGTCAAAAAAAAAAGCTCTACCACCTATGGGTTTTGGCGGAAATCAAATATCTGTTTATATCTGCTGTTTCTGTGATGGCCCAACACATTAGTTTGTAGGCTTGACACACATGGAGAGTTTTAACCTTTTTATATAAATCAAGTATTACACATTCTTAAGCCAAATGTTTTGAGCCTGAAATGTTTTTTCGAAGTCATTAAAACATTTTTTTTTATATACGCATTGAACCAACTTTGTTGAAACGTTTACCTGGAACAGAGGCTACAATATTGTTCCACTCATATAATTTCATAACTCAGTGCTTTTGTCACGAGTCAGTTGTTTTTGTTTGATTTTGTTTACATGAATACTTTTTTTTTCTTTAATCAGCTAAGTATAGTTATTTTTTTAACCTTTTTGTTTGTTTGTTTGTTTGTTTTTTCATTTCCATTGCTGCAGCTTACGTGATGATGTAGATGATTTGGAAGATCTTGGATTTCCTCCTCCCCCTTCCCCTTTTTTCTCCGCCATCTTGGCGGCTTTCCAGCCAACCGTGTGTGACGATGCTGAGGAGGCGTGGAGATGTCACATCAACCAGCTTGTGATGGACTCCGATGGATCATGTGCCGTCTACACGTTTCAAGTCTTCTCATCTCTCTTTAAGGTAAATAACACGAGGCCGTTCTCACTTTTCCGATTGTGTTTTAGTGTCACTCTGTTCATCTCGGTCTTCTTTTCTCTCTCGAAGCAATGTCTCCTATTCTGAAGGATACACAGCCATTACAACTTAATAACGGATCAAAATGACCTTTCTTTTCCAGAACATTCAGGGGAAATTCTGCACCTTGACAACTGATGTTGCCACGTACCTCGGTGAGGGATTAAGAGGCATTGGATCCAAGTTTCTCAGGTCCTCACAGATGCTCACCACATGCTCTGACTGTCCGACAATCTACATTGATGCGGACACTGTGAGTACTGGTTTTATACTCAACTGGCTCAGTGCTGATCACAGTATGTTTGTGAAACACAGTAAAATAAGATCGAATGGAATTATTCCATCAGACATATGGTACCCAGGCCTTTTTCTTCTGGTTTTTATTCTTTGCATTGGTAATTTCAGATTATGTCTTATGGTCTTCTGGAGAAGATGAAGTTTAGCGCACTGGAGTTGCAGGAGTACCTGGATACCTACAACACTAAAGAGGAAGCTGCTGTCTCGGTAACTCAACCTATGCACACAATTTTTTTCTTTCTTTGGTTCATGTGTGTGATGGGTTTTTTTTCCCCGAGTAAAAAAGTATTCAAAACCTTTCTATTTTTTTTTTTTTTTCCCAAAATTGTTTACTTTCCTCTTTCAGTGGCTGAGAAACTGTAAAGACACGTTTCCCAGGTGCCCCGGTGACAGTGTGGTTACCTGCCAGCCTGGAGACTCAGAGGAGAAGGTACAGACACTCATTTATATGAGTTTTAACCTTCAGATATCAGAGATTCACCGACGAACTTGCTCAGTAACTGAATCTTGACTTCATATTTTGGTCTGTGGGCTCATGTGCGAACTGAAATACTCACTGCCTTGGCATGTCTGCAGTGTGTTCCTGTTCTTCCCTGCTAATTTTCCCAGGCAGTGAAAAGCGAAACTTGCGTACACTGTTGTCTAATTCTTCTGAGCCTCTCTCTAAATGCTGCGCATGTGTTTGATTGACGCTTTGTCTTCCTCTCGCCTCACTCTGACGCCCTAACATGCTCTCTCGCTGTCTAGCAAATGGAGTCTCTTGCAGTAAGTTCTCTTCCAAGTTTCTCTACGTCGCTGCCGTACATTTCTCTAAAACTGCTCAATATAGTTGAATCAGATAGTTATAATAGTGTGAGATTGTAATCCTCTTGTGTTCCCTCCTCCACGGATGAATCTGACCCTTCTTTGATCCTTTACCGTCCTCCAGCAACTGGAGCTTTGTCAGAGGCTCTACAAGCTGCACTTTCAGCTCCTCCTACTGTTCCAGTCCTACTGCTCGCTCATTGGTCAAGTTCATGCCATCAGCTCCGTGCCTGAGGTGAGACACATCATTCTTCATGAGGACATTATGGAGTGTTTAACACAAGCTGTTTTTCTTTTTTGCGCCAAGAACACAATGCAGGCCACATGGTCCACTGTTTTCATTTAAGCATGACATCAGTTACAAATCCCACCAAGGAGCATCCTGCTGTGTTTTTGCTGGAGTATTTCTGAACACGACATTGTTGGATTTAAGCTTGAACATGGCACAGACATCTGGATGGATCAGACACATGACCTTGACTAGAGCCAAAACTTTCTTTAAAGTTTTCTGCTTTGGTCAAAACCAGGAGATTGTACAGCAGCTGAATCAGCAAGAAAATATCTGTGACACAGTATATTTATATTATTTTAGATGCTACCAACAAATGATAACGAGTTTCTATACCTCTTTCCCAATGAATGAAACAATTCCTTGTGCAAACATTTCAAGTGGAGTTGACTTTTAAAAATGCTCTTATGATATTCTGTAAAAAAAATCTTTCGTTGTTTTGCCACACTTGAATGTTCAAACCCACTTGTTGACACAAACCTCACGCAGACTGATCCCACTCCTCCGTCCTCTTTAGCTGCTGAACATGTCTCGGGAGCTCACGGGTCTGAGGACCAGCCTGCAGGCGGCAGAGGCGGCCGTCGCCAGCGACTTGGAGCACAAACACTTTGCCCACACGCACGCCCACGCGACCCAGGTGGCAGCCATGGTTGTGCCCAACTTCTCCTCCTCTGAGGCCGCCGTGCAGGCAATCCTGGAGTGCCTTAAGAATCACGAGTTCACCAAAGCCGTGCGCTACATCCAAGAGTGCAGGTGAGTCTCACAACTGTCCACGAGTGTTACAGTCGTCCGTTGAACCGCAATGACTTTAAGAATTCTTGCTTGAATGAAGCTGCTGCATGTGAGTGAATCTCCAAAGGACACTGCCTGATGACTAAACCAAACAAGCCATTGCACATTCACAAGCTGATCTGCCCCACTTCTTTTTGTTTGCCACTCAGGCGGCAGTGGCCCCACGGTGTGTTTGGGGGCAGCTCGGAAAGCGAGGTCCAGACGCTGCTCAACATCTACTTCCGCCACCAAACCCTGGGGCAGACGGGCACCATCGCCCTGGTGGGCTCGCGACAGGACCTCAGCCTGATCTGCTCCAAGCTGCTGGAGCTCAACGGGGAGATCCGCGACATGATCCGCCGCGCCCAGGGGTACCGGGTCGTCACAACCTACCTCCCCGACTCCAGCGCCTCCGGGACCAGCCTCTGACAGGACTTCAGGAGCCCCCCACCCCCTCCCTCCCCGCCTTCACCGCCCACGTCGCTGCAGCCGCTGACCCTCCCGAAAGCGCAGCCGCATCTGCCCCGGGCTGCTCATGCGGAGGAGGCCCAGCACCCGCACACCTGGCCGCTGCCTCCTCCGGTGTGTCTGCTGCCCCGGCTGCACGGCTCCAGACACGCGCCTGCACCTCGCCCCGCCCAACGCTAGAACCAGAACCACATGAAGACTATGACTGGAACTACTCTTTGCACTCCTCATTCTCATCCACGGTAAACTCTGACGCCTCCTGGCTCGATTTTCCTAAACCTCCGGACCTATTGTCGTTACCGAATTGCTCCAGTGCTTCAGGCCGAGCAGATTTTACGGCGCCGCACACCCAAGAACCAAAAAGAAGTTGTCTAAACGAGTACAGGAGTGTCTATCATCCTTTCAAAGGACACGCGTCACACATTTCACCACCGTCACACACACACCGGGACAGACGGCGTACGTCCCACTCTCTCCCCACGGTGGCCTCCGAGCCCACCTTGCTCACACACTCCCGCGCCAACGCGTCGCCGGTTTCCGCTCATGGCTCACATCTCCCTCATTTCCCCCACTCCCCGTACAAACACTCCAGCGTGTCCTCAGCTTCAGACACGAGTCGGGGTGCGGTCTTAACCCGCGGTCCCTCTCGGTCTTCATCTCCTCCCCCGCCTCCCCCTCCGTGTCCCACCGGCCCCGGAGAGGCTGCGGCGTGGGGTTGCTGCTGTTCCCTCGGCAGTGCCGCGACGCCCCTGTCCCGCTACCTGGGGAAGGTGGGGCATGCTGCCTTGCCCCTATTGAAAGTAGGGGGGCTCCTGAATGCTGAACCGTCGGATGTTCAGACTTGAGACATTAAAGTTTCCACACCAGAGGACCTAAAGAGCTTCAACCTTGCGTGGATCCAAAACGCCTGAAACCAGCTGTTCCTGACTGACCCTCAGATCGTTGTGTCTGGGGGGGGGGGGGGGGGAAGAGAGTCAACGAGCCTGAAGCACGTCGACATGTACGATAAGGAAACCTATCCCACGTATACTGGGAACTCTCTCAATCCACTGGATTCCACAGATCGTCGTCTGCTGATAGAGAAGACCTGATGTGATCGTATCGAACGCCACCTTTGCTTCACAGCGACCTGTTGTAAAAACGACGCGCTCCTCGTTAAAGTCCTGCTTGATGGTCATCATTCAGCAAGGGATCCGCTCTGCACCAGAGGACCCGGGAAGGTTTCGAAGCCTAACACATCCAACTTGCTTACCAGAGGAACCGGATTGACTTGCGCTGCCTCCTTCAAGAAGGATGTTATTTGTCAGTAGTATCAACAGAAACAGTGAGGAATCGACCTGTGACATTATGTAGCATCACTGGAAGAGTTTCCTCTATTGCACTAAATGGAGTTTTAGTATTAGTTCTTTTTGTAATGTTACAGAAAAAAAGGGGGATTAAGCGACTGTTTTCTTACTGTGAGAGAAAAAAAGGCTGTCACTTTCACTGACATGGAAATGCCAAATGCTGGAGTAACCTTTTCTCTCGCGTTTTTGTCTACTGTTCTGAAGAAACTGTGCAATGCATGACCCAGATGAATGCTTTCTACTGTACACAAGCCCCCCCCCCCTCCGCCTCCCAGACGTCTGCACACTGACTAAGAATCACTGACCGACAGAGTGGACGCAAGATACCCGAGCGTGATTCCTGCTTTCGCCCCGTTTGTACTCCGTGCCAGCGAAGCGGCTCGTCCTCTGACTGCTGTTGTAAACATTGGTGGGCCGATCATGCCGTTATCTGCGCGTGGCGTAAACTCCCCCGTGGCTCGTTGTAGCATCGTTAGTGAGCGTACACACTGTAATCCTCACTGTCCTACACTGTTGTGTTCACATGCCTTATTAGGATGGCGCATGTATACACTCAAAACTTGTCTGTCTGTATGCTGTTGATAGTTGTCGTCACACAAACCCGAGCAGCGGGCCTTTGTGTGTGTGGTCTGTAGTAACGCTACACTTAAGGGAAATGCTGACATTCAGCACTCGCCGCCGACGTTCAAAACAAAACCTGCGCGACTACTGAAGCTAAGCGCCTCCCGTCATCGGTTCTCCCTCGAGCTGCCATTATAGCCCTTTGCTGTACAAATGTCTTTTTTTTTCCTATTTATATGTGATCCGCCACAAATCCACACTCATTTGATGTAGGTTTTATATTGATGTTTGTTCCTTCGAGTCAAACTGCCATGCATGCATCTTTTGTGTACTGTAGGGAGTGTTTGAAATATTTATTAACAAAAATCATATTTTATCTGAAAGATATGTTTGTTTGTATGAGGTACAAAAGGGAGCTTCAAGCTCATTGGGTGGGTGTGCGTGATTTTTCTGTGTGTGTATGTGGGGGAACGCGTGTTTGCATGCCAAACGAGAAGTTGCACATTTTTAAAGCTTTTTAGATGAAGACAGTAGGTTTTTTTTTCCACCGTGTAAATACTTTTACAGCCTTTGTGAAGTTGTTTTGAGTTGAAGCTCTGTACAAGTTGGTGTCAAAAGTAAAGACATATCAAAATTATTACTTGTGCTGCTCTCTTCACATCTGGATATCAAACCAAGGACTCTTCCAACTCCCATCTCGTGTTTGAGTCATTTACATTTTTATTTCTATCAGAGTATGAAGAGGGTAATTTCTTCCTGTTTGTTGGACACATTTAAACCGACTTGTCCTTGACTTTAATTTGGGCAAAAGTCAGGAATTCATCAGGCGTCTTGTCTTTTATATCCTCGTGCAGCACACTGCACCCAATATTCAAGTGTGATAAATTAAAGACTAATCAAGTAAAGCACATTTAGACTGCTCAAGCAGTAAAAATATGCTTTCATGTCAATAAGGTAATGCTGCATAGAGTTCCTCTACCTGAATACTTGTGATGAATCCCCATCAAAACAAGCTGAATGGGAGCGTCCATTAGTTCCAGAATTGCTGTGAAAATTGTATGTACTCCTCCAGGCTCACAGCAATACCCTGGATCAAGTCTGGGCTCTGTATGTAGTCATAGGGTTTCTCCAGATAATACATGTTCTTCAAACCAGTTGGATTTGAGTGTTGGAGTTCTTTCCTTACATAATGCCCAAGGTCAGCTGAGGAGCACCGGGTCCTATATAGCAGTTAAGACCTTGGCTGAACCAATCTCCTGTTTCCACACTTTCTTGCTGCTGGATTGGTCGTTCAAAGCATTTCAATTTTAGGCCTAGTGTAACATTTCCTGAAGCTTTCATTCGTCTCAACATGGCAGCATAATGGTCGACAAGACATTAGGTCTGAAGTCTGCAACACGCCCGATCAATGTTTTCAGCAATGGCAAATTCATACAAATCTTCAATAATCACAACTGTTGGAAGTGCAACATACATTTCATAAACTTTATTTTCATGGTGGGCTTCAGGATTAGTTTGAGGAAAGGGGGTAACCTGTCATGGAATCAGTGATCGTTCTTTGATGGGCAGTACACGTTTTGCCAGCAGTGACCTTCATGACAAATGCACATCATGCGTTTGCAAAGGACGGCTCAGACGATGTATTTGAAGCTGTAGGTGGTGTCGCAGGACAGCCTCATCCCTCTGCAGCGGCAGCACAGGTCCTGGCGGTGAGGCCGCTTCATGTTGATGTGCCTCTGCTTCTTGTCACAGTCGCAAGAGGTCTGAGAGCAACCCTGAGACCAGAAACCAGATCATTAGCTGCTGGGACATTTCCTCAACCTGACCGAATGATGGTGATGCCCTTACCTTGCAGAGAATAGACTCCACCCTGTACGGGTTAAAGCCCCCCTGACATTTCCTGCAGAGCTGCTTATAGTACACCTGGCAGAATTAAAGAAAGAAAAAAAACAACTAATTGTTAAACGGATGTGGACAAGTCAGATGTGTGGTATTCACGTGAACAGACGCGTACCTTATTGGTTCCAGAGATGCACCACACGTAGGCACTCTCCCATCGGATGTTGCACTTCTTGCAGTGGAAAAAGCCATACCTCTGCTCCAGGAACTGAAAGCAAAGGGAACTTTCCAGATGCAATGCATCAAAAGCCCATCCCATATTTGACAGATTGTATTATTTGTTCATAGATCTTTTCCATTGAAACATTTGGAATTTCATTTGTTGGAAAATGTTAATGCAGTTGTAGACCATGACCAATAAGAGAAAATGTCTGCCTTCTATTACCTAAAGATCCAAATATTATCTTGTTGGGGGGGGGGGGGGATCTTCAGAATCTGAAGCCCAGATTTTGCTGAAAACTACTACATGCAGTGATAATCAGTGTGTGGGTCATTACACAAGTTTCCCCCAAACACACCTTAATTCAGAATAAAGCCATCAGAAATGCATTTAGGTTACCAATTTGGATATGGTAAAAAAAAATAAGCATTGCTGCAAAACAGTTGTGACATTGCAGAGCATGTATAAATATAAAGTTGAAAGAAAGAAATCCAGTATTCAGTCTTAAATTACAAGTTGAGGGAAACAATGTGGTGTATAAGGGGTTTGAAAACGTTTACCAAATAATCTGCCTCAAGTTTATTTTCCATGTTTGTGTGCAGGGGGTGGGGGCTACTGAAAGTTAAAGAACTTTCCAATTAGTTCTTTAACTTTCTGCTACTGAAAGTTAAAGAACTTTCCAATTAGTGTTGTGAATCTGATAACTGCAGGAGTTGAACCTGGAAGTTGGAGCCTTTTGGAGGCTGCTGGGTGGAGGTCTTCATCTCCTCCTCCTCCTCCTCCTCCTCATCCTCATCAGCATCATCATCCACCACCACCGCCACCGCCGCCTCCTCCTCCTCTTCTCCACCCTGCGGGGAGCAGGGCTCCACCTCGGCTTTAGCCGCCCCCTCGCTCGCGCCGTCCTCCACGGGCTTCACGCACACCCTGCGGTCAAACACCTGGGAGTAGATGGACACGGGCCTCCGGAAGCGCAGCGGCGTGGCGCACTGCTCCTTCGGACCCGGGCTGCAGGGGGGCGACGAGGAGGAGGAGGGGGAGGAGGAGGAGGAGGCCGGGTGGTGGTCGTCAAAGAAGAGCGTCTTGGGTCCCAGAGAGCACTGGACGATCTTATCCACCCGGGCGTTGACCTGCACGCCGCACTCCCTGGTGCTCACCTTCTGGGTCGGGGGCGGCAGGATGGGCGTGACCTGGGACAGGATGGCCTTGCAGAGCTCCAGGTAGTTGAAGCCATGGGGGATCATGAAGCGACCCTCCCTCTTCTCCCAGCTGCCGCCGTGGGCCGGGGGCGGGTAGCGGGGCTTGTAGGGTGGGAACAAGAACCCCTCCATCCTGCAGCCATGAAACCGGTCCTCCTCGGTTCCCCCCCCGGGATTTATAGCCCGAGCTGCGGCTGATTGCTTCATTGACATCAGGGGTGAGCAGAGTCCCGCTGCAGCGTCTGACAATAACAAACATGTACTGAGACACCCCGGGAAAAATAAATAAATAAATAAAAAGTATGGGACAGATTTGGTCCGGGAAAACGCTCAAGCCTGTACAAATACCTGTCTGTCCTCGCATTTCCATGATAGTTTTAATAATTCTGCGTTTCTCAAAACTTAATAAAAAAAACAAACCCAAAAAACACATGCTGTTTCTTGTTCTTGGTGAGTTTGATCAGAAACTCCAGGGCCGACAGTAAGTTAAGACTAATGTAATAAATCTTTTTCGGTTATCTTGAATAATCTGTACTTCCATAATTTCCATTTATTACTGTTATTCCAATTAATCTGACTTAATTTTTTAAAACAAAGTGAAAAAGCGTTGAATTCACTGTAATGAAGTCATTCTCAATGCTGTCGACAGTTTAACACTGTAAATCTGAAATATTATATTGGAGCTCCCCCTATAGCTCATGTTTGCCAGGGACCCATCATAATGAGGAAGACAAAGCAAACAGACTCACGAGTCAATTATTAAATTATTTGATATAATTTGATTAGTTTTATGTTTTGTGGACATTTGCAGTAATTTAGAATTTTAAAAAAACAACCGCATGGACATGGAAAATCAATTTCCACAAGATGTAGTTTAAGAAGGACGGGTGTGTCAATGGATAAATGAATTGGTTTTGAAAGCAAAGAGTGAAATAAAAACAGCTTTATGTCGAACTAAAATGTGTTTCAGTAAAGCTTTGATAGCGTCACTGCCTCATTAAATTATCATTTTTATATATGCCTTTAAAAATGTGAATAGTGCTGTTATGCTGAAAATCAGCAGAGTAGATTGTAAATATAGTTTATAGTCGAGGAAACATAAATGTGATCCTGATTAGAACATAAGGTTTATTGTGACTGTGTCTCATTTTCACACAAAACCCGCCTTTTAAACGGCGGGTCCATGGTGCGTTCACATTTATCTGGAACATGAAGACTTACAGTTTTTGTGAGTTTATCCATATTTATAAACTTGAACAAATCTGCAAGGTATTTGTATGTGAGTGGGAGTGCTGCAGCGCTTTTACAAGAGTCAGCAATTCCTGGCACATTCACATCTCTCGTTTGTGGCTCCTGGTCGTATCGGCCTGCCCTGCATTGATTATTTTGTCGGCATAGTGTTTTTCTCTTTCTTCATTATCCACTAACACTGATTACAGATGGCTGCCACCCCTCAGTATGTCTCTCCTGCAGGCTTATTAGTGGTGGGAATTGACTTTCTGCTTGCTCTCCTTGGTTGATGTTCTTTATCCTTGTTCGCGACTTTTTATTAGAATATTTGTATTGGAGAAGAGTGTGTGTGGGTTTCCTTCCACAGTCTAACAACATGCATGTGAGGTGTGTGTGTGCGCGCGCGCGCGCATCTCTCGAATATAAATTAATGACAACACAGGCAGTCAATCTATCATGTACTCAGTTTCTTTATTTCTAAACCACTTTTTAGAATGGAGCTTTAGGAAACGTGATCATTGCGCTGTGATTCTTAAATGCATGATTTGATGTATATTTTATGAGTTTGTGGTGAGTTGTGTGTTTTCCGAGCTGCCCGTGAAAGCTCCGTGCGTCCTGAGCCCCATGCCCTATAGGTGGCGCTGCGCGCTCACGCCTGGTTCGGACCCATGGGCACTCAATCTATACATATTGGCGCCATTTTGGAGCTAGGAGGGGGAAGAGAGCTGCAGAGGAGGACACGATTTATCACAATTCACCGTAACAGGTAAGAAAATGCACGAACGGGCTCGTGGTTTTCGAATCGGAAAGCGGTGGTTAATTTTAGTTTCGCGCGTCGCCGCGTGGAAGCGGGTTTGAATCTGGGACTGCGTCCGCGCGGAGCGAGCCCCGGGATCCAGCTCTTGAAAGGTGGAGCGCGAGCCCGCCTCGCTCGCCTGTTCTCGGCAGCCTCGTCCGACTTCACAGCGCTGAGTGACCCGCTCGTGCGGCGTAAAAAAAAATAAATAACAAAAACAACACAAAAAAAACCCAGAAACCACATACACACACAGTCAGTTCGTGAAAATGACCGTGCTGCGTTTGTTCGCAGGGACTCGACCCCGGCTCGGAGCAGCGGGGTCCCGGTGTTGATTTGCGGGATAACGGTAGTTAGCCGGGCTGTTTTGTTCAGTCCTCTGTCACTGATTGCTGCTGCTCGCGTTAGCCCCGGAATGCTAATCACAGCTAGCCGCGAAGCTAGTAGCCGTTAGCCGGCTAGCTGGCTCGATTAGCCGCGCTCAGCATTACAGCAACAAGCTATTCTAATCTAAATCTATACAGAATAGCAATACATCTTCATAAAGCCTTCTATGTCCAACTACCGTCTCATTGTCATAATAATTAACTTTAATTCGGAAACCGCGCGTATTTTAATTCAGGATTATTTTAGCCACTAAAGCGCATTGTTTTTTTTTTTATATAGCAGCGACCTGATTTCTCTGAATTTGATGGCTGAATAATGGATAACTTTAAGAAAAGATAATAATAATACTGTGTG
Organism: Blennius ocellaris; assembly: GCF_963422515.1. Lineage (NCBI taxonomy): Eukaryota > Metazoa > Chordata > Actinopteri > Blenniiformes > Blenniidae > Blennius > Blennius ocellaris. The sequence goes on from NC_137663.1 coordinate 12,848,188, forward strand.
CACTGCATATTTCTTCACTGCACGGCCGTGAGTTATACTCCCCAGTGTTGATATTAAATAAAGCCACCATGAGACTGATGTGAAAGGAGGTGTAGATGCTGCAGAAGCGGTAATCTGGAGGGATTATTATCAGATTCGGGATGATTAGTGAATGTTGTGTTGGTGAGTCGTTTTGGGCACACACGCACACACACACACCCTGTGTGCTGCAGTGCATTTCTTTTGACAGCTTCTCAAGCCTGTAGCTCTTTTGGATGGTGCCATCCACCACACTGCGGACTGCTCCGATACGTTTCATTTCATAGTTCAGAAATGAGCATTCACTCTCATAAAACCACCTTTTCAATTGTGTGATCTGCTCATCTAACTCGTACAGTTCGCACAAAGACTTAACTGCAGGGTGTTGTGTTGGGTTTAGTGGCATTTGAACTGATCTTAAGCTGCAGTTGATGCAAACATGGTCTGATTATTGTGTAAGCTTTTATAAGTGATGCACATATTTATTTAATTGCTGATTCCGAATAATGTATTGCGATGTGGAGACTATTAAGATATTCTAAAATGTTTACTACGTGGTAATTAAAAAGAGTAATCTGTTATGGGACAAATGATCACATGCGTTTTTTTCTTGACTGACTTTTTAAATATCCAATTAATCGGTTATCAGTCAATCTTGTATTGTCTGTACTTCCCTGTAGTAAGACCTTAAAATTTCAGTGATATTTGATCCCATTTAGACATTTTTAAATAAGTTGTCAATGTGATGTTTTGGCACTTTCCAGTGAGTTAATCTTGTATAAATAGCATTTATTGGTGCTAATTTATGCTGGCTTCACAGTGTTATAAAGCTAAAAAAAAAAAAAAAGTATTGAAATAGCCTCTGAATGTTAAACCTTGCAATTTAGAAATCTTTCAATGAGTGCCCTCTGCATTGTCAAGTAATATTCCGATTTTAATTGCACTTTACAATGGCAGTTGATCCACAGATAAATATTAGATATAAAGACACACTTCCAAGCCTGCCGATGGGCTTCGTCTCTGTCGGTTGCTGATATGTGGGCAGAAATGCTTGCATCGACTTGTTCTTCTTTTGAAGGAATTCACAATGTCTGTTGTTATTATGATGACTGTTGATGGATGCTGGCTCGAGGTCAAGCTTCTTAGTGTGCGCACATTTTAATCTTTTACTTCACTGTGTCACTATTGTTTAACCCGATTGAAATAAAAGGTAATTTATCGGCATTTTTATTGGCAGAAATGTCTCTTGATGACTTGCTGATAATCTGCTGCGTAAGGAAATACTTATTTGTCTTCAGCCCATTCACACTTGGCATTAACGTGCGTTTTGGATGACCCGATCACGTGGTGAGCCCCGGCGCAGAATATATACATTTGTGCGTATGACGCGTTTCAGGCTAGCCACTTGAGTTTGGTTTGTATTGCTATCTGACTTTGCGTCACTTCTGATGAATAGTCCGTTTGCGATGGGAGTCGTCCAGCTTGTGCTGGACGGTATCGTCTGCTCAGGCCACTATAAGGCACCGTGCCTCTGCAGACCCTCAGGCATGGACGTCCATGTTTTTTTTCTCCCCATTGTTTCTGTAGACTGCAACCCAGATAAGCACTTTCTCTTCAGCAAAGACAAGGTACATGCTGATGTTTACGTATTACATAGGACATAATTTCCTGCAACGCCGCCGTCCCAGGACGCATTCCAGACACGTGCTTTTCACACTACAAAAGTGGATGTGGTCAGATGTGTCTCTGACTACTTGAGGAAGCGCTTTCTTGTCTGTTCACACATGTTTTTAACATAGTGAAAAACACTAACCACATGTGATCAGATCACCCAAAGCACATGTTAACGCCAGGCATAAACAGGCCTTTGGTGTTGCAGGTTGTGGTTGTCATATTCATTCCAACTATATGAAAACAGCAGAAATTGGTGGACATTGTTACTTTGATTGTACCGATGCCCGCACACAGTCATCGTGTCTTCATGTGTGCCTGGAGATGGTCTGCTTTCTCTTGCGGTGTTGCTCTGCTGGTGGTTTACCACAACCTCATTTCAACCTTTGTCCTCTGCATCACCACTGATTCAAACGGATCCTTTACACAAACATCTATTTCATGTGATCTTGGGGAGGGGAAACTGGATTCTTAGTCAGTGCCTTCCTGTCCAGCCCAGGGTCCCCTTTGCTCCGTGTCTCTGTGGCGCGCCCGCACGGGGGTCGTCGAGTTCACCCCGACGGCCAGCTGCTGTCCGCTCCTCGCTCTGTTTGCTGATGTTTCCCCGTCTCTCCACCGATCGCCCGCGGGGTTAAATCTGAGCGTGTCACCAGTGAGGTTCAGATTAGGTTAGAAGAAGTGCTCCGAGTCTTCACGTGTCTGCTGGCAGCTGTGTTTAAAGGGCTAAAGTGGGCAGAGCAGGAGCGACGGGCAGATAGAAAAGCCTCGGTGGGGGAATAAATGTGTTTGACGGTGATAAAGCAGTAATGAGTTGAAAGTAGCCCGTGCTCGGGAGGTTGAGCGTGAGGCTCAAGCTCGCCTCTTTGTGATTATTTACTGCTGCTTCTTGTGAAACGTTCCCCAGTTGATGGTACCCACACAGACGCCCCAGGTTGAAGAATAATCCGCTCTGATTGGTCGCCAGGTCTCTCTGTGTGTCGAAGTGGTGGAACAAGAGAGGGATGGACTGAAATTTGGCAGCAGCTGTGGGGTGGAAAAGAAGGTCAGAATCAAGCAATTTGGCAGCCCGCCAGCATCCTGTGTGTATGTGTTTTGCTGCGCTTGTTGTAAAAGCTCGACTGCGGCTCCAGAAAAATGATTTGGTTGTGATTCATAGCCGGGTTCTGTGGCCCGGCCTCTAAATAAAGCCCGGTCGGCAGACCTACTGACCCACACTGCTTCACAACAATCAGTCGTTCTCCTCTGATACAAAAATGTCAGCACAAATTGAAGTCACAGACCAGAAGTTCCCCAAGTTCTGCTGGTTATTGTTTAGATTCTTCCTAACTGGTCTTTTTTTGTATTTTCTTGAGCCACAAATGTTGGTTTAAGATGCATTATTGGGATTTTTTTTCTCCTCCCCCCCACACGCATTGAAATTCCTAGCTGCCTTTTTCTAGATCATGATTTAAACAACACTCGCGTTATCTCCACTATGTAGGAGTTGCTGCTGCCATCTGCCGCTTTATTGAAGAATCAATTTTTATATTGTTATGTTGCCGTTACAATGCACAACCCAGAGGTAAATGACCTGTTCCATCAAAGTAAGCTTGTTTTGTAAACAAGTGCAGCCGTTTCATTCTCATACTGATGTTATACAGTGTGTATTTATCACGGTATTTTGTTCCTGGTGTTTCGTTGACTCGTGTGGAATGGGAAAAATCCTCAGAAGACTGTTGAACTTTACCACAGCTATTAAAGTTTTTAAACCACTGCATTTTAGTTCAGGGTCACGTAAAACTCAATTTCACCATGAGTGGGCTGGACTGGTAAAATGGCACATTAATAATCTTTAAATTTAAACTGTAAAGTTTCTTTGTTGTTTTTTTTCAAAGTCTGTTTTTGCCTCACCAAACAAATTACCTAAAGTCCATTTTAATGATCCCCTCTGGTTCAAACTACAGTGAAATGTCTAAAAAGCTTCTCCTACAATTGTTGAATTTGGTAGCTAGCTTTCATGTTCACTGATATCTCAGCTCAGGTCTCAGTGTCATGTTGTGTCTGCTCCTCTTAAGAAAGCTGTTAAATAGTCAATGACTTCTTTGGAATTTTTACAATAGGCTTGGTCACTTCCTGGGCTGGATTGGAGCCGCCTCCTTGCCGCTTTTGCCCACGGGCCTCATGTTTGACACTGATGATTTAAGTCATTGTGTATTCAGAGGCCTGTAGATAAGAGATAATTGTTATTCAGGGATTAAGAAATTGAATGGAAAAGAAGCAAAAGAGGAAAAAACAAAGATAACTGCTTTGCTTCTGAAACGGTGAAGGTGGGAAAACAAAAAATCTGGAAAACTACAATCACAGGCAAGAGAAAGAGCACTGTTATTTGGAAGAACAAATCTCAACGCACCAAGACTCATAGTTCTTAAGTGTTTGTACTTATTGCAAATTCTATCTTTTATCAGTTTGTGTCTTGGTACCGAGTATATCCAGGCTTCTTCTCTGTTCAACATGCTGAAGGATATTAAACTAATCGGAGTCCCTTATTATAGTCATTATTTGGTTCGAGCTTTGTGAGAGATGCGTGAAAGAGGATGGTAGTTTTGGTGTAATCATGTGTTAGAATTTAGCTTTTGTCTTACTTTGTTTGTCGGTTACACTATGTAGATTACTTTTTTTTTTTTTTTTACAATATCGTCTGGGCTCTGACTCTCATGTCAGCTTCCTCTCATTTCCTTACAGGTTGAGATGTGAGGTTGCACATCATTCTAACTTTCCGAGCTCCTCCAAATCAAAGTATTGATACTAATAGATTAATATCCGCAGGTTCTGTTTTTGCGTTTCTGTCATTGCTTCATGTCCACTCCATTCACAGGAGTTTTTCAAAGCAGATCACCCAAAAACACATGTATTTTCTTCAAGTTATGATTATCTTAAGGTGTTCTTTGTGCATCATAAAGCTGATTATCTTTGTTGATATATTTCTTTATAATACAATTCTGTTGGCGCTACTTTAAAAAAAAAAAGTGACACTACCTGTTCTACAGTGTCACAATGTATTGCAATTGCACCCTAGTAATGCGGAGTCTCTCATATTACTGGAGTCCTATAATTATACAGACCTAACAGCTATTTGACATATGTGATTATAATTTATGATACCACTCAGAAAATATGGCGGTGGGTGTCATTTTTCATCTTGACAATCTCGAAATGCAAATACTTAAACACGCCCTTCTCCAGACAAAGTGAGGAGGTGCTCACAGCATTGTTTAATTTGTTTTTTTTGTTGTTGTTTTTTAATGTTACTGGAGGGGGTTTCACCGAGAGTTTTATCTCACTCGCCCACAGTCGGTGGGGAAGAACAGACACCAGCTTGTAGAGCACACTAACCAGCCGACACACAACTTCAGGCTCAGCCAGTTCATTTAGATTTCATACAGCTGACATTATAATGATGGTGTATAATGGACTAATGTTGGTCTATGTATTGTTTGCTTACATGGAGCAGTTTTAATTACAATATCAAGATAAGGGGGGTCTTGACTAGCATCCTGAAATGAGACATTCTGGAGGAGCAAAGCGTTATTTTTGGTTAATGCAGTGGTCGAGAAATACGTCGGACAGTCGCTCATTACTGATAAAAAGGTTAAGGCTTTTTCCAACATCCTGGCTAGTAAAAGCTTTGCTTGGACAAGTGAATTGTCTACCCACCTTGCCCTAATGGGCCAGTGGGGTTTTTTTGCGTTATTTAGTTTTTTTCCGACCCAACCTGCGGAGATTTCAGATCCATGAAGCATCTTCTCTGCTTCACCGTCTGGTTAAATGACTCCTCAAGTGTTTTCCTGCCGCTGCTCTGCAAAATGTGGTATGGATTTCCTGAACGGAGGCGGGTCTCAATGATTCGGGAAATCCATTCCACAGTTTGCAGCCAGCAAGGAGGCTACGGAAGTAGCGTTGCGGCCATCCAGCGTATTACAGCCTCGTAAAATCAAGAATAATGATAATATTATTAAAGCAAACAGCTCTGGTATCGGAATAATATCAGTATCGGCAGATATTCAAATTTGGGTGTCTGGATCGGATAAGAAGTCAAAAAACCTGGATCGGTACATCCCTAACGGATCCACATTATGTTTCACATCTGTTCTGACCGTTTGTGATGCTAATAAACTTTAGCTTACCATAAACCTGTCTTATTCTTCATAGTGTTGCAAATAACTTGGGGAGTAGTTCTATATTTTCATCAAACTTTTGCTTCGATCCAGTAAAAACTGCATGATTACTGGACCATTGTCCACTAAGAAAATGTTTTAGCATTTGGCGATCCCTGTTCATGGTGTCATTTCTATAGCTAAACATGAAATATATTCTTACATTGCAAGCATTGATTGTAAAACATCACATCCGCTTCAGCAAGCGACTGCTCTCTTGTATGATACTTAACTGTGAAGTAGTCCGAATTTAGTGAGGTATTACACTCACGGCTCATAATGCAGACGCTTGTGTATTTATAAACCGTGAGTCAAGCTGCAGTTTGTGTCCCAAACGGGGGCGAAGGTAAGATGTAGGAGGGAAAATGAAGTCACAGTCCAGGGTGGACACATTTCTGCTCTTTCACCATCATTAATGGCCCAAAAGCAATGGCAAGGTGGGAAAAGGTTTGCTCAGCAGCGGCTGCCAGAGCGGAGGTTGCCTGATCGGGACGCGAGCCGCACACCACTTTAAAAGCCAACAGGACGTTTTGTATCATGTGAAAACCTTAAGTACAAATTGGGTGTCATCTCGGTAATGAAATGTGGAGTACAATGATCGCAGCGAGTCTCAGTGAAAAGTCAGCCAATTCTCGCTCAATGCGGCAATTTCACTGTGGATTCAGCTTTTTGAAGGCCATTACCGCGCTGTGAGCGCCTCACTGAATATTTCAGAGGTTGCTCTATGGCAGACAACTGTGGAAGCTTTCGAATGTGAAAAAGATTTTCCACGGGCATCAGAAAGTTAACAATGTCCTTCCCCGGGTTGAGATTCAGCAGGTTTTCAAGGCTTCGGGTGTTCAGTCTCTTTCTCTCTCTGCTCTCTGTCACATCTGTCCTCGTCTGGTTTAATATCGCTTAACTGTTATTCTCTCTCTCTCGCTCTCTCTTTCTCTCTCTCCACAGGCAGTGAAGAGCTAAAGAGGATGGCTCACTCTAAAGCTCGAGCCGCAGACGGGAAGGTGACCTACCCCCCGGGGGTCAAGGAGATTTCTGACAAAATCTCCAAAGAAGAAATGGTCCGCAGGCTCAAGGTCGGTGTCAAACATTTCTGCTGCAGCCGCATCTCCTGTTTACACAGCGGCCATTTAAGTCGGACGGCAATTGTATTTGGGGGGGAGGGGGGTTCCTGAAGGCCTCCAGTGGTCGTCACTTGCTTCAAACAAGAGTATTGTTTGATACTGTATTGGTCTGAATACTCGTATAACTGTACATGTTTGAAGAGTAAAATTCTATAAAGATGATAAAATGTTACGTGCAGGGCTCGGTTTAATGTTGCTGCCAACATTTTTTTTATGTGATTCATCACAGAGTTTTATAGTAAGTGTGTTTTCCCCTCATTTCATCTTTTTTTTTTTTTTTTTTTTAACTGCGGTGCAGATGACACACAGACTTTACTTTTCCTCTTGGGGATAAACACCTGAGGAGTGGAGCTGGCGTCAAACACTCACTTTGGCTGCGAAATGGTTCAGTTCACCTCAATAACAGCAGCCGCCATCTCCTGCCCGAACACATCAAATCTCCAGTTAACCTTCCAAACACAAGCGAAACAAATCATTAAACCTTACTGTGACAAGCCAAACTCTGAGTATCTGTCATTCCCTGACGCCCGCTCCGTCTTCTCTCTCCAGATGGTTGTGAAGACCTTCATGGACATGGACCAGGACTCCGAAGAAGAGAAGGAGCTCTACCTGAACCTGGCCCTCCACCTGGCCTCGGACTTCTTCCTCAAACACCCAGACAAGGACGTCCGTCTGCTGGTGGCCTGCTGCTTGGCAGACATATTCAGGATATACGCTCCCGAGGCGCCCTACACCTCCCCCGACAAGCTGAAGGTAGCACCAGGAGCATTTCTTTACTCGATGCTGTATCTCTGTGCTCCGTCACAATGACTGTTTTAATCCCGGGACAACTCCCGCTGCGACGACTGTGGAGTATTCGCTTAAATAAACCTCATAAATTGAGTATTTCTCTTGCCAAGTGTGCTTGAGCTTGAGACTGGAAGCTCTACTCACACCTGCATGCAGTCGCAGAGCCAGGATTCAGCAGCAAGACATTTTAGTGTGTTTGAGATGCGAGAGGAGGTTTATCTCATTTGTCATTCTGAACCCTCGCTGTATTTTTTTTTTTTTATCAGATCTGTGCTCTTGTGTCTTTGTTTCCTGTCTCTAGGACATCTTCATGTTCATCACAAGGCAGCTCAAAGGACTGGAGGACACTAAAAGTGCGCAGTTCAACAGATACTTCTACCTGCTGGAGGTGTGTGTGACTCTGGGGGGGTATTACTATTAAATTGCCACAGATCTTCCCTTAAGATGCACATTAGTAACCAATGTCTTTTTCTTGGCTCCATCTAAATATTTGTATGTGTATCAATTAACCTGTTGTTGTTTTTTTTGTCATTAACTGTATATTGTTTAATTCATGCAGCAATCAATAGAGACATAGTGAACAATCCCATGTTTAAAACAAATAAGTTGAAGATATTTTAAAGTTTAAACATTTTGCATGGAGAAATAACAAATCAATTCACTTTCCAATGATATACAGATGTTTGGAGGCGTTTTTAAACCAATATTGATGATTTGTTGCAGCCTTCACTCCACTAATACTTACCCACTTTAAATACATCTCTGTAAAACTTGACCTGTGGTGGTGTTTGTTTGTTTGTTTTTTTTTTCTGCTCTTTTTCTTTGTATGATTAGTTTGAATAGTTTGTGAGCAGAAACGGGGATACACACTCACAAGGTCGACGTGAGTGGCTCAGCCTTGTGTAGAATACCTACGTATTCATGACCAGGGCTCATGCGGAGCTTATTAGCATTGTTGTGTGTTGCTGAATATTCAATCGCATTTGACCTCTCCTCCTTTCAGCATTTATTAATTCCCGAACCTATGCTCATGTAACTGTGTCGTGTTCGATAAGTGGCGGCGGTGACGGAGAGCCGAGCTCATAAGAAACTTGTTTACATCTGTCGCAATCTGGCAATTTTTCATCTTCAGGCTCCAGCAGCCTCCGAACGGTGTTTAGAAAGCAATTCAAAGTGAATAATTAGGTAGTTGCTGTATTTTTAGAAAGCATTTCGAAGCATTTCACTCTGTTATTCATCAGTGGTTCAGTTTGTGTGTTCCAATTTGCTTTTCAAAGTGCTTGTGATTAATTTATGCCAGTTTGCAGCAAGAAGCTTTTTCCTCATGATATGAAGGGAACAGAATTAACCCTTGTTGGAAGGAAGCTTCTTTTGTTCGCCGGTTTACTTTGACTAAGATAGTGATGTGTGGTTAATAGACAGTGTGATATCTCACGATATGGCGCCGCACTCCACATGCCTGCAGTTACATTCACATTCTTATCTCCTGAAGCCATATAAGAACGAGATATACATTGTGTTTTTTATTTAAAGTGAGCTTAAACAAATCAAGGCTGTTTTGTGCCATTTAAAGAACAGACACAACCGAATTAAAACTGCTTAATTTAGTTTGTTCATCGCAGATTAGAACACAGTTTCACAATGCGAGTCTATTAAATGACGTGAGAGAAGCACTGTCCGTATTGATAAACTTATGAAGAATCATGGGCTGGCTCTGCCGTGTGGATCATTTGTTGTGAGTTTCACCATGTCGTGATCTTTGACAACACTGTTTTGACTCCCTTTCAGTTCTCATGGCATGCTTTTTGGTGTCGGCAGATTTCAGTAGCTTACTCTATCCACACCACACAATGTAGATGGACATGTGTCACAACTCCAGGGTGAAAATATGAAACATTTCTACAGATAAGGACGTGGAAATTCAGTTTCGGGCTTTGTGGGGCATAAAACCAGCATGAATATTCAGCAGATTGTCCCAGATGAATGAGATGTGGCTCGTTGTACAATTGCGACAAATGTCAGAATAATGAGAAGCTTCCATCTGCGCCTATTTACTCCTTTTGTCTGTGACAGTCCGACTCGCAGGGAACCATTAAGAACAGGTTCTCCCTGTTGCCCTCAAGATTGAGTGTCCTTGTCAGGAGTTTTTAGGTGTGCGCAGGTAAGAATTAAACTTGTGAGCAATCTGGATCATAGTGCAGACTGTATTTGAGAAACGATGACACGGGAGTGCAGTAGTTCAAAATGCACACAAACACAAAGGGTAATGGCAATGAGAGTTTAACTTTTCGAAAAAACCTTTGGACCAGGTGACGATCTCCACTGCAGCCCAGTTTGTAACACTTTGGTTTCCGTGTGAGATGTGACAAACCAGCGGTGAACGTTGTTCTTCTTCTGGGTGTTTTTTTTGTTGTTTTGTTCTTTTGTAACTCCGCCATAACTCTTCATCCTCCGATCCTGTCAAAGTCAAAGTGAAGCAGGCCTATTTATCCCAATAGGATGGCAAACAGTATCTACAACATCCTGTTTATTTATAACTAGTTTAGCATTATTGAGCACCAGAAGAAGTCACATTTTTCAATAAATGAGTTGGAAAGATTTGAAGGTGGTTGTTGGTGTCCTGCCACCGACGCAAACAGGCGACATACACCAGGAACTAAGACGCTCCCATTGATCATGAATGACCAGGTTTCCCTGTGCTGCATGGAAATGCTTCAACTTCAACATGAGCAAAGTGGCTGGACACTGAAATCGATACACTTTGCTGCAAAACAAATCTGTTAGGTTTATCATATGTTTCTCTGACATCCCTCTTCTCTGTTTGATTAGAACATCGCCTGGGTGAAGTCCTACAATATTTGCTTTGAGCTCGAAGACAGCAATGAGATCTTCACCCAGCTTTACAGAACGCTCTTCCAGGTCATCAAGTAAGTCATGTTTTTTTTTTTTTTCCATTAAAATGCCCGTCCACACTACACTCAGGTTCCTCCTCATCTTGTATGGGGCTGCAGCAGTCTTGAGCGACAGAGCTGTCTCTATCTCTTTGCTGCTACATCGGGAAATGGCACGGTAGCAGTCAGGGTTTCTCCCCCCCCCCCTCTCTCTCTCACTTTAACTACAAACCGTCCTCTCAATTTCACTCAGCTGAACACAACCTTGAGGGCTGAATTCTGCAGTACAGAATTTGGCTCTTTGCCACTGGTTGTGTGTGTGTGTGTGTGTCAAGATTGTGCCAACGCAGTGCTTTTTATTGCATGGAGAGAATCTAAAGGACTCAGTTTGTGGAGGTGTAGGTGAATGCAGCTGTAATGTTTATGTGTGGGTGAGTTGTGTTTTTTTAAATTTTTCTAAGCGACTCTTTCAGTGAATGGGAGACAATGAGACTGGTAATGCCTGAGATACAAATCTAGGTAATAAGCTTTACATCTTGCTGTAATGCAGAACATTTTGAATGAATACACCCACCTCTCGTGCATTTTCAAAGTCGCACGGTTTTTGAGAGATACAGCAAGTTCTAAACATTCCGTCATCCAGTCAAACTGCATTAATGCAGTAAAGCTGTTTTTTGTGGTGAAGGCGTGCACTACAAACTGTATAGACTACAAAGTTCTTTGTTTTTCCGTATAAAAATGCAGCTACTGATTTGTTGTCTTGTTGACATGAACTCTAATAAGTTTGATTTGTGGATTCATATGTGCAAAAAACTATCTGCTCAGGCTTTTCACTGTGATGTTTTCTGTTTGATTTGTGCACACGGGAATGGGAATAGATGTTAAAGCAATTGGTATTAACACAATCATTTATTCTGTTTATCAATCTAATTTATGGATTCAATTAAAGCTCAATATGCACTAAAAATTCTAATACAATAAAAAGTGTGAAGCATCATAACTACGTGATGTGATGTTGCATAAAAGACATGCAAATAATCTCTTGACAGTCTGAAACCTTTTGATTTGGGATTCTTACAAACTCTTGTTTTATTGTGTTTACATGCAATTTTAATCCGACCGATCACTCATGGCCTGTGACTGCTCCACTGTCAATTGGGTGCTTGATCTTGTATGTGTAGTTGCATCTTTTCTCTTTTGTGCCTTGTTTCCCTAGCAACGGCCACAACCAGAAAGTGCACATGCATATGGTGGACCTGATGAGCTCCATTATCTGCGAGGGAGACACTGTGTCGCAGGAGCTGTTGGACACGGTTCTCGTCAACCTGGTGCCCGCACACAAGGTCTGTACGGCGCACGAGTCCATTCTCATGAAGGACGGAACCAAGCAAAATGTCTGTGTCGGTTTAGTGAGAAGAAAGCGTTTTACACACAAGGTCAAGCATGAGGGGGGATGAACAATAGTCTGCATAGTTAAGGGACAACTTGAACTGAGTGGGTCATTCGGGAGAGTTGAGATCCATATCCTGTAATTCAGTGAGACCCCTGCAGGCGGCACGGGAGAAAGCAAGTAAAAGCTTGGTGCAAAAAGAATGTGTGAACATCTGTGTCTGCTAATGGACCTCCAGGGTAAAGAAGAAGAAATGATGAACAACACCCTTGGTTTTTTTTGGGGGGGGGGGGTTTTTGCAATCTGTGCTGCTTTTGTCACCTCAACTTGTGTCTCGTTTAGTTGAATCTGCTCTTTTTAATAAAGCGTACTCTCTCTTTCTGTTTAGAATTTGAACAAGCAAGCGTACGACCTGGCCAAAGCCCTGCTGAAGAGGACAGCGCAGGCTATTGAACCTTATATCACCAACGTAAGGCGGAATCTTTGATCCCACTTGAATAGAAGTTTGTCTTCGCGTTTATGATCTGCAGTGTAATATTCACATTTTATCGACTGAAGCAAACCCTGGCGTTGCGCACTGAATATTGGTTTTATGGCGAGGCTCTCGGAGGCGGATTGCAGCCGACCTTATGCGATTGTGAAGATACTGTATGGCTGAAAAACATGCATAGACTGTTCTGCCAGAGGGTTCCATACTGAGCAGAGGCATCCTTGAATGAAAATAAATTCCTCTCGGCTCCACTGAAGTCACCCTATGCCTTCACCTTTCACCTCAGAGAGGGTGTTGAATATAAGTACTTCACAAAGGCTGCAGCACCAATTTTTTTTTTTCCTGAGAAAACAAAAAGGAGAAATGTAGTTGTTTCTATAAATGTATCTGTAACCTTTCTCCTTTTCCACCGTCTTCGACAGTTTTTCAACCAGGTGCTGATGTTGGGAAAGACGTCTGTCAGCGATCTGTCTGAACACGTTTTTGATCTCATCCTGGAGCTTTATAACATCGACAGCCACCTGCTGCTCTCCGTGTTGCCACAGCTGGAGTTTAAGCTCAAGGTATCGGAAAGCGGCGTCTGCTTTAATTAAAACGTTCAATCGACTTCTGTGTGTTTTTCAGATGAGATGTTTACCGAGCGCAAGTAAATGAGCCGTTAAGTGTCTTACAACTGCCACGTCGTTTGTGTGGCGGTTTTGCAGCGCTCCCTTTACTGCATTTCATCAGGACATTTGACACAATGGCAATCAGATCTTTTCTTTTATTTATTGTGTAATTGGGAGCAGTTGTAGTTAAGGATGCAGCTGCAATGTTAATAATGATGCGATACATTTCCTACATACACGGGGGGAAAAAAAAACCCTGAATTGTCTGACCCATTACCCACATTTTTACTCTCTCTGCAGGTTTGTTGATTCATATTAGAATGATAAAGCAGTGAGCCAGTCAGCATAATGTTGCCTCTGCAGTGTCTCATAAAGGCATCCCGCTGATGGATAACGCTCATTAACTGTTCCTAGGGAGTGTAGATCACTGCTGTCTCCTCAAAATAATAGCGCCGATAAAATCTCCCCACCACAGACTCCAAACGCACGCATACACACACGCTCTTTCTCCATCTCACACTTTCATCTGTTCCTTTTCCTTGTTTCTTCCCTAACCCCGCTTTTCTCCTTTCATCCCCACGCCCTCTTTCTTCTTACTCCGGCTCCTTTTGTCCCTCGCTTCTCGTTGCCTCGGTCTGAAACAAGATTAATGCTAAAAGAAAACTGCTACCATAGAGTGTTATGAAGATGGTAATGTTTCCAGTGTAGTTAATGGAAATGACTTTGGCTCCTCCGTCAGTTCGACTCGGCCAGTTTCAGTGTGTCATTTCTCTCTTCTTCTTCTTCTTCTTCTTCTTCTTCTTCTTCTTCTTCTACTCTCCTTTCCGTCTGCAGAGTAATGATAATGATGAGAGGCTGCAGGTGGTGAAGCTTCTGGCGAAGATGTTCGGAGCCAAGGACTCGGAGTTGGCCGCGCAGAACAAACCGCTCTGGCAGTGTTACCTGGGCAGGTGGGTGTTTGTGTCGGAGCCCTGGCATCTGCAAACTTTGAAAAATTAGCTTTTTACTCAGTGTGATACTTTCATGGGGGCTAAGACGGGAATGTCAAATATACAACTGCGTCCGACACAACCATTTCTTTCAATAAAAGGGATGATTTGTTTACTAGAGGTCATACATTTTTTTTTTTTTTTTAATCTTAAATAGGTTAGTGGCCAAAAAACAACTGATTCCATGATGGGAGAGGTCAGGGATTCAGGAAACATTAACATCAAAGCTTTACTGTAAAAAGATGCATCGAAATGGAAGATGTATCTTTGGTCAATTACACTATTTTGCATCAAGTGACCTTAAAGTTACATGTTAAATTGCCTTGTTTCTCTTTCACATCTGTTGAGGGTTGAGAAACGTGTATCTAATTAAAGGTTTATGCTTTTTCTTAATGAGATTGTGTGGAATTGAAGAAATGATTCCATCAGATGATCAACAGGATAAACATTTCACTATTTATTTAGGAGTTTACATATGATATCAATTTAATAATTGACATCATATGCTGTAAGCCCACTTTTTTAGATTTACAGGGCTAAATTAGCATTTGGTGGTGTTTTTAAAGTCTAGGGAACTGAAATGTGCTCCTAAAACCATTAGGACACCCTGAAGTTATATATTTCCTAAATAAAACTACATTATATTCTTACTGCTTTTGCATTTTTTTCCAAAGTGTAAAATGTGAATATCTGTTCGGTACAATTGCTTACAATTTCTACTCTTTTGAACCTTTGGCCAAGAGAGGGATTAAGCAAGGATATCACAGAAAGATCCAAAACTCTCCCGTTTAGTGTGTCATTTCAGAAACTCCACTTGGTTTAACAAAGCTTCAGCTGAACAGTCTCGCTCACTGAAATAATAGTGGATTTTGTCTGAAGGGACCTGTTATTTGTGACTTTGCATGTAAAATGTGGATTCTTTGTGCCATGGGGCTTGTTTGTTTTCCTCACTTCTTCTTTTTTTTTTTTTTTACACACAGGTTTAATGACATCCACGTGCCTATTCGACTCGAGTGTGTTAAGTTTGCCAGTCATTGTCTCATGAACCACCCAGACCTGGCCAAAGACCTCACAGGTAAACAGGCTGCACTGATTTACTGGGGGAATGTGTTCATACTGATAAATGTATCTGCATGTCGGCCATTGTTGGTAGTGTGGAGATGATTTGCCTCCATGCAGAGATGACACCACAACAATATGGAGAACTTCTTGAACTGGGAAGCAGTTGTCTGTAGTACAAGTCGGTGGACTCATCCTGTCACAAACCCCCCCCACATTCACTCTTTTCTTTCCCAGAGTACTTGAGGGTCAGATCACATGACCCCGAGGAGGCCATTCGCCATGATGTCATTGTCTCCATTGTAACTGCTGCCAAGAAAGACTTGTCTCTAGTCAATGATGCACTGCTGAACTTCGTAAAGGAAAGGACTCTGGACAAGAGAGTAAGTGGGCTAATGTATTGCGTGTCAACATGCGCCCGCCCAGACACTGTCGCAATGTGCTGTACTAATGTGTGAAGAAGAAAAAAAAAACATTTTTCCTGCGTCAATATAGGTCTAATTTCAGTGCGTTTTGAATTTTACACACGTAAAATAATGCTGATGGTCTTAATTTGATAACACAGATCACGGCTCTCTTCAGGGAAGCAGGCGAGCGCAGTTTGCCTTCACGACAAAATTGGATACACCTGTTTTAATTTTAGACTGCAAGTAATATGGCCACACATCCAAACTATTGAAACTCCACTGAGGAGTTGCATCATCATCATTATTAATATTATTATAGCTGATGGATGATTCTTTTATTTGTCTGGGATGGGTTTTTTTTTTTGTTCGTTTAGTTTTTTTTAACCAAAACATGTAGTCTCTTTACTAATGAAACCATATTTGTATTATTCAATGCAAGACGATCTAAAACTGAAGCACTTGACTGAATTTGTAGCTTTGTTTGTATTGCTGGTTTTTATTATTGTTCTTTACAGTTTATGTACTTTTTAACACCCCCCCCCCCCCCCCCCCCAAAAAAAAAGGCTGATTTCCAGTTGCTGGGTTTCCGCTACTCTTCTTGACAGATAAATGTCTGTTTTTCACTAAAGTTCTTCACAACATTGCACAAAGCTCATTATAAAGGTGGACGATGGTAAACAAAAACCTAAATGAAGACCGTAATCGTCGTGTTTAATCATTTGGAGGGTCGACTGCCAATATGTTATGGAGCGCGCTTGCTTTGCACTGAATATAAGCACAATGAATAATGTGTGATTTGACGTTATTTGACAGTGTTGTGACTTTAGTATAAGAAGCCTAAAAAGTAAAGCAGTTGAAATAGTTATTCAACAGTATTTCCTGTCTTGGCTTGGCAAAAGGTTTGTGCAAATCGAAATGAAAGGTCTTTTCAAAGGATTGAACTTTGAAAACTGATCTGAACAAGCGACAGTTTATCTTCACAACAAAATGATCGTTGTTTTTGTTTTAATGCTGAAACCATGTGATGAACGGTTTAGATGACACAATTTTACGACACTTTGTTTGGTGCCATGTTAAAGTGTAAAATGTGTGTCCCTTTGAAAGACTTTATTATATTATGCTTAATTATATTGTGCTTTATTATATGATATGCTATCAGTTCAGTTTTAGACAAGTTGTTGAAACTATAGTTTTCCTATTATATTTGTAATAACACTGACAACCATGGCCTACGTAAATAATGAAAGGAGGGAAGAAATCCTGACGTTAACAAATGTAAATTGACATATAAGCATAATTTAAACATGTATATATATATATATATATATATATATATATTCCTGTGCATTGTTGTTGTGTCTGAAAATATCCGCTTTCTTTTCCTTTGAAACAAATTTTTCCCTTTCTTGTCAGTGGCGTGTACGTAAGGAGGCTATGATGGGTCTGGCATCGATCTACAGGAAGTACTCGCTGCAGGGCGAAGGAGGGAGGGAGGCCTCTAAACAGATTTCCTGGATCAAAGACAAGCTGCTCCATATCTACTACCAGAACAGCATTGATGACAGGTTTGTGTACATGGGATGTTTCTTTTGGGGGGGAAACTCAAAAGACCCTGATGAATTTGAATGAAGCTTTTAAAACCGGGGTGTCGGTGTAAAGTATTTCAACCTGAATCCACAAAGATACTGATGAGCTTTGCCTGCAGCGTGTCTGCAAGCATCGAGCAAAACACTGCTGCCGGTAATGGAACGGAGATTTGAGCACTTCATTTTGTTTGATGGATTTGTCTTGCGCTGTTGGACGAGCGGCTAAACGCAGATTTATTTCGCAGGCAGCCAGGCAGCCAGCCGCGTCACCTGCCTCACACACCAGCAGTCAAATCAGTTTTCTGAGTCAGAATCCAAAGTGCAGAGACGTTTCTCCAGAGTAATGGACGAATAGATGCCAGCCTGATTGCCTGCAGTCGCCTCGGGGCATCAGAATGTAGAGCAGTTGCAACCGTTTCAGACGAAAGGTGTACTTGGGACTTGTTGGTTGAGCAGCCAGGCGGCCCGCTGCAGCATTGCGTCGCTCGGAGCCCCAAAAATGTGGTTTGTTACTGTTTGTCAACACGAGGAGCCGCCACTGGCTCTCTGGGAGGTTGTTGTAAAGTCATCTTTCTAACTGTTGTCGGGGAAATGTTGCGTATCATTGGGCAAAAACATTGAAGGATCAAAATGTGACACGCAGTGTCTGTGGGAGCACCTCGTCTTTAAATCACTCTGCTGCAGTGGAGCTGCTTGTTGCCAACTGGAAAATCTCTATTATAGCAAACTGTGAATGTGTGTTATTTGCGTGTATGTTAAACATGGCCAGACTGTAAATTCTGCTTGCACAACAAACTCAAATCTCTTGACATTTCCACTCCTGTTACATGCACAAATGTCGTGTTTTGATTTGAATGACATTTGATGTCATGTCCGCACTGAACGCAAATCATCCTGTTATAAAAGTAGTGTTCATTCTTTGGCCTGCAGACAGTCACATCAATTTCAAATCGCCAATTAAATGAAAAGCAAACACAATTTAAATGTTTACACTATACTTTCAGGTTGCTGGTCGAGCGTGTTTTTGCTCAGTACATGGTTCCTCACAACCTGGAGACCACCGAGAGGATGAAGTGTCTTTACTACCTGTACGCCACCCTGGACACAAATGCTGTCAAGTAAGTGTTTTTCATGTGGTCTTTAGCAGTAAGTTGCAGCTTGTCTCTCTTATTTTACCGCTAAGATGTCCTTTAATCGCGACGTCTCTTTCTCACAGGGCTTTAAACGAGATGTGGAAGTGCCAGAATCTGTTGAGGCATCACGTAAAAGATCTGCTGGACCTGGTCAAGAAACCCAAGGTTGGCCATGAAAGCTTCCAGCAGATGGATGAATTACTGAAAAATTGCTTCTTCTTTTTTTTAATCCCACTCATCTGCTTTGTGTTTCTCACAGTCTGAAGCATCAACCAAGGCTGTGTTTGCCAAAGTTATGGTGATCACAAGTAAGACCCCCCCCCCCTCTCTTAAAGAAGCAGTTGGTGGAATTTAATATTAGTAAATAGAATTAAGACATACGCCATATCCGCATGCCAGTGCTATCTAATATTGATGTGTGCTTGTGTAGAGAACCTGCCAGACCCGGGCAAGGCTCAGGACTTTGTGAAGAAGCTGTCTCAGGTCCTCGACGACGACGAGCGGATCAGAGATCAGCTGGAAACGTTGGTCAGCCCGTCATGTTCCTGCAAGCAGGCGGAAGTCTGCGTGGTGAGTGCCGAGACGTGGAGTGTCCTCTAATCGGTGCCGTCGTGTTGTCTCAGTCAGAGCTGGACCGATATGTCGAGTTCAACTCGAGGAAAAACTGGGCTTATCTTTATATTAGTCGCAGGGAAACAAATTGGTACAACGTTGGTTTGTTTACAAATCGTGGCTTTTTATTTATTGTTGTCTGGAGCTGTTTAGAACCAGTCGTGTTTAGTTGTAGCAGCGAGATTTACTGATGTAATATTAGTGGACCAGATCAGTGTATTCAAAGCAGCTCCGAGGGGCTATGAACCATTTATGTGAACATTTAAAAAAGACTGCAGTTGAGCTGCTTCTGAGTCAAAGAAAAAAGGCCTTCATACTTAAAAAATAAAAAATTAGGCTTATTGTGGCTTCAATTAACACTGAGCAAATAAATCAAAGATTTAAAATCTTATGTGTAAGATTTCACATCACAGTCATCAGGCAGTTTGTATTTTCTCTTTGAGTAAGCTGTCACAAGATTGACACATTTTTATCTCAAAACAAAATGTGGTTCAACTCAAAATCATATTTATTCACAACTATTATGCAGTTCATTTTATTTCAGGGTCCTGCTGCTCACCTCGCTGCATAAAACTCAATATAAAATTTCACCAAGTGACAGTGTCTAAACTTGGGATGTAACTTTTAATAGCTGTTTCCAAAAGTCGGTGTATTTAACTGTGCTTTACTCTTACACTCCAACATCGGACTTAGAGTCTTAGAGTCTCTGGGAACGTTCCTTTCGATTCTCCACATCCTGATCACACAACAAACAGCCACGTGGAAAGCTTCAGGGTTTTTTTTTTTTGTGTGTCCTGTCCGGCAGGCTTAAAGTCTTCAGTGAGACGGATCAGAGTACCAAAACACTTTGCATTTTTCAAAGGAAGGGTCAGACAGACGCTTCCTGTTGTGGACCTAATTGATTTTTTTTCCTATTGATTTATTGGCCAGGCCACCGGACTGCTGCGGAAAGAAAGGGACAAGAAGCGTATAAAGGACAAAAACAACAGCAGCAGTGACAACAGTGAAATGTGGAATGCTTTGATGAACAGCAGCAGACTTAACGAATGTCAAAGTGCTTTAATGTCAATTCTGCTGTACATGCAAGACAGTGGAATCCAATTTCTGTCTCGCTTGCCCATACGGCACCGCAAATGAAATATAGGAAATAGTAGCTCAAATATATTTCTTAAAATAGGTTAAAAATAAGAAAATTGAGAATATATGAGCAAGAAAAAGAGTGCAACTCGACGTTAAAATAGAAGTTAAAAAAAAACCTGAAATGTGTGCTATGCAACATAGCCTCAGAATAAGCTGTAATTTGCCCTGTGATGCGTGAAACGCTGAGTTATAAAATAAAATTTAAAAAAAACTTCTCTACGCATGCAAATCTATAGATTAATTTATCTTCCCAATGACCTGCTTCTTCATGCATCATATACTAAGGTTGTAGTAAATTACACTCAATCCATTATAAAGCCGCTGAATAAATAATCTCCACAGTGGAGTCTAAGGATCACTAAAAGTGTCTTAATAGATACGCTCTGTATTGTTAACTCGTAATTAATCCTGCGAGATGATGGCGCTTTTATTCTGTTATTTATGTCGGTGTACGTTCTGTGCTCATCACCTTCTCAGCGAGACATCACTAAGAAACTGGGCAGCCCCAAACAGCCCAGCAATCCCTTCCTGGAGATGGTGAAGTTCCTGCTGGAGCGGATCGCTCCGGTGCACATCGACACCGAGTCCATCAGGTCCGTGCGTTTAAAATACAAGCGCCAGTAATGTTTTACAAACACACAATTCTGCCATGATTTAACACTTCTTTTTCCACTCTCAATCAGTGCTTTGATAAAGCAGGTGAACAAATCTATCGATGGAACCGCTGACGATGAGGAGGAGGGCGTTCCCACTGAAGAGGCCATCAGAGCCGGACTGGAATTACTGAAGGTAAAAAATAAAAATTCAGAGTGAACAGCAGCAGGAAATGACATGTGACAGCTTCTAAACACTGCTGTAATCAGTTGATTAACTATGTTTTTGTTCTGGCGGAGTGAATTTTAAGAATGGCAGATATTAATATTTGGTTGCCGACAATGTCTCTCCTGCTGTTTTGTCCCAGTACGCTGCTGTTATCGCAGCTTCTGTAAATACGTTTGACAGATCTCTCAAATCTTCACTGATTTTGTGCTTCGGTGATTATTTTAAGTTGGGTTTTTTGTTTTGTTTGTCCCCCTCCCCCCCACCAGGTGCTGTCGTTCACACACCCGGTGTCGTTCCACTCCGCAGAGACATTCGAGTCTCTGCTGGGCTGTCTGAAGATGGACGACGAGAAGGTGGCCGAGGCGGCGCTGCAGATCTTCAAGAACACCGGCAGCAAGTTGGAGGAGAGTTTCCCACACATCAAATCGTACGTCTCCCTTCTCGGTCCCGTGTGGATCATTGTATTGTCTGGAACACGTACCGGGATTAAAAACATGAGGCTTTCTGCCGCCGGTTGATGATTTTTCTCCTCTTGGTTTCCCTCGCCAGTGTTTTACTGCCGGTCCTGCAGGCCAAAGCCAAGAGAGGCCCTCCTCGCCAGGCGAAGTACGCCATCCACTGCATCAACGCCATGTTCAGCAACAGGGACACACACTTTGCCCAGATCTTTGAGGTCAGTCAGTCCAGTCTTTCTGAACTCCTACGGGCGGAAACCATTCTCCAAACAGCAGTTCCCAGTCAATTTGTCAGATTTCTGGATTAAAAGCATTGAAATGTTTTGTTTTTGTTTGTTCCCAAGCCCCTGCACAAAGGCCTGGACCCTGCAAACCTGGAGCAGCTCATCACTCCTTTGACCACCCTGGGTCATCTCGCCCAGCTGGCCCCAGAACAGTTCGCAGCGCCGCTCAAATCTCTCGTCGCCAACTTTATCGTGAAGGACCTGCTCATGAACGACAGGGTGCGCATGCACACAGTGAATGGAGCGTTGGGGGGGGGGGGGTTCATGTTCAGAACATGTTTACCTTCTCTAATGAGATGAGAGACAAAGAGCGGCTGGACTCTTTGTTCATGCAGCGTCAGATTATGAGTGTACATAATGCCAAATATCAAAAAAGGAAGGAAATGAAGCT
Organism: Blennius ocellaris; assembly: GCF_963422515.1. Lineage (NCBI taxonomy): Eukaryota > Metazoa > Chordata > Actinopteri > Blenniiformes > Blenniidae > Blennius > Blennius ocellaris. Next base: position 12,870,237 of record NC_137663.1, read on the forward strand.
CAGCCAGCAGAAACTTATATATCATTCTACAGCAGAATCAAATGTCCATCAGGTCACTAACTATAAAAACATTGTAACCAATGCTTTGTGTGGTAATTGTGTAGTAGAACACTACATTTGCCCTGCCGTACTCTGTCTATTATGCAGCTGCTACGATACACACTTGACTTTGTCGATTCCAGCCACAGAAGCTTCATCATTCAAGTGATAAAGGGGGTGCGGACACTGATGTCTGCAACAGTTCTGCTCCGACATTTTTGTTTTTGAAATGGCAACAATGTGAAATGTAATAATTGGTATAGTATGAAGGTATGTTTGAAATGAAGTTGCCTCATTGAGTCATTGATCTTTTCAGATTCCCGGCAAGAAGACGACTAAACTCTGGGTTCCCGATGAGGAAGTGTCCCCAGAGACTCAAGCCAAGGTATTATTATTACTCATAGTAGTAGTAGCATTTTTTTTAATATACAAAGTGTTCAGGTACATTCTGCGCACATCAAAGTAAGATCAGACTTTTTCACGCTTGCTTTCTTCTCCCTTCAGATCCAGGGAATTAAGCTGATGGTGCGGTGGTTGTTAGGAGTGAAGAACAACCAGAGCAAGTCGGGTAACTCCACCTTGAGGATGCTGACGGCGATCCTACACAGCGACGGCGACTTAACGGAACAGGGCAGGATGGGGTAAGTTCAAAAACACCCGAGAAAAGTCCTGTTTTCAGACTCTCGTCTTGCGATTTTCACTGAAGCGCTGAATTTTAATGGGCATCTCGGGGGGGGGGGGGGGGGGAGGTCGAGCTCCAACAATGAGCGTATTTCTCGATAATTAACGAGTCTGTTTGTTTACTCCCGTCTTCCAGTAAACCTGACATGTCGAGGCTGCGGCTGGCGGCAGCGTGCGCTCTGCTGAAGCTGGCTCAGGAGCCCTGCTACCACGAAATCATCACATTGGAGCAATATCAGCTGTGTGCGCTCGTCATCAATGTAGGAAGCACGACAAGTCTTCGTCCGGTCTCCTGCTCTCACTGTTTTCCTCCCGTCGTCATCGTTTCTGCCTCTCTGCTGCTCCATGTAGGACGAGTGCTATCAGGTGCGCCAGTGCTTTTCCCAGAAGCTCCACCGAGGCCTGTGCCGCCTCCGCCTGCCGCTGGAATACATGGCCGTGTTTGCTTTGTGTGCCAAGGACCCCGTGAAGGAGAGGAGGGCTCACGCTCGCCAGTGTCTGGTGAAAAACGTCAACATACGCAGAGAGTACCTCAAACAGCATGCAGCCATCAGCGGTAAAGAGCCTGATAGTTTTTCTGTTTGGTTTTTTTCTCTGTTATAATTCAGAAGGGCTTCCTGAACAACTGCCAATGTGGTTTTTGGCAAAATGCTGAATGACAGACCATGTAAAGCCTATTGGGATTACTCAAGACCGTTCAGCAATATTAATTTAAAGCCACAAGGCCAGTGTGAAGGCTTGGTGTGTCGTTAGGAGAGTTAAAATCCCAGGGTTTTCTGATTAGGGCCTCGTCTCGCCCCAAACATCTCGCATGGCTGCCGTTACTATTGATGGACGATTGTTATTTATCACAGACACTAATCAGCCTGTAAAATGTGCCACATGAGTTAAGTTGAATTGTTTGACGCAACACTGAAATCAAAAGCTTTTCTGTTTTTGTGACCGACCTCTGCATCCTTCTATCCTTCTGTCAATGCCAACAGACAAGCTCTTCTCTCTGCTGCCGGAGTACGTGGTGCCCTACGCCATCCACCTTCTGGCTCATGACCCAGACTATGTGAAAGTTCAGGATATTGAGCAGCTCAAAGAAATTAAAGAGTAAGTAATGGGGGGGTGGCAAATCATGCTTAAAATTCAGTCTATGTTGGGAAAGTACACCCTGATGTGTTTTCTGACTTTCAAGAAGGGTCAGTTGGTTTTGTTGGCTATAAAAACTAAACCTAGAATAATATTGGCCTTTTTTTTTTTTGGTTTGAGAGCGCTCAGTGTTTGTACAGTTTTATTAGTCCCGTTACTCCTAAACGACATCTGCACCCTCCAAAGAATTTAAGGGACAATCTCCAGGAACATAAAAAGAAGCCGTTAGAAAATGTCTCTAATGGAAGGTCCTGTGTTGATACCGAGCCTGTTTGTCTTCGCCAGGGCTCTGTGGTTCGTCCTTGAGATCATCATGGCCAAGAACGAGAACAACAGCCACGCCTTCATTAGAAAAATGGTGGAAAACATCAAACAGACAAAAGACGCCCAGGCTCCCAGTGACTCCAAAACTAACGAGGTGCCCGACACGCGACCAGGCGGAATTAATTCACCACCTCTTAACTGACATTGACAGTTTTCCCGCGTGTTTTGTTTTGGTCCCGTGCAGAAACTCTACACGGTGTGTGACGTAGCCATGAACATTATCATGTCGAAGAGCACCACCTACAGCCTGGAGTCCCCGAAAGACCCCGTAGTGCCGTCACGCTTCTTCACCAAACCAGACAAGGTCAGTGTGTGAATCGTTGAGGGCATTGTATTCGGCGCGACGAAGCTCTCTGACGATGGATCACCGTCTGTTTTCAGAATTTCAGCAACACGAAAAATTACCTCCCTCCAGAGATGAAGGTTTTCTTCACGCCAGGAAAGGTGAATTTAACTTAAAACTCCCAAGTTGCATGGGCCGTCTTAAGTGTCTTATGCTCTGACTGGAGAAACACAAAACTGACCTGGTCACTCCGTCCTCCTCCTCCTCCTCCTCCGCCAGCCGAAATCCGCCAACGTGCTGGGTGCAGTGAACAAGCCGCTGTCGACGGCGGGCAAACAGCTCCAGAGTAAAGCTTCTCGGATGGAGACGGCCAGTAACGACGACTCCAACTCCAACCCAGGCTCTCCGCAACGCAGCAAGACCAGGTATTGGAGAATAAAGAAAACGCCTTTTTGTACGGCGAGTCCACTTCCTCCAGCCCCAGACGCTGCTGTTCTCTTATCAGTGAACCCACAGAGCCTCAAAGCACATTAAACTAAGATGTTTATTGATATTTACTCATCCAGAATGAATGTTTTTTTGTTGTTGTTTTTTTTTCTTCTATTTTCTCGTCACCTGCTGCACCTTGAATGTTTATTCTGTTCGTGTCTAAAATATTCACAATATCAGGCTCGACAGCACGGAAATGGATCACAGCGAGAACGAGGACATCAGCTTCAAGATCGCGGACAGCGTCGACAAGGTAACAAATCGTCCTCCGGGCTGATCAAACTGATATCTGTGACTGTTGGAGCTTCTCTGCAGCGTCCCGACCCTCGTAAAGCGGCCCCCTTGTGGGCAATAAAGTCTTCATCGTATCCGTTTTTCACTGGAAATTTCCTCTTGTCTCCTTTGTGAATCAATGTAGTCTAAACTTCAGTAGTATTTGAAAGTAATGTCATTCCTCAGCGTGGATATATACACCGAACGTTGCAATTTATAATGGCTTCATAGTTTGGAGAACTTGCTTTCATCTCTTCTGAAGCATCGTTGCGCAAATAAACTGCGACAATACCTGAGATGACACAGAAGCCGCGAACACGTCGAAAACGCCGCGTTGCTGCGATCCAGTCGAGTGCCGCCTGTAATAAATATCAGAGTCTCTGTGTTTGGATTCGACTGTGCAAACAACCTGCTGGATTTCAGTCAAGACACTGTGTGCAAGCACAAGCTGTGTAAACTACAATAAATGGCGGCTTGGGGCACATATAGGAAAGTCTGTTTTGTTGAATGGGAATTACACAGGTAACAACGTCAACGGCTGCTTTTAGTCACAGTCAGGGTTTGTCTGTCGGACGTCTTTGAAATAGGAGAGTTATTTTATATTCAATATTTGAGGATTGAGGCTTCAATGATGCTCTACATTAATATTCTGGGGTCCGTCATGCAGCTCAAAGTTAGTCCACAAAACAGCTCAAACCTTAAGGAAAATATCAAAAGATTAACAAATAAGAATTTTTTTTCAAAATAAAATAAATGCCACAAAGTGGTTTAAACTTGGCTCCTTTCAGAAATCAATTAGAAATGCACCTTATACTCAGAAGGTAAAAATGCATGAATGAAACGTGAATAACAGCTTCTAACTTGCGTTACAATTTCTGAAACTGCGGATGACGTTTGTGTTTGTTTTGGATTTTGGGGATATAAAGTATTTAAACTACTTTGGGTTTCAGGCTTGGTTTTTCATCGGTGGGTATCTTTAAAAGAAAAAAAAAGTCACATCACATCTTTTGTGCATAAGATTTGTAAAGTTTTGACAGTCGTGTTCATAGTGGGGCTGATTTAAGCAATTTTATAAAAATGGCTGAAGTTTGGTTGATCTCCAGATATTTGACACTGCCGAACGTCCGCTTCTCGTTTTCATCTGCATTTCCCGCCGTACAGGAGATTGAAAAGCCGCGCGGGCGCAAACGAGGCGTGGCCTCCACCGACGACCAGGAGAGCAAGCCGAAGCGCGGCCGCAAGAAGGCGGCGGCCAACGCGACCGCCGCGGCCGAGCCGGAGGACCAATGGGACGAGGACACCCGGCCGGAGGACGAGCAGAACAGCCCTCCCAAGAAAGGACGCCGAGGCAGGCCCCCCAAGGCCGCCGCCGCCACCGCCGCCAGCCAGGAAACCCCCGCCAAGGGCAGGAGAGGGCGCAAGAAGGCGGCTCCCCCGCCGGAGGACGAGGAGGAGGAGGAGGAGGAGGAAGAGGAGCGGGCCGAGGAGGAAGCAGCGGAGGACGAAGAGGAGGAGGACGACAGGAGCAGTGAAAACCTGGAGGTGAAGCCCAAAGGAGGGCGGCAAGCCAGGGCGCCACGGCGATCACAGGGGTGAGAGAAACGATACCCAGCACGGAGTCGGCCATGGTTTCTGTCAGCGAGGATCGAGCCCGAAACCGTTTGTGCTTTGCTCCACAGCGCCGAGTCAGCGGAATCCACGCCGCAGAAGAGGAGAGGACGTCCACCCAAATCAGCTCAGCCGGCCGCCAAGAAACCAGCGTAAGATCCTCAAACATTTCCAGGCTATCAATGGCCGATTATCTTTCTAAAGTGAATGTGCGATCACACACTTTGTTCACGACTCGCTCCAGCACATCGCGAAGGAAATGAACCTAATTTAAAAAAAATAAAAGCGTGTGAAACCAGGATGTGGCGTTCGGCCTCCGGAGGAGTGGATCCGCTCCCTCTTGTGTTTTGACGTCGTGACATCCAGTGTGTCTCGGCTCCGTTTTCCAGGCGCGGCGGGCGAACAAAGGCGGCCGCCGCCAAAGAGGACTCCGAGGACGAGGGTGAAGAGGAGGAGGAGGAGGAGGAGCAGGAAGAGGAGCCCACACCGAAGGTAAAAAGCCCAGTGCCAATCCTAACGACTTTGAATAAATCGAAGCTTTCCTTTTAAGTTTCTTTTTCCCCGCTCGTAGGGTCGCAAGAAGGCTGGAGGGCGAAGAAGATGAGCTAAATGAAAAGAATTTTTAAAAAGAGGAGGATTTAAAAAAAATAAAATAAAAAGACGCACGTCTCCTCTGAAGCGATGGAGGAATGACGCAGGAAAGAAAATATGAAACGTGGACATTGAACTTTTTAAATTTTTCATATGCCGACGCTCCTACTGTTACATCAACCTCCACACACACATTGACCAGGTGCGCACTACGTCAGTACATCCTCCACTGTGGCTTGTTGCTTTGTGTTGCATTGTGATGATGTTTGCCACATTAAGTAGAAAAGGATTTTAAAAGAAAATGAGAAGAAGAGAAGAAAAAAAAAACGGTTCCTCTTGTAAATAGTCTCTCCCGTCTGTTCCATGTTCTGTTGTTGTGTTTGATTGGGGGGGGGGGGGGAGGAGGGGGGGGGTGGTGCTGTGAAGCCTTTACCCACTGATATTATTAAAGTGCTCCCATAAAGCAATATTGCTTATCAAATCTCACTCTGTGTCCTACTTTTAAAGAAAGAGATTAACCACGACTTTTTGTGACGACGTGTTGTTTTTACATTAAAGAAACCATGTTTTATGTTTACAGTTCTGTATATTTTTCTTTTTCTTTTTTTTTTTTTTTTTTTTACACCATGTATTGAAAAACCTTTAAAAAGAAAAAAAAAAAACCCACACGATGTCAGAAACCTGTTCAAATGTAGAGTTACTGCAGGAAGTGATTGTAGTTGGTGTTTCTTCAGTTTTTTGGGGGTTTGTACGTACTGGTAGAAGGAAGTGGTGTCGCTTCACATCCACCCACTCAGATCCTCCGTTGTATCAATATAATTCTCTATAAAACCTGAAATACTCGATTCCTCTTCATTTTGCTCCAAAGTCTGGGAAGAAGTGGTTCGTTGGGAGTTTTTTGGGGGGAATTTTTTTTGCTTCCAACATGCGAAGCTGTGATGCTTAAATGAAATCGTATTTATGCAAATAAAGGAGTCACTGTTCGAATTAAACAGAAAATGTGCAAAAGCTAACACCAAAAAGTCGTCTTGGTGAAAGAAAACTGACATGTTTCTTATGTTAATGCAACACGCCTCCTCACTGGTAAGGGTGCAGGTTTTCACTGCAGAGCTATGTTGCATTATAATAAGAAATCTTAAACGTTTTAATTAAAATAATTGAATAATTGTGGTGGAGTCAAATGAAGGGCGGGGGGGGGGGGGGGCGTCTGTTCTCTGTTTCTGTTCAACCTTCTGATGACTCTCTAAAACCACTGGTCACTTCTGTCTGAGGCCATCGACCATTTATTGGTCGATTCAAACACCTGCTGTGAATTTTGACGTTTCACCTGAAAGGCTGAATAGCTAAGGGTTTTTTTTGTGTGCATTGTGTGTGTCTTTGTTAGTTCTATAATGTGTTCAGGACTTGTCGTATAGAAGACAGATGAATCATTATGATCCATTATCTACTTCGATTTGTCTCGTTACTCTGCAGCAGACCACAGAGAGTCCAGAACCCTGCTAATACACACTGGCTATCAACAGCTTGTCCAGTATTTGTCAGGAGGATACCATGTTGTGTGTCGCATTGTGCACATTCACACACACACACACACACACACACACACATACAGTCTGGTCACTGTTTGTGCTCCCAGGCTTGCCACGCATCAATAGATGGAGTTCTTCCTGCTGTGGGTGACTCTCGCTGGACTCTACACTGCTCACGCACACATTCACTTCAGGTTTGAACTTTCCAGCTCTGCTGAACCGTGACCACAACCCGATTGCTGTTAAGATGCAAGTCAATGCCTTTTCCACTGAGACTCCCTAAACGGGCGCATTTATTTAGTTGTGATTTCTGAACTAAGTGTGCAGCTCTCTTTAAAAGATCTGCACACATTAGATCAGAATAAATAATAAAAAATTAAAAAAAGCTTATTTTAATGAGCTGTATGATGGTCTGACATTTCCTCTTTCAAAGATGAGAACTTTATCTGTTTCTAAACTGCTCGACTTCAAACTATTTTTCAAAAGCTGTTAATGCTGTCGGCACTTGACTATATCTGATTTGAGTCAGTGTTTCTGCGATGTGTGGAGTTTGCATGTTCTCCCTTTGTGCTCAGAGGTTTTGTCTTTACGGTGGCTTGCAAAAGTAGCCTGTTCCTTACTCTTGAACTTTTTCACATTTTGTCACATTGAAACAAATGTAAAAGTGTATTATTGGGATTTTAAAGTGATAGGCCAACACAACAGGCCACATAACTGAAGTATTGTGAAGTAAAAAGCTCAAATGACACGGCTGATGATGCACACACACACACACACACACTTCCCCTGATACTCGTTCAGATTCTGCACTTATGGTGATAACCAGCAATGAGTTTCCTAGCAACCGAGCAGGAAGATATGGAAGCGGTGTGATTTGGCTTTAAGCAGGATGGACTGAGCCTTCTGTTTGCATCTGCAACCCCCCCCCCCCCCCCCCCCCCCCCCCCCCCCCCCCCAACACCACCACCCCCTGCCTGCACCTGATTCTGAATCCAAAGAGAAATGTCCATGAGTTGTCTGTTATGAGATTATCTGACAGCTGAGGATGTATGGTAATGGTGCTGGTACTGAGATCAGATTAAGATTGTTTGCACCTGTGTCCTTTTCATTTTTACATAATTTGTTTAGGTTGAAGAACAACACACATTTTAAAAACGAAACTGTCTTGATTCGACTTGGTGTAATTAGTCATTAATGCGCCCTCGCTGAGCAATAGGTGGGTCATTGGGGCTCTCGCCATCCTGCTGTGCCCTCGTGCGTCAGGTGCTTTGGTAATAATTGACAGGTTTGGAGAGGTGGTGGCTTCACAGCTGGCTGGCTGGCTGGCTGGCTGGCTGCACTCCTCGGTCCTCTTATTCAGACACTGGAAACCAACAAGCATGGTCAAGCTTAAAGAAAACTAGACAAACCGGCATCATGATCGGCGTGCGCGCCCTCCTGACCTTCCTCGCCCTCAGCTCCGCTGCAGCGAAGCCCAACGCGGGTCTGAAGACGTGGAGGCGCTTCAGCAAGCTTCCCTACCCCGGAGACGAGGCTTTCCTCTACGATACCTTCCCCAAGGACTTCATCTGGGCCGTGGGCACGGCGGCGTACCAGGTGGAGGGCGCGTTTGAGAAGGACGGCAAGGGGCTCTCCATTTGGGACACTTTTACGCGCGGCGGGAACCGGATGGCCAAAGGGGACGTGGGCAGCGACAGCTACCACAACTTCCGCGCCGACATCCGAGCCATCCAGCAACTTAAGGTCACTCACTACCGGTTCTCCCTGTCCTGGTCCAGGATCTTTCCCAACGGGACCCGCGGCAGCTGCAACGAGATCGGCACCAACTACTACCGGACGCTCATCAGGCGGCTGAAGGAGGTCGGCGTCCAGCCAGTGGTCACCCTGTACCACTGGGACCTGCCCGACCACCTGCAGCAGACCCTGGGCGGCTGGAGCAACCCCGAGCTGGTGGCCATCTTCAGGGATTACGCGGATTTCTGCTTCCAGACGTTCGGGGATGACGTGAAGTTCTGGATCACCATCGACAATCCGTTCGTGGTGGCGCGCCACGGCTACGGCACCGGTTTGGTGGCCCCGGGAATCAAGAGTGACCCTGACCTCCCGTTAAGGGTGGGACACAACTTGATCAAGGTGCGTGGAATGTTACGCACCGTCTCCCTTTTCATTCGTCCCGTTGTAGGAGTTTAGATTTGATATAAATTGATTTGTTCTACTTTTACGGTTTAATTCTGAAATGAATTCATCTTGTTAAAGTTGAATTATTATCTGTAATTTCATTGATCAAAGTTACAAAGTGATTCAAAACCTGCTTTACCAAATAGTAGAATATGATATTATTACTAATCAATTATACTTTATCCTCTTGGAGAAATTCCTTTCCCCCACATTGACTCACCCTGTTTCTAGAATGTGGAGGTGCAGCACATTGAGGCCCTCCAGGGTGCCAATGGGGGGGAGAAGGGATCAGGGAGCCACATCAGCTGTGGGACTCAAAACCCGTTCACAAGTCTGCTTCTCTAACATCTGGACCAGTGTTTTTCAACCACTGTGCCGCGGCACACTGGTGTTCCGCGAGATATAGTCAGATGTGCCGTGGGAAATGATCCAATTTCACATTTTCTCTAAGAAAACATTTACTCCCACAGCCGCTTTCAGCCTTGAGAGCAAGCGTGTATAAATACTGTGGCGAGCACCACGTAACAATTGCTCTGAGTCGAAATTCTGTTCTACCAGCTGAACACCAGAGGCTTTTATTTTGACATGAACATACGCAACTGGAACTTCATAACAGGATGAGACTTCACACAACACATTTCTCACTAATGGTTGCACACCAACGTCCAACAAACCAAACCAAACTGGACGAAATAATTAACCATCTGAACCGAGGAACAAAAACACAACACAAGCACAAATCAACACACACAACAATAAAGTAAATCCATGACTTCTACTGTTATTATCTGTTCATTTTTTTTAACCCTTTTTAAGCCTTTTCAAAACTTCGAATTGTTTTATCTCTTAATAAGCTACACCATTATAAAGATTAAGTCATTTGTGAAACTCTCTACACAGAGTACTGATGTTATTGTTAACTAACTTTTCAATGCTTACTTTATACATCAGCTGCCTGAGTCTCTCGTCCCCTGCAGGCTCACGCTGCTGCCTGGCACCTCTACGACCGACGCTACCGGCCCCGGCAGCAGGGCAAGCTGTCCATGGCGCTGGCCTCTCACTGGATCAAGCCCAGCCGCACTCGCCCGGAGAGCCTGAGGGAGTGCCAGTGCTCCCTGGACCACGTCCTGGGCTGGTTCGCTCGGCCGCTGTTCACGGACGGAGACTACCCTCCGTGCATGAAGGCCAGGCTGGGCTCGCGGCTGCCCTCCTTCACCGAGGAGGAAAGGGAGCAGGTGAGGGGGACGGCCGACTTCTTCGCCCTTTCCCACGGAGCGACGCTGAGCTTTCAGTTCGTCAACGACAGCCTGAAGTTTGGGCAGCAGGAGGAGCTGGACCTGAGGATGCTGCTCTACTGGGTCAACGCGGAGTACGACAGGCCGCCCATCTTTGTGGTGCAGAGCGGCTGGTATGTTTCGGTTGGCGCGCACGTCTGCGATGCTCGATCACGGCCTTACCGTGTTTTAACGTTCCATTCTTTAATCTGTTCAGGTATGTCCTGGGAACCACCAAAACAGAAGATCCAAAGCACATGTACTACCTCAAGAGGTTCATCGCAGGAGCACTGAAATGTAAAGTCCACCACAGACCCCCTTCCTACCGGCTCCATCCTCACGGGTTCTCAGTGGCAATATGGGGATCGTTTATTCCCTCCATGTTACTTGTGCGTTTCTCGGCTGACTCCTCTGTCGTCCCATGTGTGTGAACCAGCAATCGTCATAGATGGGGTGAATGTGATCGGGTACACAGCCTGGTCGCTGATAGACGGCTTCGAGTGGCACCGGGAGTATGGGATACGGCGAGGGCTTTATTACATCGACTTCAACACTCCGGACATGAAGAGGGAGCCAAAGACGTCCGCCACCTTTTACAAGTACATCGGATTGAGTTCAAGTCACACAAACTGCTGAACCCTTTACCCCGGGTTAAAATTGGCCAATAACTACTTCACAGCTTCTCCTGACTGGAGGCCTTTCTCTCTCTCTCTCTCTCTCTCTCTCTCTCTCTCTCTCTCTCTCTCTCTCTCTCTCTCTCTTTCCCTTTCTCTTTTCTCATCATTACACACAGAAATGTCATCCATAAGAACGGCTTCCCTGAGCTTCCGGAGAACAGACCGGCACAGGGGGTCTTCCCCTGCGATTTTGCTTGGGGGGTGTCGGCCAACTCCATACAGGTTTGTCCACGTTGGGGTGGATAATTCTGGTAAATAGAATTCATGTTTATTTATGGTGCGAGGGGAGCGTAGGTTGAATATAGATGGAATATATAAGTTACACAATGCTTTCTCAGAATCTCAAGTAAATATTAATCTAATTATTTTTTGGTGGAGATTCCATAGAAAACCTCCTAATATTTATTGTAGTGTGACATTTTCTCTATTTAATCGATGTTTTCTATCAACAACACTTAAAAAAAAACAAAGTTAATTCCATTTGTTGCTATTTTGAGGTCAAATCCTTCATATCTTCTCAGATGATTGTCCCATTATTTAACACGTGCAGTTTTAATGGTGAAAGTCCAGCTAAGAACCAGGCTCCGCACTGGCTCTTCTTTTAATCATAAACCAAATAAACTCACAGTCGACGTGCTTCTAGCTAAACAAGCGCAGGGTCGACCGCTGGGATCGATTTGCCCCATTTGGCCTTTATACCTGCAGTTGTAAGCGTAGTACCTCCCGGGTGCACAAGTGCATGTTTACGCGTGTGTGTTTTCATTTATTTTTCCTCTCGGTTTGCCGCCGCCGCCACCGCTCGTGTCACAGGTGGAGACCACTCCCAGCCAGTTTGCAGACCCCAGTGTTTACCTGTGGAACATCTCCCACAACGGAGAGCTGACGAGGCTGGAGGGCTTCAGTGCTCCTCCTCTACGCCGAAGCCCCCACTGCGCTGACTACGCCACCATCCAACAGCAGGTCTGTTCTTCTGATGCTTTAAAGCAGGGGTGTCAAACATGCGGCCCGGGGGCCAGAACCGGCTCGCCAGAGGATCTAATCTGGCCCGCCATGTGATTTAAAAAAAATAATAATAATTTTAAGGTTTAAATATGAAAACCGACAGAGGCTGGTCTAAAAACACTAGATTGGCAAAAATGACATTGGTCAGAATTTGACCCCCGACAATTGATGCATCTGTGGAGGTCACATGACGCAACACCTTTCACAATAAAACAATGAGTCCAATTTATGTGAAATGATACTTTAGACACGTAAACTCAAAACAATTTCCAGATGATGACAACTTGTTTTAATCCCGAATACGATATCCAGACACAGGTGACTGAGGTTTTTTTTTGCAAATATAATATCATCTAATTTCCTTTAACATGTATATTTCAGATTAGACTGGCAAATTCTTGCAGTTACAAAAGAATCAAAAGAAGGAAAGACTTTGACATTTGTCCATCTCTGCAGTTTAACATGTTACGTTTGACTTGTTCGGCCCTCCAGAGGTCAGATTAGGTTGATGTGGCCCCTCAACTGAAATGAGTTTGACACCCCTGCTTTAAAGTGTCACACACACAAATGTTTCTTCATGCACAACATATCAGACATAGAGCTAAGAAGAGATATCAACTGGCTTTTTTTTTTTAATGTATATTTTATTTATCCCCCGCCCTGGCTGATAGGCCCCGAAGGGGGATCTTGAAACAGTCTCCGTATGTCCGTACATCCGTACGTCCGTCCGTTCGAATGTTTCTACCTATATCTCGGCAACCCCTGGGCTCACAGTGACCAAACTTCACATGTGGATACATCTCAGAGGGGGAAGGGATACTATGGTGACCTTGACCTAATTTGCATATTCAGTAGGTCACAGGGTCACGAAGTGCTTAAAAACACATTTTGGGCTCTGGAGGCCTAGGTTTTTGAGCTAGGGCTCTGAAATTTTATACACACATGATACACACTCCAGGGATAACCTCCAATACACCAAGTGACCTGACCTTGACCTTGAAGATTGGTAGGGTCTGAAGTTTGCTCGTCATGGTTGCACAATACATGTATTTTCATATAAACATTTCTCCTCATTTCTCAGCAGTTCCTGGGCCCACAGTCACCAAACTTCACACATGGACACTCCACCTGGGGAGAAGGGGCACCATGGTGACCATGACCTAATTTGCATATCAGGTCACAGGGTCACTAAGTGCATAAAAACACCTTTTGGGCTCTGGAGACGTATTTTGACATAGCTTATGAAGAAGACCTTTCAGATTCTACATAATTATCTACTAGGACCCATGGAACACCCTCTAGTGTACCAAGTGTGCTGCCTTGGAGCTGCTTTGTGAGAAAATATAAAGCCCTCCGGCGGGGGATTAGCCGAGCAACGGCCTTCTTGTTTTATTGATTATATAATAAGAGGTAAAACACAGTTATTGATCAGGACTACCTGTTCAGAATACTGACCCGCAAGGAGAACACACAAACTCCTCACAAGAGGTTCCCCACGCCACAAAATCTCAACTTTCTGTTTCTCCTTCCAAGGTGAACGAGATCCGGCATGTGGGCGTGAACCACTTCCACTTCTCCCTCAACTGGTCGGCCCTGGTGCCCACCGGTGACGTGGCTCACCCGAACACCACCCTGCTGGGTTACTACCGCTGCTTCACCCGCCAGCTGCAGCGCGCCAACGTCAAACCCGTGGTCACGCTGTGGCATCGCATGCGGCAGCACAGCAGCCTGCCGCCGCCGCTGGACACCGACAACAAGTGGCTGAACAGGTCAGCGACCCGGGGATGCCGTCGGGCTTAATGACATCCCAGGTTTGGAAGTCAACCCTGGGCACAGAACAAATAAATATTCATCTAAAAGCAGTCCGGGTTATCATAATTTATGATGGCTGACAGATCGGTCTGATGTAGCAGCAAACATGTTCGAGGAACGGTTCGTCCTTCTTATGTGCCGGGAGCGAGTCGTTGTCACTCGCAGCCATGTTGCTAGATTAGAGGTTCATTCTAAACCCAGTGACCACGTCCGACCTACTGTACGGCTTCATCCGGCCAGCTCACCGTGTGAAATAGAGGGTCGCCTGTCCATCAAATTCAGGGTGATCTTTACAGACGTGTTTGGACCGTGGGAAATAAAACTGCCACACACACACACACACACAGGAAAAACACACAAACCTCAGAACAGGAAGTCCCCCTTGCCCAGGCTTGACCTGTAATAAACCATTACACTGAACTGCAGTGGTGCAAATCTTCATAAACGTGAGCGTCTGTTTCTCAGGGGAACTCCAGAGGCCTTTGCGGACTACGCCAGACTCTGCTACAGAGAACTCGGCGCTCACGTGAAGATGTGGATCACCCTGAACGAGCCCAACGACGAGATGGTGAGCTACCAGGAGGGCCACCAGATGTTGCGGGCGCACGCCCTGGCCTGGCGGGCTTACGACCGCGAGTTCAGACGCTTACAGGGCGGACAGGTTAGTGCATGTGGCCATGAAGAAGTCATTTTTTTCCCCCCCAAATTTAAAGCTTCTTTCTGCACAAATGGACTCGGTAAAACGGTGAGAGTGTCGCCTCAGGTGTCTCTGGGGCTACACATGGACTGGGTGGAGCCGGCGTTCTCATTCAGCCGCGAGGACGTGGAGCCGGCGAAGAGGGTTTTGGACTTCAGTGTTGGCTGGTTTGCCGAGCCCATCTTTGGCAGCGGGGATTATCCTCTGGGGATGAGGAGCTGGCTGCGGCAGCTCAACTCGCTTGAGTACAAATTCTCTTTTCTTTTCCCACGAATTCACACACATCGGTACTGTCTCTGTGTTGGACAATAAAATCCCTTCTCTTTTAAAGCCCTGATCAACTGGCAACAGTCTACATAGACTGTGTTCATTCTGAATTGGCATCATTTAATTTTTACAGCGCAGCACAAAATATAGCCAGCTCCACTATATTTACATATTTATTTATTATGGCAAAAAAACCCAACCAAAAAACATGCGTTTCTGCAGACTGCCAGTTTTCAACGAGGAGGACAAGCAGCTGGTTAAAGGGACGTACGACTTCTTCGCCATCAGCCACTTCAGCACCAAGCTGGTGACCCACGCCAAAGAGGACTCGTAAGATCAAACTCATTTTTGTGGCGACACGGAGACGGGGAACCAAAAATTCAATTCCTCAAAAATACCCACAGATTTCACAATGTTCCAGGGGTTTTTTGCTCAAAGTCGCCATATTGACACGCATCACTATTCATCCTCTTCCGTGTCTGCAGGTACACCTACACGGCCCTGCTGGAGGTCCAGCACATGGTGGACACGACGTGGATCCTGTCCCCGAGGCCTGTGGTGCCCTGGGGTCTGAGGAAAGCCCTCAACTGGGTAAGAACAGAGAGATCCAAGTCAGAGGGATTTATTTTTTTTGCTATAAAAACGTGATGGATGGGAACTGAAGTTATTCTTGCGCGTGAAAGGTAAAGGAACATTATTCCGATGTGCCCGTATACGTGATGGCGAACGGCGTGCAGGAGGACCCCGCCCGCTTTAAAGACAGCCTGAGGGTTTACTACCTGTACAACTACATCAACGAGGCATTTAAAGGTGAACGCACACACGTACATACAGGAAATGAATACAGATAGATACCGTCATCGGTGAGTTTGAGTGCTCAGCCCTTCACGTGGGGATTAGAGTTCTCCCCCGCCACGGCCTCTTCACAGCTTAATTATTAGACAAGTATTTTGGTCCCTGACCTCCGAATGGACAGCTGACTGAGAGCCCACATATCTGCTGAGATCAACAACAAATGACTGAGTCAAGGTTACTTGCCACTACGTCCCTGTGATTGTAAAGTTTAGTGGGTTAGAGACCTGCCGTGTTGCAGTGTCGTACTATATGGCGTGTCCTCAGTGGCACCAGTTGTGTTTATTTCATTTTTTTTTTCCGTGTTACTCAGTGCAAACACTTCAAATACTGAACTTTAAAAAAAAAAAATTCTGTTCTATTGTGAAAACTGTGAACTCTGCTAAAGAGAACATTTGATTCATGAAAAGTTCAAATAGATTAGTTTTTTTGTTTTCTTATGAGCTAAAATAATACGGAATAAACCGGTTTAATTGTGGGAATCAACTTTCCCACTGTTTCTGTTGATTTTGTTGTTTCTATTCTCTCGGTGTCGCCTCAATCATTAAACATTGTCAGCTCTTCTTAAATGAAATTATACGATTGACCTCTATTTTTGCCTGGTGTTTTTTTTTCTTTTTCTTTCTGTGCACCTCTTATCTCACCTCAGGTCATTATTCAAATTTTATACACTACTTAAAGTAATGATTATTCTTTATTTGGGTTGATTTGTTGTTTACTACCATGAACAAGTGGGCAAGATTTATCAGGATGCTTTTTCACAGTGAGAACACCACCTGTAGAAACTGACGGTTATTGATCAGCATATTGTTTAATCCATCAGGTAACGCTCTAAATCCAATGTGCTCCTCCCTAACGCGTTTCCTGTCCTCCCTGCGAAGCATACACCCTGGACGGCGTGAACCTGAAAGGCTACTTTGCCTACGCGCTGAGCGACCAAAGGGACCCGGAGTTCGGCATGTACGGCCAGGTCCACGAGGAGGTCATCGTCAAGGCCTCGCTGTCCAACTACCGAAACATCATCCAGCACAACGGCTTCCCCATCCAGGGAGCCGCGGCGCAGCAGTGCCCCGTCCTGCTGCAGCCCTGCCCCGGCTGCCACATCCTGGTGAAGAGGCCCGTCGTGGGCTTCCTCACCCTGGTGGGTTCCGGGGTGGTGATCACCCTGGGCCTCATTATTTACTATACAGCCAAAAGACACAAAGAGTGTTACTGATGTGTCTTTTTTTTTTTTTTAAATCAATGACTCTCAGCAGGAGCTGCACTCAGTTGTTGTTTTAGTTATTTTGTGGATTTTATGTTGAACCGTGTCTGACTGGGTCATCCTCGCACTTTAGTTGTTGTAACCGTTATTACATCCTGTGTAAAAACTAGTGTTTAAAAACAAGAAAATGTCCAAATTGATCTTGACCAGCAAAACTACCTTAAAATGTTTCCTCTCTGTCTTGGTGCAGAGAGGTGTATTATTAAATCTAAATATTAATATATATTTGTACAAAACCTGAACAAGTTAAGTTAATTTCAATGTTGTGTCATTTGGAATGAAGCCACCTGGAATTAAATAGTGAATTTTCCAAAAACCACATCCAACTTTTTAATTCCATATTTGTTTCTTTGAATTGTGTTCCAGTAATACGACATATGCTTTGACTTTGAAGTCTTCATTTGAAAATCTGTTGAAAGATCTGAAAGCGTCTCTCCCACATTGTTTATCCTAATCTAATGTGTCGTGTCTGGTGGGCTCAGCTCTTCAGTGAGACGCGTCTGAATTGCCTCGTGGTGCCAAATCCGATTTGCTCTGGCACACGTCCGGTTGCAGACTTTGATTTATTAACGAAGGCTTCCAGATTGAAGTGGAAAGAAATGGATGGAACATAACGGTGTCGAGAACTGAGACATGTCAAATGCTAAAAAACGAACACGTGTGTTATACACAGAATTAACTTGACGCTAATGCCACCTCACCGATCCATCTAATGGTTCAGATCTGTAATGTCTGTTAATTCTAGAAAAATAGTCCAAACCTAAATTAATACATTAGAAACAGCAGTTACTTTTCTTGCCTTTGTCTTCTTTATAACGTTTACACTTTGCAGTCTTTCTGCCAGCTGAACTGGATCATGTTGGGCCTAAAGTTTGACACCCCATCCGTCTTTATGATGGATAGTACTAAGATGGCAACCAGCAATAATCACTGGAAAAATATAGTAAATAATGAATATTAACAGTGCACACCAGGATTAACGTTTTTTAAATTAAGATTTGATGTGATAAGACCAGTAAAATCACTTTTAAGTGAAATATTTCAGGAAAATGACAACCTGATCAGTAAATTCTTAAGTTTGCTTCACAGTGACATTCATCACGTCAGACAATGAGTTATGTTCTACACTAAAGCCATAAGAGCCGTGTGCTGCACTAATTGCATGCAGGAATTCCTCTGTGGTGCACAGGTTTCAATAACTTGCTCGGATGGTCTTTGATCTGCATTTAGACTTCAAATGGATAGAAATGATCCTTGTGCTAAATCCAGCATTTACAAAAAACCTCATGGAGTACATTAATATGCACTATCCTGTTCAAATACATGAAAGGAATCAAACCGCAGCAAACACACCAGTCGGCTTTAACCACATCAAACCTGATTCTTTCATTCTTCAGAAATGTACATCCCTAACATGTCAGTCTGATGTCGGCTGGATAACCAATGTTAAGTCTGATTGTGGTCAGAAACGCATATGTAAACAAAATTATTTATTCATACACTAATATCCATCTGGAAAGTATCTCCAAACTTGGAAATATTTCCAATACAAACTGTTCTGTTTGATATTTAGATCATGTTTGACTTCATTAGAGTTCCAACTTGTGTGCATTGCCAAGAGTTTAAACGCAAAACAAAACAATGGTTTGTATAGAACAGTCTGAAGTGATGTCGGGGGTGAAAAGACGACGAGGACGTTGCCATTTCTCAAAACATCATGGCATCCAGGCCGTCTTCCATGAACTTCTTGAAGATGGCCATGAACTTGGCGGTGAAGGCCTCCAGGTGGTAGATGGCTTTGTTTCCCAGCTGCAGCCTGTGTTCGTAGTAAGCGGCCATGTGGGCCACCTCGGTCTTTAGCTGGCCGTCGCAGTTGTTCAACAATTCTTTGACCAGACCCTGTTTGATGATCAAATAAGAACAGCTTCAAAAAGAGCAGATGTTTCACCGCTTTGATGGACGGGCTGTGGTGAGTCGCACCTTCATGATGATGTCGGGGGGGATGCAGTGAGTCAGCAGCTCGTAGAGTCGGGCTCGCACCTCCAGCAGCCTGCAGAGACGAGGGAGAATTAGTCGTCGGACCACAACCACCAGCGAGATGATTTGATCCGTCACTGTACCTCTGCGGGGTCTGCTGGCTGACGATGGCATTCGCCGTTTCTCTGAGATAAACCTCCCAGTCTGTCTCGGGAATGTCCTGGTCCACCGAGAAAGGATACCTGAAGAAGTCAGACGACGGGCTTATAGTCAACGTGATTCTCCAGACCGTGCTGTGAAACCACGATAACGGATCACAACTCACTGTTGCACTCTGCAGGCTTCGCACATTAGAAGAGCTTTTCGCAGGTTGCGACCGGATTTCTCGCTGATATGCTTGGCGAGCTCCGACGGGAGGAGAAGACCCTCCTTCTTACAGACCGACGTGAGGACGCTGCAGACCTGCACGACAGACGGGAGGTGAAGTTATCTGCCCGTTATTGAGAAGTCATTTGATTCCTCATTGCAGTGTCTCCTCTCTCACCTCCTCTGTGCTCGGCAGAGGAACTCTGATGGCCAGACAACGGCTCCGAATCGGTCCGATGACCTTGGAGGTGGAGGTCGAGCAGAGGATGAGACGGCAGGTGGACATGTACTTTTCCATTGTGCGACGCAGAGCATGCTGGGCATCCTTCGTGAGTCTGTCCACATCTGTAAGCAACACCACTGCAAAGAAAAGCATAAGTGAACACTTGGGAGTAAAAATCTAAAGTTATTTCTTTGCTCTATCAGAATCAGGGAATATTTCTGATTGTATGATTGTTCTACTGTGATTGAGATCTTTAATTACTACTCAAAAACCTTGATGAGCTACTATTCAGACTGTCAAACTACCTTTAAACTCTCTTTGAGTGCTCGACTGGATTTGCTGGGACTGAGCAACAGTTTTGATCAGCTCCTGTACCACCACACGGTCCTGGTTTCCTGCATCGCTGTACAACACACAACAGAAGTTGTTCCAATCTTGACATAACTATAACAGCATTCATGTAACGAGTGTAACTGATGAGTCAATGTACTTCTCTTTAAGCATACCTTGGGTTCACTTCCAAGTGGTAATTGCTGGCTATTGTGTTGATTTCAATTTTCTTCTTTGACGGAGCCTGGTTGAAAACAGCAGAAACAAATACTTTACCTCTAAACGCATAGCCTGTGAGGGTCTAATGGTATTCACTCTGGACATCAAACACTGCATTGATATGATATCTAGCGTCCCAGTTTTATCATCAATTATTGCTTGCAGAATTTCTGACAGTGTTGATGGTTTCACGCACTAATTCAAGTTCTAAAACTCATAAGAGAAAATATTACAACACCCTTACCGAACCTTACACAGGCTCACGATATCTTCAAAAAAATAAGAGTCTTTGTGATCTCATAAGATCCTCTTTCACCGTGTCTGCTAACTACACAAAGCATGCATTTTCATACAAATAAACGTTTGACTCATAAGTTTTGGTGAAAGTTATTTTTGGCTGTGTCTGGATTCACCTTCAGGTTACTAAGTAAGTGACATCAGTTCTCTCCTGGTCGACGCTTGTCACTGGAGCGAACATATGACCTTTTTTCTTTCTTTCTTACCACGATGGTTTGATGCTCAATGCGAAGCTTCTCCACTCCGGCTCCGTACAGTTCCCTCAGCAGACACATGATGCGGGTCTTCTTCCCCGCACCGGAAGGTCCGTACACCAACAAGTGTGGGAAGTCTCCACCTTGAACCTGAACACACACATCGAAACGCTCACCTTCTGACAGTTGAGACAATAAAGCGTGACATTTGTAACAGACTGTAAACAAACAGACGTGTCTGATGCTAACCTGCTAGCATGCAGGAAGCTGCTCTTACCAGGTTTTTCAGCTGCGCCGCTTGCTCTTTATGGTAGTCCAGCTTCCCGAGCAATGTCGGCCGGTATTTGTCCACCCACAGACTCATTACGTTATAAGTTTATTGAACGTTAAAGTGTGTGTTGACAGCACACAGCCAGCCTCTACTCGCTGCTCTCCCGCCAAATAACAACAACCCGCGCTGTGACGTATTTCCGCCGCTGCTACGGAAGACCAAGAGGGTCCTAAAAATGCGACACACGCGATTGGTAAATCAAACGTTTTTAAAAGCAAATCTGTAAATCAAGAAACTTCGGAATTGTCGAGTAAAAGTGTGCTTTGTAAGTTTAGGTAGCAACATAACTTGCCGTCTTTTATCTGTCAATTTCAATCCGTTTCTAAATATGGGGACGGAATGATGTAATGCCTTTGTTTTTCGCTGTGTTTCAGTAGCACAACTCTGCCCCCTACAGGCATAAATCTCGAACTACACAAAAACTCATCAATGGCTCATTTCAAATCTGATTCATTTATTCTACTCTCATTTGATCTTCTAAGTTTAAGCCAGGAAAAAATAATTATGGCAAATCAACTTCCTTTTTTAACAACGCAAATGAGAATTCAAGGATGAAACACTTTAAAACGTTTATGAACGAGTTAAAATATCACTCAAAACTGTAAATTAATTTAGAAATAGGACTATTTTCCATAAATGATCTGCAAGAAGAAAAAAAAAACATACATTTGATTTGGCTGCCACCTTTAAAACGAGTGATTTTTAAGTGATACGTGCTTATAATTGGAAACATTTAGTTATTTCCAGTATGTTTAAAATAATTAAACTGAAACAAATTAAATTCTGTCTGTATGTTTTTCATTTACATTCAAAGGCAAATGCAACTGATCGGATATATATCTTTAGCTCAGTGACAAAACAAATATGAAGGTAGATTAGCAGACAAAATCAATATGATCAGATCAATTAAATTAAATTCAGTTCAGTTCCATTCAATTCAATTTAATGGCTTTGTTGCCAATGTAAGTTGTCCAAATACTGAAAATGATTCCATAGCTGGTGTTAACTACAAAAAAGAAAAGAAAAGAAAAGAAAAACACACTGCACAATACAAATACTGTATTTAATTGAACCAAGTCTTACATTAGTGACAAATAAGTAATCTAAATTTGGCATTCCTGGGCTAAACTGAAAGCACATGGCTAAAATATAAAATATATACAATTCTGACCAGATTATGGCAGCATTAACACTTTCTGCCCAGAGCACAGACGGCCATTGGATGACAACTCTCTAAACCAGGATGTGTGTGTTTTCATTGATCTGTATCAGCCGACTGATCTGTATCAGGTGGTGGCCGGGGTGGGAGCGGTCTTGTATGGCTCTTGGGAAGTTGTGTGTTGCTGCAATATCCTCCAGTGACAGCAGCAGGCAGACAGTTTTTTTTTTTTTTTTTTTTTTAAACCACCATCTGCAGTCTGCAGGGATTTTCAAAGCCTGCATAGTAACCTGAGAAACCTGGGAAATTCTCCCAAAGATGAATACTAAACATTTTGAAGGACTTCACTCCTTCCACATATTCTGTTTATGTGTTTTCAGTCATCAAATCTTACCATATTTTTTGTTTGTCAGTGTAATCCCAGACTACTTACCGTCTCTGTTATATCTTAAGCATGAATATTTTTTTTCCTCCAGAGCTTCTTGATGATGATTTTTAAGACTTATGATCAATAAAATCCACTATGATTCACATAAATGCTCAAGTAAAGGCTTCTGTAAAGAGAAGAGGATGGAAGTGACGGAAGCATGAATTTACATGGATTAATGTCTATTTTACGCAGGTACAATATTTATGCTGTTGCTCTTCCTGTTTGCTGGATGGCAGCATTGTGTGTTTCAGTTGTCATTTCAGTGAGAGAACAAACAAAAAGAAAAAAACAAACGGGTGTCTTGGACGCCAGCTGTGTCAATATCTTATATGTAGAAATATGTCTCCTGCAAGCTGTTTGTGTCGCTTCTGTACGAGTTTGATTATATCATGTCATAGACATCCGTGTGTCTGGAAAAGACCCCTGTTTTGTTGACCGACAGCTCCGGTGAGGGACGAAGCGAAGCGTCTTTACCATGAAAGATACCACACAGGAATGCCAGACGGTGTAATCTCATTCAAAATAAACAGAAGTGTTTCATGTAAGCCATGCGGTTATGTCATGTCACGCAGACAAACGTGTGAGCTTGTAGCTCAGGGAGAGGTGATGCTTGTGCGGCCGTTCTTTCAGTGTCAAATAACATGTCCATGATAATGATCACCTTCCATGGTTCGTCGTCAAACTTCTATACAGGTGCACATACAGCAGAGTCACTAATAAATACGAGTTTGACTATAATGGCTCATGCTTCCACAAAAACAGAAATGATTTAAACCGAATGCCTTGTGGCCCGCAGTGAGTGCGATGTTAGGAACATCCTTCTGTGCTTATCTGATGAACGTGTGAATATTTGTAGTCTAAACTAGTACTTGATGTCCCTCATTCTTCAAGCCGTAGCGACTTTACACAAGACAACACTGCTCACACGGGTCTGATGTGATATAGACACAACATTCATAATAACGCTGCACCACCTTTACATCATATGTCTTTCATTGTCTGCCCACCTTTTTTAGTTTATAAAGCTTGATACAGGTAACTATACCTCTCCATGACAGGAATGTTATATGTGAAGCAAGTCCCAGCAAGTTACATGAGCGTGTAATGAAACACATACCTGGGTTATATTAATGTACTGTAGATAAATCATCACACCAGTGCTAGGACATTGCAACATCGAGAGCATGTTTTTCAATTTCCTTCAGGCAAAATGACTAATTCATTCAAAATCATTAATTTAGTTTCATATACACACTATGGTGATTGGATGTGGACAGTTAACATTTGTTTATAGTCATATGTTGTGGATGTTGAGAGACTTTTTTTTAAATCATGATGGCCATGGCCACATTTATTTTTACATTTTTTGAAGGAACCGGCCTCGATGAGGAGACTCTCAAGTCCAAGATTATTGAGCAGGATTTCATTCCTGAATACATGTGAAAAGTGAAATTTATTGTTTTCTAGCAAACGCGAGGAATTCCACGGTCCATCGACGGGCCTGCAGAGATCATAGGTGATTCCGTGGACACGGGCAGGTACAACATGTGCATGGGGCGAGAGCAAAAAACAGTTTGAAGCATTACCTCATGTGTTGTCGAGGAATGTGCTTCAAAGGTGAAAAATCCTTCGCCCTGAGCAACATCGTACAGCACCGAGTGAAAAGGAGGAGCGTGGAGAGGGAGAAGGCCCCAAGCTGGTTTGTCTTTGACAAATATAAGTGCTGCCGTTTATCTGGTCGATCATTTCTACCTAAATAAAATATATATATTTTTTTTTTATACGAGTTCAGTGTATAATTCAACGTGTTTCCTCTTTCCTCTTACACACACACACACACACACACACACACACACACACACACACACACACACACACACACACACACACACACACACACACACACACACACACACACACACACACACACACACACACACACACACACACACCTGCCGGTGGAGCTCCCAGTCTCCTTGCTGAGGTAATGGAGGAGGGCAGAGCATTCCTCAGCCCTTCTGGTTTCCCCTCCTCCCCTCACAGAGCTTCACATCTTTAAAGACATGAACTCACTCTCTCTCTCTATGACCGCTGTCATGCAGCATTGGAGTTTCCTTGGCTGCATCTGCTGTCCTGTTTCCTCAGACTGCTGTTTGGATGATGCAGCTCGTGGTCAAAAATGTCTGGTAAAGTAAAAGTTTGTTATTCTATGTAATGCAGCCTTGGTTTTATTGTGTAATACTTTTTTTTTTTAAATGCTCCCATTGATAACATTATTGACATACTACATATCTTTCTTCAATTTCAGTGGACACATAGGAAGATAATTGTCTTTGTTTGATATAAAACAGTTTGCTTGGTGACAAGTTTTAAGTTTTAAAGATGCACACTGTTGGTGTTGTTCAGTGAAATAATATTCAAGATTTCTCAGTTTCCCACTGTGTGTCAGAAAGACAAAGAAAAACACACGAGGCAAGGGAAGGGCGTGTTGGCCGTGGCCAAAAATAGCAAACTACCAGGAACAAACAATGCATTTGTCTGAAAAGAAGAACAAAAATGTTTGAGTGCTCCAGTTTTCTGCTGTAAAAACAATGATTGCCGGCTTGACACAATTATATTGGCTGTTGCTTTACGACAATGAATGAAATGTAACTCATTTTGCGAAATTATTTTCTCTATTTAACTGAAATACTGTTATGTAAATAAAACTAAACATATTTCAGGAAGGTGAACGACACAAATCATATAAAAAATGTCAGACACCTAATTGATTGACGAGACTGATATGATCTGAGCATCTATTTAGTATTTAAAGTCCTCAGTCTTTAAAGTAAATCCATATTTTCGTCTGTCTGTCTGTCTGTCTGTCTGTCTGTCTGTCTGTCTGTGTGTACACAAGTTTGAAGATGAATTTGCCAAATTTTACATTGTTTATTTCTTCTGTTTCCCCGTCTAATCTCCTCAGGTATCTAAGACATTCAGGACATGTGGGCCGAGCTGTTCTCTTCCTCCTCTCCTTAAATTAAGAGCTTCACCTGAATGAGCCAGCGTCCACTGAAGACGCTCACAGATGAGGACTGGTATGATTGTAATGCACGAAAACCCATTAGCTACTCCGCCTGCGACTCAGGAGGAGTCCAGCAGGCGTAATTACCACCGAGCTGTCCCTTTGGGTGACCCGCAAGGTCACATGACTGAAAGCCTCAGCAGCCAGTCATTAGTCGTGTCTGAACCCGTCCCTCCGCTGCACTGGGCTCCGGATCACGTGGCCAGTCGTGCCAAAAGATGGAAAGAGATGAGGCCCGACAAGAGCTCCCCTTGCGATAACACTCAGTGTGACTCTGAACAGAATGGACACTGTGGCTGTTCAGGCATGTCTGCAGGAACAGGTCAGGACATGGAGGTGTCGGGCCGCGATCGCAGAGCTGATGCTCACACTGATTCCCCGCTGGAGGATGTGAAACACGGTGAAGCTCCTTCGCTTCAGCGGCGAGAGGAACGTTTGTCCGTGAAGGCTTCGGAGGACAACTCCCAGGATGTGCTGAGGATCGTGAAACACAAGCCCAGCACCATCGCGTTCAGCGGCCACGGAGGCGTCGGTGGCAGCCAGGTGAGCCTCGCCAACGGCAGCTCTGACGGGACGGATTACTCCTCGTCCGCCTCCGTGGACGGAACGAGTTGCGACCATGACGACGATTTCCCCGAGAGGTCGCAGTTCAAGGAGTTCCTGGTCAGCCGTCGGCGGCGAAAGCTGAGCAGGAACAGGAAGTGCACGAGGAGGAGACAGGATGCCAAACCTAGCGGTGTGGCGTCTGATTGGATGAGGAGAAGCAACAAGGGCCAACCTGAGTTCACAGGTGGTCAGGAGGAAGAGGCCGCGCTGCAAAACAATGGAGGAGAGGTGAGGGAAACACGGGCAGAACAAAAACAAAAAAAAAACAAGCACAAAGAAGTGCTTCAAATAATGCAGTTGCTTCATGTTTCTGTGACATTGTGTCGATAAGCTCGTTTCTTTAATAGCAGACGTTTGTCTCGTCATTGTGCGAAACACACGCAGGTTTAACTGTTGTATTTAAGATAAAAAGAAAAGATTGAGCGCATGCCAAGCCAAGGAAAAAAAGAAAAAACAACCGACGTGTCAACCTGTACTTAATCATATCATGCACACCTGTGGTTACGTAACACAACCTGTCAAAATGTCTGCAATGAAGGAGCTTTAACTGTGAAACCTATTTGAACCACTAGAGAGCAGCAATGTCCAACTCTTACAAATTGGGCGGGAGTCAGTTTTTCTTATTACATTCAATTGAAGCAGGACTTTCAAAGAAATGACCCGTAATTTGTGCATGCCTTTTGAACTTAACAATAGATTAATGCACTTAAAGGATACTTTTAATTCTCAAAAATGATGAGAAAGAATCTAAGGCTATGAATTAAAGGATTCCTTTTGAATTCGTTTTGGTTCGTGCAAGAGGTTCTCAAAGTGTTGCAGGATCACAGATCTAATCATGCCTTGTCTCACATCAGTTTTTGGTTGAATATCAAACCCCATGTCTCTTATATGACACTGTTTGGATAAGCAATAAATAGCAGAACTACAATAGTTGTCACTATTATAGTTTTAATTGATACGCTCTAATAATTTCTTTGCATCATGGTTTTAAAAGCAAAAAAAAAAAAAAAGAAGGGGGGGGGGTATTCCAGGTGGGAAACAGCGTCCCCCCCTGACCCCGAGACTTTTCCAGCTGCCGCAACTCCCTCGCTTTCAAAATCACTAAACCTTTGAACTGAAAGTCACACCAAAGAAACTCAGCATAAAAAGAAATATTCCTGGCAGGTAAACCTCTTCTTACAAATTCCTCTCATATTTCTCCAAGCCTGGCCTGGCATCTTTTATCTCCCAGCATGCACCGAAGCAGCAGGTTTCCTTTCAGTGTGAGCAGACCCCTCACTGCGTTCTCACACCTGTCAGAGCGGCCCTCCGTCCCCTGGCACTTCCTCACGCCGGCCCTCTGGCACACTGCACGCCGCTGCTCTCCCCTCTTGGCCTGACATGAAAGGAGTATTTCAGCCCGTGTTTCTTTTGTGGATGTTCTCGGAGTTTGACCATGTAGCTTTTAAAGTCACTTATTGACAGGCTTCGGGCCAGCGCTCATTTGAATACCTGTTTAGTCAAAGAGGCCCTGTTGTGCGTCCACATTCTTGGAATATCTTGGCGCAGGCGGTTTTGTCACACTTCTCGGCGTGGTTGACGACTTTATTAAATTAAATATTTCAGGAACTTTAGTGTGGAAAGACACTCAACATCTACCCATCCATCCATCCATCCATCCATCCAACCATTCTCAATACCACTGTATGGAAATGTGATTTGGGAAATCTCACTGTAGCGAATCTAAAAAAAAAAAAGGCCGCCTCCTTCAGACCAGACATCACCATCGGAGATTTCCTGTGTTTGATGCGAGCTGAAGTCCAGCGGACTGCTGTGTTTAGGATTGTGGAAGCAGATAACATACCATGGTATAATTGGAGCCAGTTAAACGGCACTTCCAGCTTGGGCGAGGATAATGAGCTGATGTTTGTCAGTGGTCACTCTTGAAGGAAGGACGACGCGGTGTGTCTGTTAAGAATTCATGCTTCCATTCTCCTGTGTCGAGCAAGTTGTCCCCATAACTATTGAGCTTCAGTGGGGAGCAGCCAGGCAGTTTTATTATACCAATGGTACACTTCTTTACATCTTCTTGCTCAGATATATCAAGATAATAGATGTCTTAACCTTTCCAAGGCTGGCAGACCATTAATGAAAGGGCCTTTTAACAGAGAAACCATGATGCATTCGACGCTCTATCCTCTGTGACTCCTTCAAGCAGAAACATATTAACATTTCATGATCTTTGAGAGCACTCTGCTGTGAGAGCGAGTGTGTGCGGGCGGGTGTCTATACGTATGCTGTGGTTTTGCATTTGTGTTCACATTAGCAGCATTTGTGTGCCCCTCTGTCTGCTTGTGTTTACAGTGGCTCATGGCACTGAGAACCGTCCGCTGGCTGTGTTCTCCCCTCGCCCCGGCTCTGTCCCCCACAGTGAGGGTAAAAATAGCACCCTGGTGCACATAGACAGCCCTCTGTGTTCATGTGTGTAGGAATCTGGAGATGTGGGGGCTGCAACACACAGGAAATGGCTTTACTGCCAAAGCCGTTTCTGCAGATATTTTTTAAGCTGGTCAACATGATGAGTCTGGGAATGGGAGTGGACAGAAGGGTGTGTGTGTGTGTGTGTGTGTGTGTGTGTGTGTGTGTGTGTGTGTGTGTGTGTGTGTGTGTGTGTGTGTGTGTGTGTGTGTGTGTGTGTGTGTGTGTGTGTGTGTGTGTGTGTGTGTGTGTGTGTGTGTGTGTGTGTGTGTGTGTGTGTGTGTGTGTGTGTGTGAGAGAGGGTAGGTGGGTGGGTGAGGGCATGCCTGTGTGTATGCGCGTATGTGTGTGAGTGAGGGGGCTGTTTTTGGACTTCAAGCTCCTCAAAGGGGCCCTATGTGCTGCTATCAGCCTCTGGGACTCTGGGATTGGCAGCCGAGCCCAGAAACAAAGCAGTTTGTTCATTTCCTGAAAGGCCAGTGAACAAGTGTCTCAGTCAGAGTTTATGACCACTGGGTGGAGAGGGAAAGTAAGAGTTCAGATATGTGCATAACTATCTGCATGGACAGATGCAACACACAATTACATAATGTGCACTGGTGACATTGTGGCTTTTATTTCTCTTATATCCGTGTCATTCTCCACCATCAACTACCTTTATCTGTGGCTTTAGTATGCTGGAAAGGCTTTGGTTATTATCGCCAATGTCTTTGACAAGGTGTCACCTTTTCGACTTTGTAAGGGTACAGTGTGTACCTGTCGCAGACCGAAAACAGCCCTCTGTTCATCTCTGAGGAGCTGGGAAGTAATGAAGGATGGAGTGGGTGGAGGAGAAGGAACAGGAGCGGGTGCTGGTTAAGTCGAGGAGCCTTTGCTCATTACCAGCACAAATGCAAAGGCCTCGGTGCAAGGTTAACTTCTGGCTTTGACCTTGAGCCAGACTTCCCTTACGTATGTATTTTTCTGACCTTTATGTTCAGGCTGCTGCGTGCGACTCCATGATCCTGCTGATGAAGCGGCTCGATCACCTCAGTGAGGGAATCCAAGAAGTCCAAAGCGCCAATTCCTCCGACTCATGTGCTGCTTCTGCTGACCGGGAGCCGCAGAGCGCCATGGTAAGTCACGTTCAGTTCATTTCACACACTTTCATTTACATGTTGATTAATTGTGCATAAATTAACCCCCCAAAAAAGACTTTATTATTTATATGTATGTATTAAGGGGGTCTTGATAAAATAGAATCTGATACATTATTCTGGTCAAAATGCCTCAAAGCACAGGAGGCGTGTTCCAGATTTAATTGACATTTTCCATAGACACACACTGTATAACACATCCCTGTCAATTGAACTTTAACCTGCAGTCTCCACTGTAGTTTCCACAGTGGAGACATTTGTTAAGCGACTCTGCTTTTCCACTGGATACAGAATTCGTCGACACTACGGGTGCAGGTCGTGTCAGAAATTTGACAATCCTTTACAGGAAGACCAAAGACAGGAAATTGGTGTGAATAATAATAATAATAACAACTGACACGGATCAAGAGATGATAACTGAAATACAAGTACAGTGACACAAGAAAAAAAGAAACTGTATTTCTTATTTCATGCTGATTTAAAAAAGGACGAGTTTTTTCAATCACCAATAACAAAAAACTGAAAATTCTGAAAATATGTAGCTTTAAAAGCTTCACAAATAATAATTAAAATTTTTTTTTTACAATAAATGCTTAGTAATTAATTCAGCCATCTTCTAGTCACGAGGATGATTCATGTATTTCATTCAAGTTTTGGTTATGTTTAAAGAAGGCAACGCTTTTTAGCTGCACATATCGCTTAACTCATGTTTATTGAAGCCGCATTGACTCAGTTTAACTACAGAGCTTGGAAACATTCAGCGCCACGTGCGAGAATCGAACAGACGTGCTATGTTGCGCTAGCAATGGAAGGTTTCATCAAAAACCTGACTTCTTCTGGACTAGTTTGAGTAAAAATTGGGTTTTGCACCTTCGTCATTACGCAAGAACGTGGTACGAAAGCAGGTTAAAGCGTTAAAAAAAAAAATGAATTTCTCTATTGGGGGCAAAAAACTATGTGGCCCATACAGGGCTCGAACCTGCAACCTTGACCTCATTAGCACAACGCTCTAACTAACTGAGCTAACTGGTAATTTTTCAGGAATGGAAAAAAAAAAAGAGTTTTTATTTTCTCGACAGGCATTGTTGGGTTGTTTATATTACAAGTTGTAGTTAATTATTTTGTCTAGTTTGGTTTGGTTTGTTGGATGTTGGTGTGCATCCATGAGTGAGAAATGTGTTGTGTGGAGTGCCATCCTGTTATGAAGTTCTGATTGTGTGTGGTCATGTCAAAATAAAAGCCTCTGGTGTTCAGCTGGCAGAATAGAATCTCAACTTCTCTATATTTCATACTCGGAACGGCATTGATGGGTTGTTTATATTACGAGTTGTTTGACGTCGTCGTTCCGCTTAGATATGCAAAAGAAGGGATTTTTCAGTGTGGCTTGATGATTCTTTAATCATTAAATCATACTAGAATCTAGTGTATATGTATATAAATATATATATATATATATATATATATATATATATATATAATTTTGCACCTCTTTAAACTTGTGACTTGCTATTAGGTGCTTTCATTACTCATCCTTGTTTTAATTATCACTTTAATATTCAAAACCTGGAGTCTCCGAATGAGTAGACTGATGAAGCACAGAACATTAAAAATAACATATTTTGATTAAAATATTGCTGCCAAGGTTTGGGCATTGTTCTTTTTATTTAATCGTTTAATTGAAGCAGTTGCTCCTTACATTTAAGCCTAAGTTGGTATTTCTAAGCTTATAGCTCATGCCATATTTTGCACACATTACCTCATTCATGGCCGCACGCACACACACAGGTGAGCGGGTTTTGAAGAGAATACTTTGGAATTATTGTTTGGCCGACCTCCAAGCCTCTTGTTCTCTTCCTTCTATAAATCAAGCAGTTTCTGACTGGTATGACATCCATCTGGAAAGATCGTCATCCTTTAACCAGAAACCTCAGATAATAGAAGCTGAGCTCATCACGACCGACTGTTATTTTAAAGGTGCATTTAACGTGGTTTTGGAGGGGGAACACAGTGTGCGGATGGCTCCTGTGCAGTGCCCGACTGCTCTCCTCTCTCAGGGCATTCCAGCGGCCTCATTATGCTTACCAAGTGTAAATCTGGTAACCTCAAATAGCTCTTAAACCAACAGCACAGAACGTCAGGAATGCCTATAAAATGGCTGCATTTAATCAAACTAATCTCATTCAAGCCGTCTGGAAAAGGCAGTTAAACGCATTTATGATGAGACATTTTTAGCTTTCTGTGTCTCATTCTCTGTCAAGTATTTTGTACGGACTGATAAAGTACACTTTTTTTCCCAATAAGGATGCAACATGGGGTAAAAGACATGAATCCAACACTGTATAATGGCCCATAATGAAAGAATGAATGGGAATGGTCAGTGTCGCAATGGAGATTACCTCAGCGCATGACTGTAAAGGCATCCTTTTTGTTTAGCAGTATAAATATGAAGCAGTTCTACAAACTCATAATTTCTTATATTTTTAAAGAATACCTTTGTGTGATTGCATTATTACCCAATTTGTTAATCACTTCAACAACTGAAAGAAAAAAACAAACAAACCTGAGTGCACTGATGTCATGTTTTGCCACTGAAAGCTCCCAGATAATAAACTCCGACGTTATTTTCCCAGTTTGTCACGACCTTCACATTTAGGACTTTCTTTTATGAGGTGGCTGTGGCTCAGTTGTTAGAGTGGGACGTCTTCCAGCCCCATGGGTTGGCGGTTCCACTGCGAACACCTTGCATGGCTGTCGTCCGTGTGAGAGCGTGTGAGTGTGACGGATTACACGAAGCACGTTGATGCTGATAAAGAAGTAAAAGGCGATAAGGTCTATTGCTTTTTTGTGAAAATAATGACTGCAGTAGTAGTAATAGGAGTAGTTTAATGAATTGCGATGAAACCTTGAAAACACATTGATGCTCTTTTTAAAAGGGCAGCTATCTCGCACATGCTGAAAACGTATTTACTATCATTTCTGTTCAAAAATTCCGTGGCATTCTGGGAATTACTGAACTGTTTCTCAAATACATAAAACATTTTTTTTATCATTCATTGTCCAATTATCTCTTTTCCCGACTCCCACATACCTGAATGAATCTTTGCCTGATGTCTTGAAACACATATGACTGTGATTCGTCTGTTAATAAAAACAGTGTGTGTCTTTGTGTGTGTGTGTCACTTGTGTTTTGTTTCTCTGCTCCAAAATGCCAAACCAACATAAAACAACACATCGTCAATAAAACTCCACGAACTAACAGTTACAAAGCTAAAGAGTACATGCAAATGTTAATGACTTGCAGTTTGATGGTACTTTGTTTTGAGGACACAGTGTCTTTCATGTTATTACGTAACCGCGACGACGACAGAAAATTAGCAACAGCATTGTGGCAGCTCTATGATGGAAACGCTCAAAAAGGGAAATTTCCACACAGACGAGCATTGTGTGTTGTAACGAGGAGAAAATGTGTCTCTCCGTGTGAACATGCGTTGGATCCCCTGGTTAAAGAAATAAGCGTGCTGTTTGGAAAAACCAATGTCATCCCCCCCTTCAATTTCAGTTACACACGCAGACTTGCATCCACGCACACACATCCATTTGATGAACTCAGGGCTTTTCCAGGCGGGAAGAGCTGGAGTGCTGAAGCGGGTACGGTAGTTGAGTCATCGGGTCAAGCAGGGATGAACTTTCCAGTGTTGTCACTCAGCAGCGATATGTAAAATATGAGGGTGAAGAGGACTCTGGGGAATTTTCTGAATAGTGGAAGGTCAGATTAATCATCAGCAGGGTCTTATATCCTCAATCTGTTTCCTATAAACCCAGAGATACAGAAAACTGAAGCATTGGATAACGTGAAGACTGTTACTGTGGAAAAAAGAAAATAAAGAAATACCAAATAAGGAACTGATACATACAGTGAATATACATATTGTGAATTTAATGAAGCTTTTGCATGAAATAATAGTGTGCTCGCTTTATAAATGATATTTCATCTGATAGATAAAAACTAGTCTTGTAGGTGTGTCTAAATTCAGAAATATCAATGTAACATTTGTTTAATGAAATTTGACAAAACTGGTTGTTAATATCATCCACTCATCAGATCATTTGAGCCTCAAAAATCACGCAGGATTGAGATATGATTGCAAAAATAAAAGCCAAATAAATAAGTTCACATGATGGGAGAAGTTCCGTGATCAAGAGTCAAAATTCAGTTTAAATATTTAAGAGAACAGTGATGAAAAGTCTTTCAGAAGCTAGAAAAACATTTTTAGGACCACAGGGAATCTTTATCTACTGAAGATCCTGTGATGTGATCAAAACATCTCAAAAAGCCAATGAACTTGAATTGACATAGATTGAGAGACTTTCAGTTTTGGTTTGAGTCGTAGTTTTGTGCTGATGTGCTAAAGCACGTCTCCATGTGACTCCCTCATCTCCTCTCGCTCTTTTCACAGGGCGCTGTGGTCACTGGCAGGATGGCGAGCCGAGCCAGTCAGGATCAGGAGACCTCCAGAGTCTCAGACAAACCTGAGCCGCTGACCAGACGCCGCTCCAGACCTCTGACCCGCAGCAGACCACTGACCCGCTCATCCCTCTCATCCCCGGCACATCTTCAGGCTCGGAGGGCCAGGGTGAGTGTGACTGTGTGTTTGTGACATGGAAGCGAGTGTCAGTCAAGCGTTTTTCTTTGTCAACGTCTCAACGGCAGTGATTTGTTCCGCTGCCGATGAAGGGAAACGTCTTTGTCACAGATTTCTACATTAAATCTCAAATTGGCTGAGCTGCACTGGACTGCTGCTTCACTGATGAGAGCCCCACTGAGGCCTACTTTTTCCTACTGATTATTACATCAGATTACCTCTCACATGCTGGGATGGCGATCACATTATAGACCTGCAGACTTTCCTGCAGTTAGCATCTCTATCTCCTCTCTCACCCGATCTGAACACAATGTCTGACTGCTATAAACTGTCCGGTCCTGGGGAATCTTGAAAGTTTGGCGTTGTGTCATTTAATTCTAAGCGAAGGTTCATCAGTTTGGACTCAAACACACGTCAATAGAAAGTGCCTCATTGGGTCGTTCTAATTCACACTTAGATAATAAAAGTTGGAGATATGTTGGTATAGTGCTATAGAAGTCTTGCCTCAGATTGACCAGGTTCCAGTAGATTCTGGGCTCTGGACCTTTCTCTGTGGAGTTCCCATGTTCTTTCTTTACATGAACCAGTTTCCTCTAGCAATCCAGAGATCTGTGTTTAACTTAGTATGGTCAATCTACAGGAAACAGCCTGTATAAGTGCATGTGAGTGTGTGATGACCTGTTCAGGTTGTAAACTGCCTTTCAAACGTTGTCAGCTCAGATCTGCTTCATCCCCCTCTTAACTAAGTAGCTCAAGGATTGATTGACTTCTAGTTATGCTGAAAATACTGACATTGATAACTCAGTATCCAGATTTTGTTTTTCTTGGAAAGTTATCATATTCCTCATTTTGGGTATTTGTTTTAAGAGTTACAACTTATTCCCTCCAATCTGCAAGTCCCCTGCTGTTGTTTGAGTAAACAAGACGAAAGTAAAAGGATCAGACAGCTCTGCTTCCATCCAGCAGCACACAAGGTCACCTTTATTTCTCTGTCAGTCCTGCGATGGCAACACAAACTACCAGAAATACCCTGCAGATCATTAGAGTTAGAGATCATTATGTCACAAGGACATCATTACTGTATTTAATAATCATGGAACTATTGTGTTAGTTCAGTTAAAAACACTTATATTGCGCATTGTGTACAATAGAGATTGTGTACAACATTTGGTCGATGTGCCGTCCACCTTGAAGTGTCAGAAATATTAGGAGTGTGTGTGTGTGTGTGTGTGTGTGTGTGTGTCGGTAAGTAAAGGGAGCAGCAGGGGCCGTGGGATCAGACTGATGGTAAGGAGTGGGTTTATTTTCCCCTAACCGTGACTGATAAAGTACAGCTGTCCAAACTCACACACACACACACACACACACACACACACACACACACACACACACACACACACACACACACACACACACACACACACACACACACACACACACACACACACACACACACACACACACACACACACGGATGCAACATTCCCGTTCACTCCACAGGAAGAGAGCATGTCTTTGCTTCAAAGTTATTTTTAGAAGGATTGTCACACTTTAGCATGAAGTGCAAAGATCGGTACAATCCAATGACATCATTGGGGGATTTCTGTCGGTCACTTCAAAACAGCATATCTAATTTAAAGATTAATAATGCATATTTACAAGACATCTAGCATAAAGACCCATCCATCCATCCATCCATCCATCCATCCATCCATCCATCCATCCATCCATCCATCCAGGTAACTTGAGTATTTGGAGAAAAAACAAAAACAAACCAAACAAACATTTGTGCAAATTCAAGCAATTCTTTTTTTTGTTGTTAATTTTGTTCTCAAATTTCTTTGAGTGATAAATATAAACTATGAATGAATGAATGAATGAATCTATATTACAAACATACAAATCAAAAAAGATAGAAAGAAACGTTTAAATGAATAAAACAACTTCATCTACATTTGTCTGAACGAAAAGGAGGAGGAGTATGAAGAAAATAAAACAACACTGATCCATCTAATTGTTTCAGGAGCATTTGAGTTTATAGATCCCTTTAAACTGATTGACTCACTTCTTGCACGATACTAAATCTTGCTCTCTGTTCTCATGTCAGTCTTAATTTCGACTTGGCTTTTATTTTTAAAACTTGAACTGGTGGTTGGGGGTGAAGCGATTTCCAGTCAACAGTATGATCTCCGGGAAAACCCCCCAAAATTTCTTGTGTAATCATGAAACTGCAGGTGCTCTATGTGGCGACTCCCGGCCTCTTTTTATGGAGTGTTGATGGCAGTTCCTGTGACAGTGGCAGCATTCATTATTCACTGTCTGTTTGGGGATATTGTTTCCACACACCGGAAATGAATCCAGGTCAATAGAATCTCTGATCTGTGGTTCCCCCGTGGGTACAGAAACATGTGTGAACATGTGTGATGCTTGTCTCAAAAATCAGCGTCGAGGCTTTGTGGTTTGTTACTGTTTCTTTCAATGAACCCTTGTTTTTCTTTCTCTCCTTGTTTACATAGCATAGCATCATTTATTTTGATGACCTTTTTTTTTTGTCATGTCCTTTCTTCCCTTCTTCTTTCCAAACTCTAAAGTCAACACAGACACACATGTGCAATATCCTTTCCAATTTCCTCCACTTTAATTGCATCATTTAATATGATTGAAGGAGCTCTTCCTCAAAAGGGGCTTGCGGCAGCCTCGTTTATCAAAACTGATGTCAGCATTTAAACGGGGTTTTCCTCATGTGCAATTTTTTCCCCCTCAACCTTTAATTCCACTAAATCTCTTTTTAATATTCACAAATAAGCTGCTGCTACTTGGAAGGTTTTTATATGATCTTACGGCATAAATAAATCTGTGTCTTTTGGTTGAACCAGATTTGGAATTTGGGTCATTTCCCCAGCAAAGCCGAGTTGCAATCAGATATTACATAGTTCATGCAATATTTGTTTTTTTAATGTTTTGCTAATTATTTTCCATTTCTTTTCTGTTTTCACATTTCAGGCTGCTGCAAAGATGAACATGGGCTCAGCAGGTAGGTGTGTATGTGTCTGTGTGCGCGTGTGAGTGTGTGCGTGTGTGCGTGTGTGCATGTGTCTGTGTGTGTGTATATGAGACTGTGTGTTTTAATGAGTGTGTGAGGCTCGTGTGCTGTCAATGTCCTTCCCGTTGGACTGTTTGTATTCCCGCTTTTGGGATAAAAGGACTTCTGGGAATGTGTCCCGCAAAATTCCTAAGACTGTTGAACCTCAGCCACTTAAAAGTAATAATAATACATCACTTCTTTGCCGATACGCGAGCATAGGCACACGCTTTCTTGCTTGTGCGCGTACGCGTACAGATGTTTGCATCAGGACTTCATTCACAGAAACCGTTTCACTGAACAAAAAAACAGGTTCTATTAATCAAAAACGTCTGTGGCGGTAATTTATTCTTTTCATTTGGGTTTGCCACTGCCTCTTTTATCTCCGGGACTCATGTTTCCAGAAACAACGAGACGAGATGAAGATGATGAACGAGGCTAACTCTGACCCCGTCCGTATCTCTTATCCTCAGAGTGTGTCTCTTTTGACTGACGTGCACAGGCGTCACAGTTAAGTACAACCCAGGGAGATGTCTTGGCGACAGGGTCACATTCGCTGCGCTGTGGGATTGTTTGCTTTTGTGTGTTTTGTCTGTGTGTCTGTGTGTGTGTGTGTGTGTGTGTGTGTGTGTGTGTGTGTGTGTGTGTGTGTGTGTGTGTGTGTGTGTGTGTGTGTGTGTGTGTGTGTGTGTGTGTGTGTGTGTGTGTGTGTAAAACAGTTGGGGTGTCTCAGATGTGGCGCTGCCACCAGTCGGGGTCACATTACTGTCACCGATAGTCTACAGAGGAGAGGTTTGCGTGGGTAATGAGGCCCCAGAGGCGGCGGGGAGGTGAGGAGCGATGATGCTCTAGGTGGCATGTGGAGTGGGCGGGAGGGAGCGTGTACGTGTGTTTGTATATTTGTCAAGAGCAAGAAACATCTCATACGAACACGGCAGAGCACGAGGGAAGAGCGTCGATTCGGGTTCATTGTTTGAACTCTCCTGCTTGAGGTTTATTTTCTCACTCCAAAGTGTTTATTTGTTCTCTGGCTCTTTGACAAAAAATCCTGTCTAATCAATCAGTGTTTGTCGGCTTGTGTGGTCTGCAGCAGGATATGATATGGTCATATCTCAGCTCACATAGCTGACATTCACTCTGCTCTGTCAGATAAACAGGGAATTCCTCCCAGGAGCTTCAACCAGAACTACTGGTGTTAAACCACTGCTGGATGCAGATTATTGTAATTATCCACTGTGTGTATCTTGAAGATTTATACTTAATGTGACAGTTTTATTGATTTTATAAAGGAAATTTGTTGCACAATTTATGGGATTCATGCTTAATCCGAACTCAAGCTACCGAGGGAGCAGTAGTTGTTGAATTATTATGAGAAATAATAACTCAATAATAATAACATGTTGTCAAAGAGGATTAGTTTGTGAAGACCAGGCAGATCATGGGTTCACAATGTGTGGGAGGATGCAGGTTTTGTCTCGTTGCAAGGAGTAATTCTTTGTTGAATCCCAGATTTCCTAATCTCTTTCCCATTATAAGATATAACGGGTAATATAGGCAATTAAAAGTATAACTCTTGTCATGCTAGTTATAGGATTTTATTTTTATCCTGATAGTCCTACATATACAGACTACAACTTTATGGTTTTGAAACCAAAGGTTATTTCAGTTGAGAACCAACATGTTGAATTATGAAGTTGAGTTTAATTAAGTTAAAAAATTCTTGGAAGGAGTCAGAACAGTGACAGGAATTCCTCTTTTCCAAACACCCAAACCAACAAAGATCTGACGCAAAGATGCCTCTGACGACAGTCACTTCCTGTGTTTAGTTTGTCTTCAGCCAGCACCGCATTGGAACTGAACTCAAACTTCACCAGAGATAGTTTGGATTTAACAGCTACAACTTTAAACCACAGCAACAGAGCAGTCACAACGTGTTTATTGTAAGCTGGACCAAAACTTACATATATGCAAATAATACAACTTTATGACTGAGTTTGTGTTAAACATATTTATTGTTAGCCACTATAAAATAAGTTTGAGGTGTGAATCTGGTCACGTTAAACTTCTTGACAAAGATTCCTCATTGATTTTTGACTTCAGGCTTCAAATCAAATAAGACGAGCAAAAAATATGCAGCTATGCTTCTTTCAAGCCGCTGCTAAGTTTCAAATGACCTTGGCCTGAGAAGCACACAATGACATATTCCCACCACAATTTTACTGCAGTCGAGGATTATAAAAAATATATAATCCATCAGAATTCACGTATTATTGGAACACGCTCTGGGAGGCTGTGAGTAATCTCACGCTATGGCCTGAGAATCTTTTCAGTGCGTCTGCTGCTTCAGTATGTTTTAATATGTCTGACTGGAGGGATTCAGCTGAACTACAGCTCCAGCAGGATCTCTGACACACTTTTTCCTTCGGTTGTGCTGATACTTAACGCAAATGTTTCTTTTTATTTCAGTCACTCGGAAAATCACAAATTTCCTCTTTCGGTTCATATAAAACAAGTTACGGTCTGTCTCAAAAACGTGACAGAAAAAGTTAAATAAAATGTTACAATGTGCTATCCCAAAGTGCTATCCCCCCCCCCCCCCCCCCCCCCCCCCACACACACACACACACACACGAAAGCAGTCAGCTCAGCAATTAATTTGCAGTAAACCTTTCTCAGTTAATGGTGGTGGTTATTATAAAGGGTTTGTAGTAGTAGGAGGTCCCTTATTAAGTTGTGTGTGTGTGTGTGTGTGTGTGTGTGTGTGTGTGTGTGTGTGTGTGTGTGTGTGTGTGTGTGTGTGTGTGTGTGTGTGTGTGTGTGTGTGTGTGTGTGTGTGGTGCTTTAACGAGTCTGGAAGTGGATTTGGCCGTAGTCCCAGTACCTCTTTCCGTTTCTTCCTTTTCATTATTCCTCTCTATCTCTTTTCCATCTGATCGCTGTCATCTCTGATCATTCAAACTATATATTGAGCCCCAACAGTGTTTTTTTTTTTTACTCTTGTCTGTGTCATTAGCTTGTTTTGCTTTGTTTACTGTCTGCTTTATTGGACAGTGCTCTTTTCCCTCCGTCTAGTCATTTACCCACTGTGAGTCCTGTGTTGTAGCACACCTGCAACACACCTTATGATCAATCATACTATAATGATCACAAACATTTATATTCAATACAGCAGTGTATCGAGAAACAGTTTGCAAGTTCTCCCCGTGTGTGTGCAGGTTTTCTCTTGGTTTCCACTCACAGTCCAAAACTTTTGACGTTAACTGGTAAAATTGCATTAAATGTGAATATGTGTGATTGTCTGTTTCTCTCTGTGCCTTTACCCATAATGAGCCGGAGTTGGCTCCAGCATCCTGTGAACTGAAGTTGGATACAGTTTTATGGAAAGTGAGCTGTTGAAATTATGTTCATCTACTTTCCTTTAGTCTCTGAAAAGTCCTAAGACCATAAACCGCCAAGTGAAATAAGTGAAGACCTTCACACTCATAATGAAAGTAACACTCAATTCTTGGTATAATCCAAAATGTTCCCCCTATTTCTATTGGGTTTTTTTTGGCTTTTATGAACAAAAAGGTAACTTGAATTACAGCAAATGAGGCAATATTCCCTTAGTTTACCAAGTCACTTGAAGTCACTTTGTTCTTCATTTCACTTTTCCTGATTTTTATACTTTAAAGTCCTTTTTTTTTTTTAGAAGCACAACTGTCCCCTGTTATACATTAGGTTGTGCACTAGTGTTAACCATGTTTCTCAGTACAAACAATATATTTGTAAATGTGTTATGGACAGGAAATATAAAGCTCATGTTGGTAACGCCTCGTACAATCCATAATGCAATGTAATCAAACCATAGATGTCCATAAATTAACTCATGAGTAAAAATGATATAATGAAATAATGAAAGAGGCAAAATGACAAATTAGATAGCAATGCCACACCTTGTAAGTGAAATTTAGTGTTACTTGCTTGTCTCATCAACCTCACTGTTGTAAAACAGGTTACAGCAAGATTTTAAAACTTGTGAAATGAATACAACCAGGAAGACTCCACTGCTGAGGAAGAAGCAGGTAGAAACCTATGAAAATGCTGGTAGAATGTGGAGTACTCAGATTTTTGGAGGAAAAAGGGAACTATACTAAACGTAAATCTTAGAGGCGGGAACCTGATGCGGTTGGATCTTTTGTTTGCATATGTTTTTTGTCAAACCTGATGTAGTTGAAAGAAGGATGGATGGGAAAATGTTCTGACACATTCTTGATCAAACATGTGCTGCCATCTGTCAGGATGATGACGATGAAATGAGGGTGGACGTTTCAGCAAGACAACGATCCCAAAAAAGGAGCCAAGCTGACTGTAAAGCCACTATGAGGGTCCAGACAACCACCTGACTTGAATTACAGTTAAGATTTGGTGTGAAAAACATGAACTTCTCAATACAGGAGATGTCTGCGGTCTGATATTACCAACAAAAAGTAGTGAACATGTTTTAGTTAAGACGTCTTTAACACTTTTCCCCCTGTGTCATTTCACATTACTACACGTCTGTTACTCTTTCATTGCATGTGTGATTTGCAAGGGTTGAATTGAACATCTGGTGAAAATTTTACGTCAATAACACCTTTACAAATACCTTGACTGAGAAATATTGTGATGAATGGTTATTTTACCTGTTGTATATTCATTTGATGGTTTAATAAGAAGCATCCAACTTTGACATACACTTTCTATGGACAAATACCTCCATCCGTTGTGATTATGTGATTATGCATGTGAGGCACACATGTAGATTTTATTTTTTTTTTTAACCAGAAATCAAGGTGCTTCCCGTAGCAAGCAAATTACTGATTTGAACAGCTGTGAGGCTCCACCATCGGATCCATAATAAACCGAGGCCGACCTACTCGCTGTGATCCCATTCTCACAATGTTAGAGTGAGGTGTTTAGTTATTCAGTGACGGTGTGCATAATATTGATGGTTTGATTAGAGAGAAAATGTTATTGTATTTGGCAGCTCTTGGGCATCACAAATGTAACCACTACACTCCACCGTTTGTGTATTTCTCTGCGTATGTTTTGGTATGCGTGTTTGGCAACAGGTATACACACTTGTGTATTTCCTATCAACACTTGTGCTTGTGTGTGGTCCTGCAATCCGATACTAGATAGAGGAAGGAAGCAGTTCCTTGAGGATTTTTCAGGTAAAAAGCTTATTTTGACAGCTGAGAACCTCACCGTCCACGCATGAACCTCAAGTGGCTTCAAAATGAAACTTTAAGCAACAAGGCACTGCTATCAGTATGTGATCTGCACTTCATGACCCGGTGGAGTTTCCTATGTGTCCATTAGCTATTGTTTCCCCTCCTGGTTCCGGCGTCGGGTCCTGATACTTCCATACCACAAATCTGCACCATTTGGTCTCCGGCACTCAGCTGTAAAAGCCTCTTCTCTCCCCAAAACAATGCTTCCTCCAACGCAAAGCAGTGGCTTTGTCAGCTCTGAGATTGATCTGTGGATGAATCCTCCAGTGTTTGGCCTCAATGAAATGTTTTGTCAAATCAGAGAGGGCCAATGGGTTTGTCATAAAGCAATTTAGTTATTCTCTAGCCCTCCACATAACCTCACATCTGGGTCGACTTCCTATATATTTGTCACTGTTTCTCAAATTTCCCATCTCTATCACCCCATCATGGGTCCCTAGCCTGAGGAGGGCCACACCGATAACCATCTCTTGCTGTGGGTGACTCAGCCTTGAGATGGGGAGGTTGACGATATCTGCGGATCCATCGTCACAGGCTAGACAAGTGAAGTTGTTTGTTGTTGTTAGTGGAGAGTGTCTGGATAGACACTCCAAATTAGCTCCTGACCCACTTTCCCTCTGGCCCATTTTTTTTCTGGAGGAACTGACCAGAGCAGCATTCCTCAAAGACTGGTGCAGAAATATTGACAGAGACACACTGATACTGTTGATATAAGCCAAAACGAACAGATGGTGTCTAATGTTAGCTCTCACCATGCTGTTCAAGTTTAGATCATTTTGTTATTACATGTGATAAGCATATGGATCCTGAAATAACAAAAACAATAATGCTTTATATCTATCCCCACTGTACCTTA
The DNA here is from genome assembly GCF_963422515.1 of Blennius ocellaris. Taxonomy (NCBI): domain Eukaryota; kingdom Metazoa; phylum Chordata; class Actinopteri; order Blenniiformes; family Blenniidae; genus Blennius; species Blennius ocellaris. The sequence goes on from NC_137663.1 coordinate 12,913,842, forward strand.
GTCAAAACTGCTGTTCAAACTCAAATGTCAGGCAGCAAAGTCTAAATCATTCCCACTCAGGCATTTCACTTCTTTCTGCAGAAAAGAAAAGAAAATGTCTGGAAGCTTTTAAGCCAATTGATTTTACATTTTTGTTGCTGTTTTGTACTTTTTGGCTCAATGTGGCTTGTGTCTGTTCTGATCTCCTCTTCGCTGTTGCCTGGTTCCTCTGCCTCATTTGCACTCGTGCTGAGGTTTCACTGCGTTTGCTTTTGCTGAGAGCACCTGCCAATCACATGTCTCTCTTGAATTCAAGTCAGAGGTCAGAACAATATGAGCTCTGAATACTGAGTGATGTGATTTAAAAAAAAAAAAAAAATCTGTGTGGGAAGCTTAAATCCATAACGATAAAAATAGCTCTGAGCAAAATGAAAAAAATCTTTGAAAATATCCACTTTTTGCTCCCTCATTTATTTGGTTTCATTCACCTCAAGGTAAATATTTAGAAGTCCAAAAAGCAGCTGAATTTACTGACAAAGCCGCCCGTACACATAAATGTAGAGTTTACATCTCATGTTAGACTGCTGAAGGTAAAGAACACAATCACAGCTGAGCACATAAACAGATGTTGTTCTCTGAATCCTCACGGGTTTTCATACTCTTCCAGATGGTTTTTGAGGATGTGAGCTACAAGTGGAATTACTGCGGGATTCACAGCGAGATGATTGGATGTGTGCGTGTGCGTGTGTGTACATGCCCGCTGATGGATAACTAAAGCGTGGAGATAGGAATTTAGGTCAAGGTCATTTGGTGGCGTCCCTTTATAGGTTTCATTTAGTCTGTCGGTGACGTTTCTTTCGAGGCCGAGTGTCTGTCGTTTTTCACTATTTGTTTGTTGTTGGTGAACGTACTGTAAACACATGACAGCTGTTGAGGTGCTCATGCATACCTGTGGGTAGGATGTCAGTCTTAAACCATGTTCAGATAGCTGAGCTACTAGTCCTGACTGAGTGCTCCTGAAAATAGAAGACAGACAAGGAAGAGTGGCAAAGAAGAGGGGGGAGGAAGGAAAAGGGGACATGATAGCTTGAGGAGACATGTAAATTTAAGGATACTCGACGATGGGAGTACTTAGTGCAAGATGGATTTGTCACAGTCTGATCATGTGATCTGGTGAATTATTGATTTACACTGAACTGACTAACCCAGTCTGTGCATGTGCAGCTCCTGACTTATCATAGGATTGCTCCCGTGCAAGAGGAAATCAGTGTCAGACAGAGCTGGAAACTCAAAGCTTTTCAAAAGGGGAAAATAAAGACAGACTCTGCAGAAAGGTTGAAGAAAAAAAAACTAAATGTTTTGCATCGGCGCATCTTTATCCAACTCGGAGTCTTAAGCTGATCTGAGTTGACTGTATGGATGACGGTACTGTAAACCCTGCAAAAGTGCATCACAGGGAAAATCTAGACACAATCCCTCACATTCACACCTTCTTGCTTATAGAGGGTGACGGTGCTAACCACTACACCCTCATGCTGGAACTGTTTTTCTCTTGAAATATATGTAGAAACACTTCTGATTCACAATCATGTTGGGGGTTGGGAGGATGACCATGCAACAGGATTTCTGCACTAATCCATTGGCCATAAATAAGCTCTGAGCATCTCTGTGACTATTACATACAGTTGTTTTTTTTTTTTTTACATTCCGACACTGGCTCACTGTGGCTTTTACGACCTCCAATGACCTAACTAGAAGAAGAAGAAGAAGAAGAAACCACCTTTTTCATCCTCCTCCTCATTCTCCTCCTAGGGGACGTCAACCTTCCCCAAACCGGCTATGTCCATTTCTGTAACCACTTCAGGATCTGATTGCTCCCTCGGTGGAGACGCCCATGCTCCACTGTGTATTTGTTCAGAAAAATCAGATCCCGGGCTGTCCAGAACATGTCCATTGTGCTGCTTTGATTGGCTGTTTGAGCGCTGGAATGTGTTACCGTGATGTTTTGATTGGCTGATGCCGTGAAACAGTCTTCCTGTGGCGCTCTCCCTCTGCCCGAATGAGAGGTTGACATCAAGGGCCAGCTTAGCAATTCATGTATCATTAGCTTACATCACGAGGGAGAAATACAAAACTGACTGCAAATCAAAGTGGTTGCAGGTCCAAGGCTTATCCCACAGTAATATTTCATTTTCATTCACAGTAATTCTGTTTCCCAACCTCATCTGTACTTACACGTTATTCATCCATCGCAACGTCTGATGCTATATCTCATTTAGATTTTTAATAGATACATTTCTCTTTTTAAGGACACAAACCAGCAGTAACATTAGTGAAGTTGTCAATCAGACCTTTTTTGTATTGATCAGTTCTATAGATGTAGCTTACTCAAGCCATTAATAAGAAATGAAAAAGCAATGAGTGTTACAGTAATGCAATTGGTTCAATGGATGGTCCTTTTTGATCAACAATTATGTTCATAGACAATGTTGGCTAAAGATTTCTGTAATGACATTATCCACAACATTTAATTACATATAGGACATATCCCATTATCCAGTAGTTTTTTTTTTGTTTGTTTTGTTTTGTTTTACAAGCGAAGCAGTTACAACAAATATTGAAGTAGACATGTTAAATTTGAATCTATCTTTACAAAGCCTGAAAAAGTTCTCAGAAAGATAATCTAAATAATCTTCCATCAGTGTATAACATTTCATCAGTGAAGCCTTGCTAGAATAACTTTGCAAAAAAACTGTGGAGAGACACTAAAAGTGACTGACAGAAAAGGATTATATAAAACTCAGAAATTGTGTAATGCGCTTAATCCTGGCTTTTAAAGTTTTCAATTTTGCCTGTTTGTTGACTTAATGTGAGTCTTACTTAAACTGACCCACTTAATCTGTCATGGCATCACACCGTGACTGTAACAACCTGGATTATATATGCGATACAGACATTCATTCAAAGAACAAGACATTGATGTTCATTTGTTTACTTTGTAGAAAGTAAAGATATCGACCCAACTAACAAGTTTTCATTTTTCTGATATTTTTCCTCAATCCCTCCTTTAAAGTCAAGCTATTTGAATCAGATGCTCACAAGAAACAGCCTCAGTGCAACTTGCGTTATAGTTTGTGCTTTGATGACAAGGACTATTTTCAAAACCTTGTCTGCTTGTGATTAATCTTGAATCAGGGCTGATGGCATGGATGTTGTTTTATAATAAATACATCCAAGGTTTATGTTAATCCAAGTATTAGTAAAGTCAACCTCTACATTTTTTTATGCGTCTGTTGTCAATGTGTAACCAGAAATAAGAACCTTATTTGCTGTCACACTGCTGTGGCAGTCTGGTTGCTCTTGTCATTGTCGTAGGTTCAACAACGCCTCTCCTGTCAGCAGTTTCAGTTCTTTTCTCGCTGGGATCAGATGTCTCTCACTGAAAATAGCCTAAATATGAGCGTCCAATAGCTAACTCTTCCTTTAAGGGATCCTTGGCTTTCAAATCATTACCAGACCTGCACATGTTGTGGTCGACTGCCAGCTTGGATTTTAACCCATAAACGTACTGTCTGAGCACAAATTCCTACTATGCAAGTATCTAGTGTGTTGCAAGGTATTTTTTTTGACACAATCCAAGTATTAGTTTATGGTCAAATAATTTTTTTTTTTTTTAAAGTATTCTTCTATCATTTGTAATCTTATTTTCATCTGTCTATTTCATCCAACTTAGAGGACTGAAACAGATTCCAGCTTGAGATGTGCAAACAGAAGGGTAAACCCTGGATACTCTGCCAGGCCAAACAGATGGACAGACACACACATTTATATCTACCAGTGTTCACCCACACGTGTCTTTGGCCTGCTGGAGGAAATCAGAGTACCCACAGATAGCCCCCCACACACATAGGGAGAACATGCAAACTCGGTCCAGAAGAGTCCCTGAGCTGGGGGGGTAAGAGTGCCAGCTTCAATATCTTTTGCCTTGAAATAGATACCGCACATGTTTGATCGTGAATCATTTTTAAGCTGCAAATAGTACCAAAGGCGACGATTCAGTGCCCGATCTTTAATGGTCTAAGGCGTCGGTTAAGAAGTGCTTAGTGTCCAAATAACCTCAGGATTCTGCTGACCGCTCAGCGTGGCAGGCATATTTTGACGAGCCGAAATGTCGAATCAGGTCTTTGCTCATGAATCCACTCTGACCTGGAACTCAACACTCCAAACAGGACATCCGACGGTGTCAGTCAGACGGCAGCTGAGGAGCATCCCGGCTGGTCTGGTCGCTCTGTCTGGCATTCCTTGAATAACATGGGAATAACTCAAGAGCTCCAACTGAAATTCCCAAAACTCTTAACCTGTCAGAGGGGTGAAGGTGGCTCACGAAGAGAGACACCTGAGATTGGTTGAGCACTTTCACTTCTAGTTGTCAGGCCGACTCGGGCATGTCCGCTGTTTGAGTGTACTCAGCTAGTCAAGAAATAGTAATATCTGATTACTCAAGTTGTGATTTAAATCCCAGTTGGGAAAGGAAAATCCAACAGGAACTTACGTAAGAAACACAATTGAGAGACAAATCTACAAATTAACTGCCAAATATTTGACAAAACTCAAAGGTGAAGCTACGAGGAACACATTGTCCTCCCGTACTGTCACATCGTAGAACTTCAACTCGCCTGGAGCGTCCACAAGTACAAGGTGTTCAGAGACCCGGCCAAAACCTGACCACCATCGAATAAGACACAAAATATCCAGAAAGGACAAGGAAAAAAATGAAAAGAGATTTTTTTTTAAATTCATTTATATATTTTTATAAAGGTTTTTCTTTTAACATTTTTGGTGGTTGGGAGTAACACATATCCATAATTAAATATTCAGCTTTACGATGAGTCAAGTCCTTGTTGTCCAGAAGAGGTGATGGTGACGTCGTCCTCTTCCTGTCTTCTGTGTTTTGTCAATTTATCCCCATTTTTTTTTTTAAATATAGAATTGTGGCTCTTGCAGTCTCAGTTTGTGTGCGAGTCTCTCCATTAGCTGAATCTCCTCCGACTGCTCCACGGTCGGTGGTGTTGGTTTGTACCATAGTCATGGGGTTGACTTTTTACTTAACAACAGTATTTTAGTTAGATACTGATCTTCTTCTTGAATTACATCACCTGTCATGTGTCCTAAGTATGACCTTACAAGACCTGGGTATCTCATATCCTAGTATTATTTTTAACGTTGGCCAGATTTTGTCCCAATATTGTTTTATGTTTGGGCAAGTCCAGAATATGTGTGTGTGTGGTCTCCATCCATCAATCCACATCGATCTCCAGCATGGCTGCTGGGTTGATGCCACTCTCCTCTTGATTTTAGGAGTAATAAAATAGCTAATCAAATGAGGTGGAAGTAATGTACTTATTTGTAAAGATGAGCCAGTTGGACCTCTTTTGGTTGAAGATGCACAGTAATACAGTCTGTATTTTTCAAGAAAACCGTTATTTTTTTTATACAGGATGAGGCTCAAATTATGCATCAAAGCACACCTATAAACACATTAAAGATGGATGAATAATGACATAGCTCCTTCTCTCACCTGACTAAACCTTATTGAGAATGTGCAGGCCCTTTTTAAACCATAGGGGAAGGGAAACAGTACACCTCTTTGAGCAGTATCCAGCAGGCTGTGGTTGATTCTTCAATAGGATCAAAGAAATGAGTCCATGATGGGAGGCTTTGGAGTGTTATTAAAAACAAAGGTTGCTGTATTGCCCCCCCCTTTTTTTTCTTAAAATGTCATAAACTCTTATATGCAAATATTGAGATTTCTGTTTGCTTTTTTCACTTGAACTGATGAAAATGAACAAATGAGAGCGACATTTACATTTTTCATATTTTTCATTGAGTTACATAAGTCTGCACACACCGGCATATACCACTTTATAAAACTTACAGTTTGACAGTGAAGGCAGAATCCTCTTTGGACAGGTTGCCAGTTCATCACAGGACAACCACATTAACTCTTAAAGGCAATTTAGAGTCATCGATTCAACCTCACATGCATGAAGAACATACAACTTTGCATGGAAAGGACCAAAGCCTTGTTTGCTAATCACTGCACCGCATTGGATAACCTGTTGGATAACATTTTGAATTTACACAATTATTAAAGTTTCATTGCTGAAATTGAATTACAAGATTTCTAACCACTTTGTATAAATCCTTACATTATAAAGATCATGGCACGCATGTCAAACCCATCCACCTGAGAGAGCTCACATAAACTCAATATTCTTTTTCTTCTCTCATTCAGTTTGTTTTTGATTGTAAAATAAAATACTGCAGATACGTGGAAACAATAGATGTGTTTTTTTTTATACAGGTTTGACTTGGGTATTCATTTGTATCAACTCAAAGTGAGAAAAAGTGTCAATTGTTTTGACTAAACCAAATAATAATATGGAACAGCCACTCACTGATTTCTAAAAAGCTTTTTGAATGCTACTTTTGGGACATTTGAAGTTTGGGGGTGGTGGCTTTAAAACACGTGCTGATCCCCCAAATGCCTGTCATGACAGTGTGGACAGCTGCCCTTTGAGGTCACATATGTGGCTGAATTAGAAGACAAATCCTGGAAAGCTTTCCAACTCAACTCTGGTCCGAAGTTGTATACGTGAGTGTTTGGCATGGCTGGGTGTTATTAGTGTGTATCAGGGGGTTTGAAAGAGATCCTTGTTTGGGTGAGTGGGTGGGTTTGTATCGTGGGCCATACGTGTTTGGAGTGTGAGAGAGAGTGAGGGAGAGGGAGAGAGAGGGAAAGAGAGAGAGAGTCTTGGATTTGGGGAGGTGGGGAAACCGCCTCTCACATCTGGCTCGCCTTGTCAGATCCCTCACAGCCTCACATGTTGAAGTTATGTTGAAACATTTCGGCACCTTCGCCCCGCCGAGGCCCGCGGAGGAGTCGCGCAGGGGGCAGACGAGGCTGGAAACGCCGGGTCGGTGTATCCTTCGCCGCTCCGACTCCTGCGAGTAGGACGTTTCATTTTATCCGCCTTGCGCTGGTGCAGGAAGGTGACGCAGCGCGAGACGGGGAGCTGGATACCAGGTGAAGCGGTGACGACTATTGCGGCAGCCAAGACGCACGAGCCGGGGGCATCCTGTCCTGGCAGGAGGCGGGGGGGACGGGCGGGCGGGCTGGGGGGGGAGAGGATTCGGAGATTCTCACTGTGGAATAATAAGATTCACGCTTTACTTTCGTGTCCGGGGTTTTCACACGGGGAATATGAGTCCGGCTGCACCGCAATGACAAGCCGGCGAAAGTCTGCCAAGCTGCAGCTGCGGCGGTCGATCAGCGAGCAGCTGCGGGACTCCACGTCCAAGGCTTGGGATCTGCTGTGGAGAAACGTCCGGGAGAGACGACTAGCAGGTCAGAGAGAGAGACACACAGACACACACACATGGACGTGGGACTTATATCCACACGGGGATTGTGCTGTGTTGATTTATATCCACTGAGCCGCTACGTGAATCAACCTTAACTCACCTCGTAGTTCGAAATAAATAAATCATAATAAAACCCTGTCTAAGTCTGAAAATAGATTTATGACTGGATGAACGTGTGCTTTCGTGTCACAGTAGGAGATAACATGTATACGTATATATATATTCTTTTTTTTTACTTAGGAGGATTTTGGAATATGGAAGGCGAAAGTTTATCCTGCGTCGATGCGCTGCATATAGCGTCGTGCGCTCCGGCGCGTCATGCGCGCGCGGCGCGCGGCGCGCTCCCTCGATTATTTTGGGAAGGTCATTGTCAAATTTAGTGCTCAAAACAGTGCAGGCATGTGCTGTGGACAAGAGTCAAGCTGGGGTCTCAGATGCCAGTCATTTCAGTTTTTGTTGTTCTATTCTCAAGACTGTTTACTTTGCTTTTTATATAAGAAGTGACCTGTGTGGTATTTTTTTTGGTGATTTCATGACTGAATGGAGTTAAATCCCATACGAGAGTTAATACAGCAAGTTTGTGTGGGTCAGTAGGTTTGCAGTGTGTGTGTACAGTGGCTTGGATGCACAGAACAAGACGTCTCTGTGGCTCAACTGTGCGTCAGAGAGGAAGGAAAGGGAGGTGTGTGTGTGTGTGTGTGTGTGTGTGTGTGTGTGTGTGTGTGTGTGTGTGTGTGTGTGTGTGTGTGTGTGTGTGTGTGTGTGTGTGTGTGTGTGTGTGTGTGTGTGTGTGTGTGTGTGTGTTGCAGCTGTCTCTTCGGCTTTTAATGTAATTGAAGAGATGTGCGTCTCTTAAGCGAATTAAATGTTAAACATTCTCACACAGAGCAAGATATCAGTCAAAGTCAGTCTGCCTGTCAGACGCGTTCACGTCCTTAGCTGTGATAAATTGCCTGCTTCACCAGCAAAAAGGCTACTGAGGGACAGTTAAAAATCCACGTCAGCCTTGCGTGCATTGTAATCACTGTGATGCCTGTCGTTTTAATGCCTCTTCATACACAATTATTGTTTTCAGAAGGGATATTAACAAAAGCAGCAGAGAGCACCTGCTGTTACAGTAATCCTCTTTTCACTTATGGCTCACCCCTTCATCACCCCTTCATCCTGTCTTCTAGCCAGAGCCCAAAGCCACCCCCCACCCCAAACTAAAGCCCACAGCCCCTCCTTCACATCCCCTCCTTCACCCTACTGCTTAACCCATCAGCTCAGAGGCACACAGTTCACATCTGTCTGGATCAGATTTGGAGATGGGGAATCCTTAAAATGTGCACATCTGGCCTTACAGTTATGCTGGTATTCAGCAGTGCATTTTACACTTTAGGAATTAGTCAGGGCAGTGGAATATCGTGAGAGTCCAAATTCAGAGTCAGCCAGATTTCTTTTAAACATATAAAATAATCAGTTGTTTTTTTTAATGATTCAACAGAAAAATTTGCATATGAACCAGAAAGATGCAAAGTGAAAAATACTTTAGTGCAAACACAAATGCAATGGGGTACTCATAGCTGGATGCAGCCCAAATGTAGCTTAGAGTGAGCAACACTGAAGTTGCAGATGCAGCAGAAAGCCACATTTTTAGCTTTCTTCATTACACGGTAGAACATTAGAGAACAAATGGACGGATCAGCTTATTTGTGGGCCCATTTAATCATCTGTCTGTGAGAGTAAATGATGACACCTGGATTTTGTGGTAATTCCACGGATTTTGGGGTTATTAATGTGGGTCAGGTCTCCCGTCAGCAGTGAGATTAGTGTTTCTGGTGCGGCTGTTTACTCATGTGCATTTGAGGATTTGTAAGAAAATGCTTATAATAGACAAAATGATTTCCACAAAGGAAAATCTTTTTTCTTGAATCATATCATCACAACAAAGAATTATTCTGAGTATACTAAAATGTTCTATGGATGGTGTTTGCTGCACTGAAAATACTCAGCTCGCTCTGAGTAAAATCCAATAGACACATACAGTAGTTGGATTTCATCCAGTGTTGTATCCAAGCTTCTGTTGTTCAATGAGAATTTCTTTACTGAACCTACGTCCATTAAAACGCCATCAGCAGCATCGTCCTTAATTTAATAGATCATTTCTCCATTATAGCGGATTGCATCTGTGTACTAGAGGACCTGAGTAACTCAAGAAGCATTATTTGGTTATATATATAACCAAATAATAATATATATATATATATATCAAACGGTTTCGTGGTTGTAACTCAATCGGTTTAAGATTTAAAGTGACAAAGGTTGCAGAGTTTAAATCTTTCCTTTGGTGAGGCTATGCCCATGCTGTCAATTCTTCATGTACAAAAGCAATGCTTAGATATTTTTCCTGAAACCCTCATGATTTGTTAGTTTTTGATGTTTTTCTTTCACAATCGTATTCAATTTGACTGAATTTTATGAGGAGTGTCGCTTACAAATGTTGGAGACTGTAGCTCAGGGGTTTGGTGGTTTGATCCAGTGCTTTGCTTGTCAGTGTGCTGAGTTTGACTTGGGTAAGACACAGAACCCAAAGTTGATGGAGAGCAAGCACATTTGTATGACTGCCCTGTCATGAGTGAATGGGTGAAAGTGTGGCTTACGTTGTAAAGTGCTTTGAGATGCCTAAAATGAATTAACCATATCTTATTTCAACCCCCCCCCCCCATTAATGTACACAAGAAGGGCAGATCATTGGAATGAGGTATGGGTATAGAGCAGCGAAGTTCAACTCCACCACAAACTGTTACAATTTAGAACATGTCTTTTGATCGCAATCAAAATTAAACCACATTGCCTTTTTTTAAAAAGAAATTTAAAACATCTTATATCAACATTTTCTTATATTTGGTAGTATTGAAGGTTGTTTCTTGAGTTTCATACGCTGGAATTTGCATGTTTATCTACTTTGTTTTACTGTTCGCTCTTCTCCACCTGTGTATTCAATTGAATTTTTCCTGGCACCAAAGCATAAACAATTTTTAGTCTCTTCCTTCGCCTGCTGTAACTGTCAGGAAATGATGGTGATTATATTACTGCCGTCTTACTACAGCCCTACCGAGTGCCACTCCAGTTACACTCATGTATTTAGCTTGCTATTACATTACTGTACCAGCCTGCAGTGCCCTGGGTTATTTGGAAGGTTTACTCTGAGTCCTGCAAGCGGCCTGGATTTATTTTCCTTTTTCAGTTTATCTAGAGCGACAGTATAAGTAATTAAACAAAGACATTGCATACTTTCCTCAGTGAGAATATTTCTTAAATATCCTCAAGAGGGCAGTGCAATCAAATCCTACCACTGATTGTTTAAGGTGATTTTTGTGTGACTACAATCAGGAAAGTTTGATTTAGCGATGTTTTTTTTTTTATTATACCACACAGGCTCAAAACTCACCTCATATTACTTGTCTGTTATGATACAGTATGTGTCCAACTGCTGACCTGAGAATGACTTTGCTATGACCTACTTTTCATGCCCCCCCCCCAATTCACCCCTTTCCCTTGCCATGAAATGAATTCATATGACCTATGGATGCCTATATCCTCAATTCCTGGTAGATCACTATTCTGCAAAACTGGGTCGAAGTATGACTTCCCTCCTCCTTCCTCCGCTCTCTGCATTCCATACATTTAACCACTAACGTGGTTACTTTATGGCAACTTGTAGCCACACTTGCCAGACAATAGCAAAGCTTAGGACAAATGGCCCATGACAGATTTAGGTGGATGTAATTTTAACGAGGGGGGGGGGGGGGGGGGGGGGGGGGGGGGGTCGTCAAGCAAAGAATGTGAGTGCGTTATAGGTGCTGGATGAGTTATGTTAAATGTCATGAAGTTATGAGGTTGAGTGTTTGAATCTAGAACAACATTTTGTCAATGGCATCATAATCCCACTCACCATTGGCCACAATAGCTTTGCTCCTACAAACATTCCTGAGTGCAGTCTCACACACCCACATGCTCCCCATTGTTCTGCCGCTTCCCATTTCACATTGGGATATGGCCTCTGGGATTGTACTTTTTCCAGGCCCATCCCAGCTGTGATCACATCTACTATCACAGATCTATGCCCTTCTCACACTCAAATATTCACATATGCCTCAGGCATGTACCAAACTGTTTCTTTGGCAGAGCTTCAGGAAACTTCAGGAAGCTGGGCAGCGCTCCCCGAGTGTTGGGCCATTGGCTGCAGGTCATGTGACCGAAAGAGCCATAATCGTGAAAGCAAACGGTTTTATGAGTTTGTCTTCTTCCCAGCTCAGCTGAGAAGTTGGCATGTGCGAGCGTGGGGGACAGAACGCGGTCTGTCGTGTGAGTCAGGTGGTGCGATGAAGCCCGTGTGATTGTTCGTGAGTCTGAGGGAGGAGGCGGGCGGGCGGGTGGGGAGCTGACTTGGCTTCCAGTGAGGACATGTTCGAGGCAGGAATTCACAAGGAGTGCTCACACAACAAACTCATCAGGGCAAGCGCGAGGAAGACTTTGGAGGTTGGCGAGGAGGATAAGATCTTGTGTTTTGGAGGCTGTTGCCAGGAGCGTGGCCGGTGCAGATGATGCTGCAGTGATTAAGGACGGCGTGGTGACCTCAGCACACCGGGAAGGTGCAGACAGGGCAGATTCTGCAGGGAGCGAGGAGACGGTAAACAACGGCGTGGATCCTGTGGACCGTCCAAACGCATCAAAAACAGCCAAAGTTGAGAATGTGGCTGGCGGTGTCGCCGCTGGAAAATCTACGCACCCCATTGAATGTCGTCAGCGCTGACAGTATGGACAAAACCAGGGGGGTCGTAAAGAGTGCTGACACTGAGGACAGCCGGGACAGTGCTGATCTGACAGACACGAAGAGTATGGAAGTCAATGACACCGTGGACAGTGTGGATCAACGCGCCAAGGGCAACAGTAATGACGGCGAGAGTGACAGTGACAGCTCCAGCGAGAGGAACTGCCTGGAGGCCATGACGCCTGACGGACACGAGTACTACCTGAGGCTGGGAGAAACCCCTCGACGGCGCTCTGCCCTGCGCCTCTCACGCATCGTTGCGCGCCAACAGCTGCTACGGAAACTGGCACGAGGTAGTACAAGAAGAGCTGTAGCATAGTATGTATAATAACGACAGTGGTTATTTATATAGAGTTATAACAAATGCTACTAAATCATATCAGAAATTGTTGCATAGCAACCATTAGAGGTGTTTTAAGAGAGCACAAAAGCTGAATTTATCGACTTTGTTGGTCAGTGTGCTATTTAGATGACTTGTACAATAAGAATATTGACAGGGGTTTATCGTGAGTGTGTTAGTCACACACAGTCAATTACATTTTAACCAGATGAATTGGTAAAAGAAAACATCTATGTTTTACTAACTGATGTAGCCCCTTTCCGCGTCTCCTTCATGCTCTGTTGCGCTTCGAAAGATAATGTCGAACATAAATAGAGTTTTGTACGTTGCAATTCATTCCCCTTTAGTTTTTTCTTCAGTGATAGATTAAATCCAGCCAGAGAAAATAATCTATGAGACATTCCCTCCTCCTTTTTCAAATTTGATTCATTGTCTATTGCCTAAAAACTTACACAATACCACTTTTGTACATATGCAGCGTTTATCCTGGATCTATCTATCTTCCGTTTCATCACTGCTTTTCAAGGGTGCTTTATCGACCGGAGCGAATCTACTTCAGATTACAAGTACTCAAAGTTCTTTCTGGATTTTTTCAGATGGACAAGCGGACAGACCTCTGCTTCAAAGATGTCTTTCATAAATCTTAAAGAAGTCATAACAGACCTCAGTGGGCTTGTAGTGTTATTGTTTCTGTCTGTGTTCCACCTACCCAACTGGTTGCTTCCTCGGCTTCCTGTCACATGGCGTCATGTTTCCCAGGTTGCAAACAGAACACATTGTTACAGCAAAGTTTCAGAAATGCACGTTGGCAGTGACTTCACGTTTTATCGACACTTGACAGTTTTTCAAGCGCATTGGATGGGAGTCTCATAACACATGGCATGATTGGTCTGAAGAGGACGGAGCGTGTCAAGTCCTGTCTTAGGTGTTGCCTGCTCCTGATGATTGGTTTTTCTCTACGAAGCAAATATTATAAGAAACGTCTGAAGATCCAGTGACTGTGTGAAGGACAGGGAGAAATATGACAGGAATGTAGATGGCAAAACAAGTTTGTGCCCGTGTACTGTGATGCTATCACTTGTTAAACTTTCACTCCCTGCCTCTTGTACTCACACACTTTTCTTTCCTCATCGGACCCCCCCTCAAACACGCGCACACACACACACACACACACACACACACACACACACACACACACACACACACACACACACACACACACACACACACACACACACACACACACACACACACACACACACACACACACACACACACACACACACACACGCTCCCCTGTTGCATTCCTCTACTCAGCAGCTGGTTGTCTGAAATAGCTTGGAAAAAATAAATAAAAGGACACAGTGGCCTTGATATCTGAATGTGAGACTTCTTAAAAGTGCTAATTTTTTGATCAAATGCACTTACAGTTTAGGCGCATAATTTATATAATTACACAATTTAATTTATTTTCAGATGAGTGACACCATGCCTAAATTTGGTTTTAGTAACAATGGAGGAAGTGTCCATCCATCCATCCATCCATCCATCCATCCATCCATCCATCCATCTCAATTGATGATACTTCACTCATATTTGGTTGCAGGATGCTTTGCAACACTGACAGCCTCCACACGTCTCTTGCATTTACCTTTAGATACAAGGCCCATATTCCAGTCAGGCGTTGATGATAAGAAAGGCCACTTCTTACGACCTTCTTTAATAATTGCAGATGCTTGGTGCACCCTGAAAACCAATACAAGTTCAAACCTATGAACATATTCCTCTTCAACGTGTTTTGGAAATCTTCCTATTTCATTATTTTATGCATTCAATGCTTCTAATATCAGAGTCAGCACACCAGTCTCACTGCGTGATTTAACCTCAACCACATTTCACTGAGGGTGAGCTGTACTTTTATTTAGTCGCCTCAGAATATATTGATACAGTACTTTCTCAAGTCGAGTCTAAGGTGGTCTCATGTGTCCAAGACTGTGGCTGACCATGACAATTTCTGCAAACATTAGTCTTGCCTTTTTTTGGTTTTTTTTTTGTGGCATCCTCCATTAACCTTAATCCATGGAGTTGTACAGGGTAAACATATGTTGCACTCTTTTTCCTGTTTGCAGACATTTCCTAAAGAATTCCAACTGCACAACAATTGAAAAAATTATTTTGACATGTCAAACACCACTTTTCACCATTATAAAGTTTCCATTAAGCAAAGTCACAATTTGTCTGTTGATATTGATGATATGAACAATGTAAGATTTGCATAGCGTTGACCATTGTTCAGCACACTTTCCATTTTGTTAGATATACTGATTTAACTAACTGGTCATGTTACATTTATTAATGAACAAATTAATTCATTTTGTACCCATATGCTATTCTTGGGAATAGTTTTACATTACATTTTACATTATTAGTTGGCATCCGAGCTATTACTTATCATTCTGCTCACTTGTAATGTTTCTCGGCTAAATTTCTCAAAACTGGCCCCTCTATTGCTTGAGTGTGCAATGTTAATCACTGCGCAGCACATAAAAATAAGACATGTCCAAAACTTGCCTCGTCCTCATATAATATTATCATAGCCTGAAGCCATGAAGTATGTGTTGCAACACATCACTATAACACCCTCTGCTGGAGAGAAAGTGGCAAAACTGAAACCACTCTTTTATGACCTTCGGTCTTCTTGTTTTGTCTCATACCAATCCCACCCAATTAATCGGGCTTGTTAGCGCTCACCATAGCCCCAGTGCTTTTAACAATTAGGGCCTATTGGTCACCTCCAGTCTTTCATTTCTGTCATTTTGCACGTTCGTGGCTGTCCACACCCTGCAGCCCCCGGGCAGCGAATCGCAGGAGACTGTCTGTCTGGACCTGCTCTGATTTCATGCCAGTATTGATTCTGTTTTACAGTACATTCCTGAGGGTTGGACATCATCACACACAAGACAGGCAGACATATTCCTCTTTAATGTCCTCCCCTCCCTCTCTGCCTTCCTTCCTCTCCCGCTCTGTCTCCCATTCCTCCTTCACAGTTTTCTTCTCTGCATTTTCTTGACCTTTATACATGAACAGCTAAGTACTTTTGCGCATGTGGGAACATGGCTGTTTTCCAAGCATCCTGTTTGTGTGAGACTCGTATTCATCACTGTCCCTTTGCTGTCTATCTCCAGTAGCGACTGATCTGATCTCAATCTAAAGTATCTATGTCGTTTAGGTTTATATACGGAATTGCAAACGTAGCCAAACAATCTCAGACTCCGTTCTTTGTGACTCTGGAATATCCAATCGGTCTAATAATCATCTCAGTGACACATTCAATCGGGAACTTCCTGCTGCTGTTTTTAGCTCACATGCTGCTTTGGACACATGGGAAATTCAAAGCAGGAAATTATGTCATGCAGGACACTTGAGGGTTCTTGAGACCCAGCAGTAGACAGACATAACATCAAGAAAAGGCTGACAGAAAGTCAAGATTACAGGCCCCGGATAAAAGGCAGGAAATGAAAGGTAGTAGAAAGAAAGGCAAACTTTCATTTAAAGAAAAAAAAAATACACTGCAAGGACATTGGGGTGCTTGTATTATGTGTATTATGTAACAATGCTGGCATCCTTGTTATGTAAGGAATTACCTTAGAGCCCCTTTGTCCGACTCACGGAACGCCCAAATTCACACGCCTACACAGTCAATCACTCACTCACTCACTCACACACACACACACACACACACACACACACACACACACACACACACACACACACACACACACACACACACACACACACACACACACACACACACACACACACACACACACATACACACACACACACACACACACACACACACACACACACACACACACCATCTGTCCACCTTCTTGGCTTCTTGTGGCCCGCCGCCTGTTGTCATCTGCTCCCCCCAGCAGGAATGCAGCGACATGAAACACAGTGAGGGAGAAACGCAGTGGGCAACTCGGATTAGCTCCGACTGGCTCTGTCTACTGGAGTGTTTTGTGTCACACTAATAACACGTGTGTGTACTAATTAATCTTTTGATTAAATTCTACATGGTTAAATAGCACTTCTCTTTTCCCACGCTGACGAGAGCTTTGACACTTTTTTTGTTTAGCACAGACATAAAAGCAGGTTGGCAATTACACATGCAAAATTTTTCATTTGACTCCACTTAAGGTTTTGTATTTGTTATGTAAATGCTGCTGACACTATGTGGCCCATTCATTGAAGAAAGTGTTTATTTTCCTTAATTTTGTTCGTAAATTTTGTCGAGCTGCAGCTGTCTATTGATTAATAGCAGTATTTATTGACTTGTTGCTATGTACTGTCATTCTCTATTTTACAGATTTATCTGATGAAAACTAAAGGCACAAACATTTTTTTTTAAATCCACTCTGCTCTCATGACTTAAAAATTAGTTTCACTGTATTATAAATATATTTCATGTCCTGCCAAGCTTTAATAGCTCAGCCAGTGGCTGTAGGTTTTTTACATCTTGCGATAAGAATGACCTCAAAAGTATTGATTACTTTGATATGCGGCACATGAAAAAAAATCAATGCATGTGCAAAAAAATGTGTGCTATTGTTATGAATAAGTGCATTACATACGCTTGCGTGATACAGAGCACATCTGTATTACCCAAAACACACTACTATATACAGTATACTGTGTATTAAGACAATGTACATACATGTTTGAGGTGGCAAAATTATGCAAACTTTACATGTAAAAGAATGTTATATTTTCACTGAAAAAAGTAGAAAATTCTGTTACAACAACTAAAAAGCCAACAAAACACACCATGGGAATAGACAATAGGAAAAAGAACAAGAAAAATAATATAGTAATGTTTTTTTCTTTGAGTGTATGTGTCTCTTTAAAAAAATCCATAAATGGGGAATGGTTTCTGTTCATCTGCTCCATTGTCAAATGTTTTTTACTCGACTTTCAGCCATATGGCTAATACATTTTTTGGGACATGAAATTCTATCACCACCTCGTCCCAAGACTACTTCTCTTGTAGTTTCATTTAATTACATGTTCTATGTTGTTTTAGTCTTTTTGTGTCTGTTGTATGTTAAATGCACTGAATTGAACACACAGATGTTTGTATATGGTAGTATTAAGTCCACTGTTGTACAGATACCTACAAATCTTTACTCAGATAGGCTGCATCCCACCTCGGGTAGTTTGTGAACAAGATTTATTGCAGTCAGAGGACATTGCTCATTTCTTCAATATTTGCTGGAATTAGCATCACAAGTTTGCATGTGACTCAAACACATTCGTTGTTTTGATGCAGCATGTCCGTTTTGAATTGGTGTGGCTCACAGATGTGCTCTTCATTGTTTTATGGACATGAAAGATGTCGTGTGCAGACAATCTCAGAATATTTCCACTTCCTCTCCTTGTAATGCCTCCTGCTCTCCGTGTGCGCTGATAGGCATTTTAAAACCTGGCTTCAATAAAAGGAGTCAATCATACTTAAAATCTCCCATTCATGGTAAATAAACGTCTTTTGCGGTATGTCTTCCTCCCCCATGGTTTTCCCACAGGGTGTCTGTCCATCTCAGCTGCCCTCCCCACCCCAGCTGTCTGACTGTCTCATCCTTTTTGCATTCTCTGACTCACTGGGGGCAACATCTGGACTGCTGGAAATGTCCGAATGTTTTGAGACGTCTGTGTGCGCGCGCTGCTTTCCACCCTCACATTGTTCTGTTCTGCAAGGCAGTCTGCAGTGAGCGAAGGGAAGAAGCAGAGGTCGGAGTGTCCTTGCCAGTTTTGCCAGTAGGTTGAGCTGACATGTGAAATTAGCGTCCACCAGTTGTCAGCCAGTGACCTCCGGGTCTGGCTGATGCATACGCCAGCTGAAATTAGCCTTTTCCTCTTCGGACGGGATGGGGCAAAAGCCACTCTGGTAACCTGGCGTCAACGAGCTTCATAAGAAGGAATGAGGAAGAGTCACTGAAGGAGGCGAAGAGGACGGATGGATGAAGGAGAATGTTTTAGGGAGTGTTTTTGTTTAGGAAAAGATAGTGAAGGGAATAAGTCATACAGATGAAGGGGAAGATGTTGGAGAAGTGAAATTGAAAGAAAAACAAAGCTCTATTAATGCTTAAAGTGAAGACAATTTTAGAAAGACTGGTACGTGTGACAGAATTAATGGGATAATACACAAGTGACAAGAAGAGGGAAGTCCAGTCCAACGCCGGTCAGAGGAAGCTGTAAAAGTAGAGATATTGTATGTGGATCCTAACAAAGATGAAAGTGCCAGAGAGGAGGCTGAGGAGAAAATTAGAGGGAAGAGAAAACCTGCATGGGGCAGGCTGCAAGAGGGAGGCAGAGTTGTAAACACAAGGGCTGGAAAGGCAGCGAGGAAGAAAGTACAGAAGCGTTGCTGCTTGATGGAAAGCTGCATAGTAGCGAGTGGATGTGTCACGGGATGGAGAGGAAACTTTAGTCTGAGCACAGGAGAGAGAAATAAAAGCATGTCATCTCCCACACCATGAGGGCTTCAAGTAAGTTTTTTTTTCCTTCACATTTTCCACCCTTCAGCCTCTCTCTGGTAAAATAGGCTTCTTTTATACTCTTTGGTCTATTTTCAGAGCGCTGCCCAAAAAAAAAAAAAGAAGTATTTTTCATGATGTGCTCTTGTGTTCCTTCATATATGATTTAAAAAGAGGAGTTATGCCAAGAATGCTGGGAGAGAGATGTAATTGCTAGATTGTGGTGAAAGGATCATTTCCTCTTGACCATTCTCATCTCTGATGGTGAAGACGGAGGCTTTTCATTGCCCGGCTGAACTTTGTCCTGTGTGTTTCTGTGGTGCCTTGTTTTGCTCATTGCTCAGCACCTCCGAACGTCTGAATGAGACAAGTGAGAGTGAATGAGTGTAGGGCTTCTGCAGAGGTTTGAGATAAGAGCAGCGTGGATTAATGGGACTTAAACAGCCGATTTTGAATTTCAGTTACATCATTGAGTTTTGTGGATTTATAGTATATGGAAGCATTAGTTTAACTTTAATATTAGTTTCTCTTTAATTGCCGTTCCATCCTTTGTGTCCTTTGTCATATTTTTATGTTTGATTTCACTTCTATCTGGACAGTTTATTTTAAAGTGTGTGTATGTGTGTGTGTGTGTGTGTGTGTGTGTGTGTGTGTGTCTGTGTGTGTGTGTGTGTGTGTGTGTGTGTGTGTGTGTGTGTGTGTGTGTGTGTGTGTGTGTGTGTGTGTGTCTGTGTGTCTGTGTGTCTGTGTCTGTGTGTGTGTGTGTGTGTGTGACAATATCCAAGTCTCAGTATGCACAGAATGTCTTTTACACTGCTGTTAAAAGTCTTGCGATCACTGGCACCATTTCATTCAGATATCTTTGTCAGCACTCGGCGAGGCCGCAGAGCGGTTTAATAAGTGTCTGCTCATAAAGAAAACATACATACACACACATACACATGCACATTTTAAAGCTGCCACTTTAGCTGTGTGTGCAATGCATATGCTTGTGGAAAAAAGTAGTAAAACAAATGCCTGTAAAATGCCTCATGGTGCTGGCAGCAGCACCTAATAGGGTGTGGTGCTATGTATAAAGCCCGTTGCATTAGCAGCTTAGATTTAACTGCTGGCGTATCCGAGATGCTGGAGGTTATTTCTGAGTATGGCAAATAATGTTAAACTCGAGTAAATTGTTTCCTTTGTCCCCTCGAGTTGAAGTGCGTCCCTCTGCGGCTCAAATCCAATTTTTCCAATCTCATCATTCCACTGAATTCCCAGAGGAGAAATACATTCTCAGAGATGTTCCTCCCCTCTATACTGAAGTCTCTTAGACAGAGACAATGACAAAAACAGTGTGGTGCTTCGCCCGGCTCTTAATCTTTGTCCCAGTTTATCTGTTTATGAAGTATATTTAGATTAAGTGTTAAAACTGCCCAGATGGAACATGTTCTCCCATAATTCCCAGAGGAAAGTTAAATAAATTAGGGAGTTTCCTGGATTTGAATATCACAAGCTGTTTTTGGCTATTGCTGTTAATTTTCACAAGATCTTTTTCCCTCAACCTTTCCATAAATATATCATTATGCTAAATATGTGCTTTTGTTGTTATTTTGCTTTACAGAGATTGAAGCAAAGGAGGCCTGTGATTGGCTCAGAGCAGCGGGATTTCCTCAATACGCTCAGCTCTATGAAGGTAACGCATATATACAAGCACATTAACGCATAAACACATGTGCACAGCAGTCGAAATCCAGCTTATATCCAGCTGCCTTGTTTCACACAAAAAGCCCCCTCTTTCACATCTTTCCTTTTGTTTATTCTCAATGCTCCGTTGTTTTCCCATCATCTCGTTTCTCTCCCTCATTCTCATTTCCATCCCTCTATCTCCACATCCCTGTCTTCTGGGCCACTCCGTTCTATTTTGAGGCCTCAGTTCCTGTCCAGAGGGAGGGGTCATGGGAAAGGCCTTGTTATCACTGCTGGGACTCTCATAGCTCCTCTCTTCTTCCTTCCACCTTTTTTCTTCACCCACCACTTGTTCTGACAGTCATCCCCCTGTCTAAAGCCTGCCAGTTATTTCTCTCAGCCCTCACACATCATTCCTAATTTTTTAACACCCATCCACTTTTTCTCTCTTCAATTTTTCCCCCATCCCTCCTGCCTTCTGTCCTCCCCTCCTCTCCTTTTATAAACAGTAGTTTGTTCATGTGACGATCATCAGGTCTCATACTGTTGAAGCACAAACAGGAAATGGCCCCGGTAATCTAAGAAACAGCTCTTAAAAGCAGGCAGTCTCTCCGTTGCAGCATGTACCAAAATAAAGTGTTTGAGTCATTTTGGGAAAAGTATTGCATGCAGTTCAAGTTATTTCGGGTTTTGAAACTTGGTGTGCATGTTTAGGTTTATCCATGGACTTCATATGCTACTGTTGGATTCTTCAGACTTTATTCACAGTAAACCAGCAGACAGAACTGCTGTTTCCTGTTGTCTTTCAGTCATTAACTAACGAGACTAATTTGACCTTAATCCCATTATTTTTCTTCTTTTTCCTTTCCTTTTTCTTTTGATAGATTCCCAGTTTCCAATCGATATTTCCTCTGTGAAAAGGGACCATGACTTTCTGGACCGGGATCTGGTGGAGCCTCTGTGTCGGTAAGGGTATTTTCACAAAGACATATTCCCTCCACATTTCTCCAGCCTCACGTACACACGCAGAGCTCTTTTCTTTGTCATCCATTCCATTTGTTCTTTAATGTCAGCACAATCACAGATTCCTTTTCTAGTCTTCCCCATTCAGCGCCCCGAGTTGTCCCTGAGGCCCGCCGCTAACTCCTACTCATTAGATGTCTGACCTCGACCCTTAATGAACTCCCCATCCACGTCTCCCAGACGCCCAGTCTTTGATCCAGTCACCTCCCCTTCCCTCTGCCACGCTCTGATCTCCCATTCAAAGAGGAGAGACCCTCAGGGGGCAAAATACAGGCTGGGTGGGAGAATGGGTGACGGTAGGAGTGGGACAGAGTGAGGAGAATCCAGTATAGTCCAGCAAATGGCTTTGACTGCATTTTTAAATCTCTTTGCATACATCAATGATCATCCCCCCCCCCCCCTCCATACCATTTTTCCTTTTCATTTATGTGTTCTTTGCACATATCCTTATTCCCCCATCTGTCCAGTGTATAATGCAGGGGAGGGTGTGATAATTATAGAAAATGATTCTTAACAGTTATATTGCAAGTGAGTATATGCACAAGACCCTCTGAAAACTTTCTCTGGGCTGTAAAACACATAATACACTCATAATACAGTTTTTTTTTTTTTTTTTTTATTTTGTACTCAGGCGCTCAATGATGCATGTTGTGTCGAGCAGTTAGTATTTTTATGGCTGATGTAGCAACAAACAGTTCTTTGTCAGCTCTACTGCTTGATAATAGAGCAACAACTCCCCCATTGAAAACAGTAGGGTTTGCTCCAGCTGGAGGTTGAAATCTTTGAAAATGATAGAGGTCATAAGCCCTGAAAGATGTTTTGAATAAGGCACCAGCACAGACACCACCCTCCTAACGAGCCGTTCCTCTGCAGAAGTTGGCGATGGTGGGTGGGTAGAGCGGGGAGGACGGGTAGCAGATGAAGGGAGGAGGGTGAAAAGTGGTGGGGAGGAGCAGACCGTATTTCAGGGGAGATGTGCTCCTCAAGGGTGAGGATCAGTTACAGTGGAGTGATGCCAGAGGAGGAGCAGGAGGAGCAGGAGAAGAAAGAGTGGGGAAGAGGAAAGTCAGCATGGGATAGGCAGAATGTGATGAGAGTTGAAAAGTCAGGAAAGAAGATCAAAGAAGTGAAGCGGGCATGTCTGAGAGGGACTGATCAGGCTCGGGAGGAAACGGAGAAGGTGGAAGTGAGATAAGTGAGGGAAAGTGAGCAGTGTTGCCATGCAGATGGCTTCAAATACACACCAGCTTGGCACAAAAACAGCACCAGTGTATCAGCTTCACCATGTGACTTTGTGTATTGCAGACGCCTGAATACTCTTAATAAGTGCGCCTCCATGAAACTGGATGTCTGCCACCCAAAGAAGAAGGTATGTTTTTATTTAAAAGAAACCAAAACATGATATTGTTTACAAGAATGCAGTATCTGGCCTGTGCAGCAAGGTGGCATGACCTTTTTCTTAGATATATTTGCATGTTTTGCAGAATGATTTTTGCTTGTCATGTACTGCAGTGCAGCAACACAAAAACTTAAAGTGTATTTGTATACTTTTTTAGGTCAATTTGTTTGACAAGTAGCCAAGTCTTTATTGAGAAATGGGGGTTTTGAGTCTCTCGATCTTGAAATAGATGTTTTTTTTAACCTGTCCCTCTCCTTGTATTGACAAGTTTTTAACGAAATATCAACAAAACCCATCAAATTGTTTCATTGTTTTTCTGAAAGGTTTCATCAGTTTTGATGAAGACTCAGATAACGATTAAAGAGTTGTTGAATATCCTGAAGCAACTTCAGCAACTTAAAATAGTTCTACTGATGAGTATGATGGATACATTGTAATACATGTAATACACCTATTTCTGGAGCCTTTGGGAGGAAACTGGAGTACCAAGAGGAAAGCCATGTATGCAGTGTGACATCAATAATATGAAGAACTTTTTTTAAACTCTGTTTCTGTGTCTTGAAATCAAGACAATTTGCACTTGCCCAG
Organism: Blennius ocellaris; assembly: GCF_963422515.1. Taxonomy (NCBI): domain Eukaryota; kingdom Metazoa; phylum Chordata; class Actinopteri; order Blenniiformes; family Blenniidae; genus Blennius; species Blennius ocellaris. Next base: position 12,937,619 of record NC_137663.1, read on the forward strand.
TTGGCAGATTTTTTTTTTTTTACTTTGCTTATGAAAATGTCTTAAAGCATGAATAAAAATGTATATTTCACTAAAAGCAACTAGTTGAAGGTACATCTCCAACCCTGAATATTGCTATAGTTGTAAATAATATCCAGGCCCTAATAGATAACTTGTCCGTCTGCAGGGCGATGACTCTGATGAGGATGACCCGTTGGCCATCAGTAAACGGTGGACATTTGAATGGAGCAGCCGACGCTGGTCTCGCCTACAAGACTTCTTGTTGGACAGCACCAATGAGAGCAGCCCGACGGGTCAGGGGGTGGGTCTGCACAGCACGGTGAGCAGCGAGAGTGTGCTGACGGAACTGAGCGAGCAGGAGATCGCAGAGATTTCCTCGCTCCACAGCGAGGACTCCGCCTCTGCTCTGCCCGACTCCATATCCATGGCATCACTCTCTGCTTCCTACCAGCCGCCGAGGGACCTTCCACACTACAACTCCCTGCCAATCAAGAGCAGCCGCCATGGGCAAGGGGGGCGGAGTAAAGCCAAAGAGTTTTTGCGACGGATGGAAATGATGCGCACCTGGGGGCCGTCGACGAGACGGAAAAGCTCGAACCGCAGGCCTCCGCTGGTGATCAGCGGACCGGTGTTACAGGGGGAGGAGCCTCATGCGTTGCAGATGCTCCAGTGTACTCCCATCAGCCAAATAGAGCACAACAAACCCAACCATCAAACTGATGGTGACGTTTCCTCCGCCTCCCCGAACAAGAATTGCGAAGACCCGTTCATGGTGAGTGTGAGTCCCAGCGAGGAGATGGCGGTGCCCTGTACACAGGAGGCTGTGGGTACGAAACCACGTACTGCCAGCAAGAGAAGCAGCAAGTACCTGGAGGATATGGAGTTACCTTCACTGGGGAAGAGGAATGAGGGTCAGAGCCAGTTTAGCAGAAACCAATTTCACTCTTACGAAAACCTCCTTATTCACATCCCCAAAGACCATAAGCCGGGCACCTTTCCAAAAGCACTCTCCATAGAAAGCCTGGTGCCTTCCCCTCGTGACAGGAAAAACGGCCCCCAGAAACATGGCCAAATTTCATCTACTGACAATGGCCTGGGTGAACCCTGGTCTGATAAACCTCTGTCTAAACCCACCTGTCCTGGAGCTCCACGAGGCAGCAGGGTGAGTGTTTACGACAACGTGCCTGGAACCCACCTGTACGCCAGCACAGGGGATCTGCTGGACTTGGAGAAAGAGGACAACCTCTTCCCACACCTGGATGATATCATCCAGCACGTCAGCGGCTTGCAGCAAATAGTGGACCACTGGAGCCGCAGCGTGCTGCCTGAAGGGGAGACAGGCGAGGGGGAGGAGGAAGGGGAGGGCAGGACCACCCCCAGCGAAGGTGAGAGGGACGGAGTCTCCTTGAACGACACCGATTCAACAGGGACCAGTCGTGAGAGGCGGGACTCTGGAGTCGGGGCCTCCCTGACCAGACCACGGTGAGTCGTTGTCCAGGTATTTAAAGCATAATTAGCGTTTATTACAACGTGGGTTCTGTTTTTACAGTTTTGGCGCTAATGTTTATAGCTTATAGTAACATTGCACCCGCCACAGTAATGACTGAAATCTTGGAACTGGCCGACACCCTTACAACAAAAACCAACAAGTCAAAACAAACACAGTTCAGTCACGCAAAAAAACAAAGTGGAAAAGTGTCACTTCAAGGATAATCGCTGACCTAAACATATGCCAAGGCCATGGTTTTCTTCTGTGTCAGGTAAACTGACGTTTATGCCACTTTAATTATCTACAATCAACAAAAACTATCAGAATAAGGTCAACATACTATTAAAGATGAAGTCTACTGGTACTGATGAATGTGAAGTGTGATACATTGCATATATTTCTTTTTTTCTTCACGACCGTCTGTTGGACTCTAAGGTGTAGAACCTTAAGTTCGCCAAGTGCTCTATAACAAATTTAAAAATAATTGATGCGCCATGATATCGATCTTCTGCAGTATATAATAACTTCTTCATTCCTGCTACATCTTTTCAATGTCTTTTATGAAAAAAAAATAGGGAAAATAAATTACTCTCGTCTATTAATAAAGCAAAACAAGGCAGTGCTGAATCTGTGTGCTAGTTTCTAAATTATATATATAAAAAAACAATAGTTAAGAGGTTGGGTGTTTCTATTTATGCACTATTACTGAAACAGATTTTGCATGTTGATATAATTTTATCAGTATATACTTGTCATTGGGAAAACAATGACAATAGGGAAAAGAAATGCTATTTCTACTATGGTATTTAAAACTAAATATATATCTTGTTTAATCATTTTTGATATTTTGGGTGAAAATTATATATTTTCTCTCCAAATCAGCTTTTGTTAAGCTGCAGGTTTATTTAAATCCATTGCAATCATTATGTTTTCACACCTGCTTTACTTTTCTTTCAGCTATTCCGAGATTACAGTCATAATCTGGGAATAATGTTGCAAAAAACAATAACATACAAATCCAGTGAAAAAAAGAAAAACCCAAATCATTTTCTGTCGTTGTTTACCGGCGGTTCCTCTTTGTCCTAGTGTGCGATGGCCCAGTTTCAGAACCTCTGATCATCTCAACCAGCCGGCGTCTTCTCTGCAGACCAGCAGCCAATCAGCAGGCCAGCTCAGCCTGCTGCAGAAGTTTTCATTACTGCGCCTCACCGCCATCATGGAGAAGTACTCCATGTCTAATAAACATGGCTGGACTTGGTAGGTATACACACTGCCATGCACTCACATAAAAATGAACGTGCTCAAATGTATTTCTCAACTATGTGTCCGGTTTCTCAGATTTTATTTGCTTGTTATGAATTAGGAAATTCACAAAAGGCCATGAGCATCACAAACCTTTGTGCATTTAGGTTTACAATAATATCCAGCACCACAGAATGAACATACTGTTGTTTTTCCTATTGCATTTAATTTACAATCCTCCACATGTCTTACAGTAACCTCTATTTTTATTGTTCCCTTCAGCCACAACATCAAGACCACATGCATAAACAACACTTTTATTCATGTTTTCCAAAAACCAGCAACATCAATGCGTTTATGTTACACAAGTGTTGAATGGAAACCCAGTTTGCTCCACACACCATCAGTTTGCTCGACCTATAAACACAAGCATATCCTTGTGTTGTTAAGAGCTCGCCCTGTTCACTTTTATTATCCCCAGGAGGGAAATCTTGTTGACCAGCATCGGCATGAAGAGAAAGAGATAATGAAAGCACAGGCCGCTCTTTCTCCCTCACACTTCCTTAATTGTTTTCTGTCTATCGCTCCCAGGTCTGTGCCCAAGTTTATGAAGCGCATGAAGGTACCAGACTACAAAGAGAAGAGTGTGTTCGGCGTTCCCCTCATTGTCCATGTCCAGCGCTGTGGTTTTCCGCTCCCTCTGTGTTTACAACAGGCTCTCAGCCACCTCAGAACACATTGTCTGGACCAGGTTAGAAAACGGCTTTTACAAAGACTGGATGAGAGACCAGACATTTTCTTCTCAAGCGTTGTTTGTTTCAGTTTCAAACATTAGGCGGATGAAACAGAGCTCGTTACCTGCCTTGATTCCTCTCCGATTCCCTCCTCTCAGGTCGGACTGTTCCGCAAGTCCGGTGTGAAGTCTCGTATTCAGGCCCTGAGGCAGCAGTGCGAGTCGTCCCCCGACTCCGTGAGCTACGAGGACCAGTCGGCTTACGACGTGGCTGACATGGTGAAACAATTCTTCAGAGACCTGCCTGAACCTCTGCTAACGAGCAAGCTTGGGGAAACCTTCCTGCATATTTACCAGTGTAAGTCACCTCAGAGGACGAGCCCGTAAAAGGGTTTACGTGCGAGGCTGGCTGCAGCGAGAACACAAACAACAAAACTCTTGTGATTGCTTTTGTTCTTTTGCTTTCAAAGAAGCTGTTTTGCTCTGGTGCTCTGCCCAACCATCTCGTATGAATGTCGATTGATTTGAACAACCATGTTAATTAAACAAGTAAACTAAATAGCAGCTGTGTTTTCTATGTTTGGTATCCAAATTCATGAAGCAGTTCATGTCGACTGCATATTTCTTCCCTCTTACTGCTTTTGATCTCAGTTTTTCTTTATTTTTTTAAACATTTTTTGATCAATTATTTCCATTTCTTTCTCTCCAGATGTCCCGAAGGAGCAGCGGTTGCAGGCGGTCAGAGCGGCCATTTTGTTGATGCCAGATGAAAGCAGGGAGGTTTTGCAGACGTTGCTCTACTTCCTGCGTGACGTCACTTCTTTAGTGGAGGAGAACCAAATGACGCCGATGAACTTGGCTGTTTGTTTGGGACCGTCGCTCTTCCACCTCAGCATCCTGAAGAATGACACTCTGTCACCAAGGTGCACCCGCACACTGATACACATGGACACACTAATCCCTAAAATAAGTGCAAATAATTCAATGCATAGAAACCCTTAATTTATTATTTATTATTAATGATTCAAATTAGGATCTGTTTGGAGCTTCATTCTTACATTTTAGTAAAAGATTACATTCCAAAACATATCAAACATTTCATATGCTAAACAAAAATTTAAGTTTTCTTTAATTTGCCTGATGCATCATCAAAAATCTGTTAGAATACAATTAAAACTTCATTTTCACCATCAACAATAAACTGCGAATCTTCTCACAAAATGTTTTTTTTCCTGTTTTTAAATTTACTTATTAATCTTTATAATTAATGAGGTATGAAAATAAAAAATACAGTATTTCTAAATGTAAAAAAAATTAATTTTCACAAGATGTTCAGAATCTTTTTCTCGTTACAACAATAAGAGTTATAGTTTTAAAATGCTTGAAATTTTGGTTTATTTGTGATGATTGTACAAGTAACTTCAAAAAGATGAACATTTCAGAGATAGTATTTCTTTTAGATGCACCTGTATTTCATGCCCGACAGTTTCTAACAGCACAAATAATCACAGTGTCACACTTGTTTCACTTATTTACATTTTTTTATTGGTAAAAGAGATGAAGAGAATTCAAAAACCTTTCATCACTTTTCGCTCCTGGATCCTGTTAATTATTATGTCTTTGCCTAACATTAATAATGAAACAAACTTTATGAATTCAAAATGTCTCCATCCATGGCCTAATTCATTTTTTAAATATTCCAAAGTTGAAAAAACATTGCCAAGCTATTAGGCAGCTATGACTCAGTACGATTTGTCTCCCAATCCAAAGGTTAATGTTTGTATTAACCTTTGGAATAACTTAATGGCATTATTAACCACCTGTGTTACTCTAACATGCCGCTTGTATACAAGTCTTCAGTCCTTATGAGCAGTGCTCAAGATTTCTTCTCCTCCTGTTTCTGAATAATTTCTCTTCATCCAGGTCAATCCAGAGGAAGTACACGACAGGCCGTCCTGATCAGAAAGACCTGAATGAGAATCTGGCTGCCACGCAGGGCCTGGCTCACATGATCATCGAGTGTCAGCATCTGTTTCAGGTCGGGGTCATTTCTGTTTAAACAAACAAACAAATAAATAAATATCACATGGCAATAACTGTGCTTCCGCTGTCATTATGCTACTCCTTGTTCTGATTGTGTGCAATACATTTACTTCACTCCTTATTCGGAGGTTGTTCCCAAAATTAAAAATGACCTCTGCAGAATTCAAGGTGAAAGATATTGAAATGTTGTACCAACCAATAAATGTGACCTACCACCCGTGTTCTGCTACTAATATAAATTTTTTCTGAGTTGATGGGGTGTGATGTAAATTCTCTGGCCGTTTTCCAGATACCGGAGGAAATGGTGACCCAGTCTCGTAACTCCTACATGGAGGCCGACCTGATGGTGCCCCCGCTGGAAGAGCTCTGCAAGGCTCACGAGGAGGAAGTGGACGTTGAGGTGGAAGAAGAAGAGGAAGAAGGATCGTACCACGCTCACCTGGGAAGGCTGATCCAAAGCCTGCTGAAAGAGGCCAAAGACAAGAGCAAAGGATGGGTGTCTCGCTCCACTTCTGACAACACAGAACTGTCTTTTAAAAAGGTGTGTAGAAATGGAGGAGGAAAGGAAAGGAGGAAGGAAGGGAGGGAGGAGAGATGGATTGAAGGAGGAAGGAAGTCATGGAGAGAAACAAAAAAAGGAAGAAAAGAAGAGAGAAGAGATGAATGAAAGGAGAGGTGAAAGGAGGAAAGAAACAGGCAGAAGTGAAGAGGAGAAGAAAAAAGGTCATTAGGGAATCAGGATGAAAAGAAGGAAGGAAACTAATGAACTCTAGTACATTACAGGTAATCAGACTTGATACGTTTTTGCAATGTATAGTCGTCTTCGTCTGTAATTCTGCACTCCAGAGCTTGAAAAAAGTGGAAACATGACTGTGAAGATTGTCCGATCTCCTTTAGTAAAAATATGTTATATTTGACCTTCGTATATGTTTTTATTTTTTAGAGACCTATTAAATATAACTACATCTCAATATAGATTTAAAAAAAAAATATATATATATATATATGTAGCTACATATCCACAAAGACTTTGATTTTCTTGACACACACTCACGCTGTACCCTGTGTGTGTGTTTTAGGTGGGAGATGGTAACCCTCTAAGGCGGTGGCGAGTGTGCATCGAGGTGCCGGCGCCTCCCACTGAGGTGCTGCAGCGGCTGCTGAGAGAGCGAGCGCTGTGGCAGGTTGAACTTCAGCAGGACAAGATAGTGGAGACGCTGGACAAGCAGACAGACGTGTATCAGTACTCCTGCTGCAACATGGCACCCCAACCCAGCTGTGACTACGTGGTACTAAGGTGAAGATTGCTAATGTCATTCTGCATATACAGTATACTTACTTTAGGCATTGTTATGTAGATAATTATTTGATGTTAAACACCCCATAGTGTGTCACTACATGATACAGTCTGAAGTTATAGTCACATTAGTTGCTTTATTAAAGAAATACAATTGTTGCTAATAGTAAATCAGTTGGTTTTTTTTCAATCTCTGGATTATTTTTCGGCAGTTGTTATTCTAAAACATCGGTCTTGGTCGCAGACTGGGTCTTTAAGTCATGCCACAGTTAATCTGTTCTCTAAAACAAATCAGTTCCATGAGCATCTCGGCCTTCCTTCGAGTCCCTAAGCTTGTATGTTAGACTTTAAGCACCACTATGCTTGTAATTTGACACCAGCATCACCATCTTACCAGCTCTTTGCTCTGTTTGGAGTTTGGGAGCCTATGAGGAACTCTTAAATGACCCTTTTCCCTCTTTTCTTGGTGCTCCTTCAGATCCTGGCGCACAGACCTATGTAAAGGCTCCAGTGCACTGGTCTGTGTGTCTGTTGAACACGACGACAGCTCGCGCCTCGGAGGGGTGCGCGGGGTCGTGCTGGAGTCGCAGTACCTCCTGGAGCCCTGTGGGTCGGGGAGGACCAGACTCACGCACATCTCCAGGGTGGACCTCAGGTATGAACCACATGTATGATACTCACTGTTCTAATCAACGGTGCAGTTTGTAATATGGTTAATTTGCTTCTTTGTTTTGTTTTTTGTTTTTTGCTTACAGGGGGAGATCTCCAGAATGGTACAACAAGGCGTTCGGTCACCTGTGTGTGAATGAAGCCCAGAGGATCCGCTCCTCTTTTCTACCTTCAGATCAGACGAGCCCAGAGGCCAAAAACTGAGCCTCGGAAGTGAAGCTTTATCTTGGTCCACACTGCCAGAGCAGCTGGGCCAGAGAGCCCTTCAACCCAGAGGGGTAATAATCCAGGCAGGGGGCTTTGGTGTCAATCCACGGTGTGTAGTCATATGGAGCTTCACTCTACCCTACTGTACTGAGTCTAAATACAGAGAGAACAAAGGTCTTTAAGCAACATTGATATATCTATTTATATTTTCGAATTTATACCATTTTAACCACAAACCTTTTATTTGGTTTCAACCTCCAAATGTCAAATACGTAGTTTAGCTTTCTTTGAATAGTATGTGTATGTATTGTCCTTATTTATTGTTGTAGATCAGCATCCACATCATTACTGTCTAGTCCAATAACTTGGAAAAAGAAGTTTTAAACCAGCATCAGTAAAATATACTCATAGGATTTATACTATATTGGGTGAGTTAATGGTGAAAATTTCACTTGAATATCTTGTGTATAATATTCCACACACATGGATCTGAGTTTACTCATACAACCGCAGAACAAGATTAATTTCTTTACAATCATTTCCATTACACTGACATGGCCAACCAGTGGAAGTTGAATTTAATTGATAAAATATTTCCACTTTTTCTTGTCAGATTTATTGAGCATCATGTTCACTGCTGACTTTAGCACAGCATATTTTTGAAACCACGCAAACAACAATGACAAGTGGTTATCCTATTTTTATCTAATGAACCAACTTTAATTTATTGTCTATGAATAGATTAAATCATTATTAAACTAATTTACTCCCAAATCTCTACGTTTACACACACACATACACACTGCTAATCTACTGTTGTTTACAAGCATTCTACAGATACTGAACACGAAGCCCTATGTGGAATACATAGTGCAGATAAGAGAAAACAGCTGTTAATTTGTGATACACGCATCAAATTTGGCATTGAAATTCTTCACTCACTTGAGTTTTCAGTCAGAGACAAAGTCAAATTAACATTCCCAGAATGTTTGTGTCTCTCGAAACTAAAATAAACTGACAAAAACGCAACAAAATAGTACAAAGATCTGACAGTGTAGTACATTTAGGCACTAAATAAGCTGTAGGAAGTGACTGAACCAATGTGTAAAATGTGGTAACTATAATGTGATATAGACAAAATAAAGAAAACCAATGAGCAAAGTCAACTGGAATATATTTTAAATAATATCACGACTTAAATTGAGCAAGAAGTTCAAATTCTACAAGAAAAGTCACCTTAAGGTATCATTTTTGGCAGCTATCTTGGAAAAATCTCTGTCTCAAAATGACCACAGTACGAAACAGTACCTGAAAGAGTGAAAACTTTGACGCTTGTAAAACTATTTGAAAGATTTTTCTGAAACGACCACAGTACATCAGACCAGTACGGTATGGGTATATGTCAGCGCTGTGGTGCAGCGGGTTCAATGAGGGATCTGAGTCACATAAAGGGGAAACACTCATCGGGTCCATAAGCGTGCTGAGCATATGTTGGATATCACTGTTGGTTTAGTTCTCTTTCACTATTTTCAGTGTTAATCTAAATGTTAAAGTTATTATTGTCATTATATCTGTATGTAAAGTATCACTGTTTATGTTGCTGTCATGTTATACAATGTCTAAGACATGAGACCATTTCACTGCTTCTGGGAAGCATGGTTTGAAATTTTGTTTGTGTGTGTGTGTGTGTTTGTATGCGTGTTGATGTGTGTGTGGTTGAGCCCGTGTATCTGCATTTGAACTATATGCACAGCCTTTATTGTAAATATCTGCAATGCTTTCTGTGCCAGCAGAATGGACATTGTCATTTTCAGGGTCCTCCTATCATATTGATATGCTGAAATGTGAACTTTCCACACACCATGCTACTAAAGTAGACAAAACAGCTTGGTTTGTCATGGCGCCGCCTTGGCATTTTATTTTCTTTCAGCTGTAGGCAGCATTGCTATGGTGTTAAATGATATAATATCTCTACAGTGCCACCATAATCCTGACTGGATGCCATTTTTAAAGGCTGTGTACGCGTGTGTGCGTGCCTGAGTGAGTGCATGTGTGTATGTGTGAGAGCAACCAGAAAAAAAACATGTAAGTGAGTCTGACGTGAGCTCTCGACTGTGTGTGGAGAGGCTTCAATTGTAGCTGAGTATCTGAGACCAGTGATGATTCATGTTCGCTTGTTTCTAACAAAGCGACAGAGAACAGAATCGTCGTTTCTGAACGAGAAAATAAAAGAGACTGAAAGTTGAACAAAAGTTTGTCCTCGATTTATGTAAAGACGCCGCACTCCAAAATAAAACATTTCACTTTAATATTACAAGGAATTGTAGCTCGAGTTTTCAGCAGATCACACTGATAAAACTTTTGGCTGAAAAAGTCCCACCATCACCGAACGTGTGAAATTCCAGTGAGACACTTTTTATACTCACATTTTTAGACCTATTGCAAGCATCCATTTGGATTAACTATGTTTAAAGAGTACAATGATCCGTCAATGTAAGAAGTGAAAATCTCACTGAGTTTAGGCTGCACAGTCTAAAAACTATTTCCTTAAGAGTAATTTGCCAATTGCATGATGGAAGACAAACACAAGCAGTGAAATGTCATTCCAACATACTTAAAAGTGCAAAAATACACATGGAAATTATACAAAAGTAAAAAAAAAATAAAAAAATGCACCAAAGTTATATATACCTTGCATCCATTCCTTTTCTTGTTTTGTATCGCGTGTGAACAGACAAGAGCATAAAGATTTTGAGTTTGTGTTTGTGCATGTAATCTTTTACTTGTTACGCACTTTGATGTCCATTGAGTGGTGCTGTTACCTCCCTGTAATGAAACTTAACAGTGTGACGGAAAGAAAAAATAGACAACTGAGTAAATGAGCAGTCAGAGGATCGCCACAGGATTTCCTGTGATGACTCTCCTTGGGTCCTTTCAAATGATGACTGAAGAGTGAACCTCCAATGCTCGGATCAATACCCAATCACATTTATCTGCACTAGTTATGTTAGGACGGGGACCTGGCAGAGGACAGTGAAGGTGAAGACAGACACCTTGATGTGAGTCAGGACGTCTGTTCACTTCGTGGCAGCACATAGACATGACTTTAACTTCTGCCTCATTTACCATGTCAGTGGTTTTTATCTAGAAAGTAGGGCAAGCAGTTACAGCTCCTGAATGTCAATGATCGTCTGCGCCGTGGGAGCACTCCAGCTCCTCTCCTCCATGGGCTCTGACAAATGAGGAACATCGTGCTGAAAATTAGACAATGAAAAAAAAAAAAAAACCTGACAAGGTGAGTCAATTATTTCTCCATATCTCCACTTTATATACGCGAGTTGGAATTTTCGACTGTAAGCCATATTTGAGCAAATTACAATGAGGCCCATGCAAAGGAAAGTACATTTAGATTACAAAATCTGATCTGATCTGATCTGCTTTTCATCCGCACACAGTGTGCAGATGAAAAGCAGATCAATTTAAAACACTTCATTTTCTCTCCACACAGGACGACCCTGCAGCAGGACTTGAGAGTGACCTCTTCTGGCGAAACTAAGAAGTGTCTGTCCTGTTTCCAGCATGCCCTTTGCAAAGTGTGTATGGAAGACACACTTTCATTCAATGCCTTTTCCAACCCGCTTTATCCAGCTTAAGATTGCAGTCTGATGAGGCCGAGCGTGCCTGAGGGACAGTGTGAAGGCACCTGGACAGGTAAACCAGCCCACCAGGGAAGACACAGAGAGACAATCACACCTACAGGACATTTAGTGAGCCTCAGGTGCATGTTTTTGAACTGTAGAAGGAACCCAACCTTAAACCAAGTATCTTCTTGCTAATGAGTGAGAATGCTCACCTCTACAACACTGGAATCCACACTTTATTTGCACATCTCAATTTTTCCATCATTGTGCATCACAGGGGAGGGATTTATGCACTCTGGTTTATGTAATGTTGCTGCAGCATAACGTGATAAAGATTAGCTTAGTCTGGATATTGTTTTTCAGGATAACTGTGTTCTAAATTGAAAAACATATCCCATTACATTGGGTCTTTGGGAGGTGTAAACAAAATACAAAATAGTACAGTACCCTCTGTTTTATGGCTTTCAAGTATAATTTGCACCTGAGGTTTTTGCCTTTATTTTGACACATTATACTGTATTGCCATCACTTGAAGTACTTTATTCAATATCAAAGATCCATCCCTTGTAATATGCGTCTGTGACACATTTTGCAGCAATTCTCTCCTCGTTGATTTCAAAATCGCTTTGGATAACCAGTGAAAACAATATTTCATACGAATATAGAGAAAACTATAAATCATAAGAAAACATAAAATAAACTGCGCCGATATTGTTCTTTAGTCATTAAACTCACCACGATTTAAATTATCCGAGGAGTTGGGTTCGCAGTGATTTGACATTTTTGCTCAATCACCCTGTCTACTTTATGAAAATTTAACAAGGATGGAGAAAGAAAAAAGCAGATGTATATCCTTGGAGACTGGCTAATCCACTGTCTTCTTGAAGACAACCAAGATAAGGTCATTGATGAATAAATTATCCATTGAATGAATTATTAATGAACTCTGTTGGTAGTTGTGCTTACAGTATCCTTGAGTATATGGCTGGGTGTTGACAAGTGAAAACCCAAGCTGTGCGCAACTGAGGAAAAAATTGTTGAAGCACGGGGCGATCCCATTTCACTCAACTTGGGGGAGTTTGTTGAGGTAGCTTTAAATAGTTCTGACCAGATTCTGTGTTTTTATTTTAGTCCTGAAAGCATAGCTTGTAGTGTTGACTGATGAATACTGCTTGATGACGAATGTGATTTTGTGGGGGGGGGTTCTTCACTGCTCTCACTTGTATGCAAAATGTTTTGTCTTTCTCTTCCTTCACATCTGAACACTTCTGCTTGGGGTGAGTCTTATGTAATAGCAAAGGAGAGAAGATCCTGGAAAAATGCAGTATACTGGACACCGTGCAGTGAACGTTTATCTACATTATCTGCACAGAAACACTGGCCACGCTGATAATAACCTGATGGATTCATTCCATCACCCGATAAAGGCCCTGTGGTAATGACTGACATTTGAACTCATAATGGCGGTAAAAGCATGGGCGCACCTAATAGCATCAATGATGGCTGCATGCATTTTCCTCACACTTATCTAACCTGTAAAACCACTTTGATATTAAAACTGGCTTTGACATTAAAACTCAGCATGTAAGATACAAGAATTCAGAGCATTTGAATACAGACAAAACACCAGAAATATGACAATCATATAGGCTACATACATACATACACATACTAATCCAGAGAAACCTTTAAAAAAACGGCATGTGAATTTGGCAAATGTGAAAAACGAAGAGGCATTCACTCTTCATTTATGCTACATGTGTTTCAGATGAGTTTGTATTTCACCTAACAGGTGTATTTGTTGTTGTAATGAAGTCTACAGTGCAGCAAACAACAAACTGTTACCCCATCTCTATGTCTTTCATGTATTACCGGTGCAGTTGAGTCACACAGACTGCAATTATCTGTGAAAAACAAACAGCTATAACAACAACTCCACAAAGCATTTCAGCTGAGCTCGCTGCTGCTCGGAAGATGCCACAATCAGCAAGGAAACATTACCTCTGAAAAAGTATTTCTGACTTCCTGTCTGCTTGCAAAGTATGCAGTTGAATCTAGCTTATATATAACTAATATCATATCTGCCTTTGACCTGATGAGACAAACTGTGGCATCTTTGGCCTCTTGTAGAGCAACAGTGTCAATCATTTTGAATTGCAATGACAGTGGTGAAGTGTTGCTAAACAGTTGAGCTGGACAGCTGAATTAAAAGCAGAAACCGTTTATAAAGCACCCTATTGTTGAGGAGACCAGCAGCTTAGGAGGCTGATCAGTACAGAAGGAGGATGGATAGATGAGGGACTTTGTGAGAACATCCACGCCGCAGGTTGCAGAAATCATCCGGCCTGGGAAATAACAATCTGAATAGTAACACAAAGTAGATATAAGATCGCACTTTTTTTAATAGTGTTATTAAGTTATATTAGTATGGTTATCATAGGTTTTGTGAAAAGTGCTTTGTCTGTGGACATTTACAGAATGTACTCATACTTGTTTTGAGTAACAAACAAGCTATCATTTTTTACTTTTTATGCTAAGTTGAGGTATAATTATTTCTATTACTTCATTTATTTTGTATTTTTGTGTTTTATGAAGCAGTACATTGTTTTTTTTTATTGCAGTAATGGAATTGTTAGAGCCTCATTCAGTTATTATTATGTTTGCTATGTTTAATAACCGGTGTATTTTTTCTTTTGTTGGTCTATGTGCCGTATAAGTCAAATATTTATATTTATTATATGAGTTCATTTTTTCCTTCCTTCCCTTGCTGAAGGAGGACAGGTTGTTGGAAAAAGGAGAAGAAAGTTGCTGCAAACAATAGGAGTTTGCTGTATTATTTGTTGTACCGGTTAAACAAAATTAGAGCCTGTTTATTAAAAACACCAACACACTTTTGGGGGTCTATTTGACCCCTTTTAAACCTGTTCTAAAGTTTTCACAGGACATCAGTAAAATGCCAAACTTCAAAATGCCTTTATTTTAAGAATCTTTTATTCCATTGTAAAATCCGGTTGAGTTGTGCTTCTGGTAAGGCTGTAATACAGCATGACAGATGTGATATCTCTGAAAATCTTGAGTAGAATTTCTAATAAAGTTCTGAGGGTTTGAGCAACACCAGCGTGCATAATAACGACCTCAACAGGGAATTCAGGCTCCACTGTGTAAAAAAGATTAAGCCATACTGGATCACTGTCATGCGCACGTTGACAGTAGATCTTCAGATGCTGCAAACACACATTTGCACATAGTTTGCCATTCTCACATGTACACGTGTCCAGAACTTCACTTGCCAGCTCTACATTGTTCAGGCTTTATTCCCAATCGAAATGAGGAAACTATCTCATCTGCACTGGGTCCTTTGTGAGCGAAAGTGAGGGAATAACTACTAACAGTGCCTCTTGCCATTTCTTTAGTAAAAAAAAGAATTAATGAAGGCAATGCATTGCGTGTAAAATATGAAATTTCAACTGTAAGGTCGTTCATCTTCAAGACTGCGCATCATACTTTAATGGTTCAATCTGAGAGGTTTTTAAACGAATTAAAATTAAAGAAAGTCTAATCTTCTTAACTTGAGAGAGAAGAAGGGTGTGTAATCCTTCCACTGAATCAACTAAGTGAATTCAGCAGAGAAAACCTGCATGGAGAAAGTGTTTAGTCTCAAGAGTCCCCCTCGAAAAAAGTGTGGGGACTGAAGTGTTCAAACCTTTTTCACAGTAGACAGTCTGATCTGACTTTCCATATAAAAATAAATAAATAAATACTGAACTCCATTTAGGGGAGCTTATTTCCACAGTTCCCTTATCGTGCAATCTGACTCACTGTAATGACACAGACTAACACTTAGTGGAACTAGGATTTTTTTTTCTTTCTATTATGACAGGATTTGAAACACCTGTGCACATTCCTGCTTAAACATATTATATGTATGAGACAGATTTTTATTTTAGTCTCAATATGAATCTTAGCGTTGCTAAAGATTTGTGCTATTGAATAATAATTGCTATTGAATAATAATTGTAGCATTGTGTGTATATATATATATATGGGTTTATTTTACTCATATCCTGGAAAAATATAATAAATCATTATATTTTAAGTCTCACTCGTTTTGTGATGGTGCAAAATGCTCTTTTCTGATTGTATTTAAATTTTGATAGCGTACAGTAACCGCTAAGACTAAGACATACAATATGACACAGTCTGAGACAGAAAGTCACTGTGCACATTCTCTCCCTCTCACATCACGATCACACTGTTTCTTATGCAAACACAATCACAGATATGGACATGAATAGACACATGAGAGCACACACGAGGAACACACCCACGCACAGCCATCCCGACGGCAACACATCTGTCTGTGAAAGAAGGGACATTATAACCTGCGTTCCCATGTATACAAGTACAAGCCAACTGCTCAAGTGATCCTAATTGTGCGAGGATGGCTGCAGAACAAAGCAACATTCAAAAGTCAATCTCTGCGCCTGTTTTCACACTGAAAAACGACTGTGTTCCTTTTGTACGGACTTGATAATCAGTCTTTCAAATCATAAATAGCTCATAGTCGGTTCCTGTCAAAACCATATTCAGCCACAGCTGCCACACTGACAAAGAAAACACAAAAAAAAACCATGGGAATCAAACTATGTTTTCTCCAGTAGGCAGTGATCAAACCCTTCCTGACAGACGTCACCTCTGCTGCACTTTCTCTGCCTGATCCTCACGGAGTCCCAGTCCCCTCTGAAGCTCCTGTGCTGTGATCATCAGCCCACACAGGATGCTGACACTACCTCCACATGCTCGACAGAGGTACGCTGGAACAGAGGAGAAAATAGCTGCATGGCCACGAGTACTGCACCTCCACATGGAGGTGAGAGAAGGGAAAGAAAGACATGACGAGAGAAGGGAGAGAGATATATATAGAGAGAGAGAGCGAGAGAGAGCGAGAGAGACTGAGAGAGAGAGAGAGAGAGAGAGAGAGAGAGAGAGAGAGAGAGAGAACAATGTTAATGCTTTTACCCAATCACTAGCCAGATCCCAGTTAAGACCTCTTTCTCCTAAAGAAGTCTTTTGTGAAATCATGACAAAGCTGCAGAGGCAGGCCTTTGTCTGAAAACAAAGAATAGTGTGTTTGTGTGTGAGGGAGACTGCTGTTGTCGTTTTGTGTGGCTCAAATGCACGTGTGCATGTGTGCACTTATAAGCTTGATGTTGTATACTCTTTAGAGAAATAGCGTTTCTTAAATTCTTAAAGTGTGTGTGTGTGTGTGTGTGTGTGTGTGTGTGTGTGTGTGTGTGTGTGTGTGTGTGTGTGTGTGTGTGTGAAAGAGAGAGTGAGTGAGGGATTTTCAGAAAAAAAATGCATATTTCAAGGATAAGATAAGATTATTGAATTAATATTAAATGTGAACTTAGTGAGTCTGGAGGAAATTAATATTAACAATGCAATATTAAACACTGCAGTTTGTGCAGGTATTTGGCTAACACAATCTGCTCACAATCACCCCTTTGGACATGTTGTCCTAGTAAGGACAGAAATTACTCATGTTATAAAAAAAATCATGATTAATTTTTTTAAAATGAGGATATATAAAGAGGCTTGCATTAGGATGAAATCAGCGTTAGTAGTTGTAGTTGAGATGTGTGTTTTTTTTCATATTGTGCGCATGCATCTTCATGAGAGAAGTTTCCACGCACGCACACAAAGAACTGCCCTGCCCATGTATGTCCCCACTGCTTCTGTCTCAAGCTTGTTGCCCCTGTCAACAGTCAGCATCACAGAAAAATCTGGACCGAGACATTCATGTGACATCAGTGGCGGAAAAGAAGAACCCATCCAGACGTGCACAGACAGAGTAACAAATCAGATCTGTGGCTGCTTTGTGAATGGAAATCCTGCCCGCCAGATGTGCCCCATTGAAAGAACACATGGAGTGTGAAACGGGCTTATATACGCAGCAGGCAGGTTGTGGACCAGCAGCCCTGGTGTGTGCAACCACAAGAGGATACTGTAGATTTGTTTTTGACTGGTTGGACCGGCATTTCCAAAGACAGTTAAATAAACGCATGACCTAAAATAAATACATTCAGACAGGGTCACTAGTGTGCAGGACATTGTAGAATAGGTAGAATTCCCGATAACTGCAAATAAACCAATGCATATGTCAATAACTATAATGACTTTAAACTATACACACAAAACAAAATGTCATCACATCCGGTATGAGGTCAGTATAGCTCATTTTACAGTGCAAAATATTTCTGAAAAGCAAAAATATTCATCATGCAGCTCTTTTGCTTTTTTTTTTTACTGTATTGCTTTTTTAATTCACAATAACACATACTCTAAAACAAGATAATTAAATTAGCAGAGCTGAGCATCTGAGCAGTGATGTGAATCAGATGAGCGGGAATAGCGATTGTAATGGTAAATGTGCAATTCTAGTTTAGTCTAATTGAGCCACTGAATCAATCTGCTGCTTTAAACAAGATGGCATACACAATATACAGAGAAAGATTAAAAATAAATCACTTGGAATTTTTATTTCAGGAAAAAAAAAGACAAAAAACATGATCATATATCGCTGAAGCCTACAGACTTTAACATTGGGAGGTGCTGCCTATAGAGCCTTTAGTTAATGCACAGCTCTTCAACAATCTGCCAATCAGTGATACAAGAGTGTAATTCAGATACGATGAGTTGGAGTACACTTCTAAATCAAGCTTTTTGTCTGACCTAAAATTACATTTTTCAAACATTCTGAAGGGATTGTTAATTTGATTGCATTAGTCCCATATATTTTAAGAATGAGATTGTTTTGTGGATTTTTTTTCTCGAACGAAGAGACATAATTTATGTTACGTGAAGGCAAGTTGGGCTGCATAAAGAGCTTTTGTTTAACTGGTCCTGAAACTTTATGGACTGAATAATGAGATGAGTCATACTGTGTACTGTATTAATTAAACAATCTTCTAAACAGTGGGGCAGTGGTCGCCTACAGGTTAGAGGAAACAAGCTTGTGGCCAGATGTTTGCTGGTTTTATTCTCACTGCAGATGAGTTGCCACTGTGGGTCCCTGAGCAAGGCTCACAAATGATCAAGTTGCACCAAAATGGGAATTTGGTGTAAGACCTCAGTTGAAACCTGCAGATTACATGCTCAGCTTTGGTGACCCCCGCAGCAGGCAGCTAAAATCTCTTCCTCTCTTCTGAAGGGTAAAAGTAACAAAATAAGTACAAAATAGCAAGCTATCCTACCAAACTCTACAATAAGATAGTATATTTGGCCTGAAAACAGTAAGATATGAGGAAAGTGTGTGTGTTTTTAAAGACCCCCCTGCCTGACAAAGACCTCAGTTCAATTTTGGGTAACGCATTCCACACAAGTGCCTGAAGGGATAGTGCTCTATAAACCACAAGGCACAAGAGGGATGGGAGAGGTGATGGGGTAAGAAGGTGTTAGCAAAAGTGTAAGTTATTGCCGGAAGGGGAAAAGAGTGGAGGGGGCCGGAGAACTGAGTACATCATATCAGAAGAGATTGATGCCAGGAGAGCAATCCTGGGATGCTTAATGAGAAAGCAAAGGTACCAGAGTTAAATTTGGGACAGCAATAAGTAGGGCAGATGGATAGCTTCTGAATATATAAACACTTTCTGTCTGGAAACCAGACACCAGAAACTGCATGAACTCTGTCTGATCTGCACCCAAAATACCCCCATCACGGGAACCTTTTCATGTGTACAATCTTATAAACTATTTTCAGCTCTTCTTAATTTTTTTGCACCTTCAGAGAGATCACTCATTAAATATGAACGGCGGTGTGTTTAGAAACAAAACAATTAGAGGCGGATGTTTGGTAGTGTGTGTTCTGTGTATGAACCCATGCATGCATGGCTTCATGTTATTCCGCTCCAGCGCCCTCCCAGGATAAGAGCGCGGTGCGCATGCGCGGTCGGAGCGCGCTACCGCAGACAGGGGGCGTCAACATGGCGATGTCTCCTCCACGACCGCACTGACTGCAACCTGCCAATGAGGGAGAGAGGGAGAGAGAGGGAGAGAGAAGAGAGAGAGAGAGAGAGGCAGCGAGGGGGAGAGAGAAGCGTAGGCTAACCATTCTACCAAGCCTCCATCCTTTTTTTTCTAGCCTTATGAATCCCTACACATTTTCAGGAGGATAGGGTGAAATCTGAGGATTTTTAAAGCATCACTTTTTTTTTTTTTGTTTTATTTATTTATTTTTCCGTTGCTGCGCATCGGATGTTTTTTTTGTGTGCAGCAGCGGCAGCAGCAGACGCCCGAAGCTTGAAGAGCAGGTGTGAGAGACAAGCGGCGACCGCTCCTCTCCTCCCTGTTTCCTAAAGGGGAAATGTCGAGCGAGAAGCCGGTTTCAGCACCGCCGGGCTCTGCTTCCTCGCTCACGGACACAGACTCCCACCATCCTCCTCCTCCTCCTCCGCCGGGCTCCTCCGCCCCGCAGCAGCAGCAGCCGCCGCCGCCGCCGCAGCAGCAGCAGGTCGCCGCGGGCGCTGGCTCGGGCTCCACCGGGGAAAGGATGGTGTCTGCAGCCGGCTCTATGGTTCTCCCCGCCGGGGTGATCAACCCCGCGGTGCCGATCAGGAATATTCAGATGAAATTCGCCGTGCTCGTGGGCCTGATCCAGGTCGGGGAGGTGAGCAACAGGGACATCGTGGAGACGGTGCTGAACCTGGTGAGTTGGAGGCAGAGAGGAGCCATAGAATCACTGCGCCCTCACCCGCTATGTTTTATTTACGAGCCCTCGCTCCCCTGGTTGTGTGGCTTTCTGGGGGTGATGATGTCATTTGGTTGTTCGGGAGATCGATTTGTTGTTTCCTTCTATATTTGTGTGTGTGTGCGTGTGTGTATTAAAACGAGGCTGCATGAGGCAGGGAGGGTGGGATATGAATAAAAGCGGTATTATTGTAAAGCTGAATGAAGCATGTGACCCCACCAAAAGCACCGAGGCTCGTCTGATCTCGAGCCATTGTTGACTAAATGACCCGCTTGCGGTGCAACAAGGATTAAAAAAAAAAACAAAAAACAAAAACATCTCGAGTCAAAGTGCCGCTGGACACAGAGAAGTAAATACAGGCGATTATTTGTGTACATCTGAGTGATGCATAGGCAGGTTGTAACAACAGTCAGGGGCTAGAATGTGGCGCACAACAAGCGGCGTAAAATCGTTGTTGTTGTTTTGGGTTTTTTTTTTTTTAAAGATCGTAATCATGCAGGTATATATGACACCCCTACAAAAAAAAAAGCACCCCCCCCAAAAAAACACGCCGATCCAACGCGGACAAAGGCCGACTAGCATCATGCTATCAATCCATATGTGTGTGTATGAGAATGGGTTGAAATGATGCACAGGCCTATTGTTGGAGGCAGGGCCCTGCATCCTGTGCGCAGAGGAGTGATGTATTGGTAGCTTTGAAGCGGTTAGTGGTTTATATTACTGTGACTCGAACAGGCCATTATTTATGGAGCAGATATACCCCCCCCCCCACACCCTCCTCTCTCCTCTCTCCTCCTTTCATCCTCACCCCTCCATCCGAGGTTGTGTCGGAGATGCTGGGCCTCTCTACCCTCACACAGCACATCAGGGGATTTAATCCAGCTCTGGGGGTTTTGACATGACTCGTGTGTCCCGTTACGAAACAGATGAGCAAAATGCACAGCCAAACGTCGGTCTGCAGGATGTCGGACTGGTGTGCTTGCTGTTTTCTCTCCTCCATGCATCAGGCGGTGGCGTGTGCTGCATTCATTGTACTACACACATCTGTCATGGAGAGAGAGGCTCTGATCATTATTGATTCTTATTTGGAAAGTGGAGCAACACACACACACACCCACACACATCCACACTGGCACATTTTTAGCCTGACTCCAGTGCAGAGCTTTCTGGGGGTTGATTATTTCAGTGTTCCATGTTGCCTGTGGCCTATTTACTTACTGGATGTGTGGAGCTGGACAGACTACAGTTGGGCTAAACCATTTTCCGCTCAGCGAGACTAGCGAGTCGTCCTGATTCGGGATGCCTCTCATCTCTCAATTGATTATTGGAACACAACGTGGAGAGGGGAGCGGAGGCTCCCTCCTACCTTGTCTCCTTCTAATGCAACCCCTGGGTTACACAGGCCGGTAAACTGCCGCTGCCCCCCCCCCCCCCCCCCCCTCCACTCTGGTGGGACTGATGCTGCCTGCATAGACTGGCTTGGCAGGGCAGCGCCATGCATTTAAAAGCAGGTGGAGAGGGGTTGGGGGAGAGTGGGGGAGGAGAAGAGAGAGTGGAGGAGGTGGTAGGATGCTGCAGTGGCTATGTGCTCAGAAATCACCAGCTGATGCAGCGGAAGAGGAAAAGGACTCTGGATTGGTCCACATCAGATCAGTGAAAGCTCATCAGAGCATTCAGCTGAAAAGCTCCTTCCACTGTTTTATGTAAATGCTCGCTTTCAGGTATACCTGTTTATTTTTATTTCTGAATGCTGATCTGATGCATTAACACACAATGACCTGACACTCTGACAAATTAAAGCAGTATGTGTTGGTCATACAAAGCTCGCTAAATCCTGAATTGAACAGTCAGTCCTGGTTGCAAGGCTGCCAATAGCTAAGCCTGTTAGGGAATTCTGTTGCCCAGCTCCTTAATTAAAAGAGTAGAAACAAAGAGGTGTGGAGGCAGGAAACCTCAGTGGTCATGCTGCTGGTACAATGAGTCCACTGTGACCCAAGAGCTGATCCATTATTCCAGTCAATGTGGGAGACCACAGCGGCCACATTCTCTGTCCTCCCTGGCTGTATTGATCAGATCCCACTGCGGCTTGGGTGAACAGATGGCTTGTCGGTTGTATCAGATATACTCCCTCTTCTATACAGTGTGTTGCTGGCCTTTGGCGAGTGATGATTTGTAGAGAGAAAGAGGAGAAAAGAATGAGATGGTGCTTGAAATCAACTCGGGGCAGAGAGCTTATATGACGGCGTTTTATTTTCTTAAGAGATGCAAGTAAAGATGAAAGTAATTCATGCAGATAGAAATTTTTCTGTGTGCGTTGCTGGTGGCGAGGTGCTCTGCTATTATCATCACCAAGGCATCACAGTTGTCAAGGCAACACTGCTCTTTGACTGCCTGCATCCAGACGCTTGACCACCTGGTGTTGCTTCCCACTTCCGGTCCCCCCCCCCAAAATCCTCAGTCTCTCGTACACCTCCTTTTGTTTGTCTCGTATGCTTATGTTTATCTGATTTGAATATAGATACTAAGCAGCAACATCGACCTAAACAGCATTAAAGGATCGGAGAAGATGCACAGTAATTCAACCATGATGCTCAGGTTTCATCACTACAGGGGCTTTCTTTATGTCTGCATGAGTAAATGATTGTTCTATTGACTGTCCCGTAAGGTTGATTGTATTAAAAAAAACAAACAAACAAATTCTGTTCCTCAGAGAGCATTATCTAAAATCTACAGTAGGTGTGTTTTTATTTACCTGTTTTCTTAGCTTTTCACCTTTTTTGTCAGTGTCGGTGTATAAATACACATCAAGCTGGCTGATTTCGATGTCACAGGTCAGTAGCTGAGGACTTTTCAGGAGGCTGTGAAATAATTCTCAGAGGTCATGAGATGTTCAACAGTGCAGGAGGAAAAGACGTGTGTGTGTATATTTATATATATTTTCTTTTTTTCATATGTTGGGTCTGTTTTCTTGTTAATCGCTGAGCGGTTTTACAATGTCAGGGCTCATATAAAATCCAACAGCCTTTATTCTGTTTGGCGGAATTGGGCACATTCAGATTGTGACGCAGACTTTTGTCATTTCAGCTCCGGGATGTGGCACCACACCACATTTACACATGACACTTTACAGGACAGGATAGTTTATGCCCCAATTCCAGGGGGTGTCATTGCTTCGGGAGGCATTTCTTTCTTTTCTGTCACTGTACTGTTGCTCCTGTGGATTGAAACCTCACATTTTTCCAGGTAATGGTCTCCTGCAAGACTGGTTATTTGTGTTGACACGTTGTGATTTTGGTCACTGGGCAGAGAGAGAGCAAGGTTAGATACCGTGTGCGTTGACACAACAAAAGCCGACATGCAACTTATTTATCTGAACTTGTACTATCAAATCTGTTTTTTTTTAATTGAAGAATTGAGATGTATCTTTCGAATGCAACCACAGGCAGTGCTGTCAGTCCCTCTGTCTCAGTACTGCACCAGCTGTGCTTATTTATAGACAGCTTTATCTGCTTGTAATGCTTTTTTGGGATCAAAACAGTGCGTTTGTCTGGCAGAGGAAACGATTGGTGACAGATTCTGTCTCACCACTGGTTTCCCACATCCGGACTCTGCTTTATATTCTCGTCGTTCATCGTCCACCTTGGCCAGATGCATTATTGTGTGGCAGCATGAATACCGGTCCAAGCGGCCTGTTTGCTAATGTCTCATTATCCTTGTCCACACAATCCACAGTCACCAAGGTCACCTGATGCTCCGCAGCAAGTCCAGTCCAAGTCAGCACAACATGGCTCTGATGCACATGTTTACGCCGAGCTCTTGTTGACAAACGCTCCTATTTACTCGCATTGCATGTCTGAATCATACTAAAGATCAGAAGAAATGAAAAGAAGAGAAGACAAAATGAAGTTATCATCACAAAATATATTAGTTAATGCTTCATCACGACGAAAACAACCTCCACTTGCACTGACATGCTGATTTATACCTCATAGACTTTGAAAAATAATAAGTTTCCCATTTCCAAACCCATGTTATGTGGCATGTTATTTTTTCCCGCAGGCGATTTGAAGCATCAGTAAAAATTCAGTTTAATTGAGCTGTTTTTCAAGCTTGCCCCATGGCTGCAGGCTCAGGGCAAAGGCTAACTATTTCCCCGCAGCACTGTAATCTGCTTGCATAGCCATGCCGGGGGGAAAAAACCCCAAAACAATGTGTCATCATGTGATTGCACAGCCATGCAGATGAGTCTCTTAACAAGCATTCCACTAATATATGTAAATATGCAAATAAATACTATGCAGCCTTGCTGCTGTGAGCTGAAATTAGCCTTGGCATAAATATGACACAACAGATGTTCCTTTAAAATAAGTTTAATGCCGTTTTTATATTTTACGTTTTTTAGTTGCACAATGGGGATAATGAGAACAATATTCCATGCAATCCTTGTGTTCACCGTATTAGACGCTCAAAATGCGGTATTGTCAACCATTCTGCTGTATTTAGTTTTACGAGTTATGATGGCTTAGCATTAATTTTACTGACTCATAAAACTACAGTCGCTATGCAAGATTCACTCCCACAAGCTTTACCATCAGTTTCTGAAGCGAGCACCTTGTTCTTAAGAGAAAACAAACAAACATTGCAGCATCCACGCTGCTTTCCTTTGTTGTGTTTTTCTCCGTGAATAACAAATGGCCTTTTCTTACACACTGTATTTTAACGCTCCGACACTCTCATCGTGCTTTACGCCATTAATCACCTTCACTCATTCATAAACACAATTATGCACACACTTACCCAACAATAGCAATGGCTGCCATGCAAAAGAGAATCTTGTACTCGACCCTTGATATATGCAAAGAGCAAGGCGAAGGATCGAGCCACCTGCAGGGTTTGAGGACAACAAGCTCTAAGCAGCTGAGCCAGAACCATCCTGAATGTTTGTGAAGGCTGTACTCCCACTCTGCAGAGCCCACGGAAATGCATAATAGTGGCTCTTTATTTTCACATTTGCATATTATAAGTTAACTGTGAACATGAAAAAGAACAAAAGAAAACAAAACACCAGTGACCCATTATAGCTAGAAGAACACACCTAAACATAATTATTGTGATGTTAATTATTGTTGTCGAGGTGATTTGACCTCACTTTCATTTATGGCACAAGAAGCCCAGTTATTAGTGTGGTTTCCCATGTCACTTGTATTTTAGTAAGATTTTAGAAAATATTTTAGGTTTAAATGCCTCATTCCTTTTTAGGATGTATTTAAAATCAGCATTGATACTAAAATGTTGCCCGATTCACCTAAAATTGGTAAATTTTTCTGTAGTGTGATTAGCTGTGTAGTAAACAGAGAAAATCAACATATTTTACAACTGAAAAGCCTATTGTTAAAAATGGGAAACAAATTAATTCATTAATATTTGACCAGATTTTTACACGCATTTGTTCTTTCAAGTTGACCCTTCAAATAGTCCTGGCAAACATTATATATTAAAGTGGAGTTGTAGACATAATGGCCAACGCTGCTACAAGGGAAAACAAAAACAAAAATATTTTGAGAAAACCTCACAACGTTTCCAGAGTCTCAGAAAGAGGATGCACATTCAGTGTGTCTTTTTACAGTCTTTTACCAGATGATATTGGGGGATATGTTTGCGAAAGATTAGCTGTCATAAAGCTGCAGAGGAGCTTAGTCGGTTTGTGCCCGAGGTCTACAGCCAGGGAGAAACATTGGCTAACGGGGACAACGGTGCTGGTCCTGACCCAAGGGACACAAGAAAATGTTTTTACACTGGGTGACACACACACACACACACACACACACACACACACACACACACACACACACACACACACACACACACACACACACACACACACGAAGAGCTGGAGGACAGAGGGTGTGGCTTCTACTGCAAGGTCATGAATGACTTTGCTATCTATCACTCAGCTGGGTCTTCCTGACCCCTGCATGAGCCGGAGAGTGAGACGGGCAGAGTAAAAAGACGGGAGGAAAAAGATATTATGTGAAAAATTGTTCGTCCTCACTGCAGAGAGAGCCAGGTCGAGAAAGATGGTGAGCGAAAGGTGGAGAAATAAAAGGAAATGGGCGGGGGGGGGGGGTGTTCTGGAGGGAATATTGAAAAGTCTGTGATTGTCATTCAGGTGATCTTTTCTTCTCGAGTCGAGCACGAGTCCGGCTGTAAGGTGTTCTGTGGGGGTCTGATGAGTTCTGGCCCCCCTGTGGAGCCTCATCATGCTGTGGGTATCTCTGCCCTCCTCTCTCATCCGCTCTCAGTGATTGAGCAGTGGAATGCTGTTGGGGGATCCATATGCCTGAGTAAATTGGAGAGTTTGCACAGTTTTCATAGAAATCTGTCAGGGATTACTCGGCAGTTTGAGCGTTAATTGCCAGTTTTTCTTCATCAGTCTCTTTCCACGCGAGGGGGATGAGTGTGTACCGCCATATCAGCATTGTTGGCATTCATCTTCTTCTAACTGTGGCGTGCGAGACAAATCCACAGACTTTCTCCACATTGTGACAAACATTTAGTAAATGAAAACACCCAATTAAAAGAGGAAATCTCAAACCTTGTTGCTTCTAAATCCTCTTAGCAACAAGCGACCCCGTATTCATTCGCTCCGATGTTTTTGAGGTGTAATGCTGACTCCTCCTGTTTCATTATTGTTTGTGCTTCAGCATTCTGGAGTCGACTTACAACATGGTGTGTGTTTAACCCTTGCTGGTGTGATTTGTATGCGCGTGTAAGAGGCACCCAGGCTAAACCGTTCACCTCTCCGTGTTTAAAGCGCCTCAGTCCTGCTTCACATCTCTAAATTCCTCCTCATCCTTCGTTAGTTGCTATTTCCAGTCGCAGGATTTTCCAAAGCTAAGCCCTGTAAGATTTTGGAGCGAGGGCTCCTTCTGGGAACGCAGTGAACGCAGTGGAGGGGAAAAAAAATGTCCCCTCCTTGCTTAACAACACCTTTTGTTACGTCTCTGTCGCTTCCTTCATCGCTCATTCTTTATCTCCTCTAAGCACATCCATCCCTCTAACCCCTGGGTGTAATCTCGTCCCCCGCACCCCGGCTCCCCCGGCCGGGTGAGGCGCCTGTTGGATGAATGTGGATGATCTCTATTGTGAGGAGGTAATGGAGCTGTCTGCCGTGCCGTCCCTCCGTGGTTCATCTTCTTTGCACTCTTTCTCCTTTAACTCATCTTTGTCACAATTTTAAGCGAAGGAAGTCCGGAGGCAGGCTTTCTGTTGTTCACCGTACGTCAGCCAACACCTCCTGCCGGTTGTAGCTCGGCTTTCTAAAGCGCGGATGTAGAGCCGAGGAGAAGGGCAGCAGGAGATGAGACAAAACCCCGAGATCCAGCTTTTCCTCTCCCTGATGAAAGACAGTGAAAGAAATGGGTTGCAGGACTAAGCAGTGCGGCACCTGAGGGCTTTTTCAAGCTTCAGGTTGTCATAGCGCTTCTCGTGTGCTGCATTATCATTTACACAAGTTGAATTTTGAAATTGGCAGAATCCCCATCAAACCTTAAAAAGACTAAAACTGCCATTGGAATTTCTGGTCTTAAAATGTATCTTGAGGTGTGGAATAGTAGAGAGGGAGGCAGTTTATTTTAATTTTGGAGCAGAGTGAATCAGCGTCTTCTTTTTTCTGTTTTCATTTGCCTCCACTTGAAATTCTGCGACATTAATCAATAACTATTTATTTGTACATTTAGTAAAACCATATATGAAGCAGACCATGGGGCAAATTATATATATATATATATATATATATATATATATATATATATATATATATATATATATATATATATATATATATATATATATATATATTTAGCAACACATTTTTGAATTTTGTGTAATATATTATTATTTGTGAAAGGGTAAAGAGTTAAGTTCAGTTTATGAATTAGTCCTTTTCTGAAAATAATTTCCTTCTGATCAGTTATGCAGGCCAATGAGCAATATTATATGTCTCGCATTCAAAAGAAAGTGAATCATTGGGTTCAAAGACATGTCAGTCATGCAGCAGACAGGCCGGCTTTAAAGTCATTTAAAAATACAGAAAATCAGACTGGAGGAACATGATATTTCACCTTCGCTGATCTAATATTCATGTCTTTTCTGCAATTCCCTTCGGGGGTTTATCTCTTATATGGATGAGAATGGTATAAAGATTGTTCTTTGAAATTAAAAGCCTACATTACCGAGAGGCTTGATTATAATTCAGAGAAAATGTGTAAGGAAATTGAATAAAAATATCACTTGAAGCCAAAACAATGTTATGATGTTCAGCTTGTCGAACTGTAAATATTCAAAGTACAAACTGTTTCTTTGATGAAACAACTGGTTTAAGTGGTCAATGATGAATTGTCACGGTCATCGATAGTCCTTCATTATTGTATTCCACAAAGACATCATCATTTATTTTCTCATCATGATAAAAAAAAGTTGCAATAATTGCATCCTGCCATCATTTGTTGTGGTTAAGTCTATTATAGTAGGTAATATCATATTACATGCAAACGGCATCATTTTTAAAACTGCAAGCAGAAGTCTACTTATTTACTAATTTCATCAATATGATTAAATCCTTTATTCTTTTTTCCGGCCTTAATAAAGTCTTCATTTTTGAAGTTTCATATAATAAAGCCTGTGAGAAGATATTTGTCTTTGTCTGTTTTCTCTGTGGTTCTTATTCCTACACCATTGTGTCTGGCTGGGTTCATCCTATTGTGTCTGCCTCTTTTATGTTTTCTTTCCCCCCTCAAAATGTGCGTATTGTTTGTGTGTGACTGTAGTGGGATGATGTGGAGAGGTGGGGTACATGTTTACTGTATGTCTGTGGCTTTTGAGGAATCTCCGAGCACAATATGAGGATAAAAATACTGTGGATACACTGATGTTGATTTGTGCGCATATGTTTGTGCATAACTGCTTTTTTGTCTGGCAGCAATGCAAATGTAGTTAATCTTCAAATTATAACTGGCTGCTTTGTTAGAATTACCTGGTGTTTGTGTGCTGGTGAGTGCACGTGCCCCCAATATCCCAGAGAGTTGATGAATGAGTGACCCTACAAACCCTTTCCTTTAGTCTCCAGCACCTTCATCTGTACAATACCAGCGCGCGCACGCACGCACACACAAAAATAAACACTGCTCTCTTCCTTCTTGTAGCCCACATCATTGCCTGGCAGGGGTGATTTTATATTCATGCTGGCCTACTTTGCTCTGCTCCCTTGGCTCCACACACACACACACACACACACACACACACACACACACACACACACACACACACACACACACACACACACACACACACACACACCTGTGTTACTGGGCGTACAGCTAACCGTGGAGCTATTCATCATGCTGCAGTTGCTGAGGGTTGATTATAACCAACTTTGTAGTGTGTGTGTGTGTGTGTGTGTGTGTGTGTGTGTGTGTGTGTGTGTGTGTGTGTGTGTGTGTGTGTGTGTGTGTGTGTGTGTGTGTGTGTGTGTGTGTGTGTGTGTGTGTGTGTGTGTGCGTGTAGAACTTCAGTGCTCTACATTAGACATCCAACATCTCCCAGCTCTGTTCCTGGATCCCCTGCAGCCTAAAAAACAGTGTCGGTAGTTGTAACAAGTCATTTAACACCACATTAGTCTGGTCAGTAGATCCACGCTCTGGATCAGGCAAAAAACATTTTCTCCTTTAGCTTCTTGGTTACTTCCATCTGTGAGCTGTATGAGTACTGCATGTTCCCCGCTTACATTAGACTCTAACCAGCCGCTGCAGATGAATATCCCAGAAGGAAACCATCTAATAAATCCACTCACTAATGATAGTAAATGAAAGGGAGGGGTAACAAGTTTCTTTTTGTTGTTGTTGTTTTTAGCTTCATACCACTTCACAGCTTGATAAGAAAAGGGCCGTGGTAATGTTTTATCCATCATAATAGTTAAACAGGCCAGGCAGCGACACAACATTTCCTCTGGACGTGATGCAACGGCTCTGGTTTCGGCACACAATAAAAGATAGGTCCATGTTGTCTGCTTCATATTGGAAAGGGATATAAGAGCGGCGTCGTAATCTTCTGCGGGATGCTGGGTCTTGATTTGACGATAACGCTCAGTGTGAGGGCTGGATGTCAGTCAGGAGTGTTGACAGTGGTGTTGTTTTGGTGTTGGAAGGGATTTGCTTAGTTTGTTGTTTGAACAAGCCCTCAGAAAGAACAGACATGTTGGGGTTTATGTGAGACTACACTGGAGCACAGCAACTATTGTATACGGATATATTTATGTTGTTGCTTCGCATGCTAACATTTACCATTTTGTACCAAACACAGAGGACAGCTAAAACTTGCTTGAAATCTTTGTGCGATCAGTATTTGGCAGTAAAATGAGCTAACGCGCAAAAGAAAGTTTCACAAAATATTCAACTGTATCCTGAGGGCATCATGAATATGTGTGCCATGGAAAATCATTTGTATATAGTTATGAAAACATAGTGCAAAGATTGGTGTAGTAATACAATATGAGATATTTTTATAGCGTCACCTGCACGTTAAAAAAACTGGTGTGGGGGCTGGTTAAAGCGACAGATAAACATAATCAACAAGTCATGATTTACTGTTATTCATAATCATATTGCTCATACAGGTTTATGTAATAAGTCTGATCACTAATGTGTTAAAGTAGAGATCATTTGCAGAAAGAAGTCAGCACATACAGTGAATAACGAAGTAAAAATAGGCTGAAATGTTTCAACTCATGTCTCCAAAATCAAGAGAAATTTAACTGTAATAACTAGTTGGTGCAGTGACATTAAACCTACTACTTGGATAATTGGTTCATTCTGGAAATATCATATTGAGTTTGATTGTATTACATTTGTAATTTGTCCTTTTTTTGGTTGATTCAGTTTGGATTAAATGCGTCAATCAAAATCTGACAATTTTGAAAAATTCTAGTAGGAATAATAAAGAACGTTTTTTTTCTTTTAGTATGTAGTCTGTCATTAAATGAAATCCAGCTAAAATATCTTAAACTATTGTGCTATTTCTTTACAGCTCTAATTCACAGGTTGCAGTGTAGAAAGTGGCTCCAACTACAATCAAGTATTACATCATCTGGGTTTTTTTTTGTGTTTTTTTTTTTCCTCTAGCTTTCAGCGGCACAAATGATATGGATATCTCGTAACACCGTGCCAGGGTTGAGCCTCACACCTTCCACAAACACTTTCACACTCTCAGACTGTGGAGGGAGAGTTTTCACAGCCGATACCTGGCTGCGGTGGTGACTCACCGCTTCCCGATTCCTCCTGAACCCCCAAACATGGCGACTCTGCTCCTTTTTCCTCAACCCTCCCGTAGCACTGGATGGTTGCAGGAAAACAGTTTTTGTGGCTGCATAAAAGTAGAATGTAATTTCTTTGGTTAATTGGTTGGGTGAGTTTTATCCATTGTTTGAATGTGATCTTGTGTTTTCCCTCTTAAATTTCACATGATCACTCTTTGAGGTCACATTGAAAATCCTCCACTAAGTTTGATTTGGTTTGTGCTTTTCAGACTGTAATCAAATACTGGCCACATGATTTGGATCACTTTTCCCTGCAGTGTCAACGTGAAATGTGTCTCCTTTGTTCTTTGTCAGTAGATCATCTGCCTCCATCTCTCCCCTGCCTGTTGCACCGCCTGCCTCCATGTCCTCCGTTTCTTCATCCATCGGTCTCCTCTGAGATCGTCCATCTCCAAAATCTTTTGTCCAACATATCCAGTATCTCTCCTCAGCACATGCTCCAAACCATCGTCGTCTCTCTGATATCTTCATTTTTAATCCCGTCCTCTCCCGGTCACTGCCAATGACAATCTCAGCGTCTTCCCGTCTGCCACCTCCAGCTCTGCCACATGTCATAGCAGGTCTCACTCCCGTCTCATAAACCTTTCCAAATCAATGAGTGTTAATGAGATTATTTGGTTATGGATCACGCTTGTGTTCTATTACAGTCGTATGTGTTGGAGATAAAATCATGTTCCTTGCCTGAGGGACTGAACTCACTCTTTATGTTAATATATTTCACATCCAACCCTCAAGATAATGTATTTATGTGATTAATGAACTTCCTGTGTGGATGTTTTTGGAAGCACTCACTGTTGTTGTTCCTCCTGAAATAGTTTTGTGGGGACATTCATTTTTTTTTAATCTTTATCTTTCAGTCCTTTCATTTTTTCCCCCCCCGTATGTGTTTATTGTCTTTTACGAGTGTCTGGCCTTCTCTGGGAGGGAGTGGGTTCCCTCGGCTGCAAGTGCGTGCTGGCATTGCACTGTGATATTTGAGAATGGATTTTGTGTTGATATGACCTTTTGATAGGAAATTGTTTTTTTGGTTTTTTTTTTGGTTGGTTGAGTGAATTTGACATTTGACATAATCATCTAGGGAGACAGAATTTTATTTTTTTAGGCAACTACCTTGATAACTCTCTACTTTTAAGCTGTGTGTAAGAACCTGTTAGATAATACCCTTCTTGTAAATGTATTTTTACGTCAATCCAATGAACCTGAGTGATCCATTACACTTTGGTTTCGTCTGAGAGGAAATAAAAAGTAAACATGTAGTTTTGCATGGGCTATACTTCAGACCTTATTCTACTTTATTGTTGTTTAGAGTTGAACTAATTAAAGTTTCTGAAGCAGATGTACAAATCTTAAGAATCTACTTGGTATACTTTTGTCAATCATTTCACCATTAGCTGTGTGGAAAAACCCTCCGCGTTTGATCCATGTCTGATCATTCAATCGATATGAACGTTCAGATTTAAAGTATTCATACGTTTAGGCCCCATGCAAATAAGATGAGGTTCCTTGAGTAAGACTGAAGAAGCTCCTGTGAAAAATAAGAGTTGTGTAATATAGCCTTCAACTAAACATGGGGAGATTTTAATCTCAGTCGATCGACACAAAAGCAACCTTCAGACGCTTCTCGTTCAAGGTTTTTACTTCCAAAGCGAGAGGATCTGATGACTGCTGCACTGTTGTTCCTGCCGCGTCTGCTCCACTTCAAACGATGTGTGCTTCAAACGCAGCGTCTTCACCACTGTCCAGTGTGGACGACAAGTCTGAAGCGAAGCTGATATAGTGACAGTAACACCTCGACAGAGAAGCAGTTGAAGTTGCTGCAGACCAAACCTTTTGTTAAAAGGTTTGGTCGAAGAAGAAAAAAAACCAAAAAACAATTTTTTTTAGAGCCAGGTTTGCTTCTTGAGTTTTTGTAAATTGCATTCTGCGGGTGTTTAATTTGATCTATGTCTCATATTGTATCCACATACCTTTTTGTACAACAACATAAAGTGCACTATGCCCTGCTAAACCCTCAGCCCTATTTTGTGTGTGCATGTGTGCGCGTGTGTGTCATTCCCGATCCTGTCTTATGATGATGGATTACTCGGACTCATTGGAGCTGCTTGCTGCCTCTGTTATCCTCCATCAACTGTGGCTCAATGGAACAGTACTCTCCATTGTTTTTATGGATGGTGAATGTGCACACAGACGGAGCGTGCTCGTGTGTGTGTGTGTGTTTGAGTACTGACAGACATGCATGCACACGTCCTATCTGCCGCAGCACACACACTCCTCTGAACCAAACAAACAGATGAGTGATTCTGAATTGCCACCAGCTTGGTCTGAGTCAGGTCTGCAGGGCTTATCTGGTGACCTTTGAACTTAACATCAGCCAGTCTACACCTGCCTGGTCTCACAGACACACACTCGGACGCATTTGATGAAAAATGTCTCAGTCATTCATAGAAATCACACAAAGAGGGGTGAAAGATTTTTGAACAAGAGCTTTGACTTCAACTAATTGCATATTGTGAATAATATTTAACACTTACGCATTATAGTTTACGAAAAATACTAAGACCCACATTTAAGAGATATAAATTTAAATCTCCTGTTTTGTCAGTGTCATTATTTCGAACAGGCATCAAGTGAACATCTACTCAACAGTTTCCCCTGTGTGACAACATTGTTTATAGGATAACTCCTATTGGCTCCGATAGAGACATTTTGAAATGTCTCATCAGTGAATAAGTAAACATTACATACCTGCTGAGTTGCCACGTTGTGTTTTGGGAGTTATTGTTACCAAAATGATACATTTTCTTTCTGGTCAGTGAGCTGCAGTCTCTGCTTTCACGCCATAATGTTTCGTTGCAAATTTTCCTGATCCAATGGGAAATATTCCATGACACATTATAAGGTAAGATGTGTCAATATTTGACATTGCAGTGGGATATTCCCACCTGTTAACTGTGCATATCTCAGCCCCTTATCTCCCGTTATCACAGGAAGCTGGAGTTGAACCAAGAACTGTGTTATTATTATCAAAACTGATAAAAAGGTAACAAAATATTCTGGAGACATTTCTATGGCATTGTTACTCAAAATGGCAGATTAGACAACTGTGTTTTACATTTGTTTGAGACGTTATCTAATGTGTACGAGTTTATCATTCATATCTTCAGGACAGAAATGTTGTTGTCTCATGCTGCCTCTTTTTCACTGATGATACAATTTGGCTGCTTTTCCAGCTGGTCGGAGCTCTCTGGTCTGTAACTTACCCTCTCTTGTCATTGTGTTTCTCTCTGATAAGCCCGCTGTGGTGTAAGCAACATACAGGATGCCCTGTAGGGATCCTGCTTCCTTAAAAGTCCCTTTGAAATGAGCACATGTGAGTCAAATCAGTAGACGAGGTGTCAAGGCTTTGTTCGGGTGCAGAATCAGAGCATTGAGTGTTTCCTCTTCGCTGTCCTCTGACACAACTCACCGTGTTGCCTTTGTCATTTTCTATCTTGTGCAAAAGAAAGCTAAGTTTGTCTTCTGGAAAATTGGTAGTCTGGTAAAAATGATCTGAATCGCATAATCCTCAAACATTTGACTTCTCTCTGCCCTCCGTGTCCAACACATTTAACTTCTTTCCATCTTACAGTTCAGCTCTCCGCCACTGCTTCTCCACCATGCTCCTTTTCCTGCCACCTCTTTGTTTCTCCTTTCTTTTCTCTCTGGAAGCGACGCCGCTTAAGATGTTTTCTCTCCTACTCCTCTCCTTGACATCCTTTCGTCCCACGGTGAGGCGGAGTCCTTCGTAGTGATAAATCTCAATGCTTCGACACATAAATCACAACAGTCTCTATTGTCATAACGCCCAGGCTCCTTCCTGGTAAAGAGAAGATTTTTCTATTGTATTCTAAGTTTGAGATGGTGTATAGTGGTCAGCACTACACACCAACACAAGTCCAGGTATCCTGGTTAAATTCCACACTGAAAAAAAAAAAAATGCTGTTGTCTGTTTATAGATTTTTCCCTTGCTTGCAGCCTGCAACCTTAAGTTTTATATATAGCAGGATATAAGATGGGTGTTGGATTATCAAAAGTTCATTATATAATATATTTTGGTGGAGATCCTGGGGTATTTCTGTACTGTGCTTTTCCACCAGCTCTCAGTGCTGTCAGAATTGTACAAAAGAGTTCCTTTGTCTGATCAGCTATGGCTGTCTGTGATTTATTTCAGCATATTTTTACTTGTGCTGCTTATTTCCCCCCGCTGCCGAAGACCAAACTAACAGCAGATCAAAGTGGATCAAGTTGGCTATAGCTCGAAAAAGTGTCGCATGAAGAAAGATGCAAATTTATTCATGAGAAAGAGCAGTGGTTTATTATTTTAGCTGAGAGGCACGGTCTTACGCGCTACTTCAGCTCTTGTCAGTCTCAAGCATACATTCACTCGCTAAATTTTCATGAAAAACTATTACATGCAGATAACAGACATGTAATGTCAATATAACCATGCACTTCCATTTAATTCACCGCTTAAAAAATAGGCATAATCTGCATATAAATACACCACAGGCTGCATGTTTGTGTTTATTGTAAAAGGATAGAATTAAAGTAGACCTTATTACAAAAATAAAACAACAGTATGGGGCCAAACCATTAAAACCTGGGACAAGTTGAAGTTGTCTTAATGAGGATTTACATGCAGATGTGTTAATAGTTGTTGATCTAGTCTGGCAATAGTGAAAGCTTTGTAAACAGTTCTTAATCATGTGTGTGAGTGAGAGAAAGGGACATGTGGCAAATGGTGGGACAAAAAGCGAAAAAAAAAGAAAGTTTTTTTGTTTGTTACCCAATAGCATGTGACGAGGCTTATTGCTAGATCCGTTACTAAGCCTCTTTGGCCAATCAGGTGGCAGACATTTTAAACTGCTGTTGGATGAAGTCAGCTTTGTGATCACTTGGCGGCAGTCCTCGGTCCCTGCAGTGTGTACGTATGTGCATGTGTTCCTGACCTCATTTTTTCCCCCTGAGAAAATCATCTATAAACAGTATGGCTCAGTATATTTTTTTTCTTTCTTTCTTTCTTTCTTTTTTTTTTTTTTTTTTTTTTTAAAGCTGCAGTGGCTACAAACAGCAACTCGCCCTTAACTTTTCATGTCAGTCATATTTTGCTGTCACAGACTTTTAGTCCTTGAAAATATTGACGGTCTTAATACAGCAATCAGTGGGGTTTGCAGCTTCAGCTGTTTTTCAATGAAATTTGCAGCCTTAGCAGAGGATTTCCTCCGAGCTGCCCTCCGCTGGTGTATCTGTCGGCACAGAGAGCAGGAGCTGTCCGTTGTGCTGAAAAGAGTTTGCTGCATTTGTCAGTCTTCTCTGTTAATCTGTCACTCCTCTTTGCTTTCTTAAGCAAACATTTGTGCCCTCACCATTACTCTGCACTTCCTGTCGGCCCCGTTTGCGACGTCTGACGTCACCTACTTGCAGCCCCCACTTTCCCCTCATCCATTATCTTCTGCGATGCATTTCTTCTCTGCTCTTTTTTACTTCCATTCAAGCAAACTCATTTTCTTTAAGCCACTCGTATGCTAATGAAATTTAGCCTCATTATTATTGAATTATTTCAGGATGATTCTCTGCATCGGTGCACTTCTCTTACTCCGTCTCCTCTCTCGTCTCCTCATTTTATGTTTACTCATGCTGTCATTCATGTGAATCGCTGCTGTTGCCCCTGAGAGCATGTATGATTGTGTTAGTGATGAACTGAGCGAGAGTGCGAATGACTAAGACCTACAGGACTCTTTGCAATGAATTGTTTAAAAGGCTTTTGCCCTTTGAATGCAGCGTTTGAGTGTGTGCTTGTGTGTGTGTGTGTGTGTGTGTGTGGGTGTGTGTGTGTTTGTATATTTTGGCTGACTTTGTCAAGTGTATGTGAGTGTGTGTGTTGCACTTTTCAATCCGTGTGCACAGTGTGTTTTAAATTTGCTCTTGACAAGGCTTGAGTCAGATGTTGGAGGCGGGAAAAGGCACACTGAACTGGTCTGCAGCGAACTGGAGACTTTCTGCAGGCTTCCATAAAGACAGATCTTAGCAGGTATTACTGTCTCATCTTTCCCGCTTTCACTCCTCTTACATCTGGCTCCCTCTCCTAGCTTTCTGGCAGCTTTAATAGTAACTGACAACCCCAATACATGGGAACACTCAATAGCATCGCTCTCCTTTTGATGTATGTACAGATGCATGCATGTTTATGTCTTTTCTTGTGGTGAAGGTGCCCAAGGTGCTGGGCTCTTGGCACTGAAAACATAAATGTTGGCCTGCACTTATTTAGTAAATTGGATGTTGCGTTTGCTTGATTGGATATGATCACCTTTCACACTTGGCGCCCTTGACAGCATCACACCAGCTCATTGGAAATAAGCCCCCTTGTGCCCATGGGCCACAATGTTTATGCATATATTGCTTTTTCCATATAGCACATGAAGCCATGAAATGGTGCAATTACTGAATGTCTAATACATTGATGTGACACACAAATGTGCTTAAAGCAATGTTCAAATAAATGTTGCCCATTCTATGGGATAAACAATTGTTTGGGAGATACTGTAAAGTCGCAAACTGTGTTCCAAAAAAACAGCAGATAAGCGCTCTAAATCAAACCTCTCAACCAGCTTATTTTCTAGTGTTTCCTCTGCATTGGCCCTGTGATTGGATGGCTTACGACTGAGAGAGAAGTGAGAGGGATGAGAACAGTG
This sequence comes from Blennius ocellaris, assembly GCF_963422515.1. Lineage (NCBI taxonomy): Eukaryota > Metazoa > Chordata > Actinopteri > Blenniiformes > Blenniidae > Blennius > Blennius ocellaris. Next base: position 12,975,791 of record NC_137663.1, read on the forward strand.
TTGATGTCAGAGAGGGAAGTGTGGTTGCTGCATAGAGCTGCTTCATGTGGCTGACGTATCAGCGTGAAATGATCTGCCATCTGCACTCTCCTGCTGGGAAAATGCTGTGTGTGTATGTGTGCGTGCGTGTGTGTGTGTGTGTGTGTGCGTGTGTACAAAAAAAACCCTGCTATGCACACGCTGTGTGGCTTGTTCTAGTTTCTGTTGCCTTTCTGCATGTTTTCTTCCCCTGTGTTGGTGGCTTACAAATGCTAGTATCAGTGTTGTGTATGGGGGAAGATGAAAGAAGGTGCGATACAGGCCTATTAGTCTCAGTCCAATCATTTAGAGTGGTCCGCTGAAGATCTGTCAGTTACACTTAAAATGAAACCCCAAGATGGGGTGATACACATTACCTGAACTGTGGTGCAATTATTATTCCCCCGGAAAAAAAAAAAGTCCCATTTAGAAGATAAGACCAAGCCTGCTGTCTGCTGTTTGATGCCACTATGGCTGAGCTTTAAGGTAAATGTTATTTTTGAGTGGTATTTTTTTCAATATGTTCATCACTATCCTCAAAAGCCCTTCAGCAAATTGAAATCTTGGTTTCATTGTTGAATTGTTAAGAGGTCATCCGAGTTATGAGCACTAATTTGTCCGCTGAACGTCAGAATCAGTCATAATCAACATCTGAATGTAATGGTTGCGCCACTCTAACAATAAGGGTCATAAAAAGATTAGCTGTCATTAAATCTTTTATAATGTGACAATTAGACAGTTCACAAATGGATATTGCCACAGAAACCACTGCTGAAAAAACATGTATTACTTTTTAACCCAGTAATCACATTATACTGTGAAAAATTCCCACACTATAGCATATTGCTGCAGCATGTATTATTTCTATTTTGAAGTGTGGATTGTTGTAGCAAAATGATTTATCACAATATAAGCAAAATTCACATTTTGGTGTGATCCTGATCTTTTTTGTTTTTCTGTGTAACACACACACACACACACACACACACACACACACACACACACACACACACACACACACACACACACACACACACACACACACACACACACACACACACACACACACACACACACACACACACACACACACACACACACACACACGCACGCGCACACACGCATGCGCGCGCGACATCTAGCTCATTTTCAACCTTTTTTTGTTAATGGATTTATTTACCACCGAGAAGTGAGTAACACTGAATAGATCCTATTATTTAGGTAATATTTAGTTAAGGATGCCTTTGTCATGTACGCTTTAAACAGATTTTCCACCATCGACATAATGAAAATTGAAATTTCACACAAAATGTAGTGTTTTTTTCAGCTGCTTTTTCAGGTGTGGCCAAAACAAGTCGGAGTAAGTCAGTCAGTCAACACGGCACGTTATCATCCTTGATGCCCGAAAACCCGTTTCTGCACACTCAAGTAAAGATGCAACACTATACTCAAATGTCACATCTTTTAAAGTCAGGCGTTATTGTCATGTGATCTCCCACAGTGAGGAGGATTTTTTTACAGTCAGTATACAACTGTGACAAATTCATAGCAATTATTCCCATTAGTATGCATTTGTGGACAGAGCAATTTGCAATTTGTCACGTGATACACTGCAAAAATAAAAATCAAATAGAGGATTGTCAAGTAAAAGACGTTTTTGCCACTGCTGGGCCAATAATGTTTTACTCAATGTCAAAACCCACAATAATAATGTTGTACAAGTATGAGTTTAAGACCGTTTTTGTTTTTATTCCTTGGAAATGGGTCCGAAAAAGAAGTGGAGATGTCTTCTGTTTGGTGTCCAACACTGCTTTCACACTGAACCTGACTGACTGTGCTGATTGAGTGAACAGATCTGAGTCTGTATAGCACAGCCGACCCGGATTCAAATCAAAGAGAAAATGCTCTTCATCTCCGCTCCATCTGGTGCACAACTTGTGATGTTACCCCGTTGATGATATCGTCACTGTGGCAACGGAACACAACGAGATAAACAAAGGTCAAGACGCGGTCTCCGTGACTCGGTGATGAATCCCTCCATGGATCAGTTTGCCCTGCCAGTTCAGTGCTTTTTCTGCAGGATATTTAACACAATCAACTCATTCCTTGGTATTGGCTGCTTCTCTGTTGACGATTACAACGATGTGTTGACGGCACGATGGAGCCAGGTCAACATTTCCAGTGTCCGTAATACACCCAGTGAGGGGGGGGGGTAAATAAGAGGGTGCTGTGTCTGTGTAAAATTCGCATTTTACTCAGCTCCTGGGGGTGTTCTGCGTTGCAACGGCCTCAAAAAACAAAAAGGACATGTTGGATGTGATTCCCAGACAACTGATTGAGACAGTCAGATGTTAGCTGATTGCAACAATTGGTGACTTGGGAGTAAAGGGCTGAGAAGCCTGTACTGCTTGACATCACATATATGTGTCTGTTCATATATTCTGAGCTTATGAGCAAAGGGCATAAAAAAACAATGGCGTATCGATTGGCTATAATCAATTTATGCATCAACACCATAATTTTGTATTAACTTGCCCACTTTTTTAATTCACAACCAAAGTAAGATGCTATTGGCCCTGATGGTGTCATAGCGGCTACATAATAAAACATATTTAATACATCATGCACACATATTGTATATACAGCCTACTAGTCTGTGCTTATTCGCTATATTTTCCCCGAAATTTCACCCAAAATTGCAATTTTTTTACATCTCTAAAAAAATATTTTTTTTTAGCAAAAGGGAGTTATCCCATCGCAATTTAGTGATTTAATTTTTTTTTAGTTTTATTACAGACTGTGTGTGTGTGTGTGTGTGTGTGTGTGTGTGTGTGTGTGTGTGTGTGTGTGTGTGTGTGTGTGTGTGTGTGTGTGTGTGTGTGTGTGTGTGTGTGTGTGTGTGTGTGTGTGTGTGTGTGTGTGCTCCTAGGATCAGATCTTCAACCCCTTTGACCTGAGCTGTGATTTCTGCAGTGTTCTTCTCTTCTGTCCTGCCCTTCCTCCTTACAGTCTGAAATGAAAGCGCAACAGCTCCAATTGATATTCCATTCACTCAAGACTGATAATGTTTATTTTGTTCCCGTGTGTGTGTGTGTGTGTGAGAGTGAGTGAGTGTGTCTGCTGACTGTGATTATGACGTTTTTCGCTCTGAATAGAGTTTTATGAGTGGGGGTTTTTATCCCATCTGCCATCTGTGCATTCACTGGTACATGGACCCCTGGGAAATGCAGTCCAGGGGGCGATTGCCTCCAACGTCTGTCTGGAGGCAACTGCCAGTCATTATTGATGTTTTTTTATTTGATATCCTCATCCTTAAACATAAAAAAAAAAAATGTTTTTGCTGCATCCTCTCCTCACAAACACTCTCTAAAAGTTCCAAAACAAATCACATTTGATCGTGATTAATTTGTTTAGCTGTTATTTTTAGGATTTCTACATGATTGAGTAAATTTTCATGTCTTTGTGAGGCGTCATTCCCATTTCTCCCTGTGTCTTAATTGTCAAGCTACTTATGTGCATGTCTTGGACATATATTACATTATATGGTGGGGCAGTGTTACTCAATCTTCTATCGGAAATTAGTGTGAAGTGTATCCAAATTAGATGATTTCCTTGGTAGAAATGGTGAATAAAATTGTATTTACCTTTTAAAGGGTTAAAACGTGTCCATTCTTGGACTAGGTTTCAAACAATTTTTGATTTTTAATACTACAAAACAAAGGGAACCTGTGAAGAAGATATACTCAGATTAACTGTCTGGAGATTCACAAAGGAGCAGCTGTAATAATAATCGTTTTGACTAATCAAGTATCGAGTGAGTGTTTAATATTCTGTGAAAGTCACATACATAAATCAGCTTCAGTCTTGTTGTGACTCTTACTATAGCTGTACTATTCTGTTTAATTGAGCTTTATGTTTTTAAAGTCCATGAGCTTGCATATACTCAACTTAAAGCTTTGAAAAAAATAAAGAGATGTAAAAGAGGTTTATCCTCTGATTCTCAGCTGAATCTCATGAATCTGAGCTGGTGATAAAATTAACTGCTGCTCTTATCAATGCAGTTTACCAAAAAAATGAGGTCATGCAGAAAACAGAGTGTGGATTATTGAGTGTTTAGTGGCCAGTTTAGCTCTCGTGTAATCCATATCTTTGTGGAGATTTGCTATGGTCATCACTGGAGCACTAAACCCTCCACTGCACGTTGTAAGGCTGCGGGCAATAAAATCGCTCTGCCGTCCTGATAAGAAAAGCACAATAGCGCTCAGCCGCTGGCTCGTCCCTCGTTTTCCCTTTCTCTCAGTCCCACTCTTCCTCATCGCCGTCCTCTCCTCTGTTACAACCAGCTTCCTCTTGCCCCTTTGCAGTTCGCACCTTTCATTCTCTTGTTTGCTTTTCTCTCCCTTTCATCCCCCCCCAACTCTCCTTCAATTTCGCTCTCCTGCGCTCCGATGAGCCCTCTTGGCGGAGCGTTAAGTGTATAATCTGTGATCTCGTGTCTAGATGGGCCTCTCGTCTCCTCTCACTCTGTGCACAAAGGGCTGAATGGCCGCGACTCACTCAGGGGACACAAATGAGTAATGAGCCACCACCCCCGTCTCCCCCCCACACACACACACACACACACACATGCACACACACGCGCACACACGCGCACGAGCACGTCAAACAAACAAACACACAGACGGCACTACACCTCTCCCAGGGGCTTTGAAGTTGCATATTGATGATGGTGGCTCCAAAGGCTCAATTGAATGTGTAGAAGCAGAAGAGGTAGCTATTGACCGTCCGCTCGCTTCTCTGACCTGTCATCTCTGACGGCTGTAATGAGCAACAGGTGCCTCTTTTGCCAGGTTGGGCCTCGATCATCATCCAATATTCAACAGTCAGTCAGAGTAATCAGCCAGTGTAATCACTTGTTTGATGTGCCATCACAGCACTACATAATGGATCGTGATGGGTCTGTGAGAGATTGTTTTTGACTAAATAATTGCTATTGTGATTAATGCTTCACCTTTCAGAATACACAAGCATTTGGCAAAAAACTTAATGCGATGTAATTATAACCAGAATGTTGATAGTTCTGATAGTCCGAGCTAAACTAACTGCTTTGATGATTATATGTGCATACATTTTAAGAAACTAAGGATTAACATAATAGTGATTTGATTTTTTGCTGGCAGCCAATGTTTTAGTTGGTCACAGACCTAAAGGTACAGGTATAAAGTGAATATAATGAGTATATAATGGAAGATCCTTTAAATCAGTGGTGTCAGACATATGACCCATGGGCCAATACCAACCCACCATAGGGTCCAATCTGGACAAACTCCCAAGAAAATGGTAAACATTTTCAATTTTCTTTCTACAAATTCAGCAAAACTGATGTCCGAGCTGAGATATCAGTGATGGAGACATGTAAGCTCGCTCCCTCATCTTTATTAAAACTAGCCTCAAAGTCATGCTGTCAGAGTGAGTTTGTATAAATATGCATAATGAAACAGTTATAGGAACATTTCACAGTACTTTCCACGAGTGGGTATCATTAAAAATGTACTTTATATTGAAGTTGTCGTAGTTTTTGGTAGTAATTGTTTGGTTTTACATAGACATTTTTTAGACACAAGAAAAACATTTTAAGTTTAGACTTAGGTTATTATGGCATGATTTTATCAGTCTGGCCCACTCGAGATGAAATTGGGCTGTAAGTGGCTCGTGAGCTAAAATGTGTTTGACACCCATGCTTTAAAACCTCAGATACAATTTTACTGATTTATCTCAACTGTGGGGATGAAAAAATATAGGCCTCATAAGATGTACAATATATTTCTCTCACAGGGCTAAAAGCTATTTCGCTTTTGTAAATATGCCTGCAATTATTAGCTTAAACGTTCTTATGGTCAGTAACACAGGCACATGTAGATTTTTAAAACTCTGTGAGCGTCAAGATTCAGAGTTAGATACCGTGTCCCAGATGTGGTGTGCATAGGCTGTCGGGTTTGTTCTGGGTCAGAGATTTTTCCATCGTCTGTGAGGTCAAAGTTGTATTTTTATTTTTCAAAAGTGCTCAGGGAAACAGGCCTCAATTTGTCCATGATGTAATATCTCAAAAGAAAACTTACTGTTACTGTTGTTTCACTTTTGGTATACCCAGTGGTGAAAGTCTGTCTATGCCTGGCCCCAGTCATGTTGGAGCTTTTAACCTTGTCTTGCTTTGTGTGCACTTTGTGTGTGCAGTTCAAGATAACACTTTATTATTTCCTGAATTCAGCAGAAATGCACAAACCATGCTAACTATATGGACAATTGCTTTATTCTTCTCAAGTGTTCCTTTCAGCCATGACAGCGTGACAGAGAGCCTTCATAAAGAAAAGCAGGACTCGGGCTGTCATTGAATTGCATTACTTACTCCTGTGCTTCTGCCACTGCGAAGTGTTTGACGGGAAAAAGGCCGATTGCCCTTGAAGCAGCTCAGGATTGTGCGAGCTGTGGAGCTGGTGAGAAAGGGTCAGACTGACACAGGGACTTTGTTTCATCAACCTCCCTATGAGAGCTGTTTTTTTTGGCTGGTTCTGGAGCCTGCTCATATAAGCTCTTTGTGGCCCCCATCCACTCCTCCTCATCCTTCTCCTCCCCCCCCCCCCCCCCCCCAGCTCAAACTCCCACCTCCCTGAGTGATGCCAAGCTGAGTGCCAGCTTCCTCAGGGGTCTGAATGAGGCGGTGCTGCAACGGCCCGAAATAGAAAACAGCAGAACAGGGAGGACGAGGTCACGCATAAATGAGCAATTATAGAGCCGGTGCTTTACGTGAAAATTAACTTTTAGAAAAATCTGAATCGTGTCACAACCACTCTGGCAGACAGATTTCTCAAAGGCTTGTAAATACTCACAATATGAGCAGATTAGTCATCAGCGATAAATCCAGCGAGAGGTCTTCTTACATTTCTAACTTCAACACTGACTGATTGTGTTACAAGGTTAGACGTGACCTACTCCATGGTTTGACCTGTATATTCCAGGTCCTGTAGGCATGTAACAGGCAGACTTGTATGCACCAGCTTCGGCTTCTTATATGTACCTGTCAGGGATTCAATGGGAACATCAATCGTGGGAAATGAGCTTTTACTTCCTTAGCAACTGGCTGACAACTGGCTGTTGACTCAGCCGTCGATTTCCTTGCTGTGCGCGTGCGTGTGTGTGTGTGTGTAAGACAGAGAGAATGGAACATACAGCCTCAAGTGGCACGCCTGGGGAGCAATCATTGTCATAAAGCTGCCAAAACAAACGTCTTCAACCAGTTGCCAAGTTGCCGACAGTGAGGTCAACACTGTAGGAGAGCGCGAGGGCAGCGCTGCCAAGCCCCTTCGTCCCGAGGCATGCGCCATAATCTGGATCCCCGCGTGTGTTTATGTGTTGTTTAACCACTGCAGTAAACGCCTCTTGTGCGTGCTCACTGATGTGACTGCCGGTTCCCTTCCCTAAGAGCGCTCCCATTATGGGTGGGAAGTGACATTGTGGGCCGGCTGAGTGGGGTGAAAAGAGCGACTGAAGGTTACGAGTGTTTATGCAAAAAAGAGTCATGTTTCCCCATAAAACTAATTAGCGATCTTTTGTCAGTGTGCATGGCGGTGGTGGCGATGGTGCTTGAGTGCGCTCAAGTGTGCTCGGGCTGTTTGTGATCGTCCTTATTGCTGTTTAGGCAGCATGTTTATTTATACATCAATTAAAAGCCCCATTTCAGCAAATAATGGGCTCAAGCATCCATCACTTTTATTGAAGCCACATGAAATGGAGAAGATGCATTTGATTTGATAATTTTTCCCTTTCACCATTTTTTTAGGCACTGAATTCCCCGTTTTCTTTTCCATATATGTTGTCGGTCCAGGAGGCTCTTTTAATCACACTTTTCAATGGGAAGACATCATACAATAATGACATAAATTTTTCTCTGCATGTTTCTTATGCTCATACTTGGTTTTTATTTGTGAGGCTATATTGTTTGTCACGAGAGTTGATTTGTTGCAGTGGTTTGCATCACCCCTCTCATCTTGCTGTGATGTTCTTGGCACGGGTGGGAAGTGTAAGCAGAGGGGGGGATTATGCTTGCGCTGTAACATGTGTAGGTATACCCTTGGGATGTGTGCAATCCACTGTTCGAGTGGCTGTGTTATCAACGAGCAAGTATCTACACAGACTATGCACTGTGTGCCCCGCAAAGCTGTTGTTGTTTAGTGCACCGAGACTCCTCAGACTGGCAGGTTGTATAGATGTGGTAGGACACAGTGGTCCCTGGTGCTCTTTATAATTGGGAACCTCAGAGGAGCGGGGAAAATTCGATCTCGGATGAATTAATCCTTCCTCCTTTTATTCCATACCTCGTTCAGGGGTCCTCTCTAATCTGTGCTAATGCGTTCACGGAGTGCACTGGATCAATTCACTTCACTGGGACTGAGAAAGAGCGAGAGCTTGAGCTGGTTGGACTGAGCAGAGCAGCGGGATGAGAAGCCGGTAGAGGAATATAGAGATTGGATACTTTGAGATGAGCTGCTTTAATGACACAGTCTGAGATATGAAACCTGATCAATCACAGGGTGACGGCAGTGAATCTTAAGGAAACAGCAACTCCCAAGGATTAACCCTTAATCTTAAAGGTTTCGCCTGGCCTGAGATGGTCCGTTGATGGTGCTGCTGCGAATAACAAATAAATGTTCAGCTAATGATAGCTGCAGCTAATGGTCCGTCATATGTCAACATTATATATGGCACCACGATTTTTCTTTAACTTGCAACCATTTCTAGCAGTTGAAGTGATAAGTCTTACTCTTCACAGTCATTTTACAGTTTTTATCAGATTCGGTTTAGTTTTCCCCCCTTTCTTTTGGATGATATGCAGCACTTGTCTCGAAGTTCAAAATCAAGATTGTGTTCAGGCTTCAGTGCCGTCACTAGCTGTAGGTGGACGCCTCCTCACTATATTTGAGATTCTTCAAATTAGGCCAATGTGTTGACACTCACAAGTAGATGAAAAGACTTAAATGTTGACGGTGAAAGGTCAATGTGACTTTCTCTTTGTCCCACATTTTTAAATGCATCATGTTGGCATCACCTTGAAAGTCTTTTACCTAAAATTTAAACTCAAAGATAATCGTATTAGGTTATGGTGTTAAAAGATTAAAAGTCACCCAACTTGAAAAACACGACGTGCCAATAAATAAAAGCTTTCAACAATCTCCGAGTGCTTTTTTGTCCTAAAACAGGCCTCACACCTGAAATTATATACTAGCGACCTAAAAACTATCTTTGAATAACATCTTTTTAACGAAAGAGCTGATAACATTGTTTCCCCACACTTATTTTATGAGTTGAGATGATAAAAACTATAATACAATCTGCAACTTTCTGCTTGCCTGCAACCAAAACAAGCTTTCACAATTGTATTTATTTTATCAAACAATCACACACACACTCAAAATAGGTGTGCACATGCAAATTCAGCATAGACATGCCCCAAAGCCTGGATTTAAACAGGATATATTCTTACTTCTCGGTGAGTGTGCCAACCACTACGGCACTGTTCTCTAACCTTAAACGGAATTTAGTTGTTTTGCTATTTTAATTGTATTAAATGACTAAAAGGAATCCTTGAATTAACATAAATAAACCTTTCAAGCATGTTTCCTCTTCTCCTTCTTCACAATGTGGACAATAGTGGACAGTCTTTTCTTTTTCATCTTGCTGTAAAATCAACTCTTCTTCTTTTTTTTTTTCTCTCGCACACCATGCAGATAGACCATGGCTACAAAAATCATAACGCTTATCCCTCTCCATGTCTTGCTAGCTTCTCATAATCATTGCATATCCCTGTTCCATCTGATTTAATACCCTCAATGGTGCACTCTTGGCTTGCTGGTTTCCATGGTTACCATTTCCTGGATAGAGCAGTATGCTGAGGATGAACTGTGTGGGTACGATTGTCTTCATGTGGTGCATGAGTGAGGCGCTGTTACGTGAAAACTAAAGCAATTACAGTGCTTCAGCCATTAGGCGACAGGACATTCGTGCTGTATGCTGTCCTCTGACTTTTGCCTTCACATGGTGCAAACACCGAAATATGTTTTTCGTCAGTCTTCCTGTGTGAAGCTGCACATGTTCGCCCGCTGCTGTTTGTCTCTGAGGCGGCAGCGGGGGCCATTTTTATGCCTGCTGTATTTGGAGAGTGATTGTAGTTCACAGAGTAGAGTGCTGCCGTCCTCGCATTAGGAGAGAGCCGAAGAGGAGATGGTTGTGTGTCTGCCAGATGAAGGACGCTTATTTGTTGCAGCATGTGTGGCCCCTGGCAGAAGAAATGCTTTTCTAACCACAATCAACATCCATCAGAAGCCAGACTTACCTCTCCTGCAGACAAAAGGTTAAACGCTTCACTAAATCATTCACTCTTTTTGTTCTCTTTCTTTTTCTTCCCACCTCTTCTCCCTCTTCATCTACCTTGGTCGCCTATATATTTACCCTGCCTCCTCAAATTACATCCCTCATCCTTCCCCCGTCATCTTTCTCCTCCTCCTCCTCCTCCTCCTCCAGCTGGTGGGCGGCGAGTTCGACCTGGAGATGAACTTCATCATCCAGGAGGCGGAGAGCATCGGCTGCATGGTGGAGCTGCTGTCCCACTGTGAGGTGACATGCCAGGCCGAGATCTGGAGCATGTTCACCGCCATTCTCCGCAAGAGCGTGCGCAACCTGCAAACCAGCACCGAGGTGGGCCTCATCCAGCAGGTGCTGCTCAAGATGAGCAGTGTGGACGACATGATTGCAGGTGAGACGTGTGTTTATGAGCCAGTGGTGATGTGCACAAAAATACACGAGAGATGAAAATAAAGAGAATTGAAATTTTCCACAGTTTAATTTTATTGTTTTTCGATTGTTTGTATGATTACACCACTACATTTGAGAGGTGACTGAGTTTGATGTCATAATTGTAATAATATTGTGTTGATTCGCTCGTTAAGTTCAACTGAACTTACATCAGTCAGTTGGAAGTTGGACGATTTTGCACAAACATTATTTTGTTCGGTTTGAGTAAATCTGTTATTATTAAAGCCTTTTTTTTTTTTTTTAAACCACAAGCGCTCCATGTAGCACAATCTTGCATAACACCCATTTCCATTTTTTGATTACTTAAAAAAAAGAAGAGAAGAAAACAAATCTCTGAAAAATACAACACTCATGACAATGACAAGAAGCAGCCACAAAAACACCTGAGATAAACGCTATACTGTACATAGGTATGCTTGTGTTTATTTTTTATGGATGTAATTACACACGATTTAACAGCTAGTTAGAAAGAATGGGGTTGAGAGAGACAACAGCTCCTCATAGTTTTTCATAACGAGCTCCTCGAAAGTTAAGTTACATTAACTGGGTCATTATTTCATAATAAGAATAATAATCGGTTCCCAAAAGTGTTGCTGCATAAAGTAGTGGTGTTTCCAGTGATGGAATGAGCTGTTTGCCACATGTGTGCATTTACATCTGTTGTTCCTTAACTGGAATCATCGCATATGAATCACAACTTGATCTATGACAGCATTACTGTCTGACTATAACACCCATACATTTCTCTGTTGGTCATCCTTTCTGGTGGCTTGTAGCAAAGTTCCCACTATTAGTTTTATATTATTATTATTATTATTATTATTATTATTATTGTGCCGTATTGTCATGTGTTTTTCACTCCAGTAGAAAAAAACTGAAACCATGCGCCACTGGTTGTTCTTAAGGTCGACTGCTTCCTCCACTCGTCTCCAGCACTACCTCACCAAGGTAGTGATTTCACCCGGCTGAAAGAGACACCCTTACAAGTGTCTGTCAACACCCCTGCATTCAGGAGTGGGGAAAACCACAAGCCACATTGAAAACATCACGTATCTTCAGATTGCTTGTTGTGTTGAACCTTTTCATTTGTGGTTAATATCTGACATTACATTATTGATGTAATACTCCACTCTTGCTGCTTTTTGGGTAATTTTAGATCATAACCAGGAACTGAAGATATGTTTAGCTGCCTTCCTCTTTTTTTCCCTATTTCTTTCTAACAAAGACACCTTCCACATACTCATGTGTTTGCCCTGCAGTCAGACATCTATAACAACCCCCCGATGCAGCAGAAGCAGAGTAATGACCTCAGGATATTTCTGTGTGTGCTGCTGTTTCTACAATGCGTTTGATAGCAAAACAGCACATACGCGGTCCTTTCTTCTCAGTGATCACATTGACCTTGACTTCCCTTTAATCGTGCCTCAGAGTGAACCGCCACCCCCACCCCTACGCACCCTGCGTCCTCTCTGTCCTACCTACAGCCGCAGGATAATGTGTTTTATAACTTCTTTGACTTATTACTGCTCGCCACAGCAGTGCGCACGCCTGCTTGGATCAATCCAGTGCCGATTCTCACAGACTCTCTCCCTCACTGAACCGTGATCCCAACACTTTTCCAAAACTATTTAAAATGACCTACATGGATTGATCGTGCCAAAAACAGAGCTTAGGGGTTTTGAATCTAGGACATTGTGTATTGCATTTTCCCTCTCACACCAGGCACCTCCTCCAGCCTCCTGCTTTATTCCCTGTCGCCGGGCACTGGCTAATGAAATATTGTGGGAAGACTCTATTCATATCGAGCAGGCCTAATGGGAAAGGAGAGCCTTTCTAAGCAGATTGCCTCACTCTGAGAAGGCCGTGCAGCTCCTCTGCCATATCCTTACCGATCTGCTGTGCAAAGTGAAAGTCAATGAAGCAGGAAGGTCATTTTGACAATCCCATCGGCCCGCTGTGTTATTTAATTCATATATGAAAATATTCAGAGGGAATTACATTTATAGTTTCTTGTTTAACAGCCGTTAAACAAGAGCTCTTGTGCAGCGTTGAAGAAGTCAACGACAGACCTTTAAAGTGACTGCTGCTTGTTGGAATTAGAACAAGATGAGATGCCTTTTGTTTAAGACTGATCACACAACTCGGTGCACACCCCCACAATATATTAAAGGCTGACATCCAGAGGGGTTTAAGTGACATTTAGAAAACATAACTCTTTGGCATCAAGAAGTGGACAAATTCTAATAATAAAAAATATCTTCGAGTCTGTATCTCTAAAGGTTACAGCTAACAATTATGATCGGTTAATCTGTGAATATTTTTCTTCAATATTCAATCAGTTATTTGCTCTTTAAAATGTCAGATAATGTAAAAGTATACTAACCCAAAGCCCAAAATGTCTTGTTTGATGAAATACTCAAAGGATAAATTCACAGATAGAAGGGAACATAAATATAACTTCTCATAAAAAATAGGACTTTTCTAGCACTTTAACCATTATATATATTCTCAAAGCAGCCAACCAACTCTGGAAATAAGCTCCTGAACTGTACTATCATCCATGTGTTTATATGATTGTATTTTATGTGAAGCTGGTGCAGTGCAAGTCCTCATTTTAATGCTTTTGTTCATGTTTTCTACTCAATTATTTGTGCGCATAATGTGCAGCATAAGTGAAGCTAAATTAGCTTCAGTCAACGGGTCTAATGTGCAGCATAAGTGAAGCTGTCACTGGATTGAAGACTCATCTGTTTGTTTGGCCTCATGTATCTGATGTATTCGGATCACTGCACACAACATGACTTTACAAAGTTGTATGAGTTCACTGTATGGAGAATGCTGTGCAGAACAAGTCGCTGAGGGGATTTAAGAATGTGTGTGTTTTTCATACAGTAGAAAGTGCGGCTCTGAATTCTGACAGCATTGAAGGATAAATCCTTCATCGCAGACGGTATACAAACTGTCTCTGTTTTATGCCCCCGACATATTTTATCAGATTAATGTCAGCGGAGGGCCATCCAAATGCTGACTCACAAAACATACGCGCGCACACACACGCTCGGATTGTCTTTTTCCCTGCCGCTTATCTGTGCTCTGTTTCTCAGACCTTTTGGTGGACATGCTGGGAGTCATGGCCAGCTACAGCATCACAGTCAAAGAGCTAAAGCTGCTCTTCAGCATGCTGAGGGGAGACAATGGCATCTGGGTGAGTTCAACCTTAACAAAAAATCATTTCTAGATTGCTTGTGTGTTCTTAGGGTTAGGGTTAACATATCAGTGGCTCAGATATTGTGTTGAATTCTTCTTTATCTCTACTACTACTACTACTACTACTACTACTACTACTACTACTACTACTATTATATTGATCTTACTAAAATCCTGGTTAGTAGTTGCAGCAGTATATTAATCTGGTGGACCCTTTTGGTGGTCCGTGTTATATTTGACTTTGTCCATTCATTTTTGTAGTTCTTATGACTGAAGAGGCTTTGCTTGTTGATCCCTCTTTCAGTATCCATTTTTTCCCCTATAAACACTGACAATTGTTTTCACATCTGATTGATTCTGGTTAAAACATAATTTTGCTTTTGTTTGTTTTCACACAAAAACCCTTTTACCGCTGTGTAGAACAGTTTTTTTTAATCTGTTTATTATTCTTTTTAATAGACTTGATTTCTCACTGATGTGTCTGCTGCTAAATATATGAGACATTGTAGTTTTTTTGGCATGTCACTATTACACAAATAATAGTAATGGAAGCTTTATTTATTTTGTACTGGATTAATTGTTCAGCATGAGTTTGTTTGTGTTCTATTAATCTGGACGCCAGTTAATGGGATGATTGCGCTAACAGAAAGGAATGGAGGAAGTAAGTGTGTGTATGTTGTGGTATTTAATTGTGGAGATATGACAAGGCAAGGGCAATTCAGCTCACATTCAGAACAGTTCCCTGTAATTGGCTTCATTAATAATACATTCAATTTATGTGTTACTTTTGTTAATTTGTGAAAGAAAAACATGTGTGGTCAAGTGTGAAGGTGAAAGAGTTCATGTGCAGTTTAGTACATGTATGTGCACTCTGGGAACACATCTTTCATCATTACTGATCGCACAGCAGCTGCTCTTAATACTCCACTGAAAGGTTTGTTTTCGTTCCTCTCCTTGTTTAGACTGTTTTTCCACCCTTCTATCTCTGCATTTGAAATATTGTTGACTTATTCCAAGTCAGCCAAAATAACCTTTCGTTGTCAAAAAGCTGCCAAAAAGGCCTTTCTTTTTGGGTATTGCGAGTGGGTGCAGATTATTGAAAAGAATGCAAGATTATTACATTTTCCCAAAGCATCGATATGAGCGCCTCGTGTCCCCGTTTGCTTCAGGCTTTTAAAGAGAAACCACACACTGCTCATTTTTTCACCAAACTTATTCATTAAAATCCAGTTCCTACATGAGCTGACTCATGATTACTTTAGATTCTGGCTACAGTGCCAATGCCTATTAATAAGATTAGAGTGGGCAGAATTCAATACAGACTCAAATTGTATTGGTTCTTGTGATCTGAACTGCCCCCTGTAGTTTTCTGATATGCCCAGTGTTCACTCTGTTTGTTGTGGTAAATAATAGTATAAACTGTGACGATATAGGATAGCTTAATGAGGCTGAACTTCTTCCTTTTTAACATCAGTACTTGCTGTGGGGTTCACAAGGCATTTGTGGTAATTTGATTCAGCAGACCAGTATCATGTCTCATGAATCTCCCCTCTACGATCTTTGGCCACTGATCAGTGGACCATATCTGCACCTTCATCCGTACCTTTAACCATCTCTTAGTGCCTCCTCTTTCTAATATCTCGAGCCAAACCATCCACCGTACCCCTATATCCCTGTCTTTCACCCTCTCTCCTCCTCTAACAGCCCTCTCCGGAGACAGATCGATTAAGGGTTGCCATGGTATTGATGAGGGGTTGTCGGGAGTGATTGAAGAGTTATCGATCCAAGTGGTGTTGTGGTAGAGATGTGATGTCACACCGTGTTTTTTTCCCCCCCAGCAGAATCGAAGGTATGTCACGTGATGATAATGATCACTCTCTCCTCTCCTCTCCTCTCCTCTCCTCTCCTCTCCTCTCCTCTCCTCTCCTCTCCTCTCCTCTCCTCTCCTCTCCTCTCCTCTCCAGCCGAGACACGCCATCAAGCTCTTGTCCGTGTTGAATCAGATGCCTCAAAGACACGGTCCTGACACCTTCTTCAATTTCCCAGGACGCAGTGCAGCGGTGAGACTGACCAATACACCCTCGCACACAGCCTCACACTCAAATACACCTGAATCGCATTCACAGAAATGAGTCTAATTCATTCCTTGTGCTCTCAAATTACTAAAGAGTTCTTCATGCCATTCCTGTTTACTGTCAGTCAGCGCATCTTAATTGGCACTTTACTCCCCTAGTGCAAGCAGCTGAATGGTGAAAAGGAACTGACATGACATATTGATTGGTGTAAACATTGGCAAGAGCAATACTGATGTGTGTATCCTCTTCCAGGCTATAGCGTTGCCACCAATTGCCAAATGGCCGTACCAGAATGGATTCACCATCAACACTTGGTTCAGACAGGATCCTCTCAACAACATCAATGTGGATAAAGATAAACCCTACCTCTACTGGTGAGTCACTCAAAGTTGCTCCGGATGTCCCGAGTAGTGCTTTAAAAGTTTCGTATAAATCAGCACTTTGTAGAACTTAAATCTAAAAACTTGGAATTTCCTTTTTTTTCTTACACATCCTATTAACCTACCGATGTCACACTGACATTTTTGTGGGTGCTGTTTCAGAGAGGTTTAATTAAAGAAAAGGGATCTGAAAAATTAATGATGTGAATCAGGTTTTTGTGTCAGTCCTTCTGGATCACAGAGCTGAAGTTTGTAACTCGGGGTTCATCATTTTCTGTGTTTTCATGAGTCATCAAGAGGAAAGACGACTAAAAGAGGCATAAATACCACTATCAAAACTTAATAATCTCCCACATTTGGTATGAAGACCATTCAACAAATACTTATGTGTTAGGTCACCGAGGGTTAACTTGGTGTTGGTTTGAAGGTTAAGAGGATTGAGAAAAGCAGGACGTTGCTCTTTCCGGAGCATGTGCTGTTGTGCCTCTGTGCTGTAAACAATCAGAGGCAGCTAAGATTTTATGTTGTTTGTTTCAAAGTCATTTCTTCAAACTTGACATTTTCTGCGCAACGATTGACATTTCAGAGGTCATTATGACCTTATGTGTTATTTGAAGGGTTTTGAGGAGGATGATGATGAGATCATATTGGGTGGACCTCAATTGGACACTGTGTACTCCTTTATTCGTAAACATGTTCTCTCACAAGAAAATATGAAGAGTAAGAGATGCGTTTGTTAAGAATCGTGCTTCGCATTAGTATTCATGCTACCTCGACGGAAAGACACTTTGGATTCGTCAAGACACTGTGGTGAGGTAGAATACAAAACTCATGGACAACATGACATATGTTCAACATCTTGAGAATATTTTTTTGAAGAATGGCCACACATTTACCCTCACTTAAGAATGACCTGATTAAATTTCAGTGTCCCCAAAATCAAGGGCGTTATGATCTCATCCGCCCTTTTTTTAATGAATGCTGTGTCTTGGTAGAAGTCCACAATGAATACTTGTAATGTCTTCATTCAACATGCCTGCAAATATTACAAAGGTTAGACAAATTATGAGCAAACTTTTTAATATGACTACAGTTTCCATCTTAACAAGAAGTTGAACATTTTTTTTGCCCAGATGTTCTTGACCAAAGGTCCTCAGATGAAAAACATTCAACACGTCACACTGAATGATACAGACAGTAAAGTTAATGGATAATGATTTGAGACGTAACTTTAAATGTCAGGCTACTCCATTATGAGTGCAGTGTTGGGTAGATGCCTCCAGTTCCGTGCAACTCCGGACCTCTCTGGCCTCACCGTTAGTGTTGTAAGTGCAGGCCCTTAGCCACTGCGTTGCTTCATTAGCTCTGACCTTTTATTTAATTGAACCCCTTTACGCCACCACTTGGCTTCTTTCTTCCAGCTCTTCACTCCGCGATGCTAACGAAGGCCACCTCCCAACACACTCACACACCCACACACACACCCCCTATCGCCGAATGGATCTCTGCTTCATTATCGACAGGAAGATTTCTCCAAGGAATCAGGTAGCTTGTGACATGCAGGAAGGAAGACAAGCATCTGTAAATCCTCCCGATATCATCGCAGAGATTAGCTGAAATCATGAAAAGTGTTGAGATGTTGATCTTGTTTCCTTAGTAACGGTTTGTCAGGTTGTCGTGGTAAGCTAAGGTGCGAGGGTGGGAGGGTGTCCTCTTCTCCTTTGGCTCCTTTGGTCTTATCATCCTCCCCCACATTTAGCTGCTACTCCAGCTGCCTGTTTGACACTGGCCTCCACAGCTGCACCAAGGCCCCGATAACACTCTGCATGCACTCCTAATGTGTACCAGGGATTCACTTGAGAGGGATTTCTATCTTCTCCCTGGCTCTGCCGTGTGTGTGTGTGTGTGTGTGTGTGTGTGTGTGTGTGTGTGTGTGTGTGTGTGTGTGTGTGTGTGTGTGTGTGTGTGTGTGTGTGTGTGTGTGTGTGTGTGTGTGTGTGTGTGTGTGTGTGTGTGTGTGTGTGTGTGTGTGTGTGTGTGTGTGTGTGACATCCTTCTGCGACTATATTAGGTGGAAGAAGCCGAGTTGTGAGACAAGGTTTTACGTGAAAGTTCCAAGTGGAGGCGGAGAAATATTATGGAGGGAAAAACGGAGAGAATAAGATTAGTGATGTTTCTCACACACCTGTGATCTTGGACCCCTGCTGCTGCAGCAAAGCACTTTAAAATCCTGCTTTTTTGCGACTGGTTCTTTCTTAAATAAAGTGATATGTGGGTGTAAAATTGCTCTGTTTGTATTCAGTTTTTTGGGTTTTTTTTTTGGTGCATTTCTACTGGATACATTTTCTTCCAGTTTCATTGACTCGCATGTTAAACAGGAGCAAGTCAGAAACTTGAATGCTGCATGTTTCTCTTCGAAAACCCCCATTTTTTTATCTGAATAAATTGAAATTTTTCAAAATCAGATGTTGAGCTGATAACCTTGTTACTCTTTGTGATTCCTCTGCAGTTTTCGCACCAGTAAAGGAATTGGTTACTCTGCTCACTTTGTGGGAAACTGTCTTATCGTGACATCGTTGAAGTCAAAAGGAAAAGGATTTCAGCACTGTGTGAAATATGATTTCCAACCCCGCAAGGTAAGGGAACCGTACAGAGCTCGGGAATCCTGTGGCACATGTTACATGAGACAGTGTGTTTATGCTTTGTTCATTGCAAAACTGTATGAGTTTAGATAAGGTCTGTCAATTAAGACCTGAACACTGCCCCTTTACTGCACTGTCAGCATTATGCTGCTGTCACACCACACAAACGCGCACACGCACACGCACACGCACACGCACACGCACGCACACACACACACACACACACACACACACACACACACACACACACACACACACACACACACACACACCTACCTGCGCATGCACACATAAACAACCACACACCCACTTGATGAGATGGCCTTCTGCAGGATTTGCTGACCCAGTAGAATCCCTGCACAACCTAACAAAGTTCCCAGTGGTTTCATTTGATCAATTCATAAGCCACCATGTCTCACCACACTTTGTCTCCCTCTGCATGCGTTAACGTGCGTAAGACGGGAGTGCTTACATGCACGTGAAAGTTTGCGTACTCTCCAGCTATCTGGGCACAAATCCTTTCATCATTTCTTCACCTTCTTCCTTCCTGCCGCCGTACTCTCAATTTCAGTCTCTCCTCCAGGGAAGATGCTTGTACTGCCGCCAGGAAAAAATGTTTTCTAATCAAACGTGCACAGCCACACACACATACATGCACGGCTTCTGCTATACAATTTGAAAGTGAGCAAAGGTAGAGACAAAGCTCCTGAGCGAGTTCAGCAGTGTAATTATCTAGGTTAGCTAATGCTCATAAAGCTTTCCAGAGAGCCACTGAGTGAGGTTGTCAGGGGGAGTATGCTCAGAATTGACATTAATAAGGAGAATAACGCCATAATTCAAACATAGTGTTGCAGACTAAAAAAAAAAGAAGAAAAAAAGTCTAATATGAGTCATCACTGAGCAGAACGCCACTGGCAGTATTCTCCAATAGTTTATGATTATTAAATAACAAGTTCACAGATGCCAATAACACATTTTGCTCACCACAGGATTTAACAGGTTTGTTTTCCTTTTAGTTAAGTATTTGGCCACCAGCCAGCTGTCAATATACAGAATAAAAAACAACAACAACCATACGTGATACTTTGAGGCAGACAAGCCAATAACTCTGTGTTCCAAAAGAAAAACTTAAAAAGATTTTTGAACATAGCATTATCTATAATAAAAAAGAATGATGAAATTAAAGTGATCTTTTGAGAAATAATCCAATTGGAAGATGTTTCTTGAAAGAAGATATTGTGATTAAAAAAAGGTGAGTGAGTAAAACTAATAATATTTTAACTAAAACACACACTGGTGGAACTGCTCACGGTAATAGATAAATATCAATGAAAACTATAGTGCCATAAGTGTAACGCATGCATAAATGCAGACGTGTTATCTGCTTCAAGCTGAGCGCTTCTGACACATGTATGTCAGCAAATCTTTTTTATGGATCTCAGCAGAAACACACCAGGATGTCTGCTATGTGTGAAGTGAGAAAGTGAATTGAGTCAGTTGTGTGACTTCGCGGCCTTGCTTCATTTATTTTTCAAAATATGTCTGTTTTGGTGTCTGTCTGACAGTGTGCTCTTTTTTTTCCCTCCAGTGGTACATGATCAGCATCGTCCACATTTACAACCGCTGGAGAAACTCTGAGATCCGCTGCTATGTCAACGGTCAACTGGTGTCCTACGGCGATATGGCCTGGCACGTTAACACCAATGATGTGAGTGCACACATGCTGGCTTGATTGATTTTCTTTAGGTTCAAAATTTACTTAAACTTTGATGATTGGGCAGAAATATAAGCTTCATGTTTTTTTTTTCTTTTCTTCAAAAAGGTTTCTGGATCAGTTTCAAGGAATCTTTGTATTGTTTTGGCTTCGCTTCACACTTCCCCCATACTGCGATATTGGCAAACTTATGAGGTTTGCCCTCTGCATTTGTCAGCTGCAGCAGCATAGTCGCCCTTGGGCCTGCTTCCAGCTCAGCTCGCTCAAACTCCAACTTCCAACTTTTCCATTTAGCAAAGGACAGGTAGTCTGACCTCTTGGTGGCGGCACAACCTTCATTACACTTCTTCCTTTTGCAGCTTTTGACACTGCCGTACTTACCGAGGGCTGGTCTTTACTCCTTGGAAGAAACTACCTGGCCTTAAATGTTTTACAGTTCAGGCCACTCACAGGATGACTTGCACAGAAGTGAAATAATGAGTGTTCCAACGTGTTGATGCTATCAGTGTTTGTTTTGTCCAGTTGGCTGGAAATAAAACGTAAGTAATAATTTCTCAAAGAGGAGATTGAAGATCGCATTGTGATATGAGGTATCAGTGCGATGCAGTTGATGAAAAGCGAGTGGACAGGAAAAAGCAAGTCACTTGAGTCTTTAGAAACCTGCACCTATCAAAAGTGTGTGTTGGTCAGAAACCATGTTCTTCCCTGAAAAACGTTTCTAAACACTTAAGATGTGGCGTCCTCTCTGTGTCACGCATATTGGTGCCTGAAAATGTCAACCAAGTAAGTTGGAATTAACCTCATCTTCTTTTAGCTTGTTTTTACGGAAATCCGAAACTATACAGAATCACTGGAGGCCAGCCCATTATGGAAAAAAAAAACCTTGACAAAGAGTCACCAGACTTGGTGGATACTCCTGTACATGCAGGAAAAACACGTCAAACGCCACACAGAAAGGCCATCAAACCTTGTCTCGGGAAAAAAAAAAGTATTGGAAAACAAAATTAAGAAAAACAATGGATTGATTGAATTACGTTGAGTGCAAATGATTAAAAACAAACAAAAAAAAAAGTAAATCATGTCACCTCCACAAGCTCACCATCGTTTTGGATGAAAGCTCAGAACATTTTTGATGTTTCCTTTTCTGTTTTTTTTTTTCTTTTCCTCCAGAGCTATGACAAGTGTTTCCTCGGCTCGTCGGAGACGGCAGACGCGAACAGAGTGTTTTGCGGTCAGCTTGGAGCTATTTATGTTTTCAGTGAAGCTCTTAACCCAGCTCAGATCTTTGCTATTCACCAGCTTGGCCCAGGATACAAGGTAAGACGACACTCTGCCTTTTCTCCCTCATATACTGCATGTTTTCCTGTGCTTTAATGTGTTGTGTGTCCTGATAGCTTGGAGGCTGCATTGTCCTTGTCCCTAATTGTCAATTTCTCCCATGGACGTTCCCTCTTGTTCAAATCGTTGACTATAAGCAGAAAAGCCCAATGCAAAAATACCCAGTACATTGCTGACTGTGTAGTAGCTTTTTCAGGTTTTTGTTGTCATTTATTATTTATAATGTGGAGTTTTTATGGAGCATGAGGTCTCGGTTTTATGTCAGAGAAAAGTAGGTTTCACTTTGGTTTCAGGCAGTGCACACCAACATGTTTTTATAGATGTGCCTTAATAGCCCCGCATGCAATCCTATTGCTTTCACATCACAATCATATTTAAGCTGATTCTATCATATTGAAAACTAGTATGCGAATATGCAAACACGTATGTCTATCTTTGTTTTACACAAGTCTCTTCCAGATGAGATTAAAGCCTGTTTAGAGTTACGGCAAACGGCAAAGTTTGCCCTCTGGCCAAGAATAAAACCTTTTTATACTTGCTGTGAGGCTTCACTGTTCACCATTGTTTCCCAGTAATTTTTCATAATAGTTTTTATTCCGTTCATTTCTGTTTGTTTGACAGTGAGCTCAAATTTCAGCAGGTTTTAGTTCTTACAAATTCAGCTGGTTAGTGATTGCTAGCTGACTCCTTTAAACATACACAAATTCATTGATTTAAGCCAACAAAGTAATTTAAAATAATACAAATAAATACCCATTTTAATTTTCTTAATTGAGTCATAATTTTTCTATCTTTTATTGCCGTTTTACTGCTCATTTGATCACTCATGATTTGAATCAGGCGCTATATCACATGTATAAGACTACTTGTTTACTTATTTATTTTTTGGAAGATTACAGGTTTTAAATTAGTGCACAAGAGGCAGCACCAATAAAGATGGAAGAAAGAAATCACCTCTATAAAGTCAAAGCGAAACCTTTTATTGTCCAAAGCGAAGCTGTAAACAGTGACGTTGTTTTCAGTGACATATTTGAAAAGGCGCAGTCGTATTTCAGGTTGATTGATTGTGTTAAATTCACTCTCCACTTCTTGGTTATTATTTACAGAAAGAGTTGCTGCTGTAGCTGTGGTTCATAATCTGATGCAGGTTGCAGACATTGACTGAGAGGCCTGGTTGCAGTTTTGGCCACTCAGATTAAAATCCCCGCAAAGAAACTTCAGAGTTCACTTTGAATCTCTGGAGGGTACAGAAGTGCCTGATGGCAAACAAAAGAAGTCGCTTTCTAAAGTTCAAAGATGAAAAAGGCCAAAACTTCATCCAAAAACAGAAAGTGGAAAGGAGTTGGAGTTTGTGTGTTCACCTCGAGTGTTGGGACAGAACTTTGCGTTCCTGTGGTAATAAAAATTATTCAAATAAGGCTTCAGAATGTTGAGTGTTGAACACTGATAGCTTTAGAAATCACCATCCCTGCCTGTTGGCCTGGCTGTGGGTGACAGCCGAGA
Organism: Blennius ocellaris; assembly: GCF_963422515.1. Lineage (NCBI taxonomy): Eukaryota > Metazoa > Chordata > Actinopteri > Blenniiformes > Blenniidae > Blennius > Blennius ocellaris. The sequence continues at coordinate 12,999,534 of NC_137663.1, forward strand.
TGTCGCGACACCTTGCCAGCTGTCTGCTTCTTGTTTTGGCAGACTTGCACGCCCCAGGCCACTTGCAACTCGTTTATGAAGGTGTCCAAAGCTGTCAAGATTTCGGCACCATGAGAATGCACATATATCCGGGTGCTGATGTGCAAACAGCTGCTGGAATTTCAGTGGCGACTTGTAAAAAAAAACCGAGGCATAATCAGAAATTAACTTTCAACTGGCGAGATGCTCTCGGCGCACGGCCGCCGGAGAAACACATTGAACATTCAGAGTGCTCATGCAAATGCATGAGGTGGCGCTTTGTCTCATTTATGAGCGCCTCATCATACATGTGAAGTTCGCACCTCTTGCTTTCTGTCATAACCAGCCGTTCTCACATGATGTGACGTAAAGCTCTTCATAGATGCACCTCCTCATAACCACATACTTGGGGTCTGCTGTTTCTCCGCTATGAATACAGATTTTTCGTGCTGTCACAGCTTCACAGTTTCCTCAGGCAGATCAGTCAGATGATTGCCTCTCTGCATGGCGTAGAATGGGCTCCTCAGATGCCCAGAAGAGACTATTAAATGGCTCGGTTGTTTCAAAGCTGCAGGCCTCGGCGCTGGTATTGTAATGATGAGTGCGTGGGTTTTTCGGTCGACTGAAGGAGGACGCCAGTGGGACTCTGCTTGTGACACAGCTTTCTGTTTAAGCATAAATGTAGAAGACTCTTGTCCTTGTGGCTTCACATTGATGACAATTTATGTATGATGAGTGCTTGTGGTCGTTGCCTCATCTGGAGACTAGCTATATCCATACATTGTCGTATACATGTGTGCGGCTTCATTTAGCCGTTACTGGTGCTGCACAGTAATGAGGAGCAAAAGGCAGACAGGCACTCTTCTTGCTCTGCTAAGCAAGCCTTCAGCGCAGTGAGGGAGCTCCAGCTTCTTTCGTTTTGTCGCTCATGATGGCCGACGCACTGTGTGTGCTGAGTGTCTGTAGTTTGTGCAGTCCTTTCCTAATGACAGCAGAAGATGGAACTGAAATGTCTTCTTTTTTATTTTCCTGGCTTTGTGGACTCTGGTCTGATAAAAGGTCGATGTTTGTTCCATCTCTCCCGAGTGCGTTAATGTGCCCGTGCCTCATATATCCAGACACTCACGTGTTGAGTGTGTCACTGGTTGCATTCCCCTCCAGAGGTCCAGCCGTCCTCACGGCACTGCCAATACTGCAGAATACCTAATGAAACATGCAAACCTTCCTGAACCTGTAATGGGTTCAGCTGTCATCTTTTATAATGGTTCTAATTTTGTGTCAGGCATTTTTTTTTTTTTTATTATACTTTGGGAAATTAATCATTCATTATTTCACTTTCTTTTTTTTTTTTCTCTTTGGTATTGGTACTGAACTCAAGGATTTCAAACTTTTTTACTCTCTTCGACTTTGATTTTCAGTTCATGGATGTACTTATTTATTTAATAACCTTTACAAATTGCTAAAATAGGTTTGACAACATTGCTGTCTTGCACTGAAATTCCTGTCTTGGAGGGTTGGCCATTATTCAGCAAACTGTCTGGAGATGTAGGGAGATGCAGGCTGAGCTGAATGGATTAGACGTGTTCCTGCTCTTATCACTGCAGGCCAGTGTCGTATCTGCAGCTGTCAGGTGTAAGACAGGCGTGAGCCCTTGCTCTCATTCCTCTGTATGAGCGACACACATGTCATAAAGTACAGTTTTGTAAAGGCTTTCCATATGCTTAAAAAAAAATAAAAGGAAAAAAAAAGCTTAATATGTTAAAGAGTAAGCAACGGTCTCTTACCGTTTCAGCAACTGGCCCACCGTGCTCAGCAAGGCCTAGTTAACACAACTTTACATCAATACATATGCACACATGTCATAAGTGCTGCATAATGAATGGGCTTACACAGCAAAAAATGTGCATCCTAATAAGTGTATTAATTTTACATTCAGGTTGTTTGGTATTTTTTTCTCGTGCACAGAACCACTAACCTTCGGGATAAAGTAGAGAGCGATTAATCTATGTTTGTGATTTATTATTCTTGTGCAGGGCTGCAGAATTCTAGGTTACTTTTAATGTATAAGCTCTTCATCATGCTGTATAACACAGAGGCTTTTAAACACCGGGTCATCGGCTTCTATATTTCACCAAAGCAATTGCTTCTAAAGTTAGAAAATATGAATGTAGACATGCTTTAATTACCAGTAATCACTCTCGCAAATAATATATTGAGTCAAGAGCGCATACGTGGGTGTTCAGTGAAGGTGACTTTGGGTACAAATTATCCATCACGATGGGATCGTCTTGGTAATCTGTTCGGAGTAAGGTTTTGTGAATCTGATAATTGAAAGAACGGAGAATGTTAAGGATAAAGACTACATTTATATGCAGCCCTCGGATGGAGATAAGGATGTTACATTTTGTGCTGCATGGTTAAAACTGCTCAGGGCATATCTTTTTTACTCAAGACTACAGATGAAAGGTTTACAGGAAGATGGGGCCTGCAGGTCTGTTCGAAGCCCGGGGCTTTCCTGTGCAGCGAAGGCTGAGCAAGGCACCTGGGGACTCTGCTGCTTAAAGGAGAGAGCGACCACCGCCTGGAACTGCCGCACATGATTGCAGAGAAACCTTCAATCTGTCTGCCTTACATGTGGAGAAGCACTGCCGTGGGATACATGGACCCACTGACTTGTGCAGACGAAGCAGACAGAGCAAGAAATGTCTTTTGCCCGTTCGTTCTCAATAACAAAAAAAGGCGGTCTGTTGAAAACACCATCAAGTTGTTTGTTTTTATTATTTAACATCTGAGGACACTCTGGACCTCATGTTTTTATTTAGAAGAAAATAATATACTTGACATTTATACAGAATAAAACAAATTAATATCTATCCATTTAGCTTTTATTCAGCTGATCCTAACTATGGGTGAAGGCAGTGTACAGCAGTCCACCACGGTGCAGACACACAGAGATGGACAGCCACACACACTCACACTCACGAACAATTTAGCAACACAAATTAATCTGTGCACCCGGAGAATATCCATGCATGCACAGCAAGAATATTCAGTCTCTGCACAGAAATGTCCACAACCCAACTCACACTGGGAATTCTCTCACTTTGCAAGAGCGCTAACCACTAACACCACTGTGCAGCCCACAACGTCGTCTTTAATGTCTTATTTATTGGTAAACTAAAAAGACAAAGAGATGAATTTGGATCTGGAGCACTTGTCGCTGACAGACCCGCACCCCCGTCTCCATCTCTTGTTCTGGCCTAATTGAATTAGTGCCTGGGTTAGCACTGTGTTCATTAAGCTAATGCCGTGTTGTTTACACACAGCTTGTACTGCAATTAGGCAGTCTCCATTTTGGGTGTTCAGCTTGTGCCCTTGGACAGAACAATCACACTTCTCTCGTGTCATTTGTCTTTCTGAATCCAAGTTTGTTTTTTTCCCCTTCTTTTTTCTAACCGACCTCGTACATCCTCATCTTCTGCCCCCGCACCGCAGAGCACGTTCAAGTTCAAGTCGGAGAGCGACATCCACTTGGCGGAGCACCACAAGCAGGTGTTGTACGATGGCAAGCTGGCCAGCTCCATCTCCTTCACCTACAACGCCAAGGCGACGGACGCACAGCTCTGTCTGGAGTCGTCGCCCAGGGAAAACCCGTCCATTTTCGTCCATTCTCCACACGCACTCATGTTACAGGTGAGTCTGGTTTAATCACTAAACCTCTGCATCACCACCCACATCTCTTTGGTTTGTTCAGTGATGCATAAATGAATGATTGAAGTGTTTCTGAAATGACAGCTCAGTTTGATCATCGAGCTGCTTTGTCACAGGCTGAGTCACACTCATCCGTATGGTAATTATGAAAAATCAGCAATATTTAGTTTCAGAGTTGCTGTAGACATTTAATTGACCATAAAAAGAGCCTGTACTTGTTATTCACACAAAATGCACCTTATAAAAGATAAGTACTGCAGCACTTTATTGAAATACCAATGTCATGAACCTCACAGCTTTTTTTATTTACTACTTCTCTTTCTGGGGCTCTCATTTGTTCATGTTTAGAGGATTTGGTTTGAAGTTGTGCTGAAGGAAATATCTTTCTGAGCATCCTTCACTCATGAGTGGTGGGACTGTTTTGTTAGTGGTGGCTCTTTTTTCAGCATCTTATCTCGATTTCGAGGAATTTCTCCATTTTGCTTAGTGAAAGAAAATTGCACCGACAGTTCAGGGAGACATCACAATAATTTACAATTATGACGGCGGCCAGTGAGTCATATTGTGTTTTATTGGTGTAGTTATTTAGTCTGCACCGAGTCTGCAAGTGAGAGCTGTTTACTTTTTAATAGCAGTGTGTGATTTTATATGAGTCTAAAACACTTCGTCAGCAGTAACGGTCTATTTCTGATCCGCAGGATGTGAAGGCCATTGTTACCCACTCCATCCACAGTGCCATTCATTCTATAGGAGGCATCCAGGTCCTGTTCCCTCTCTTCGCTCAGCTGGACTACAAACAGCTCAATGACAGCAGTGTGGACACCACAGTTTGGTGAGTATTCCACAACAATAAATGAACTCTCAGCAGGGGCCGGAAGAACAGCGGTGTCAACAGAATAAATGATTCTTTTAGCACAGGAGATGGGCTGTAATATCCCAAAATCTATGTTTTGTTTAATGTCCAACACATGCTGCTTCTGATCCTGGCAGAGAACACGAAATGAATCGTGGAAAAGCAAAAACGGTGAAAATGAAAGAGGCCGTGAGTGACATTAAATAAAGACGAGTCTTCTGTGTTTGAGAGCTATCGTCCATCTGGAAAACTAAGTATAGACAATTATGGTGCAGGGCACAAAATTCCTCATTATTGAGAACTGGATATGTGAGTTGGGGAGGAAGAAGGGTGAGGTGGTTTTTCCCTGATGCAATGAACGATGCTGAGGAAGTCAGAGCGCCTGTGCACCGCCTGCCCCAAGATCTGCCTGATACCAGTCCGTCATATGAGCCATAATACAGTTATATATCAGGAAGCATCTCTACATCATGTTGGCTGCAGACAGATTATTTATCAAATAGGAAGATGATCGGGGGGGATAACGGTAGAGATGAAGCAGCTTATTAAAAATAGATGATGGAGAAGGTGATTGCGGGTGAAGACAACGCGGTGTTCGTTTTGTCTCAACTTGCACTCATGTAGGGCTCCGCCATACATGTTGGAATCACTCGATGATTTCTATGCAGCACGATTGATAAGTGTGTGTACATTGTGTATGTTGCAGTGCTACCCTGCTGGCGTTCCTTGTGGAGCTGTTGAAAAGCTCAGTGGCCATGCAAGAACAAATGTTGGGAGGAAAAGGCTTCCTGGTGATTGGATACCTGTTGGAGAAGGTCAGTACAAGAGCCTCCATAGTGAAGGGATTATTTTTGTGCTGTTGTGTCAATAAGGAGCATAGCTTCATTTTGTACTGTGACCTCCAGGTTTTTACTGTTTGTTTTTGTTAGGTTTTTTTTTCAAGGATTGCTATATACTGATGGACATTCTTCTTGGTAAGGCTAAGTTAGGCCATACATGTCTCTTCTTTAAGACACTCCTTTCACTCCCTACTTCCAATTTACTGCTCAAATTACTTTAACGTGAAGTGGAAGACTATCATTGTATTTTCTATCCAAGTAAATGTTATCCTAACATTGATTATTATTATTAGTCATATTTATGTTTATGTGCAACATCCAGAGTAATCCAACAGCTCAAAAATAGCCGGGTGTTTTGTTAGTTTTCTCTTTTGTATACAATGTACACAGTCTTTCTCGCACCGCAAAATGCAGTATGTCCCTCCGAATACATAATACAGTTGAGTCACTCTTGTCTCTCTGGCACACTTTAAACCAAACAAAACATCAAATATCCTTCACAACACAGGATAATTCAATTATCTTTACTTTGTTAAGTTTATGAGATTTGAAAACTGAATTATAAACTGAAAGGTAATTACCGCTATTATTTGTTGTTTCTTGTACCTTCTGTAAGAAGGAGCAGACATAAATACAAAATGAAACAAAAAGAGTGGCAAAAAGGAAAGAACTTGTGACAATTTTCTAACTTTGCACTTCACTGCTGGTGTGAATTATTTAATTAACACTTCTTGTAAACGTGAGCATTGACACGTGAGGTTACTAAATTAGAAGCCATTACACAGCAGGTGATTCAACATATCCAGCTATAGCTGCATGCATTTACTGTAAAAAGGCATAATTTCTTTATTAACTATACAAACAAAAACAGTGGTATATATTTGATTATACTGTATCTAAATGAAGGTTGGAGATGCTGGAACTGATCCAAGCAATTTAGATTCACTCCCACAGTCCAAACAAAATATGTGTTTGAGACTCGATTGTCTGGAGAAAACCGACACACGTGCAAACTCCACTCATAACTGCCCCACCGAACCTGAACCCAGACTCAAACCGGGGACCTCCTGATTGTGAAGCAAGTGTGCTGTCGACTACTTTACTAATGTAATGATTGTTGTTCATTAAATTGTTCATAACATACATGAACACAACTTTTCTGTTTTGTCCTTTCCTGGTGCAAAACTATAGTTATGTGACTTAGTCTATAGATTCAGCTTTCCCTTGTACCTTAAAGAAACTCCACTCATGCTCTGCCAGCCTGAGTTTTAAAACATTTAAAAAAAGAAGGCAGTTTCTTTTTACTGTATTTCTGCTCAGGCGCCGTGATGACACGCGACTTCACAGCTTCATCTATTCACAGCGTCTATTTTGTGCTTCTTTACCCAGTCGTCACGAGTTCACATCACCAGGGCGGTACTTGAGCAGTTCCTGTCCTTCGCCAAGTATCTGGATGGTTTACCTCATGGAGCGCCGCTCCTCAAACAGCTCTGCGACCATGTCCTTTTCAACGCGGCCATCTGGATCCACACCCCTGCCAAGGTCTGTTTATTTTTGTACATCTCCTGAAAAAGGTGTGAGTGGTTGGTGTGACCTTGCCGCAAAACGGAAGGGGCTGAATAAGTCACGTAACGGGGCGGGAAGATCTGTGTTAGTTTTCCACTGGTCGTGTCCAGGAGGTTTTGTCAAATTGCGAGGAGAATTGACATCACAAGGATAATGAAACAAAGAGCGAGGTGGGACTGACATCTCAGTGGCCATTACCCTTTACAATAATATAATAAATGACGTTGGAGGACATTTAGGGAGGAGCTGCTACATCACGCAGGAAAAGGACACAACATGCGAGTGAGAGATACAAAGAGAATATGTGACATTTGAAAAGACTCCAGGAGGAGGGAGAGATGTGTCGTTCCTCTTTTTTTTTTTTTTTTCCCCCTCTCTCTTTCAAGCAGACGTGAGCCTTTCTGACATTCCTGTGGGGCCAGTCAGCGCTTGCCTCCATGAGTTTAGAACTTACTGACTTTCTGTCTTGTCCCGTCTGACCCCGAAGAGGTGATTGGTTGCAGTTGCGTGGCCCTCCAGGCCACGCTGGAGGGAAAAAAAAAAAAAATAGCCAGACACGTGCGAGCCGTCGATGCTTCCCAGGAAAATACGCAGAGAATGAAAGCCGGCATCTCACACCGCATTAATAAATCAATCCAAGTTGTCACCGCTGGACTATATAATCACAGATTTTCCTTTAATTGGGTCACAATGTAGCAAACATGAAAACAATTGAGCAGTGTTTAAATGGGAACAAGGCGAGCATGATAAATCCTCTAAGCAGCAACTCAGAAATCTTTTAATCTTGTAATCTTACTTCTCCTGCACCATTTCTTTTCACCCTCTGCACTTTATTATACACTTTTCTGGATATGATTTTACCTTCACCAATGGCAAAAGTATCCTCGGTCATATGCAGGACTTACTACAACACCTTAAAAAGCATCTTCTATCTTCAACCCCACAGCTTTAAACTTTTATAATAAAGTGCCTCTTCTGGTAAACATAAGGCGAGAGAGGAATGCGGACAAACCCAAACAGTTTTCTTTCAAATCAAGACATTTCTGTTTTTGGATTCCACCGAACTGGTGGTAAAATCACAGCAGATAAACGGCTCGGTGTGTGAAAGGTGACGTAATGGAGGCTGTTTAAGTCAGCTGCATGGTCTCCCCGGCAGTTCTAGATGAGCCGTGATGTGGTGCTGGTCAGGCAGCGGCACTCCGCTAATTTCATCCTCTTAAAGAGAGCTACCTCATTAGGGCTGGTCCTCAGTGTCGTGGTCACTGTAATGAACCCAGAGATTTGTGAGTGGGTCTGAATCTGTGCGCGGGTGATGGGAGTGATTGGTTTGATGGATATTAGCAGAGGGAAAAGGGGAGCAGAAGGAAGGAAGCAGCAAATGAGCATTTGGAGAGCGCTGTCCTAAATGTCAGCACCCGTAAGGAGCTCCTCAGACGAGGCACGATGGCTTCAGGCGCAGAAACATCCAAAATAACACAAAGCAGAAAACACTGGTGCTGTTGACAGGAGGGATCTCTCCGCACGGCTCTCCCGGGGCCGTCTCGGCACAATTAGAAGTGTTTGTGGTTTGAACGCCATAAAACCACACCGACGCTTTTCCCTTCTTCCCAGACAATTCGTGTTTGTCAACGACTGTATGAATTCTGTATGAGTAAATTATTTTTGTTTGTGTCACAGGTTCAGCTTTCCCTCTACACATACCTGTCATCTGAATTCATTGGCACCGCCACCATCTACACCACCATCCGCCGCGTCGGCACTGTCCTGCAGCTGATGCACACGCTGAAGTACTACTACTGGGCCATCAACCCCTTAGAGTGCAGCGGGATCACCCCCAAAGGTCTCGGTATGTTCACACGTGTATCTGTACACATCTTTATTGAGTTTCATTGCGTCTCTATATTTCTGGCCCTTTCTCTTTACACTCGATTTTTCTCTCTGTCTGTTTTCCAGTACTGACAGTGTCACAGTACTCAGTCGCCAAGTTCTAATAAGGCATTTATCTTGTTGATATAATGTCAGTTTGTGACGCGCATCAAATATTTATCTACATTATTCAGCCATCCCTCAGTTTTCCCTGTCCGTTTATCTTCAATAAATCTTTATGCATTATTCTGAATAAGGATGTGTCTGGAGGCTGTCCCATCACAAAAAACAGGGAGGTGCAAATGAAACACCAGTTTATTTATTTTACATTTGTTTAATTATTAGTTTTTATTTGAAAGTGCCTTTGTTTTTTCATGTTTGTTTGTTTGTTTTTTAATAAGAAAGTAACTTAACTGCAGTTTAGAGATGTAGAGGGTGTTAAAGGCATACACTAACAACACAATGTTGTTTTAAATCTTCAATATTGCTTCAATTACACAAGAATGATCACTGTTACACACACGATGAAAGCTTCAATCCTGTTCAGTCGGACTCCAGTTCTGCAGTCACTTTCTATATCGGAGGTTAAGTGGTGCAGCTGTGGCTCAGTTGGTAAAGTGGTTGTCTATTAATGGGAAGGTTGCCAGTTGAATTGCCTTTCCCCCCACCCCGCTCCCTTGAGCAAGACACTGAACCTCAAATTGATCCCAGTGATGGACTGAGTGCCTTGGTGTGTAAGTGTGTGTTCATGGGCGATTGTGATTAACTGTGGGAATCGCTTTCAGTGCTGCTCAGGTGGGGGAAACGTGCTACATAAGTCTAACCTTTCATGCTGGCAAAGTGTGTGAAATGTTGTTTAAACCCAGTGTTTTGGTGTAATGTACAGTAATATTTCCTTTTCCTAAACATTTTTTTTTTTTGTTGAAAAGGAGAGCTCAAATCCCCCCAAATTCAGCCTGTAAGGCCTTTTTGGATCAAACCACAGTGCTGCACTCCACAGATTGCATGTTGTACATGCACACTGCAAAATAAGATCACATTTCTGAAAACACCACATTTAGTCTCATTCAATCTCACCTCTGCATTACCTCTATTTATATAAATCAAATGAGACCTGTGTCAAATGTGTTGTGTTCTATACTGATTAATGTGTACATTAGAGTAGCTACTTTAATAGATCTTAATGTAGATCATTTCCTGTAGCTGCAAACTTATTGTCCAGCCTACGTCTAATATTAAAGGAAATTTACAGCAAACTTACTCTTTTAAGGCTGGACACATTTGCATACCACCTTATTCAAAACCAGAGCAAATCATTACAGCTTTGGCTGAAATGTAGATGCTCATTTATCAGGGCCATGGAAATATTAAGAAATCAGAAAATATGCAATATTTACTTAAACCAGAAAAAAACAAACAATCTAATGGTGCAAGTTTCTGAAAGCCAATTAAATTAGAAACAAAACAGATTGTGTTTTATTAAACACATAGGATTACTATTAAAATGTACTGTTTCCAACGACGCAACATAGCTAAGAGGAATGAACAACATGGCAATATCAATAAGAAAACCTGAGGCTCCTCAGAGTATCATCAACTCTCTTTGTTCAGAACAGTAAAATAAACTTGATTTATTGCTGTGGACTTACTGACGATCTTCACCAGACCGCTCAGTCTGTTTTTGTTCTGCAGAGTTCAGTTTCTGTATGAGGCAATGATGAGAAAAGTTCAAACTGCTTCAATGAAACATTTATAGAAGGGTGTCGTCAGTTCACTGGAACCATTCGAAGAAAAAGTTGCACAGGCATGCCTCCTCGCTTCCAACAAGTATATACACACATTGTGTATATTTGTCTTTAATGCGTGGCTGCCAAACGTGCGGCCCCGCAGGCCAACAATGGCCTGATGGACTGTGCAGTCTGGCCCACATGGTGACTTTGCAATTTGCGAAAATTACAAAAACAAAAAGCCTCCAATAGCAATATTTCCATACAAGTACCAGCCATTCACAGACTGTCTACAGCCGGTTGCACGGTGACATTACTTTTGCGTCAGCATTTATAGGTTGCTTTATGACCCATTTGACATCAAATGGGTCTGTAGGTGGTTCCTGAAGTGAAATGGGTTTGTTCACTGGTGAACACTAAAAGAAGTTTTCATCTAAAATTGTAATTTTTTTTTTTTCATTGGACTTGCATTTTGTCTCCATAACAAAAACAAGCCCTCATATGTGACAACAGTTTTAGTGCAACACTATTATGTGCATGCAAATATTTATATGGATTATGGATTATTGTATTTTCCCTTTTTGCCCATCATCTGGGTCCTCATATGGAAAATGCGAGCAGCTCTGCATTATGAAAGAAGAGAACTTTTATTTTTACCTCTAAATAGGCTTTTCTTTTTTCTTTGTGTTCAAAGCTCATTAGAAAAGCTTTTATATTCACTGAAATGTAAGCAGGTATTTTCAGGCTTGCTGTGAATAAAGCATGTTTGGAAACAATGTAAAAAAAAAAAAAAAAAAAAAGATTTTTCCCTATCTGAAAATGAGTTGAAATTATTAAGCACATCGTATTCTAGTCACAATGCTGTGCCAAAGCAGATTTCACACTTCTAAAGCCTTTGTGGCAGAACAGAGAGCCGTGTTAACGCTGCCACTGTTGCCTCGCAGCGGCGCGCCAGAAGGTCGGTGCAGGCCTTTCACTTTAATCAACCTCTTCTTCTGCCCGGGACCCTTTGCTGACTATGAGTGCGCATCATGCGTTGCCATGGTAACAGACACATTTTGATTGGCACATCCAAAGGGAGCTTTTTGAATTTCTAATCAAGTGGCTGTCTGGCTTCTCTGTTTGGCGATATTGCCGTTTGACTGCTGGGACTTCAGCCCTACAAAGAGCCACTGATAACAGTACAGTAGCAATTAGCCACAGACGCATGCTAACTGCCGTTCAAAGCTGAAAGACGCTTCTCGTGTTTTGAAAGTCTGCTCATGTGTGCCCCCCACTGTACTGCATGGGTGTGATATGCACTCATTTACATAGTAATGGGAGGATATTTTGATCACACCACGGGCTTTGCGGATAAAAATGCATTCCACTGTGTGTCACTCCGAAGCAATGCAGTCGAATCCAAGTCGTAGCGATATTGTTTTTTTTTGTAATAGTGTTTTCTTAGGCTGTGTCTGCTTTGAATATTGTTATAAATACATAATTCCTTTTTGAGTTTTCTTCATATTAACATATAACTCCATTTTTTGTGTTGCCTGAATTGCCTTGAATGCCACAAAAAAAAAAAAAAAGAAGCAGACTTTATTGTACCCAACAAAAACACCTCAGGTCTTTTTCGCTTACATTGCTTTTGAACTCTGGAGTTGAATTATAATATAATGAAAATAATAATTGACTGTTTGCTTTTGAGTGAAAAAAGTGAATGAAACAAATTAATAACACAAGGGCTCCATTTATTTTTATGGTATGGAGAGCCTTAACTTTGTTTCTCACACTGAATGAACTGAACTTGTCAGAAATTCAAACGGCTTCAAGATTTTATATTTCATTACAGGCCCATTCTCAAACCATTAAACAGTCAGAAATGAGCTCAAAAACCACACAAAAATACTAACCATAGGTACGAGTTAGAAACTAGTCTCATCATAGTTCAAAATAACCAAAAGCAAGTTATAAACAAGTCCCTTCGACTTAAAAATGAGCCATAAACTAGTATAAACATAGCAAAAAACATTTATAGCCTGGTCTAAACACAGTCCAAACAGCAGAAGCTAATGAAATGAAGTCAGAAACAGTGGAGACTCCAATATTATTAATATTTGCTTTTAGGGAAATTAATATATCCTAAAAGTAATGAAATATGTCCCTCAATATTACAGGTTTTAACTGGTCTTAAATCTTACATTTCCATTAGTGAGAGAGTCTAAAATTAAGAAAAGTGCAATAAACCACCATATACAATATGTACTTTAAAGGATCCCATGAATCAATCACATTCATGTACATACACTGTCAAACAGACCGCAAAGTTTCTTTCCGAAAAAAAAGTGTGCTGAAGGGGAAAAAAAAAAAAATCTCCTATTTATCACAACAACTTGATGAAACTGCTGAGTCAGACAAGAAGCCCGAGTGGATGACAATTCATTTTCCTGTGCAGAAGTCGATAATTAGAGCTGGAGTTTGGTGACAGTGTGGATGACTATAACCTTCATCCATGTCCTCCGCTAACGGAGGGGGGGCGGGGGGGGGTTATACTCGCACGTATTCACCGACTGCAGAGCTGCTACCTAACCTTGATGGATGGTCAGTGTCGCCATCCAAGCAACATGTACCAGCTTGACAGATAAGGATGATGGATCACAGCGGTTGGCTTCAGTGTCATGTTTTTGGCTTTGTGAGGAGCAGGTGAACACACACACACACACACACACACACACACACACACACACACACACACACACACACACACACACACACACACACACACACACACACACACACACACACACACACACACACACACACACACACACCAGGTATGATTCAAGGGCGGCAGAGCGTGACAAAGAACTCGAGGTACAAGCCTCATATATTCTTCCTTTCACGTTCGTGGCCGTTTGTTTCCCTTGGCTTTCTTTCTAAGCAGCAGTGGGTCAAATATTGGTTAAAAGGAGAGGAGAGAGTGCATTTTATTTAGCGTACAATAAACGCTGCTTGCAATTGCATTACTCTCCCTTCTGTAGCATACATAGAATAAAGAGGATGTGAAGCGCCCTGACCCAGCAAACTGTGCAGCCGCAAATGCACACAAGACGGCAATCATAAGTGTTTATTGTTCCTTATAAAGCGAACGGGCCTCTGTTGGGAATGATGAGGGAGACGCAGGTTTATTGTGTTGCTTGTGAGCAGTGGTTAATGATACTAGTAGCGGAGTAAGTTAGCGAATGAAGAGAAAAGCAGAGAAGGAAAAAGTGTAAATAAATCTGGCTGCAGTGGTGCCATTAGAGGAAAAATGTCCTTGTTTTTTTAAAGACTGGATCTTATTTCACTTTGGTTTTAATCTGAATCAATGCATCTTTTCGACCATTTGGCTCCACTTTCCACTAGCCGGGGTATTTGGCAGCTGTTTTGAGCCGATTCATCACAGGCAGTATGCTTCCAGTGTATCTGACGTTCACATTAAACACCTCAGAAATAAATGAAATACATTTACATCAATGAAAACACATTGCCAACATCTGACTTGTCACTTTTACGTCCTAAGCATTTTCAAAGTGCTCTCGTGTAGCCCCCTGATGAAGCAAAATGTGGCTCAATACAAAACCCAACAAGTACATTAGTTGAAATGTGTGTCGGAAAAATGTGTTTCAGTGTAATGAAAGTCAGAAGGGCTCCAAAATTAAGCTGACTGTTTCAAAGAACACACAAGATTTTGAGACCCACATGAGAAATGATTTGTGTAATGAGTCAGCTGCTTTTGTGATTTTAGCTCGATTATTTCTTTGCCGACCACCACAGCAAACAACTGATGGAGTGCCAGAGCGTTGGAGTAGATTGGGTGGATTACAGTGGTTGTTTGGTTTGGATCATGTGGACCATCAATCACATTTTTCTAAATGACTGCGTCTTTGCCGTAGTACGTAATGTGAGTTCAACTATAACATATCCACATTGGCACATCACCACTGAAGGTAATGACAGTGATTTACAGTTCACGGAGTGTCGGAGTGTGTGTGGTAACATGTTTTACTCCGCTCTCCAGGAAGCCTCATAAAACCAAGTGTCAGTAAATAGCCGGGCTCACTCAAGCTGAGCCGCAGACTTATTTAGCTGATCGTTATCGGGTGTAGAAATTGTTTTTTTTTTTTTTTCTACAGTGAATTTTTTCTGCTTTGTGTGTCTTTGTTCAGATGGACCGCGGCCATCCCAAAAGGAGATCATCTCACTCAGAGCCTTCATGCTTCTCTTCCTCAAACAGCTCATACTGAAGGTACGGCAAGAAGAACTGATTATCATTATCGTCATCACATAGTTTAAGCTGCAAAAAAATCACTTTTTTTTCCTGTTATCTTCTCAGATGTTTTTTCCTCCTTGGGGCTGCTGGCTTAATCTAAAATATGTGTGTTTTGCGCGCGCGTGTGTGTGTGTGTGTGTGTGTGTGTGTGTGTGTGTGTGTGTGTGTGTGTGTGTGTGTGTGTGTGTGTGTGTGTGTGTGTGTGTGTGTGTGTGTGTGTGTGTGTGTGTGTGTGTGTGCGTGTGCGTGTGCGTAGAATGCCATTATAGATCAGCAGCCTCAGTGTTGCTTTTGTGTTTTGGAGCACTTGTATTGATTCGTGCATGCTTATGTGCTTGAGGTTGTTTCTGCTTCACAGTAGAACCGCATTAACCAAGAAGGGAATTAATGAAGTCATCTGAGGTTAATAAAAAAGCAAAAACAACAGAGGATCATGAATGTTGTTCCTTTTCCCACAGGACCGGGGTGTGAAGGAGGATGAGCTGCAGAGCATTCTCAACTATCTTTTGACCATGCACGAGGTAAACGCTAACATCTCTCAGAGAATAGACTGTCGGCGAGGGGCAAGAAATTGTGACAGCGAGATGGCGAGAGTGTTCGAGAGGAGCGGGTGGAAAAATGTGCATTATAATTTGTGGGTTGGAGTTATGGTCCACTTAAACGAGCGAGAGTGTGAGTCAGCTTTGGTGCTGTGACAGCATGAAAAATGGCGCAACAATGGACTGAACAGAATGTACTGTTCTGTAACAATTATATCTATTCTTGCTCTGAAATACCATCTGGTCTGCAGCTACCCCCCTTGCTCTACAACAATGTCCACCCCTACAACTACCTCTTTGTCCTCTTAACCCTGTGTGATTCTGGGCGTCCCCCTCCTCCTCCTCACCTGTTCTTCCCACTCCTCTTTTCTTTGCAGGATGAGAATATTCACGATGTGCTGCAGCTGCTGGTGGCTCTGATGTCTGAACACCCTGCATCCATGATCCCTGCGTTTGACCAGAGAAATGGCATCAGGTGATTTGCATGTTCACGTGTAAACATGGAATCAGAGCTGAAGATATGCACAAAACATTTGAATTAAACTCATTATCTATTGGTAATATGTATTCAGTATAGTATAACAAATTGAACTAAATAAATATACATAAAAAAAGATTTATTTGTGCAAACCTTCTATCCCTGTATTATTTGTTTCCTAAATGACCAAAAGGAATTCTTCTGCAGTTTCTTCACAGCAATGAATAATTTTCAAGCTGTAACACGAATGGGGGAGAATCCTAAAAGGGTAGCTTGTACCAAGCAATATGATTTTAGAAAATACGACCTCTGACTGTGTTGGTAATTCCCCTAAAGCACAACTACACCTTGATGTCTTTTAGTTACCATGGCAACTTTTCTGTTGTGAGACAGCGAGTTGCAAACTGCATTTTGTTCTTCCGTTTATTCTTTATATTTTTATTTCCATGCCCTCTGTGTGCACTCTCTTGCAGAAAAGGCTCCAGTCAGTGCACGTGTTGTTTACTGTAACTTTGAGGATGTCTGCTGAGTATCAGGCAGCAGGTCTTTACTCCTATTCCAGGAATAGGAGTAAAGACCTGCCGTATCCTTAGACCTGAGGCAACTGATCAATGCGGCTGTGTGTTTGACATGTCACAGAGTTATCTGCAAACTCCTGGCCTCCAAGAGTGAGAGCATTCGTGTCCAGGCCCTCAAAGTCCTTGGCTACTTTCTGAAGCACCTCGGTCACAAGTGAGTACCTCCCTTTATCTCTCTCTGCCTCTCTCGCTTCCCTCCCTGATGTCGTATTCAGCATATGATGAATCAGTGAAATGATGAAGCACCTAGAATATTCCTAGAAGAGCACATCTTTAGATCTGTCATGCCAAAACACAAGTGCTGCTTCACAGCGGGGAGATTGAGAGGCACCAACTGTACACCTGACTGTGAGGGCACATGCCGCTGTAAAAGCTAAGAAAACGACAGCGGAGTCGTCTCCAGCGAGCCTCAGAAGGACTGTTTGTTTGTGTGTATGTGAGGATAATGTCCCCATCATCACGTCCAGGCGGAATAATCATTTTGACAGCGTGCACTGGTGGGGAGGTGGAACCTTGATGAGCAGCAATGAATGCTGGGGGATTTATTCATCCCCATGCGACATGTACGACTCTCCCTGCACGAGGACGGAGTGCAGGCTGCCACGCTGCACCTGAGCCCCGCTCCGTCTCACGCCCCCCCCCCACACACACACACACACACATCATACTCACATCTGCTCAAACCCAACATCCTGTAGGGCCACCTCTTTTCTTCACATGGCCTTTTAAAGCTCAGACATTTAATATTGAACCAAAAAGCTAGCCCAGTACAGCTAAAATGATTTTCTTATGAATACATTTTCAATACATGTAATCTGTTCTATTGAACAGAGGCAGTTAGTTGGTCACACAAGTTAAATACAACATAAAAGTCTTCACTGGGTTTTACAAGGTAGTTGTCATGGAAATATTTTATATAAGAGTACTTCCTATATGAAGATCAGCTTCAAAGAATTAGTGTAAAACCTGCATGACCTCATGTTGTGTGAGCCAATTAGTAAGGATCGCAGTTTCTACTGATGTCACAATATATGCATCTATACATTAATGTCAACTCTTCTCACTCACTTTGAACTGAAAGCAAAGTGAAACGGCCTCCCGGGTTCGTGCATCTGCTTGACAACAAATGATTTGTTGTAATGAAATTGATGGCACGAGGAAAATGAGCTGCATCTTGTGGACTGTGATTAACACCAGTCCATTAGATAAAAGTCAGATTACAGCTATTCATAAATGACAGATGACCTTTGTTTCCCTTTAGACCACATGATAATGTAAAGCTTTAACACCTGTCACAGCAGCCTGCCAAGCATCATGTTCTCATCCATCAGTGGGTAACAGTTGATCATTTCAGGACTTATTAACTTGTCATGGTGTAGTGTGAATAAGTTTAGAAGTTTAACAAGTCATCATGGTCAAAAAACATTTCTCGTTTAAAAAAAAAAAAAAAAATTACATTTAGAAACTCATGTAAATTACCATAATGGAGGCTAAATGTATTCTAGCTTTCAGGGGAACATCTGTCCATGATTGAATATTAGAGGCTATTTATTCAAGATTGTACAAACGCTTGAAGCAGCATTAATTTCTCCCCTTTTTAAACTTATACTGAAGTTGCGCAACCCTGAGTTTCAAGGCTATCAGGTTAAAAGCCTCTTTAAAACCCAATTTTCACTTAGCAGCAAGGTCAGTAATTAAAGTTCCATGAAAATGCAGCCCCCTGCAGTGTTGTCATTGCTTTAATACCACCTCTTAATTTCCCTTGTTGGTATTCACTTCTTATCCTCTTTGGCTCCATCATGAGTGACAGGGCCACATGGTGCCACATGCCAATATCAAATTGTCATCTGGTCAGTGACAATCAATGTCACTTTTGACTGTTGTAAATCTGCTGTGAACCTGCATGTCCCCCCCCCGCAGGAGGAAGGTTGAGATTATGCACACGCACAGTCTGTTCACACTGCTGGGAGAACGGCTGATGATGCACACCAACACCGTCTCCATCACCACCTACAACACTCTGTACGAGGTAAGAACCCGCTTGCCCGCACTGACTTTCTGCTTTTGAATAATTGGTGTTTTCCAATGACGCCTGTTTCCCCTCTGTCCATGCAGATTTTGACGGAGCAGGTCTGCACGCAGGTGGTTCACAAACCCCACCCTGAGCCGGATTCCACTATCAAGATCCAGAATCCCAGTGAGCACAGAAACACTTTCTATCTCTGTGTGCTATTTGGTCTGCCAATAACACAGTGTTGTTTTTTTTTCTTTCTTTTTTTTAAAAATGAGAGTAAACAAACAACAAAGCCTGAATTGAAATGCTATCTCTGCCACCACTGCTGCCATCTTTCACTTATTGATCTGCTTCACACTCTCTTGTCTTATTCAAAAATGCTGTTTTATGCATTCGCCTCACCTCGTCTCTCATCTTGTGCCTCTGTCCCCATTACCTTATTTACCCCAGTGATTCTAAAAGTAGTGGCCACTCTGCTGAAAAACTCTAGTCCCAGTGCTGAGCTGATGGAAGTCAGGCGACTCTTCCTCTCTGACATGATCAAGCTCTTCAGTAACAGCCGTGAAAACCGACGGTAAAAACACACCAGCATTTATTCGACACCATGAAATTTGCTTCTTACAGTTATTCGCTTTTCTTTTTTTTTTTTTGTTAAAGCTCATCCTTTTGCCTAACTCACATGCTTTATTGTGTACCAGCTGCTTGCTGCAGTGCTCTGTATGGCAGGACTGGATGTTTTCCCTCGGATACATCAATCCCAAGAACCCCGAAGAACAGAAAATAACCGAGATGGTATACAACATTTTTCGGATTCTTCTCTACCACGCTATCAAATATGAATGGGGAGGCTGGAGGGTCTGGGTCGATACTCTGTCCATCGCACACTCCAAGGTGAGTTATTTCATAAAAACAAGTTTTCATCATATTGTTTTAAGAAGCTCTGACGTATCGCACGCATCTAAAAGTGACCAAAAACATCATTAATCACTGCAAAAGTAATTACTAGTGAGATGATCTGCACTCATGAAAATGATTCAGGAGATACTATTTTTAATAAGTGATCACATCTTTTATCGCTGTTCAGTGTTGTAACATAAACTGTAATAGTGATGGGACATTAGAGATAATAGACCAATGGCCTGGAGAGGCTGGTGTCCCAGTTTTATTCATCCATTCCCTGCTATAGATGATATATGAGGCCCCCTTAGACTACCTGTTGGTTATTGATATAACGGTTAACTTCTGTTATTTTCTGATCACATTACCAAGTACGTTTCCACCATCTGTCACAGGTGACGTATGAAGCCCATAAGGAGTATTTGGCTAAGATGTATGAAGAATACCAGCGTCAGGAGGAAGAAAACATGAAGAAAGGAAAGAAAGGCTCCGTGTCCACCATCTCTGGCCTGTCTGCCGCTCCCGCCCCGGTCGTCAATGGAAACCTGGAGATTGATGACAACTCCCAGACACAGACACCTGAGAGCGAGGCCGAGTACAGCGAGGGGGCGGGTGGAGATTCACGTAACCTGCTCGCAGAGGGGGCTGTGAAGCGACCGAATGGAGAAGCTCTGACACCGGGGGAGCAGAACGCTGGCCCCGGGGTGAGGGTGGAGGTCCACGATCTCCTGGTAGACATTAAAGCAGAAAAAGTAGAAGCCACAGAGGTGAAGCTGGACGACCTGGATCTGTCTCCAGAAGGCCTTAGTGGGGGTGTAGGCGGAGGAAATGGCGGAGGGATGGAGAACGGACCTCTGGTGGAGGTGGACTCTCTCCTGGACAGTGCGTATTGCTCTGTGGTTCAGAACTTGAATGGGAATCTAGCGCCCAAAGAGGACACAACAGGCTCAGGAGTAGGAATTGGTTCAAACCTGGGGCTCTCGGGAGTCAGTCTGGAGGATGATGGAAACATGGGTCCACTCATCACATTAGCTGATGAAAAAGACAGCGTCCCAAGCAACAATGGATTCCTCTTCAGCAAGGTAAGATATCAAAGTCACTGATTAAGTGAAGCCATATCTTCTCCTGTTGACCAAGGAACTAGTCTCACCATCAATCACCATTACAGCCCTGCTGTTTCCTGTCCTTGCCCTTGTTATCTACCTGATTAAAAACTAGGCTGTCGCTGCAGATTGCTTTGTGTGTGTTAATGTTTTCAATGTTTTTCATTATCCATCATCTCGCCCAGGTTGATGAGAAGCTCCTCCCAGCTCTCGCATCCACAGACCCCCTTGTATTGCCAAGTCCAGAGCAGTCCACTCCATCTGGACCGGTCCCACCTCACTCAACCACCAGCGCCAGCGATGACCTCAGCCTGCTGGCCCACATGACCAGCTGCGGCTCAGATTTAACACAAACCCAGAGTCACACTTCGGGAGAGCTCCCAGAGGACGGCCTCTTCAAGATCCAGAGCCCGCTTGCTGACATCAGCTCAATCGCTGAGGCCGAGAGCCAAGCTCAGGCCCAGGGAGCCTCGAGACCTGATTTTCCCGAGGGGGAGGGGCCAGCCGGGACAGAGGGAGAGGCTGCGGGTCTTAAGACGGGAGGGGACACAGCCAGCACCACCTCTGACACAGAGAGATCGGATGATGGCAAAGACAAGGACATAAAGAAGATCCAAACTACTGCAACTACTCAGGTGTGTTTATATTAATGATCAGCTGTTGAGGAGGAAGCCTCTCATGCTGTGCTCACACCAACACTGAGTTGCTCAGTCACTCTGATTGCAAAGTAATGGCGCCATGAAGCGAGAGTACATACTGTACTCAGAGTAAACTATTGATCATCCATGACTTTTTATAAGAAATATTGTAAGGTTATATAATCTGCATTTAAAGGCATTAAATGAAACTTGATAAAATAATGTGAAGTTTCTTAAAATCATAAGAAACGCCAGACCAATATTTATTCCTGCTCTGGTTGTAATTTCACCTAATATTGTGCTTGAAAATGAATTCAAATCACAGATTTGAGATTAATCATTATATATTAGGAATTGAACAGTCGATCCGCCAGTCACATTCCTGCTCCTCTAACCTGTGGTTGAGTGCTGTTGTGATTAGCATGAAGGAGCAGAGCTCCTCTATCTGCATGCTGCCTAAAAACTTCCCTGTGCTTTTCTTCTGTTATCATTTATCAAATAGAAATCACATTTTAGAATTGCATCTGTGCCAAGTTTAATGTCAGACCAATACAAAGTGATGTACTGAGAGACTTCTGATGGCTGACTGGATTGTCCTTCTCTCTTTTTGCAAGGCCCTTCACGGTCGCACTGCAGCCCAACTGGAGCGGGACCTCCGCGTCGATCTGGGTTTCAGAGGCATGCCCATGACGGAGGAGCAGCGGCGTCAGTTCAGCCCCGGCCCACGCACAACCATGTTCCGCATCCCAGAATTCAAGTGGTCTCCAATGCATCAGAGGCTGCTCACTGACCTGCTGTTCGCCCTGGAGACGGACGTGCACGTGTGGAGGAGGTGAGTGAAGCCTTATTTTGCTATTTCTTACCAAATCGATTTTTTTTTTTTTTTTTTTTAATAGTATTATGTTTTTTTCCAAGATATTCATCACGCAGTCATCTAAATATTGGAATTGTCTTTTCAGCCACTCAACTAAGTCAGTGATGGATTTTGTGAACAGCAATGAGAACATCATCTTCGTCCACAACACGATCCACCTCATTTCTCAGATGGTGGACAACATCATCATCGCCTGTGGAGGCATCCTGCCTCTCCTGTCTGCCGCCACCTCCCCTTCTGTAAGTGGCTCTACTCCGCCCCTCTGTGGTGGGAGGGGAAACTGCAGGCCTCTCATAGACCTGGCACCCAGATTTTAAAGCGGACTTTGAAGGATCTTCATAAACCTGTTTCCACCATGCTCGAGGCAGCTTTCTGATTTAGCAGGGATTTATTACCATTTTATGTGTCCATTACATTTTCTAACTCTAAAGCATTTATAACATGAGGTCAAAAAATAACCATACGAGGTTGAAATTATACCTGCAGAAACTAATTAAACTTTCACAAACATTTTCTGGTTTCTTCTCAATAGTATCTTCATATATTTGACTTTCTAACAGTATATTTCTTTACCTTTCTTTGAACTTTCCTCTATTCCTATCAATTAAACTTTTGATTTGATAGTTTGGTAATCTATTTCTTTCAGCCATCTCTACATTTTAATCTTTCTTTTCCTCTCTGTGTTATATGTATTTTGTGTATTTTCTTGTCTTTTTTGTCTGTTTTGCATGTACAGAGTTCTAAGAGTAGTGCCAACACTGTAAGTTGCAGTTTCTTACTTTTTCTATTTTACTAATACTTATCTCTGGTTTATTTACCATTGTGACTGACTAACCCCTGCCTGTCTGACATCCATAGTGTTTCTCTTTGTTGTGCACCTCAGCTGCTAATCAACTCCACCATATATTGTTTATATTTATTGTGCACATGCTTTGATTTTTTTTGCCTCAGCGTGATTTAACCCTTAAACATAAAATATTCTCACTCTGGGTGATGAATAGCTAAAAGGTGAGTTAATAATGAGAAGGAACAGGAGTGAGAAAAGTATTTATTTAGAGGTGAAAACATCATATATTAAAAAAACAATAATAATAAAAAAAAAGAAACGCATGAGAGTTTTCCAAACGTCCTTGGGGGTTGCATCTGCTAAGCCTTTCCCATTTGTATCAACACTAAAGAAGGCAGGAGGAGCCGGACCCCAGAGGGGGTCAAAGGGAGAGGAGGTGACCCCTGTTCCTGGGGGAGGAGGCGCGGGGGGAGAGGTGCGTAAAGAGCCTGAGACTCTCATCATCACCAGAAGAGCTAAGAGCACCAACCCGAGCCCTTCTGTCCTCACCTTGTGTGTCTGTAATTCCCCAAATGTCTGTGCTCACTGGCTCTGATGAGCCTCCAGATGCTTGCACTGTGTTGGCTCTCCGCAGCCTCGCACATCCTGCTTACTGAAGCAGAGACACCGCTAACCACGCACTTGGTCTTATCCCTGCCTGAAGATGTTCTTTTTCAATGTAGCTTGACTATAAATCTTTTTTTTTTTAATTAACAGGAAGTCTGATTGTCTTATAATGTATTCAATGCTAGCTTTAATGTCTACACAGCTAGTATTAACTGCTCACAGGTCATATTGCCACTGTCACAATCCCACCGTTACCATCACCTGTGTGTCATCGGGCTGTTCTTCCTGTTGCGTTGTGTAGAACACCTCATGTTGCCAGAGCTCATCATACAAGTGTTTTTCACTGAACCAGCATGATCTTCAGGGTTTTTTTTTTTTTTTTGTGTCTGTTGATAAAACTGGCCATGACTGTTGCGGTCCTTGCTCACGTAAGAACCGGATGCATCCATTTCTAAAAAGGTTTTTCACTACCGTTTAACAATAACAGGACACCACCGGACTTGACTACAGTGTGCGTGTATACTGGATTATCACTGGTTAACTGGCAAGCTTCTGTGTATGTTTGCTCCCTTTGTCAGACGGAGTTGGAGAACATTGAGGCCACACAGGGTATGTCCTCAGAGACTGCGGTCACGTTCCTGTCTCGTCTCATGGCCATGGTGGACGTGCTGGTGTTTGCCAGCTCGCTCAACTTCAGTGAGATCGAAGCGGAGAAGAACATGTCATCGGGAGGGCTCATGAGGCAATGCCTTCGTCTGGGTGTGTATCTCTAATCTGTCCATCCATCTTCGATACATGTTGATCAAACTGAAGTTCGCAAGGTACTAGAGCCTATCCCACATGGCAAAGAACACCAGGTGGCCAGCCAATCACACTGCATACACACACATTTTCACCTACAGTAATTCAGAATCACTAATTTACTTAAATGTCTGTTTTTGGGCTGTGGAAAGAATCTAGAGTACCTGAAGAAAACCCATACACATAAAGAGTAACAGGACATATTCTTACTGTGAGGAGAGAATACTTACCATCATATCACTGTACTTGCTACGTCTATACAAAACATAATATAAATAACAATATATATATTGTAACGCAGGCTAGTTTGGATAGTATGGGTAATATATGATTGATAACGAGTCATTCGTTAATACAAAATATGTTTACAATACCGATTGCTGAATGAACAATGTGGATGATTTGTTGACTTCTGTCCATTATCTCAATCTCTCATTTCTACATTCAAATATGTAAGAGAACCTATGGAGACTGAAACCTGCTCAAAAGTACAGAAAGACATTTCACTATATTTAATCTATAACACGATACACATCAGGACTGAGAAGTAAATACCACAGGATAAGTATTGCACACACTGACAAAAACCTCATTTGGAACATTTATATATTATAAATGTATATATATATATTTATATATATACTTTTCTATGGTTTGATAAATTATTTTAAATCATATACATGTTTTTGTCACAAAAATATGACAAATACCATGACCATTCAAACTCAGAGATTTAAAATAAAACAACTTGCTTTTAATGTCCGTGCATTTAAGTGAGTAGCACATTTTGAAAGCTTGGGCCTGTACAAAAACCCAAAACAATAAAAACAAGGGATACAATAATTGTGCCTTTTTAAATGTGTTCTAATGCTTCGTACACATACTGAGTTCATATAGTTAATTAACCAATATACTAAGCATTGCAATACAGCTTTGTATGCTATTTATATTGGATTTTTTGTGTGTGGTTAATAACCACGTGTCAATGTCTTTACTAGTAAAATATATACTGTTGCGTACGTCAGTATTGCTAAACAGCCCAAATGAGTAAAAAAACTTGTTGGTTTCCCTGACAAAAATGCAGTGATTTGTTGAAGCCTCAGTTCACTTCTTGTACTTACATATTTTCCTTGTACCTTTTTGTTTCCGTCAGTTTGCTGCGTGGCGGTGAGGAACTGCTTGGAGTGCCGGCAGAGACAGAGAGATCGAAGTTGTAAGTCCTCTCTCACCAGCAGCAAGTCACAGGACAGCCTCCACAGTGCCTCCACCGTCAGCAAGGTACCAGAAACACGCAGATCAAAAGCACATCCTTCCACTCTTGAAATCTGACACTGAAATGTGCATATATATGATACGACACGCTTGTTATTCTTTCTGCCACATTTTTAGCAGGATCCAGACAGACTCCTGCAGGATGTAGACATTAACCGTCTTCGGGCTGTGGTTTTCAGAGATGTGGTATGTGTGAGCACATTTATAGTGTATGCAGTGTAAATAATACAGGGGAAAATATCTTGAGTTTAATAATAAATAATAATTTTGTGTGCTTATGTTGTTTTGCTGCAGGATGACAGTAAGCAGGCGCAGTTTCTGGCGCTGGCAGTTGTTTACTTTATCTCGGTTCTCATGGTATCTAAATACCGGGACATTCTGGAACCACAGCGAGAGATCGGCAGATCCACCAGCCTATCAGGGAGGAGCATCCGTCACGAGATCAACTCCCCAACCAGTACAGGTGAAGCTTGACTGTGTTTTGCTGCAATAGCCTCAATGTTTGGGTGTAATTCTGAGTGAGCCGAAGATGACTCATCATTGCAACGTTGCTTTTGTGAATACGGCGCACAGACAACAAGTCCAACAATACCTTTTTCAAGAAAATGAAATCAATGGCTGAAAAATGACTGGGGGGGGAAAAAAAGAAGGGTGTTATTTAGAGTGTAAAAAAAAACGAAGCACGAGAGAATTGCAGAGAAATAAATGTGAGATCCAGACAATAAGCTGACAAGCAGGTTGCACAAAGACATTGTCTCTGTGCAATTATGTCACTGGTGATGCTTTTAGAATCACATGACATTTTTTATTTGTTCCTACAGAGCACCCATCCACAGCCTTCTCCGACCGTGACAAGCAGACCCCCACCCCTGTGGATGACTCCCCTCGAGCCGGCCTCCCCCACACAGACTCCGGCATCGGAGAGGAGGGCCACGTGGCGGGATCGCTGAACGGCTCGGAGATGGGTCTGGGCCTCGGGCTCGGCCTGGTGGGGAGAGAGACGGACAGAGACAGAGACAGAGACAGAGACATTGGAGGGGGAGGGGGAGGTGGAGGCGGGGGAGGCATGGATCTATTGTGCAGTCTGTCGTCTGACGTGAGGAGGTCACAGGAGAGCCTTCTGGACTCTCCCCACAACCCCAGCTCCACCTCCAACTCAAGCCAAGCTCCGCCTTCTTCCATTTCCAGCATCAGCCAAACAAACAAAGGCATCAATGTCAAGGTGAACCTGTGACTTTCTCTTTCAGACCTGCTGCTTACATACATGGAAATTTGCTCATTAGAAAAAATACTTTTCTGAATGCATCTCAAATGTTAAATCTAATCAAACGGTCTCAAGAAATGCATTAGCATTTTCAAATAATGATGCAAGATTTTTTCTTATGTATCTCTATATTGTATTAAATAATATGTTATAGCTTGATGAAGAAACTACCATAAAAAAAACCTAATTTCAGATTAATGATCCTCCTCACACCTCCTGCCGCTTTTTTCCGACACTGTCGTCATCGTGTTGGCTGTTCTCCCTGAACTGTAGGAGATACTAAAAAGCTTGGTGGCGGCTCCCGTTGACGGTGGAGAGTTGGGCCCGGAGTCTGGCCCCACGCCCTACCACCCCGATCCTGCCCTGAAGACCCACCCCATGCTGCCCATGCAGTTCCACTCCTTTGACCGGTGAGTCCCTGTCGCCGTTTGACCTACAAAGAAGAGGTGGAGTCAGTTCGCTGTACATGTGGCAGTAGGCATCCATCATGGAGACACAGAATGTTTCTGATTTCTGTGATTTCACATTAATCACTTAGCTGTATACTGTTTTAAATATTGCGTGTTTGAACATTTTCTGTGGCAATTTACAAATATACACATTTTTGGAGTGAAACTAAAACCCGAAAGCCTGCCTACAAATGCTTTTTTATTTTTTTTTTAAAGTAAGAATTCAACAAAACGGCTGCATGTTTTAATAGAGGTGAGATTATATTACTGGTTTCATATTTTGTCCTCTTTTTTAAATTAAATTTAGACACTGACCTTAAACCTTTTGAGATATTGTTGAATGATTAAGTTATCATCTATGACATCACATAAACAAAGTCTGCAAACCCTTTAAAATGTTTTGCTCTTGTCTATCAAGTTTTCATATAGACTTTTTTTTTCTGAGTAATGACCTGCTAATATCTCCTGGGCATCACTTTGTCTCCTTGATTCCTTGATCCTGCTCCGTTGCAGTACCTGAGAGCAAAGTTATTGATTGGACATGTTGTGCATAATAGATCATGGAAAGCTCCATATCCATCCCCTGAATGTCCTCCAGAGGTATCAATCCTATCCTCATAGGTCAGACAGATAGATGCATCATCTCTTATAAATTACAACTATGAAGTTAAAAACAAACTAGTTTTCATTGGCAAACATTTTAAGCTGAGATGCGTTAGTTTCATTACATACTTCAGAATGTTAAAAGCTCACATATATATGTGTGTGTGTGTGTGTGTGTGTGTGTGTGTGTATGTATATGCATGTATATATATATATGCAATAAAAAGCACAGCATATTGAGTTTTGTGTTGATGAATGCATGTATAGATTGAATTGGGAAACATTTATTTATGATTGACATTAAAGGTACAGTCCGTAAAATTTACATTGCATGTTAGGTGGCAGCAGTGAGTCACTGCAGTACCCAGATTGTGTTTTGTCCAGTTCTTACACTCGCTGACAGAGTTTTGGCAGTTTGTTTTTCAGTTGGGGAGTTCATTGTTCATGATGACAGCACAACACATGGACTGTGTTACATCATAACTGATTTTTTTTTCTTTTATTAAGCGATTCAATAGTACAAATAAAAAAGATATATGGTGCTCATGGTACAGCTCCCAATAATGTTCTCAGGTTAAAGTTTGCTTCTAGCTCCAGAAATACTCGCAGTGAGTTGACACCATCTGGTACTTTAACAAAATCAGGGGGCGTCTTAGGAATGTTTGGAAAGAAGCTGCGGTTGTTTTAACACATATTACATGTATTTATGACGAAGTGGATTCAGTGATTGCTTCCAACAAGATCAAACCACCAGTTTGTCACCGTGTGTGCGTATAAGTTTGCCTGTCTTTGTGTCTTCCAGGAGTGTGATGGTACCAGTCAAAAAGCCCCCACCCGGCAGCCTGTCAGTCAACACGGTGGGCACGCCCACCTCTGGTGGAGCAGTCACCGCTGGCAGCACACCCAACATTTTTGCTGCTGCAACAGCCACACCCAAGAGCATGATCAACACTACAGGTGAGAGATGACGCACAAACGCCATCTACGTACAGACGCGTGACTTCCTCCCACACCCGCACCCTTTTAACATCAGTCATTGGTTAATAGATGACTCATATAGTTTTTGAATTGCTATATTCAACGTACACTTAAGTCGAGGTGGAAGGCGTGTGACTGCAGTATGATGGACGTGTTTGTGCAAAAAGGCTGTTTGATGAAGCGAGACTGACTTTCTCCCCTTGTTATGAACCTTCGGTGCATTCCTCCACTGCCCTTTGACAGGCAGAAGCAACTAGAGTTGAAGCTAAGTGGGGGAGCAATAGAATCAAGTTAAAACGAGGACGCACGTGACCTGGTTAATTTGTAGATTGCTCACCTGCTGGACGCTGTGACTGTCCCCTCGATCACATTAGTATCAAGTGTTTTTCTACCCGGATACAATGGTCAAAAGAAACAACTTTAGAATGACAGCATGTGAATTAAATACACATTAGCGAATAGGCATATCAGTGTCTCATCTAACTTCTGTCAGACTCAGCAGATCCATTGAAGCAGACTGGATTTAGACTCCGGCCTGTCACATTGTACAGTATCAGACATGCATAATGGACGAGGGAGATATTTATTCCTGGGAATGGATTCTGTATATTGATTGCAAAGCTATTTTCACAAACGGGGGCGATTACCAGAAGACAAGCCTCAGCATGTCCAGTGGAATACAATTCAAATTGAATTGGGCTGCGGCTGATCTGTAACATTAATACGTTTCCCTGTGTCGTTATCTGACATATAGATCATGGCCACCCTTGGTTCACCTCGCTGTAATGCATGTCTTATTTTTCATCACTTTGTGTCCTGCCTCTCTGTGCTGCTCAGGTGCCACAGACTCTGCTTCCTCCTCCTCCTCCTCCTCTTCGTCTTTTGTCAATGGCGCAACTAGTAAGAATCTGCCTGCGGTGCAGACGGTGGCTCCGATGCCAGAAGACACTATGGAGAACATGAGGTCAGAAATCTCAGATTGATGAAGCCCTCAACTGCTTTAACCTTTCACTTTCTTCCCACTCTTGGTTTTTACGTCCTGTTCTGCTTTTGTTTTCATGTTGATTTACTTTCTTTTTTTTTTCTCTCCTGTGTCTGTCTCTTCTCCGCTTCATTCTCATCCCTTCATCACTCATCAGCAGTTTACTCACACAGTCATAAATTGACATTAAAGTCTTCAATCTATTTTTAGCTTGAAATTGGCAACAACATGCTATATTCGAGACTTGGATAAATTATATGTGACGTTAGCAGCTGTTTGAGAGTGTAGAGTCGTAAACAATGTCGTCACAGATTACATCCTTCAGCTATTAGTGTGACTGTCAAATTATTTGTCATATCAGGAGAAGTTAAGTCAGAAATATAACAGCTCCAGATTGACTCAACTGCTGTTAAAAGTATGTTGGATTAGTTTTTTCATAACTCTGCTTTAAGCCAACTAATACTAGTCTTTTTAGTTGCACATATTTCTTGCTGTCATGCACACAAACCACTGGCACGTCTTTCAGTCTCTTCACTGACTTGACACTCAGAATTTTACTCATGATGGCCTGGAGCAACATTTACACAACTCTCCCTTTCGAGCCCCTTGTGGCATCATTAAGACGACGGCTGATGAAATGCATTGTGATCCTCAGGAAACCATGTATTCGACGGCGAAATCTCACCCAGTTGGGCTCTAAAGGGAGAAAATAAATGTAGTGGGATACAACAAATCGTAGATCTTGGGTTAATGTTACAAATTACAATGTGCTGTGGAGTATGAAAGTCTATTAATCCATCTCGATCATTTCTAAAACTCAATATTTTAATGCATTTCAGATGACATATCTGAAAACATGTAAATGGAATTGTCATTAACATGTGTTTTATTTCTCTCCCCATGCTGTGTAGGTGTCACTAATAAAATCTAAGCCAACTTGCAATTCGAGCCTGTTACTAACTAGGAAATAGCATTACTAGAAGAAATAACTTGTATTGTCATGTAAATATAGAAGCAGCTTGTACTGTAACGCTCATGTTAATGCACTTTTTCCCCTCGAATTGTTAGCAGATAATTGTTCTTCTAAACGTGCACACACATGTGAGTGGGTTGGGCGCGTGTGTGAGTATGTGTTCCTTAATCAGTGTGCTTGTCTGTGTGTGTGTGTGTGTGTGTGTGTCTGTGTGTGTGTGTGTTCTTGTATATATGTGTGTGTGGTTTGTATTGCAGTGCCTATTGTGAAGTGGCGCAGTGTGCGCTGCGCAGCGGTCAGACGCCCCCTGAGCTCAAGTCTTTTAGCTCTCTGGCAGGCTTCCAGGCAGCCCCCCGAGATGCAGGACAGTGTTTTAGGCAAGGAGATGCTCGTCGTGTCCCCATGACCTTTCCTCTGACCCCAACCCCCACTACACACCCTCTGCTCTGCCCAGCCACTACTAAATGTTCCCAGGCCACATGCAAGAAAAGACAGACCCGCCTTGCTGTGGCGGGATGCTAACGACGTCAAGTTAGCATCGATTCAAGTGTTTCTGTCGGCAGCTCATGGCTTTGTATTTTAACAGTCTGTCACTTCTTGCATGGCCCTTTACTCACACTAACTCCAACCTCCAGATCTGAAATGATTCAAGCTGTTTTAAACTTCCTTTCTGCATCTTGTGCTCAGATTAGGTTAAAGCTAATTTGTGCTTTGTGCATTAAGTGACCCAGGTCTATTTCACATTCTCACTTTTCTCCATTTCTCAAGTTAAAGGCATACGTTTGGAAATTTACAAAGCAAATCAAGCTGGAATGTATATCTTGAATAGCTCTAGGTTTTCCCTGCATCAGTTCTCCAAACTGTAGTGTAATCAATCATCTCTTGCAACCACTAACACAGACAGTGCTACCATATCAAACTTTCGTTATATATTTAATTCCGATAGTTTTGTGTCCTATTTTCTTTCATTTCACTCACCCTTCTCATTCATTGTGGCTTTTTCTCCTCTCCTCTTCTCTACTCATCTCTGTCATGCATGCTCTCCTCGTTCCCCTCTGCTCCTCCTCTGCATCCCCTGAGGTTTTCCTCACACACTAGAACACTCATCTGTATGTTGCCTAT
Organism: Blennius ocellaris; assembly: GCF_963422515.1. Taxonomy (NCBI): domain Eukaryota; kingdom Metazoa; phylum Chordata; class Actinopteri; order Blenniiformes; family Blenniidae; genus Blennius; species Blennius ocellaris. The sequence continues at coordinate 13,031,366 of NC_137663.1, forward strand.
TTCCTTTTAACCCTTCACTACTGTTTTCCTCATCTTTTTTTTTCCTCTTCTTTTCTCCACTCTGCAGTATCACCACCAAGTTGGAGCGTGCTTTGGAGAAGGTGGCCCCTTTGCTGAGGGAGATTTTTGTGGACTTTGCCCCCTTCCTGTCCAGGACGCTGCTGGGTAGCCATGGGCAGGAACTGCTCATAGAAGGTACAGGTGCTGTACACGGCTCCTTTTTCTCTAACTGGCGTCTCTCTGTGGAGTCTCCTCATTCACTGTCCCTCACTGCGATGTGTGTGGTGTGTGAAAAAGATCCGAAATAAGTGAGTAAATGAACGGAGGTGTGAACGTGTGACAGAGTGAGTGAGTGTCTTTGAGCTGGCTGCGTCACTCATTCGTCAAAAAGGTATGAAGTCAGTATATCGCACTCCTTTGAACCAGCTAGCTAGATATGTAATGTTTTTAGATGAGCTTATGATCACTTTTAAACTCACTTTTAATACAGATTGTGCTCAATGTGTTGCAGTCATCCCTCTGCCCACCTGCTTCCTGGCGTCCTGTTTGTGTGATCCACTGTCTCAGTGTTGATCTCTCCCTCTCCCTCCTCCTCCTCCTCCTCCTCCTCCTCCTGCTGCTCCTCTCTCTTGCCTTATCCTTTCCTCTGCTGTTTGTTCCTGTCTTTTCTGTAGCATGCTTATTATAAATCTGACTATGGTGACTGTATACAATAGCAAAAACCACTGACACTACAATGCCTTCTTTGATGGTATTTTTCTGTCTGGCAGGTGTGTGCGTGTGTGTGTGTGCGTGTGTGTGTGTGCGTCAGAGAAAGTGAGGCTCCTGACTGTGCTTTGTGTCTCCGTGCTGCAGGTCTAGTGTGTATGAAGTCGAGCACATCTGTAGTGGAGCTTGTAATGCTGCTCTGTTCTCAGGTTGGTAACTCTCCTCTCGGTCTCCTCGCACTTTTCTCTCACACATTTTGTCAAAGCTGGATCAAATGTGAAATTGTGGCATTTCAAGCTAAGTTCGAACACTTTTTAGTTTATTTATATTGTATTTCTTTCGACCAGTTTTGACTGTCAAAATATAATGCACGAGAAGTCGGGGAGCTGCTGATCTGCTTAGAGGCAAACTATTCAATAAATGCATTGCAGATGTGATCAAATGCAGCCTCCCACCACAACCCCCCCCAGTATGACATCCACAAAAAGAAAGTTTCCATATGGGTCATGTGCACTTAGCTATGAAAAACTAAATCAAATCACAAAAACAAAAAAAAGTGCATCTCGGTGAACGCAGAATATTTTATCATTTATTTATCTACCTTCAGTCAGCATCTTAGTTTCCAGCAATACACAAAAGACAGTGTGACTCACCATTACAGAGCTTTCCTCAGGTGACATGGGTGAACAATTTTCTTTTTCTTTTAAGTTATGAAGCTTGTCTCCCGTCTGCTCCCTCGTTTGTTGGATTCTGGCCTCTCACTCTTGAAGAGTACTCTGCTTCTCCCCTCTTGAGCCCTGCCGCGGTGTTTTTTTTTTTCTTCTCCCTCTCTTATCTCTTTTTTTCAGACACATCTTCACTTATAAAAGTAGTCACCTCTGCTTTTCTGGTCAATTTTAACTCGGTGCTTCAGCTGCAGCTGCTTTCATCTTCTATGGCTCCTCACACTGCCCTCTCCTCTCACCACTCCCTTTTCCTTTCCTGTCTCCTCTGCTCCTCTGGGTGGCTGCTCGTCAGCATGTATAGTGTTACCACTTGCTCCGGCCTCGTCTGCCATTAGAGGCCCGAGAGAGCGAACCCGAGCCCAGAAATCGATCCTGTGGAAGGGAGGATGTAACGGGAGATAGTCCCACGTGTCCTTCACAGCCTCAAGAGCTAGTGGAGCTAATGGGGCTCTGATAGTTGGAGGCTTTCAGCAGCACTCTCTTCCTGATCCACTTTCATATGCTCATACAGCACTTTCACATGTGCAGGTCTTTATTCGTTGAAGCTCTGAGCTTTTGGAGTGTTGTCTCATTTTCTTATCCTCATTCCGTGTACTGAATACTGTTTGCACCCAGTCAAACTTACTGACCTACTGATATCTGTGTGTATTACACAATGACACAATGACATTGGACAGAGGCAATTTTTTATTTTATTTATTTATTTATTTTTTAACATAAGATATGAAGTTTGATTATTTCACCCACAATCCAGCTTTCAATTCGATCCCCAATTTCAATGATCTGCACAATCTTTTATTGGTGCTGCCATTTGTGGTTCAACACAGTAAATTCAATGTGTCTTTACCATTTTTAGGAGTGGCAAAACTCCATTCAGAAGAATGCCGGACTAGCCTTCATCGAGCTCATTAATGAAGGAAGGTAAATCCATCACACCACACCACTGCAGTCTCCGTGATTCACAAATTAGCACTAATAATGTCATCAGTGCTTAACAACTAATGGGAGTGATACAGGCCTAAAGAGAACCTTGCTAGGATAACCGCATAGTGCCATGTGTGTTCAGCGGGAAGCCAAACCATTAGACTGCAATTAAGTTTACGTCTGACTGTGCTCGTCTCATTTCAGTGTCTGTAATCTTTCTACTTTATGTTTATTGGAGTGTCACACGGAACAGAACAAGATTAAAACGGCACATATGTTGTATGAATGAGATTTCACTCTCATTAAAGATGGCTCATGCAGGTTATGTTGTTCCCTTCCACTTCCTCTCATCTGTCACTTCTTCTGTCAGACTCCTGTGCCACGCAATGAAGGATCACATTGTGCGTGTGGCCAACGAAGCAGAGTTCATCCTGAACAGACAGCGAGCAGAGGATGTACACAAACATGCCGAGTTCGAGGTGCGCACACAAACATCACCTATGCTCTCATTTGTCAGTCTGTACTGAGTTTTTGAAGAGGGCACTGTGTTGATTTCTCCCCCACTGACACAAGTAAACCACCTTTTGAGTCACTTTAGTCAGATTATAGATATTTGTTCTACCTTTTTGTAAACTAAAACGAGGAATTATTACAATTCTCTGCATTTATATTCTTTCAATTTGCATTTTTGATAATATCGTGTGGTCTTCCTCTCAGTCTAACTGTGCCCAGTACGCTGCTGACCGGAGAGAGGAGGAGAAGATGTGCGATCACCTCATCAGTGCCGCCAAGCACAGAGATCATGTGACCGCGAATCAGCTGAAGCAAAAGATCCTTAACATCCTGACCAACAAGCACGGGGCGTGGGGGACAATGTCACAGAGGTGAGAGGGGTGTCCACATTACTGTGCATTTCATGTGACCGTCACTGTGTCTTGGATTCACTTGACACGACAACGAAACATCAATAAAACAACAGAAAGGTGAAGCTTCATAAAACAACAAATCAAGACTTATTTAACTGTCAAAAGCCACTGTGCTCACACTGAGAGTTGTTTTCTAACCTCGTAGCTGCCTTGAAGCACTTTGTGACTGATCTCCTTAATTTAGCACGTTCACATGCGCACATTAAATCAGTGGTTGCTTATTATCCCGATCTGCCTCCAGGCTGCCAGCTTCTCTGAGAACATGTGCTGTAACTCCCAAGACATGTGACGTAAAACATCAGAAGCCTGTCTTCTTCATGTCAAGACATTTTACTCAGATAAAACATGAGTTTGAATTCACATTTCGTTTTCCTTGGTCTGAGGATATTCATAACTTTGACTCATGAAACCTATATTTTACATCTTTCCTTCATTAAAACTTTTGCTTCTGGAGGGTTCTTGTGTTTATTAATTGGGTGTTTTTGTTTTTTTTTTACTCCCAGCCAAAAGCAGGTTATTGCAGTGTCAAGAGATCCAATGGTTTCCTCTATTACAGTGATGAGCAACTTTTTTGCTTTAGGAAATTAGTTTTTGGAGTTGCTGGTAATATTGTCAAATGTCGCTTTAAGTTTCACTAACTTTCCTTCATGATGACTAACATGACTAACATCTCTTTATGTTTTCAGTCAACTGCACGACTTCTGGCGCTTAGACTACTGGGAGGACGATCTGAGGAGGAGACGGAGATTCGTGCGAAATGCCTTCGGATCGACGCACGCCGACATGTCACTCAGAGCCCTGGAAGATTACGGTCAGTAACGTCACCTCGCGGAACGGTTTTACTCTCCATAAACCCCTGCTTTATGCATATTCCCCTAAAAACACTCCCACACAGGAACAGAGGAGGAGGAGGAGGAAGGGCCCAAGTCGAAAAAGACTTTCCGCAGCCAATCAGTGGTGGCCCAGAACCCGGAGGCGGAGCTAATGCTGGAAGGAGACGACGATGCAGTGAGCCTACTGCAGGAGAAAGAGATCGATAACCTCGCCGGTGAGACTCGAACACAGAAAGACACACAAACACTCACTACATTACAGTTTAACTAAAGGGTACACCATTTATGACTTTTGCTTTTAGTACGTTTCCGTCCGAGACTTTTTACTTCCAAAGGCAAGTCGAACATTTGAAAGTTTTGCAGCTCCACTAACCATCCAGCTGATTAATCTCAAGAAGATCAATTCATAATCTACTAAAAACTGATGTTAGTTTAGGGTTCCTAAACGTTCTATTTACTCTGATTTTCACTTCTAATGTGCAATTTATTTCTAAACAAAAATACAAACAAAAAGGAAATGATTTAAACTAACATCACATGACTCAAATCTGCTGGTGGCTGATCTCCTGTGTGTTGTATTCAGTTCAGTGCTATAAATGCCGACTGTAGGAGTATTTGAGTAATATGTTCATCATCCCAGGCCCAGTGGTTCTGAGCACTCCTGCTCAGTTGGTGGCACCAGTGGTGGTGGCTCGAGGGACTCTGTCCATCACCACGACTGAGATCTACTTTGAAGTCGATGAGGATGATCCAACGTTCAAGCAGATGGACGCCAAAGTGAGTGAAAACGTCATTTCTTTAATATTGATGGATGCACAAATAGAGGAATCATTTGGATTACCAAATTTGCTCACACTGGTCTCACACTTGTATTCTCAATTAAATTGACTTTGTCACCCTTTGGAGAGATGATCATATTTGGTACATGTTCACATTTTTAGTTCTTGTTTTTCAGTCATTCTTCCGTATTTTCTGGAGAAAATTATTTTTACTGTCCATCTCAACAGGTGTTGGCCTACTCGGAGGGTTTACACGGGAAGTGGATGTTCAGTGAGATCCGAGCGGTCTTCTCCAGACGTTATCTGCTGCAGAATACAGGACTGGAAGTCTTCATGGCAAACAGAAGTGAGTCTTTGAAAGTCTCTCAAATTGAAACTGAAATTCTCTGTTCTGAAGACGAAAAATACTTCATTTCATTCACAAGCTCTGTCTCATTATGGCTCAAGTAAATATATTGTTCAGTAGCAGCTCAAAACAAATGAGTTATTTGGACTGTATTTCATGCATGTCTTCTGTGTCTTCTGTCCAGCATCTGTGATGTTCAACTTCCCCGACCAGGCCACAGTCAAAAGGGTGGTGTACAGCCTCCCACGGGTGGGCGTAGGAACGAGTTATGGCCTGCCACAGGCCAGGTAAATACCCGGCGTCGTCGGTCATTCCTGCACTGCGTCACAGTGGCACTGACCAGGTTTGATAAGAGGAATTGTATTTGATTGCGTGTTTTTGTATCAGGCGGATTTCCTTGGCCACTCCGCGTCAGCTCTTCAAATCGTCCAACATGACGCAGCGCTGGCAGAGGAGAGAGATCTCCAACTTTGAGTACCTCATGTTCCTCAATACTATCGCAGGTAAACGAGTTCAGCAAGCTCCCATCAAGCATTGTGCGTCCTGCCCTTGAAATATTGTTTAAAATGTTTATTGCTCAAACACACAAGGTTATAAAATGTGTGTGTGTGTGTGTGTGTGTGTGCGGGGGGGGGGACATAATATAGAAAATATTTTCCTCCTATGTGATGCAGAGCATTGCTCTCGTACTTGCTCTGAAAAAATGTGACCCTGGTTGTTTTGTATCGACAGTTTCAATCACAATGTTGTTCAAAAATAACTGCATTGACAGCAAAGTGCATACTTGGGCCTTTTTTTAAATCTATTAATTTATATTTTGCTCATGGCCAATCTATAGGAGACTATTAGAAAGTACTGAGACAGAAAGTGCGGGATTTTAAACTAGATGAATCTGCGAGTGGTTTTTATTAGTGAGGCCTGCAACTTATGCAGGAGTTATGCAGGACTAAATAAGGCCAGAATAATTTTAATAATTAACTATCTGTATATGAGATGTAGACATGCTCTATCGTTGTATGAAATATGCACAATGACCTGGTTATCATATGGCTTCTAACATTTCTTAACAGCTTCTACTTTTTCTGGTTTCCTTTGCTTGGTTGTCTGTTTCTGCACTGAAATTGTTGTCTCAGTCTGGCATTTAAATCTTGACTCTGAAGTTTACTTCACTAATCAAGGTTTATCTGAATCAGATTGGTCGTTGTAGGTTTTGGAAAATTATGTAAATATGAAAAGAACATGTAAATATGTGATTTCATTATCAGAAACTATCTCGATGTGCCTAAAGTAAAATATTGATTGTTTATTTTATTTGTTTATTTTTGCCCTGTAGGGAGAACCTACAATGATTTGAACCAGTACCCGGTCTTCCCCTGGGTCCTGACCAACTACGACTCAGAGGAGCTTGATCTCACTCTGCCTGGAAACTTCCGGGACCTTTCCAAGGTGAGAGCACTCAGACACACAACACCTTTTTACAAAGGAATTACATGCCTGGAACTTAATTGTGTCACGAATCCAAATGCATAGTAAAATACAGGTCAAGCAGAGCAACCTATCACATGACACCAAGGCTGAGTAGCAATCTCCGCTTTTTGCATTAATGCCACATAAAGAAAGAGAAAACAGTCATCCTGAAACATCTGTGCTGATAGTTTAAAAACATAATATGTAATGTATGGCATTCTTTATTCTTCTTCTCCTTCAATGTTTCAGCCGATTGGTGCGCTGAATCCCAAGCGAGCAGCATTTTACGCAGAGCACTACGAGACGTGGGACGACGACAGTACGCCCTCCCACCACTATACGACCTTGTACTCTACGGCTCATTCAACACTGATGTGGATGCTCAGAATAGTGAGTACTCAACACACAGTTGGAAAAAAATATATGGCCTTCGGGAGATTATTCAGTGCACTCTTAAATAAATGTCTCTGTTTCTGTGCTTGTAGGAGCCGTTCACCACATTCTTCCTCAATGCTAACGATTGTAAGTTCGACCATCCGGAGAGAGCCTTCTCCGGTATCGGCCGCGCGTGGAGGAACTGTCAGAGAGACACGGCTGACGTAAAGGTAACCTCGCAGACCAAAGAAGCGTCCTACTGAAGGGACTACTTAAAAGTCCAGTGTGTAGGATGTATAACTAGAAATGCTTTTATTCGTGTTTTATATATTCAATAACCTCCTGAACTGGTCAGTTCTTGGATTGAATTCAGATCTGTAGGGAAAACCGGTCCTATTTCATGTAACCTGCCAAGTTGCGTCTGCATAAATCAGAGAGTCAAAGAGTGAGGTTTTACCTGTTGTTTACAATCTGCCCACAATATAACAGTAATATACAGCTGTCTTATATAATCTTTCTTTTTGGAACAATACAGCTTTGAGACTGTTCAGATGAGCATGAATTAAAGACTCTAATAAATGGGAGTTTTATGTAAGACTGTAAAGTATCTTTAGTATTAGATGTTGCTCATTATCCTTTTTTTTACATTTTAAAGCTCCGACAAGCTGTAGTTTTGTTTCTTTCAGAGTCTGAAAGATGTCATAAAGTTTTATATATGAATGCTTTTTGTTTCTATCGAGCAGGAGCTGATCCCAGAGTTCTACTACCTGCCAGAAATGTTTGTCAACAGTAATGAGTATGAGCTCGGGGTGCGTGATGACGGGGTTCCTGTGTGTGACGTGGAGCTTCCAGTCTGGGCCAAGAAACCAGAAGATTTTGTTCGCATTAACCGCATGGTGAAAGAAACGACTCCATATGTTCTAAAATACACAGATCTGAGTGTTTCCATTGAATGCACTGAACAGAATCTAAACGCGTTTGTCATCTTTTCTCTGCCTCCATCCAGGCATTGGAGAGCGAGTTTGTGTCGTGTCAGCTTCACCAGTGGATCGACCTAATATTTGGCTACAAACAGCGCGGGCCGGAGGCGGTCCGAGCGCTCAACGTCTTCAACTTTCTGTCCTACGAGGGAGCGGTCAACCTGGACAATCTAGATTCTGTGCAGCGTGAGGTCAGTTTCTATGAAAACACGTTGCTCTTATTACATTCACAAATGAACAATATCACGATATGGAAATCTCCCTCTCTTCATTCTAGTGCCAAATTATTGATTGTTTTCCTCATAGTCAGACAGTCAAATAACAGCTCTCAATACTCCATTTTGGGGGAAAAGAATGTAACAAAAACTTTCTCAAGAGCAAGTGGATTCCAGAGAGCTTAAAAGAGAGATGCCGGGTCAAGAATGTTTTGTAAAAGACACATTTTAAGCAATTTGTAGAAAGGACATTGATTAAGATTTAAGGTAAATCATTATGGTAACAGTAACGGCAATATACATAAAATCCATTCACCTTGACCTTTGCCAGCATGTTCAAACATTAACATTCTGCATATAGGATATTTGCGTGTTTCTCTCAAAAGTGTTTAACACTTTTGTATCTTCACTGTTACATCATTTCTCTGACTGCAGGTTATGGAGACCCAGATTCAAGTCAGTGGTCAGGTCCCGTCGCAGCTGCTGATCGAGCCACACCCTCCTCGCTCCTCTGCCATGCACCTGGTGAGAGACTGTCCACAGCATCAGACGATGTTCAGTTGAAGGTTTTATTTCCACAGGTTTACGGAAACTGTCAGAAAAAAAAATGTCTGTTGCCAGAAGCCACACCTCAGCTAATGATAAATAGAACTTTCACATATTTTCGCTTTATGTTTAGAGACAGATTTGCATGCTTTTAAATGTTAGTGTGGTTAGAATCTTCATTGTTTGCATTTTCAGTTCATTTTTGGTCGAAGAAGCAGTTCTTGTCTTAAAAGGCAACAAGATGTGGGTTTGAAGGCGTTTAATCCTTCATCCCAGATGAAGCGTCCTCAACACATTTAAGTCCGGTTGCTTTTCAAAACAAGAAACGGGGATATCATGATCTGGATGGCTGAGTCTTCACAGGCATCTCAGTTCACATATTCCACCGACAGTGATGAGAGATATTGTTACATACGGAGGTGTATGTAATGACGTTTTAGCCTCTCCGCCCTCCCTGCTGCCCCGAGCAGCATGAGGCCGTCGTGTCTCCACATCAGAGCCTTCCATGTCAACCCGAACCCGTCAGTCCTAAACCCCCCCCCTGACCAACCAGTGCCTCCACCCCCCTCCCAGGCCTAGAGCCACCCTCAGTGTGTGTACCTACTCTGACCCTGCGCTCCCACTAATTTACCTTCTCCCCTCCCTCCCTTTGTCCCATCTGTTCTGTCTCTCCCCCTTCCTTTGTCTCCATCTACCTCATCCTCCCTTCCCCCAATCTCTCCTTCTCGCTCCGCCCCCCCCCCCCCCCCCCCCCTCTCTCTCTCTCTCTCTGTCTGTCTCACCAGTGTTTCCTTCCCCAGAGCCCTCTGATGTTTAAGGATCAGATGCAGCAGGACGTCATCATGGTGCTCAAGTTTCCCTCCAATTCGCCCGTCACGCACGTGGCGGCCAACACGCTCCCCCACCTCAGCATACCTGCCGCTGTCACCGTCACATGTAGCCGGCTGTTCGCCGTAAACCGCTGGCACAACACAGTCGGTGAGTTTTGATGAGAACAGGGCGTCTTTTCCTACGAGTGTCCGCCATCCCCAGAAATGTCCAAACTCAGTCAAAATCCAATTATAATTGATTCCAAGTCATAGCATGTAGCTCATCTGTCGAGACTCTATGGTGTCAGATGTAATAGCTTGTTGTTGTGACTCCTGTAAAAAAAAAAACAAAGGAGCAACTTCTCTAATTATAGGTTTACACTCTTGGTGTTGAGTTAGAAATATCAGTTAATTAAAGTTAAAATTAACTGCATTAATTACCTCATTAGCATAACATCATATATATCATCATATATATATATATATATATATATATATAATTAATCTTGTTCATGTAATTATGGTGCGTCCTGGGGCAGATCAAGTGATTATTGCCATGGATTATCACATGAGGTGCTGAATTTCTAACTTAAGTCTTTATCAGTGCTTCCATCAGAGAGCACTCAGCCACATGCAAGGTTGTGGAGTTTGTGTTTTATGTTGATTTACATATCATATCTCACTTGTTGAACCTTCAGGCCTCCGCGGAGCTCCAGGATACTCCCTGGAACAGGCTCATCATCTCCCCATTGAGATGGACCCTCTCATAGGTCAGTGCACACATGTCTTTACAATGCACACTTCTGTCTTTGGCTCCAATAATACAGAAAACTGATGCACTTTTTTTTTTTTAATGTGCAGACTTATAATTACCTTAAATGATGGTATCTGTTGTAATTGCAGTCAGTAATAATAATGTTAGGGGTATAATTTTGTGTAATCAGATAATGCGGGGCAACCAGGTCGCTGAGGGGACTGAAGTCAAAGTGTCACATGACACACTGGGGATATATATACACATAATGCTGAAACAGGGCTAACTGCACATAAATGCCTGACCAGAGGGGGGAATTATGAGGGAAGTTCAGAGTTCATGAGACAACCGATTAACTGTGTCGAGTCTGTAACCTCTCGTTAATGCATCAACATTTCTGTGTAGCAAATAACTCAGGCGTGAACAAGCGTCAGATAACGGACCTGGTGGACCAGAGCATCCAGATCAACACCCACTGTTTCGTGGTCACTGCTGATAATCGCTACATCCTGGTCTGCGGCTTCTGGGACAAGAGCTTCCGTGTTTACTCCACTGAAACTGGTTAGTTTTTCTATTATTTCTAAGAGCCAGATTAGAACTTTTGAGCAGGAAGCCCGATAAAGAGATTTTCATTTAAACTCCTCATTGAAGTTGAAATTTAAAATTCTGTCTAACGTCTCATTTTGCATATTTACGACCGAGAAGAGATTTGCATTATACAAAGAATTACTGTGTTTGTCAGAGGATTTATTATCTTCAACAATTGTAGTAATTGTTGATTGTGAGTTAAATGTCTTTGTAATTCCTCTGCACAGGAAAGCTGACCCAGATAGTTTTCGGTCACTGGGACGTGGTGACGTGTCTGGCTCGCTCGGAGTCGTACATCGGCGGAGACTGCTACATCGTGTCAGGCTCTAGAGACGCCACGCTTCTCCTGTGGTACTGGAGCGGACGGCACCACATAATCGGGGACAACCCCAACAACAGTGAGTGTTGACACCATGAGAGGTGGCATGTGTGAATGTCTGCTCCGCTCAGGTGTGTGTTAATGCGTCTCTGGTGTGTCTCAATCTGTTTTTTCCCCAGGCGACTACCCTGCACCCAGAGCGGTACTGACAGGCCACGACCACGAGGTGGTGTGTGTGTCTGTCTGTGCGGAGCTGGGACTGGTGATCAGTGGAGCCAAAGGTTTGTCTGTCTGCTATACGTCTTATTAGAGTAAATCCAGATGTTTAGCCGTATAAAATATCTGAAATATTTAACATTATAGAGCTATTTGCCTGGATAAAATCTTTGATACCTTCTCCTCCTCCTCCTCCCTGTCAGAGGGCCCCTGCCTGGTTCACACTATCACAGGGGACCTCCTGCGGGCCCTGGAGGGTCCCGAGCTGTGCCAACGGCCGCGCCTCATCTCGGTGTCCAGCGAAGGACACTGCATCATCTACTACGAGCGAGGTCGCTTCTGCAACTTCAGCATAAACGGAAAACTTCTGGCACAAATGGAGGTCAACGATTCTACACGGGTAAGCCAAGCTAGTACCAAAAGAATCGGCGTAGACCAACACAGTGGACACGTCACGGTTGCTTCTCTGCACTCCTCAGGCGATCTTGTTGAGCAGCGATGGACAGAACTTGGTGACAGGAGGCGATAACGGAGTTGTGGAGGTGTGGCAGGCGTGCGACTTCAAACAGCTTTACATCTATCCAGGCTGTGACGCGGGCATCCGAGCCATGGACCTCTCACATGACCAGAGGTAAAACAAAGCGGCCGCCTCAGAGGGAAACTTGATCAGCCCCAGAGGCAGAACAGAAATAGCACAGTTATACATGAATATTTAACAGAGCCAGTGAAGATAATCCAATCATGCTAATGGGATGTGTTTAATAAAGATGTTTTCACAGATGCACATAAAAAAATTAAAAAAAAGATAATTGTTTCAGGAGTTTGCTTTAATCCCAGCTGACATTTGGCAAAGACAGGTCACACCCTAGACAGGTCTTGGGTTTATTAAAGAGTAAATACATTGAGACATGTTGTCCGAAACACTCCCGTTCAAACATACGGGCAATTCGGAGTCACTAATTAAGCATTCCATGTTTTTCAAATGTGGGAGGAAACCAGAATTTCACCCAGCGACAACTCCAAGTCTGTACCAAGGATATTCTTCCTGCAAGTCAACTGCTAAACACTACGCCACCATGTGGCTTAACATTTATATCACAATATTGATAGACTCCGACTGATCCTTCGAAATATTCAAATATTGTGAGACAATGTGTCTTTGATTTCTCTATCTTTGTGATTTTTGAGCTACGCCTGTGTGGAATGTTGTGTCACCAACACCGCATGTATTTCTGTGTTTTTCTCTGCCTTTAGGACTTTGATCACTGGCATGGCGTCCGGCAGCATTGTGGCATTCAACATAGACTTCAACCGCTGGCACTACGAACACCAGAACAGGTACTGAGGCGGACAGTGTCAGGACGAGAAGGACGGAGAGGGAGGGAGAGGAGGTGGTGCTTTCTGCTGTGTATCTGCGACACGGGGAAACCACAGGTACCGAGACGAGAGGAAAAACAAGTAGCGGACCTTAGGCTCTATTCCCTTGCGAAGTTCACTTGATTTGAGGATGCGACAGCGCTGGTGGAAACGGCCTCCTCTGTGCATACGCATGTGTGTAAACCACACAGACACATAATACCCAGAAGATACACACCAAAACCTGCTTATAAAATAGAAAGACTGCAGAGTGAGGAGGGAGAGAGCAAGTCGAGAGGACCTGGTAGAGGTCGATCGTAGGCGTACCACCCACTGGACTGGTGTTACCCATTCCTGGTATGGCTGATTCTTCACAAATAACTTAAGCTTTGTTTTAATTTCTCTTTTTTAAACCCTTCTCAAATTTGTGTTTCCAGCTTTTTATTTGACGGGACTTCAGTGTGGGTAATATTTGTGTGCACAATTGATTAAATCTCCTTCAATGTGTCCAAACAGATTAGAAATGTTCAGATCTGAACCAGCCCCACCCACGACTTTTGAAACCGGTGCTATTGGCTTAATCTTAAATTCACCTTTGAAAAAAAAAACGAAAAAAACAAAACGACCCTGGGGGTTATAATTTCATTTTGTTTGATTTCTATTGTTCCTTTTCTTTTTGCCCTCAGCGGGGTTATACTCTGATTTCTATGTAAATAAGACTCTGCTTCCTTCAGAGTCTACACTTGTTCTTTCACTACACAAATTGCGCTTATCACCTTTAATTTATTAATGACTTGCTGTATGTAAAATACTGTGTAATAATTATAACGTTGACAAGACTGATGGTAATAACAGTGGTGTGGAGGATGGTGATTGCTTTGCCCGGAAAGGTGAATGGTGAAGATTTGTAGTCATTGCCACCAAGGACGACCACCACAAGACTGACATGATTTCCTTTGTATATTTGGTGATTGTTTTGTCAAATATGTACATATAGTCTTGGTTCAGGCTCGGTGGGAGACTTAAATCAGCTGAATAAGACTGGAAGCGCAAAGGAAACCTTCACTTACCCACATTTGTTGATTATTTAAAAAAAAAAAAAAGAGAGAATCAAATCAATGTAAAAGTTTGTTTTGTATTTGCACTTTGCACCAATCACATGTCATTATTTATTAGCTTGGTTCTTTCTGGTCGGCTGCCATTTTGTTTAGGTCCATTTTCCTACGGGATTATTTGTGCATTGATGTTTGTATTTAAAACGTTGAGCTCATGTGTGATTATAAGTTTTACAACCTCACAGTTGTAAGCAATATCATGATTCTGTAGCTGATAGAGGTGAGCGCGGGGGGTGGGGGTGGGGGGGGCGGGCGGAGAGAGGATGAAATGTGAGCTGTACTGTATGTGTGAAGCCATCTTGATCAAATGCGCACATGCACATACTCTTATCGACAGGTTCAACCTACGTATCCAAAAAAAGGTTAAATATTTTTGGATCTATGAAACCCTAAAAACTATTGTATTCATGTTTTATTGCAAAGATGTAAAATATGACATGTGTGAGTTGAAAAAAAAATCATGATAAGAAAAATAAAATATGCAAAGAATTTGATGACTTGACTTCTTATTGGTCACAAATGCTGTTCAACTGAAAGATGTGTCTAATCCATTAAGAAGGTTTTTGTTTTTTTTCTCAGACTACAGATTAAAATGATTCATGTGGACTCTGGCATTTAAAAGGAGGAAACTACAAAATCTACAGCATTTAAAGTGCCTTTGAATTTGAAAGATTTAATTACTCTTCAGCAATTCATTGTGACAACCTAATATGTATAATTAGCATTTTATTTTGGTAATTTAATCAACCAAAGGCTCAATTAACGCACCAGGTTCTGGCGAAACATCGGGAAACAAATGCTGGCATCTTCATCTCTAACAGTTTTGGTTTACTGCCGGACTTCCTCAATGTGTTTCACATTGAAATACATTGTTGCCAGCAGTTTTTTTGGGATTCAGTTGCAAAAATGGGACCTTTTCTATTTAGATGTTTTGACTTGATGATTAAGATGATTAAGAATCGGCTCCGTACAGGGAAACTGAGGATGAGCTGCATCTGAAGAAGAAGATCCACTGTGAGAAAATATCAAGAGGTGGTTGACAGAACATTTGCTCATTTTGTGTTATTTTGTTGATTTAATTGACATATTAAACATGCAAGAGATAAAGAACACTCTTGATTATATTTGAAATGGTAAATTTTCAACGCTAACTCTTTACCCGCTGATATTAGATATGCATTAAATCCTCATACGGGACGACGTATTTAAAGCTTACACGCAAGAAAACCTTTGGGATTTTCACATTGTGTGATTAATGAGAGAACAATGCAGATTTCTTTGTGCAGTGATAGATATACGTTTGTTTCCTCCCACTGTGTCCTTTAGAGTTTATTGGGTTTCATGAAAATGTATGAAAAAAGATGAGTTGAACCTTCTTTACTTGAGTTTTATGTCGTTTGTCACAGTGTCATATAAACTCCATCCCTACGTTACTTGAACAAAATTGATGCATTTTGAAGAGGAACAGCCGTCACTTCAGCTTTAAGCAGATCAGCCGACATGTGAGCTGACAGGCAAGAGGAGGTAATCCGTCACGCCGGTGGATTCGTCTGTCAGGACTCAAATTTCATCTTGTAATTTATGCCCTTTTTGACCTGGTGCGTCTGTAGCTGCTGTCGCAGGGAGCCTGTCTGTCAACTGTCTGCATCCTTCGTTTCATTCTCACCTTCACACACACTGCATCGCTACTGTTATCACCTTTTTGCACATTTATTCCCGCAGGTTTGTGCACCAGTTTAACCCTTCCAGTCCCAAATTTTGCACATCGGCAGTTGTCTCTGAGCAAAGCAACATTCTTTAATTCTTGTTCTGATATATTATCCAATATATACATAGCATGTGGATGAATACAATACAAATCATATCTGTAATGCAACAGTATTTCTTCTTAAATGAGCACAAGTACAGTTGAAGATATGGCACAAAAACGAGGAGGGAAGATAATATTTCCTCGTTATGGTTTTTCCCCGCAGAAGGGGAAATGCTTCTCGGGTTCATTTGTCTTAATTTTGGAAGAATGGCTGAGAAGGGTCTCGTCAATTTCACCCCTCAAGACACCTTCATCACATGGTGAGTCTCAGTACGTCTTCCTTGTTGACATTATCATTATCGGCTCAAGTGCACCATCCCGTCCCCCTCAGGTGGAGAGAGAAGAAATGGTTGACCTCTGAGAGGAGATGCTGCAGATCTCCATGTTGGTGAAGGAGCTTCCCCCCTCGCTGCTGCAGTCTGGGACCGACGAGGAGGAGGAGATTAAGTTCTTCAGCCTGTGGAGGGAAATGATGAGCAGCGTCAGCAGGAACACCAGCAGGCCGAGGAAGAGCCACACGTAAACATAGACGTTGCCCTGGTGTCCTGGAGAAGAGGCGGCGGCGGCCGACGTGGAGGCGGACGTCGGTGAGAATCGGAGGAAAGTCCCGTTGTCTGCTGAAGAGATTCCAGTGTCATTCCGTTGCAATGGGGCGTCCATCCCTGACATCCTGGCTGACGTTTCACCGCCGGATCAAAAAGGAAGGAAAAAAAAAAAAAGACGAGATATGTGAGATTCATTGTGAAACAACAGACACACAGCATTCATTATTTGAATAACCTTGTGGGTTAAATTTCTCTTTTGTCTCATGCTGAAGCTGCCAGAAATGTGGCGTTTCCCCTCCAGGACTTGTCAACATGGCAGATGCTTGCTGACACAAGAGCTTTCACCCACATCCTCACATTCCCTCAAAGCAGCCTTGGCTGGAGATTAGAGGAAAAACAAAAAGCCATTCTGGTTTTATGATTTCAGGCCAACATTTCACTTCAAGAGGCGAACAGGCTTCTATCAAATAACGGTAGTGAACAATAATGATTTGTTTGGTCGTCCCGGAACAACCTATGGGGCTTTGAGAAAACTTAGGAACCACCAAATTGGCTTATACACGCTGTTACTGACACACGGAAGAAATACTGCAATGCCCCGAATCACAGATGTGTCACTTTGGTCCTCCTGAGGGCCTCAGAATTTTAAGTATAGCATCACAGAGCCAAAATATGACAACTTCGATGAGATATTTTCACTTCTTTAATACCACAAGGCAAAACTGTGATGAAACATTTCTCCCACATATGAGAACTGCGGCTACTCCTTATGCAAAAATGACTTACCGATGCCTCTAATTAATTCAAATATTATACATCTTTGTACTTGGTGATAATTGATTGATTTTGCACAGCACAGTTAAAAGTGCCTCACATGTCCTGTGAGTTGCCAGCTGCCTATGTCTTGCTTAACCTTTCCTGTGTTGAGATAAACTGCACCTTAATACACTTGTTTGACTGTATTCGCCCACCGAGGGGAAATTCCGTTTTAAATCAAACGGTGAGCAACAGAAGAGGTACTGCTGGGTGAAGAAAGAAAAAAAAAAGACCAAGCGAAATCAATCTGAGAAAGTTTTCTGTGGTCTATTATCTGATTTACTCTGTGTTTGACAATATATTCATTTTCTTTAAAAAAAAACTATTAAACATTTTTTTTTATCATAAACTAATCTGGATGGAACTGTGTGAATAATTCCAGCAGTTCTATCAGAAAACAGACCATCGACGACAGTATGGGGGTTTCAGTTCACACAGAGGAGAGTGGGAGCTGCATGTTTGGCCAGCAGGGGGCGGACTTGCCCCACTCAGTGCCTGTGTGCCTCTGAGCCTGCATGGGGCTGTGCAGTTGAGAAATGAAGGCGTCCTTATCAGATGAAATTAAACTCCTCATAATCAGCTTTCACAAAGACAGCTGAGAGCCAGTCCTCCTCCGCAGTGTATTAACGCTGATAATAATGTTTCGTCACAAGTGTCTGCGGCTGACTGGACGACACTCGAGGGCGTCGTCTTATCAGAAGATCCACTGGGTTTTGCATCAGTGAGGGACACAGACGGAGGAGACACGAGTCCGCATGAGGATTGTGTCGTATTTGGGTTAAACTGGCCTTGTGTCTTGACTTGACCTGTGGCAGTGGAGAGAGACACTTCAAAGTGAAGCATGCATTAACTGTAACCAGGTTGATGGCGAGAGGTCAGGGTTTAGTAAACTGTTCTTCGTACCAGTACATAATATACAGTATATTCTTGAAGCATGTGATAGCAGCACAGTGGAGCCGTGGTTGCCATCCTTCCTTCACCGTGAGAAGAAGCCAGGTTTGATTTCAGACAGGGGCCTCTCAAGTTTCTCTGACTACCCTCTAAAGTTTCATAACAAAATGGCCACTTCATTTATGAAAACAATGTGTTTAGGATATAAGGCCCTTCTGTATTTGTATGCTTTGAGTATTTCCATTGATCAGAAATAGTACTGATGAGTAGTTAACATTACAAGCTTGCAGTTTGCATGTTCTTGCAGTGTATGCGTGGGGTTTCCTATGACAGTCCAGAAACAAGCATTTGAGGCTAAATGGTGATTTCAAACTGCCGGCGTGTGTAAATGTGACTTGTCCACATTGTGTCCTGCCTTCATCCGAAGTCAACTGGGATCTTCTTCAGGCCCAAAGATGACCTGGAGTTGAATGAAGGTTTTAAAGAAGACGAGCAGATGCAGCCTCGGTAAGCAATGCCAAATCTGTTTCCCTCAACTCCCTGTTCAGGTTTACTTCCCCACTGGGAAATCAGTAATCTCCCACTTCCCGGTTTCATGTGATTGCATCTTGCGTTGTCTTACATTAATCCATTAATTTTACGTCTTACAACAATTTGCAAGTTTGTTACAGTAACTTTCATTTTGTCTTAAATTCTTGTGTGACTTATAAAGTTTATTAAAAAAGACTCTGTTTCCAAACTTCACTTTCTCTTTATTTATTCCCTTCTTTCAACTCTGTTTCTTGGTGGATGCTAAATCTGACAAGAACTCTGCTCTCTTTAATTTACAGCCCAACGGCCCTTCAGGGGGACGTACTGCATAATGAGGAGGGATTATTTAGGCAGCAGTCGCTCTGTGATTGCATGCCCTCATGCCTTAACTCTGTTTTCTTTATCAAATATTTCCAGTGGCTATCCCAGCCAGATGAATATATGGTCATCCTGCTATTTGTCTGTCTCTCTGCACTCTTTTAAAAAAAATAAATACAATTTTAACTGGAGAAAGTATTGATATGTGCTGCTCAGGCTCTGCCCTTTCCTCCATCTGCTGCGTCCCTCCAATGTTTCTGCTTCGTCGTTTGTCTCTGCCAACACCAATTCATCAACAGGAGCGGTGTTTATTTCCCTCCTGAAATCATCTCACCATCTGGATCGCTGGTATTTTAACTACATTTGAGAGCTCCAGTTGTAATTTTACTCTGGAAGTCTACTTGTGCGTCTCTGAACTGTCCCTGAATGTGACACTGTTCCCCTGCCCGCTGACCCCTCCTCGGATTATTTCACCCTCCCTTTTTCTCTCACACCTCCTCATCTCATCGACGTGTCCTTCCAGCCTACTCTCCCTCCTGCTCTGTATAGGTTGCCGTCATTAATGATATGTTGTTTTGAAATCGTGATCAGGCTTGTTCATTGTGAGCTGAAGTGGCTGATAATTGTGCTTAATGACGCTTTTTGTATCCAGGCAACGAGGTACGCTCACCTCTTTTTCAAGCTAATCTACTTTAAGAGGGCAGTCCTGCTGAGTCTGAAGAGGTTAGACACACACACACACACACACACACACACACACACACACACACACACACACACACACACACACACACACACACACACACACACACACACACACACACACACACACACACACACACACACACACACACACACACTCGCCTACTCACATTAAATACCAATAGTTTCTGTGGAATTAGCTGCAAATGCAACCCAGAAAATAAGGACTAATTGAAAACATAATGTATCTTTACCATAAGAATTATAAAAGTGTCTTGTGCACGAGTTAAACCATCCAGCCGTCCGTCAATCTAATCCCGTGTCCCTCTGCTTTACACTTCTCATTCTAGTTACAGTGACAAGGGCTGGATAATATGAGGCCTCATGATTGCAGTCCATCACAGAGAAACACTTTGCATTTGACAAAATATTGGCTGTAAGAAATTACGTCTCTAACTGGCCAGAAGTGTTGTGGCGTTTCCTTCAAAAGCAACCACTCACTGGTTTCACCTCTGATTCATTTTTTTTCCCAGTTGAAAACATAGTCTCTGTTTATTCTGCTTTTATTACAAAACATTGCATTTAATCAGAGCTTATAAGACATTTCTGACCATTCATCAACCAAAGAAACCGGATAAACTCTGCTCTTCACTTAAAATGAGATATGCACATAGGATAATAATTACTTTCCCTTCAATACATTTCTTCACCTGAGTAATTAAGTTGAATCTCTACTTTTACTTTTACTCGTAAGTATCTGTATTTCTACTTCAGTAAGGAATTGTGTACTTCTGGTAACTCTGAACTACACACAGTAACATGCTTTTCCCATAAATTACAAGTTTTATTTGGTTCATTCTTGTGATAAACGAAGGTCAAGTTCACACCCCAGACCAGTTCATTTTTAATACTGGATTAAAAGAAGAGGGGAAAAAAAGCATGTTGTTCAGCCGGTGTGACGCACATTCTCTGACATAACATCGCAAACAAAGCTGCTTGCTGGGTTGCACTGTTGCAGCATATGTGGGATAATTGTGCTGATATTTTTACCTGCTAAGAGCACAATAACCTCTTAAAATAAGATAAAGGAGTCAAATCAACACCTTACAGTGACAGTCAATCCAGTCAAACTGGTTTCTGATGGTCCTCCTGCTTGTTTGATGTGTTTCTGAGTTCAGACGGCACCAATCAACTTTGTTCTAATACCATCAAATCTGGCAGGGATGATACAACTTCAGCCCTCCCTGTCCAGCTTGACATGAGTAATGTGAAGAGTGTATCTTGTGTTTTTGCTTCACGCCGACTCTCTGGCAGACCCACCACTGCTGCAGGATAACACACAGGTCATTTATGGTTTGCTGTGTGGGATTCTTCCTGGGAGCGCTGCCATCAACACCTCATCATACAGCCAATGCCAAGTTTCGTCACTACGATCCCAGTCATGCGTCTTCAGGTGACTTTGATTTATATAAATGAAGAAGCCGTGTGACCTCTCCAATTAACGATGCCACAGTGAGTAGAATGGTAATGAAATGGATGTCGGCAAAAGCTGAATAGAATTTACACTCAATACTTTTGAAATCTTAAGTCACTATTGAGAACTTTAAAATCTATTTCAATCCTTCTTATTCTGCAAAATAACAAATACAGTTCTTATTTTAAAATATTCAGATCGACATTGTCATTTTTTTTAGCTTTCTTTATCTGAGAATGCAGATATTACAATCCAATTTAAATCAATAAAAAATAAACTGCCATTCTTGGAGTCATTTCATTAAAAAATGCGCTTTTTATTGGATTTATTTTTAACAACGGTAACGGTACATCTCCCTGTAATTCAGTATAATATTGTATTTGAACACGCTTTAATAATAATAATAATAATGCACTTTTTGTATAAATTCTCAATGTGCAACAAAAAGTTGCAGTTAAAACAGAACCATTGATAATAACATGTTATAATAATATTGAATAATGCTGTTTTCAGAAATAATTTTTCTTCCAGTTGACTGAGCTGACTGTGTTTGTTTTTGTTATATCAGCCCATAAACTCTCTTGCATCGCTTTTGTACAACCGAGGGAATAACTCACTTGCAATCGAGGATCAAGGTCTACTTCATTACACCCAAGGAGCATTGTTTTCCACCTGCAGTGGTAACATGGCTACCTTACAAGCCGAATTACCAGACAATACACAATGTCACATTCGGCGATCGTTCGGGGTTAAATTAGTGGGACCAGGGAGCAACAGAAATAGCATCACATGGAATTATTTAAAAGGATGATAACACCAGGGTCCAATGAATTCTTCATTGTGTTTGTCCTGCAGCCACACGATAGACTCGACTTCATCTCTTGTGGACTATGTGCCTCCTTTGTTTTGTCTCTGTTTCACTGAGTTGTAAAGTTATTTGCTCTCGAGTCTCCAACAAAAGCCTTGTTTTATCTTCAGCTGCGGCATAACCCTCACATTTGGAAGTTTTCTCTGTTGTGAGTGTGAAAGTATTCTTTAATAGTTCAGAGAAGCAGCTTTCATCTAAGCATTTAACCTCGTATTGATTAAGTGATTAAACATAGTAACTCCCCTATTTACTTACAAATTAATGATTGTAGATTTAACATTTGAGTTATAATGAAGTGTGCTTAAACACGGGCTCTTAAAACGAATATCTTACGCTTCAAAATGTTTACTGTGGGTATTCTTTGGGGGGAAACACATTAAATCATAATACTGGTACACAGTCGTATGTTGCCAATCCTACACAGAAATGTAGTGAAAAGAATGTGCAATTTAGAGATTTATTTTGAAGTAAATAGAAAGTAATGTGCATTTTTTTTGTCATTTCTCCCTCCGATGTGTTTTAAATGGCTCTTAGGCGTATTTATTCAGTTTTATTTGAGTGTCTCAAACTCTTTTAAAGACTTTTGAAGCACTGAAAAAACCCTTGAACAACAATCTGTACTTCACATTTTAGATTTGCAAATATTTGAAGGAGTTCCTATAATGAGTTTAATTCTTTATTTGGCAAGTGAATCTGTTTTGCCACTTCCTCTTTCTTCATATTTCTTCTCAATTATAAACAGTAACTTACTAACAATCACTGAATGATTAGAGTTCTACATTAGATTTCTATACAATTAAGACGTGTGTCTTAAGTAGGTGAGAATTGATGAAAATTGGGAAATCTTCACCTTTAAACTAATCCCACAAATTCCGATAATTATTTCGCTTATATTTTCTTCAAAATATGAACAAAAATGATAAATACTATTTTTTTAAATGATAAGCTGTGCAAAGATACAAAAATGCACATTTCTAGTGACAATAATAAAGTAATTCTTTGCAAATACCATTATAAAGACTTTTAGCAGCTGAACCCAGCAAGAAACACATTGCAATGATATTTCATTTTAACTTTAAAATCACTTTTAATTTCTTAATAACAGTTACTTTGGTAGGTTTTACAACACATTCTATTACATGTTACTGCCCTAAACTACTTAGGCTTTATTGAAGTGGCCTATAAGGGATTATGTCATTTTAAAAACAAAAATTCAGATTTTGTGAAAAAATGCCATAAATGTGAATATTTAATGTAAACAGCTACATTTGCTTTCTTAAAAGTTCAGATTAAAACATGAACATTTTCACAATAGTTTTTATGCATGAGGTTCTGCAGTAAAAGCATAAAACCCGTAACAAAGGATGTACGATCTGATGCTACTGAATCTCTGTGAAGCTTGATGATATTTGCTCATTCGGCACGTCACCTGACATCACAGACTGAGTCCGGGGCGGGTTTTAAGGTTCAATAGATGTTATTCTTGCATTTCTTACTGTCAGTTCCCATCAGAGGACAGAAGTCTTTCTCACTCAGACTCACTCAGGTGGATCTTGGAGCTCCTCCACTTCCCCTCTGAGCAGCTTTTCACAATTCCGCCTGGCCTCCAGCGTTGGACAGCCTGTCCAACGACTATTCAAGCTGTTGGTTTGCTGCTCCTCTGAGAGGACGGACCGAGTCTGGACGTCACTTGTCAACTCCTTTAACTACATTACATAGAAGAAGTTTCTTCCCCTCACTGCCAGTCAGGGTCGTATGGAGTTTGAGTATTTTCAGGCTGTTCTGACTTTCACGCTTCTTATTCCCCCGCTCCCTCTTGAGCCCTCCAGCCTTCAGCTCTTCAGTGGGTTCTTAAAGGAGTGTGTTGCCTTTTCACTCCCAGATATGACTACATCCTGATTATATATTTCAGCCTTTTTCCCAGGCAGCGACAGGTTTTGGGCTATGTCAAGAGCCTATATTTTGACAGTTCTTTGCTGCACTTTCTTCAGACTGATTCGCCTTTTCATATTTTTCTCTGTATGACTTTTTGCAGTTTTCCTCTCTTTCGGTTGCACCTCTGCCCCTTCGAACTTGATTTGAGCATGCGTTCCGTGCCCCATTATTCTGTATCTCAAGACAGAGTGCCAAAGTGCTCACCTCTTCTTTTTTTTTTTATCTGTACAATCTCTGCAAGTCCCTCCGCGAACAAACCCATCCATTGCGTGTGGAGTACGAAACTCCTCCAGTGACACGGTGCTGCACAGATTCCTCTGCTCCACTCTCTCCATCTGTCACTAGGCCGACGCCCTCCATCGTAATCTCACAATGTCTCAATAATGTCAATGATGCATTCGTATTTTTATTCTGTCCGCATCGTTATTGCCCAGTGTTGTTTACTTTTGGTAGAGGCTTAGCTTTTATTAGGCTCATATGTATCTAGTCAAATGAAAACTTGGTATTCGGGAATTTGTCTTATTGTCATCCGTCTTATCATAATTCCCAATTTACAGACAAACAGTTTCAAATTTAAATCCTCTATTATTTGTTATTGAAGCCTTTAAATCTCAGTGCCAGAAAACAATGCTGTCCACTCGTGGGAATCTACTAATCCAGCATGAGCAGGTATTTACTGAAATCCAAACTTCCCAGTGAGAACTCTCGCTTCTGGTTTTAGCTGTTCACTTCATGAATAACGGATGAGATCCATGTGTGGTGAAATGTCATGGCATTTGAGATATATTCTCTTGTGTGCGTGTGTGTGTGTGTGTGTGCATACTTTCTAATACTGTGTTCACAGATGCCTGAATAAACAAAGGGAAACTGAGTCGAAAGCAGAAATACCAGGAGTATTCATTCATAATCATGGACATATCGCGTGTGAAAATACCACTTTGAGTTTACACACACACACACACACACACACACACACACACACACACACACACACACACACACACACACACACACACACACACACACACACACACACACACACACACACACACACACACACACACACACACACCCGAACAGAATTTCAGCTCAAATATCAGCTTGCCTGCCTGCATTTCAAACATGGTTCATATCTCTGATGAAAGCATAAAGTAAGTGTGGAAGCTTCAATATGCATTAGATACTCCTATCTTATCCACTATTCCAAGACATGTTAATATACCTTCATGTCCAAACAAACTCAAATCACAGATATATATAAATGAGCCAGTCGTTTATGAATGAAACTAAACCTTGGGAGAAAAAAAAAGAAAAGAAACACAAGTGAAATTGGGGTTGAAGCTACAAACTGATGTTTTTATTCATCATTTTAACATTTGAATGAGAAAATCTCACAGCACACCTGAGAGCACTCCAAGCTGCTCCCGGGGTCGAGCATCGCTGTTCAGCTGTTCAACCAATTCTCTCAGATGTCCAGAGCATGACAGTGAGGACTTTAAAAAGGCCAAAATGAAACGGGATCTAAAATGTGTTGCAAAAGACCTTATTATGAGCACCGGTCAGGTAACAAATTTAAATCAGAGCAGACGATCAGACACGGTGATCATTATGGGGAGGAGGATGTGTTGGACTCTTTTTTTTTTTTTTTTAGGGGGGGCTGGCCAGTGTAGATAATGAACCTTTGGGCTTTGATGTTTCTATGTGTGTGTGTGTGTGTGTGTGTGTGTGCGCGTGTGTGCGTGCGCGTGCGTGCGTGCGTGTGCGTGCGTGTGCATGTAAGATTCTGTTAGTTGTTCATCCCTGTGGTGAAGTGTATTTCTACGCCTCATTCTCATATTTGATAATTACTCCCGATACTTCTGAGTGCATTTGCCGATAATTCCGACGCCGACTCGGTGTCAGCGTGTGGCTCATTTACTCTGCTTGTGATGAGGAGAGTGAGTCACGTATCAGTTCAAACACATGAAGCACAAACAAACCATGTTCTTCTCTTTAGATGAAAAATAACTTTAGTGTTGATGTACAATTGTCTCACTCATCACGTACACCTCATCTTTTTTTGTTCCCACTTTCATACATAGTGATGCTAATTTCTAAAGTCAGTGAATGATACATGTATGAATTCTTTTTGATTTACCCAAACAAACACATTTAGCACATTTTTCTTCCCTCGCCTGCCTTTATTTTGCCACCTTTCATTGCAATAGTAGTTCTGCTCCTGTGCTCCATGCAATGATAAACCTGTCAATGAACTTGATGTTGAAAAGATCTATTTAAGGTGAATACTGACGCTTTGCACCCAGCAGGAATCCCCCCCCTCCCCCCTTTGTTAATATCAGGTTATTCTGCTCAGCCCTCTTGAAGCATTTAATAAAAAGCAGCTTGAAGCATCAGCGGCACACATTGATTTATTAGAGACAAAGGAACAGTTACAGACCTTTTCTATGTGTGAGGCAGCCGCTCCTCGCTCATGTCGCACAGAAATCCATCCCACGTTTGGGCTTTCAGTCGAGCAAACCAGATCTGCTGCCCCTGAGATCTTTCCTGGCCGTTACTTCCTCCCTCTCCCTCCCTCCCTCCCTCCCTCTCTCTCTCTCTCTCTCTCTCTCTCTCTCTCTCTCTCTCTCTCAATGAACTCACACACATGCATACAAACGGCCTGTAACGGAAGCTGCAACTAATGAATGATGCTGATGGAGGTTTAGTTTGTTTGTTTTTTTTGCTC
Organism: Blennius ocellaris; assembly: GCF_963422515.1. Lineage (NCBI taxonomy): Eukaryota > Metazoa > Chordata > Actinopteri > Blenniiformes > Blenniidae > Blennius > Blennius ocellaris. Next base: position 13,057,962 of record NC_137663.1, read on the forward strand.
CTTGAAAACTGGTGAAGAAGAAAGGAGAACGGTTGAACTGGAAAGAAGTGAGGTAGTGGAGCTCATCCTCCTCCCTCCCACTTCTCTCTCTCTCTCTCTCTGCTTGCTCCACCTCCAATGCTGAAAACTATCCATGGGTCTCTTACAGATGCTCATTTTCAGAGTGCAAATTGGAAACACATTTTTTTTCAAAAACATACACCAACAGTGAAAGAAATGCTCTTTTGGTCATTATCGCTACATAATATGAGCCTGTGTGTTTTTCTGCCTTTGCCCCAACCTCCTCTCTGCTCTCTACAAACTGCATCAGAGGACACTATCCAGTGTGAACAATAAGCAGCTCCTGTTGTGCCAGCACACTGAACTGCTCAAATGAGACCTCAAACCAGCAGATGAATGGAAAAGGGCAGCCCACAGAGAAAGAAAAGCCTTTAACACCTCTCAGTTTCGAAACCCAGTTCTGCTGCTCGCCTCTCTTCTTTTGAAAGCTCTTATCTTGTATTTTCACTCCCCTCTCTTTGCTGATCCTCCGTCCTCTCCACCCCGTGTCCGTTTTCTGTAGGACAGACTGAGCTGCAGAAATACCCTTTTAATGCACAGAAATTACAGTTAAAAGAAAATCGTTTTCTATTGTTTTTTTTAAAAAGTTGTAACTGATTATACAGCAAACAAGAGCCATGCGTTTATTGGAGTTTATGTGAGCTCCTGAATTGTTTGCAGATAGATGATTCCCAGGTAGATCGGAGTTGTTTCCTTCTTATGGGGGCGAATGACTGATTAACAAATTAACAAAAGCTCAACACTGTTTGACTTCTAACTCATGTAACTTCAGCTGAACTTAAAGAGTCAATCTGACATTATATTGAGTCACACAAATAAAAATCCTCAATAACGGACGGGTAAATTAACACACAAGTTACTTATTTTTCTGTTTAAGGGACTGTAAATTAGACAACATCATAGTATCATAACATAGTAAAGTAACTCAGCTACGTTTAAAGAAGTACTTAAAAACTATTCAATTACGAACTCATAGTACTTTCCCAACATCATGATTTTTGACTATTGTTTATAACGCTTAATAAAATATTGTGTCACTGTGATACAAGCAGTAGTGTGTTCGTAGCCAATCGGTATTAAGACAAAAGTAACATGGTTACAGTCTAATTTTCAGTCTTCCCATTATTAAAATCGCTCCCCTGCTCCTTCTGGCCTTGATCTGTCTACATTTACATTCCAACCACAGGTCAGTAACCGTACATCAAGCAAGACGACCTGTGAGGCTCAGAAGTGCTTCAAGTTGAATGTCGATGCAGGAATATTAACATGTTCATGAGAAAAAAATCATAACTGATTATGCAGTCATCGTATTAATTGATGTCATTATCTGAGGTGATGTCCTTGAGAAATCAAAACCTGAGTTTGATGAGAACTAGAGTGTGATGTTCAAATAATAAAGATATCTAACCAGGGAACCATAACTTGCTTTCTCTAAATATAACTACTATTTTACCATGAAGATGGGATGCCGGAGGCAGACATGCAGGATCAAGGAGGGAAAAATGTGAGGATTTATCCTCAGATGACCTTCATCAAAGACCTCAGTCACCAGTAGCGCCGACATCCCCGGAGAACACCATGTTTTTCAAAGAAAAAATAAAAAGTGTACATGGTTAAACCAACACTTTACAGATCTGTACTTTTTTTTTTTTTTTTACGGTGTAAGAGTAGGTAATTCACTTTGGAATGAAACGCTCTTCAGGGAAGTGGAGCCTTATCTGATCCAAAATAAATTCTGCGCATGACTCTGAATTTCATATGAGCTTGTTAGCACCTCAATGATATTCATGAAGGTGTTAATTGTGCAGCAGATGACACCTGTCCCTGCTCCGTGAAGGGGAAAAAAGATAGAACCTCCTCTTGCACAGATGCCTGTCTGCTGCCATCTGCCCGCTGACGCCAGCACCAGGGAGGAATGGCGCAAAGGGGGAACAGAGATGAGATGGCTTTATTTCACGCCCAAATCCAGAATAACATCTCGCTGCTGGTTTTCATGTGTACTTCAGTCAAAAAAAGATTTGACAGCTATGTGAAGTTGTTTTCGAAACTACTGGATGAGCCTATCCATTTGTGAATATTTTCTTAATCCCAGCCCCACAAGAGGAAAAAGAAAAAAAACACGTTGATAAATATTTTAATAAGGTGCTGTAGGCAGCTTCACTGGTGTTGACTGTGTTCACAGAGAAGTCAAGGACAGAGGAAACTAACACTGCATATCATTTGATTATAACAATAATTGTCCTATTTCCCTGACCTCCACTCGACTAATTACACCCTTCAAGACAAGTTCCCAGCTCATCGCAGGGATTGTTCCACATGTACAATACTTCTCATTTTCCTAAAATGGGAATATATCCGGCTTTGCTAATTAAAGCAGTGTGGGTACGGCTGTCTCTGTGCAAACTCAAGCGTTCTTCTGTGAATTTGCGTTTCGCGCGTGTGTGTGTGTGTGCGTGTGTGCGTGTGCGCGTGCGCGTGTGTGTGTGTGACCATGAGAGAAGACTGAAGGATGGAGATAAGAGCTCTGGCCTCAACTGGCTTTTGTCACTAATCCCAGAAGGCGAAGAAGTGGCCACCGATCCCGTGTCATTCCCTGACATCCCGGCCTGTTCTGATTCCATGCCATCCCAGCTCTGCCCTTGTGAAGACACCAGTCTCTGCACTGAATGATAATGAGGGAGAGTATTGCTGCAGCTACGGGGCTGCAAATGCAATGAGGGCTACTATTTTGGGCCGAATTTTGTATGCTCATATTTTGGGGATTGGACATGCTTAATCTGGTAAACCCATGTGAACATGAGTTGAAACTCTGAGGTAAAAGATAAGACGAGGGTCTCGGTATTAGCTGCTAATGTGCTATGTGAATTCGAGATGTGACGGTTGATGTGATTTACATCTCTCTGGTAATCTGAACCAATTTATTAAGCACCCCATGGAGAAAGAGGCTCACGAAAGGCAAAAAAAAAAAAGAAGACAAGAAGAAGTACAGGGAGACTGCTTCACTTGTCTTCTCTTAATTACACCAGCAGGTTTGCCTCTGTTATCTATGACAGACAACTAAAATATCTCTTGCTTGTGCTTCCATGATTCCCGCAGTTGCCTCTGATGCAGTGTTGCTTTAACAAAAATAGAAAAGAAAGCCAAAAAAGACCCCCCCCCCCCCAAACGCACGCTTAACTTTTTATGTTGTCAAGGTGGGGTGCCACACAGAATGACCCCCATAGATCCAAGGACATCGAGCAGAGCAGAGCACACACACACACACACACACACACACACACACACACACACACACACACACACACACACACACACACACACACACACACACACACACACACACACACACACACACACACACACACACGCAGGACAGCAGCCTGATAGGCAAGCACTTGTTCAGAATAACAATGAGAGATGGCGATGTGATATTGGCTCTGTCTCAGAAACATCCCCCATGAGTGGGAAAACAGTCCAAAAACAACAGGGTGCAAGAACACATGAGCAAAAGGTGTAACCAGCAGACTGAATCCTTTAGAAAAACATTAGAAACGTTCACCACTAATTGTCTTGGGAATTTTTTCGCTATTCCTCTAAAGGGTATACTCTAAATTCATGAAAAAGAGAGGAAGAAAGAAAAAAAAATGTCCTCAAAGTCAGATTAATTTGAATATATGAATAATTTATTTCGCCAAAAGATTTAGGGCCCTTAAATTGCAAATAAAAAAAAAATGCCTTCATGTTCTGGCTGAAGCATAAGCATTCATAATTCATATGTTCCGTAGTTCTGACTGGGAGATATTTGATGCACAAGCTGGCTATATGTTATCATATTATTCATACAAGAGGAAAACGCAACACTTTATAATCACCGAGTCACTTTGTCTTTTTTTACGCCGAATATCAAATGGTTGATTTTACTTTATGTCCCTCTTTCTTACTCCCTCGTTAAATCACTCTGAACGGTTAATGAATAGAAGGAAAAATGGCACCAGACCCCGAAAAGTAAATGATTAAAGTTTCATCAAAGGTTTTTGATGCCGTTGTGACATGCTGCAATATTCCAGAAAGTCTTGCCCCGTGGTTATCCAAGTTTGTGTGTTATGGCGTCCTGATTCCAACAGTCTCCTTCCCCTAAAAGAAACAGGCATTAAAACACTGCTCCTATTCATACTCATTTTCTGTTAATGCCTTGGGTACACTTCACTGATGGGCTTTTTAATGATAGAGATTGGCACTAAAGTTCCACATCTAAGTTATTTATAAAATACTTTGATCCATACTAAAATCTAAATGACTTCTAAATATCGTGAGAATACAGCATTACAAAAAAAAAGAACCCCCCCCCCCCCCAACCTCTAGACAGGACCAGGAAAATAAGAGGAAAATAGGCTTTAAACCCAGTATGACCCATGCTTGAATCACTGCTTACTACAATAATAAACAAATGCAAAGGACTTCTTCCCTATGGTTTCAAATTATGCATTTAAACTCACACACATGTCTTTGAATTATGGAAAGAAGTTGTAAGGTCCTGAAGATAACTCAAACAGGCAGAAGAACATCATGTAAACTCCATACACAGTCTCCTCACTATGATGATTTAATGGGGTTCTGTCAGTTGCAAGGTGAGAATGCTAACTGCTGCTCCACTCTTCCACCATTCAAAGTAACTTTTCAGGCACCTAAAGGTGTAACAAAAAACTAACACAAATGTAACAACTGTTTTTTTGAATGACTGTTTGCTTCCCAGATAAGAAATTTGTACAATAAATGTCCAGACAAAGCCTTTTGCGAGACAATCTCAGCAGTGCTCTGCCCCCTGCAGCACTACCACCCTGGGATGAGAGCGCTTCCTGATGAGATGTGTCCATCCTTGGCCCGGAGTCTCCTGGAAGCCACAGTATTTTACAGGTGATGCTCTATCCACCCGGTACGCCTGGCCCGAGCTTGTCACCTGCAATACATCACGCTAATGAAATGGCACCGGTCCAGTGCTATCTGTCAGACACAATCTGCATCTGCTTTGGGCCTGAGCGGAAATGAGGAAGAGGCATGAGGAGACAGAAGAAGACAGAAGCACTTTGTTCCCCCCTGAGCAGGTGTAATTTTTCTTTGTGTGCGTGTGTGTTGGTGCAGTCTCTCCTCATCTCAGTGCAATGTGAGCACATATTGATTTTTATTTTGACAGAAGAAAATGGTCACAGCAGGCAACCTTATCCCCGTCTCTGCTCGGCCAAATAGGTGAGGATATTTTATCAGGTTTCTGCGCGAACAAAGTTCCAATACATCTCACCTGTCAGAGAGAAAATTACTTCCGCTTTTTATTGTAACTCACTTTTTTTTCTCTGTTGATTTATCTTCACATTGACAACTGGTGTTGATGTCTTCTTCATCCCTATACCATGTTATTTTATCGCTGAATTGTCTATGTATATTCAAAATTAATTACTTTTATTCTCCATTTGGATTTCAGAAGGAATTAATTCTAATTTATTTAACTTTGTACATTGTTGCACTGACAATAGCTCTGCCTTCTGACAACTTTAAGTGAATTGTGTTCTATATTAGGACGTTTTCATTGGTTTATTGGTTCAGTGGATATATTATCCAACTGACTTTAGCTGTATTGTCAATGTCACGTTCAGAGCACCAGACCATGGTGTCAATTCCTCGTTTCTTTCTTTCTTTGTGTTATTCTGGTTTTCTCTTACAACCTAACGACATGCTTGTCAGGTGTATTGATGTCTGTCTGCACCGACAAAGCAATATAGAATATAGATGGAGAATGTCAGTAACTTAGTTGTTTGTAATACATCAGTAGAAGGCCATCAAAAATGGTCCTGTTGAAACTTTGTAGAAACCTTTTTTATTTACTTTTTTTTATTGACATGTTTCCTCGAGTATTTGCTCCATTCTGCGTTATCATCTTTGACATTTAATAAGAAGAAAACTTTTGAAAATGTTATTATGACACAGGGCTGTTAAAAGTATATGCGTTTTCCATCAAATATAGCTGCCAGGAACGAATTCAGCATAATGGTTGGCTGAAAGTTCAAGAAGCAACCCAAGTTACAGATTGAAATCTTTAATCCATATCTGCTCCACTGGAGCTTCTCAGCAGCAACATAACAGGATGGCATCTTATGGTTGTAGACCTTTCCTGTTCTCTTAAGCCCAAATCCGACATGCAGTAGTTCTTATCATGACAAGATAATCAAAAGGAACCACAATAATTAAAAATTACATGAAGGAATAAAGGTATCCACAGCAGCCAGAGAAATAATGATTTCTTGTCTGCTGTTGTTTTGTACAATTGCTGTGCTTATTTATTTATTTCTGAGAGGGTAAAAGCTGAGGGGTGATTAGTAAAAGTATATAGAAAAGCATCATAATGTTATTTGGTCAACTATATATTTTTCTTTTTCCAAATCTAAACTTTATCTGGATCACACGTCAATATTACTGAAGATGAATTCTGCCATCTGATGGACATAGTTGAACCTGCAGGCTCTCGTTCTTCAGCTGACACGGTGATATTTTCCTATTTACTGTCATTTCATAACTTTCTTTTATTGCTCTCCAGTGTCTTTGATCTGGGAAGCTGTTTATTTCTGGATTCCTCCGCTCTTAGTGTGCCATTTATTCATCAGTATCATGTCTGCTGGATGCACTTTACTGTTGCATTATTAACATGACACAGACTGCTTGATTATGTCCTGCATAGTGTCTGCCTTTAAGTTAAAAAAAAATTTTTTTCACCAATGTACGATGCAGCCAAAGCTTCAAGCAGAACAAAGACAACAGTGGAGACAAATACAGGAAAACATGCAGCTCAAGTTTGAACCCGAGCTGAGGACAAACACAAAGGGGAAAAAAAAAACGTTCACGGCATCCTTAATTGCCCTCAGTGTTTTTTGTAAGGAGAAAAAAAACAACAGAAAAGCGTAGTACCTGCAGTCAAGTGCATCCTGCATGACAGCCTGAATACATTTCTTAAAAATGTATGAGAAATAAAAGTTAACGCTCCTTCTCAGGTACAGGTCTTTAATCTTCTGGAGATAGAAGAAGGAATATTAACACTGACAGTGCTCTTGATGTGAGAAACAGATAAACCCCAAATACCGTCATGTAGCAGATGTTTCACAATGCTTCTTTAATGATGAGGGATTCTGAAGTTAATGTGAGAGTTTCACATTACAAAGCTGACACACTGTATTTTTTTGTTTATTAAGGTGTGAAAGTGACACATTTCAAATAGTCACATAACTGAGATTATGAACTTTGATTACTGAAACTTCAGCTATGAATTTTTGCAAGAATTTCACTCATAAGTAAAACACACATTTTCCAAATTGTTCAACCTTTCAGCTTTATCCTATTCCGGGTTTCATGATTTTGAATGTTCTTGAGAGATAATAATAATGATGATACCGATAAAAATAACGAGTATCTAGCTATCAATTGTTTCATTATATGTATTATGTATTAGGTGTGATTCGGATTCATTAAAATACGACACAATCCAAATATTAAACTATAAGTCTAACAGTTAAGCCATTTAAAACAAAGAAGCCGAAAACTAAAGTCGTTTACCACATAAATTATCCACTGCAGAAATCTACACATTCAAGCAATATCAAGTTGCATTGATGATGAAGGAATACAAAGCTTTTCAGTTTTTGTTCCGATATTATAGTTATTCCAAAACGAACCTTTTAAACAAAATGTTTTATTTTATGTAGCTTCAGTTTGATTTTCTTCCTTATCTTTGAACGTGGAAAGTGATTCAATTTCAGACTCTGAATCAGTCATTGTTGCAAGAATCTGTTGTCATCTGCTGTGTCTCTTAAACAAGTTGAATCAGCTTTTTTTTTTTTTTTTTTTTTTTTTTACTTTTACCAGTCAATTATTTTCTTTTTTCTTTTTAATCACATTTGTGTACACACTTGTATATTTTGACTTAGAAAAACCCCTGATATTGACCATGTTTAAATTGGTAGAGTTTAATTTGTTTGTTGTTTGTCTTTTTATAAAACTATTCCAGTATGCTGGAAAATAAACTATAGAAATGACGTTATTATGGACGACAATCTTATTGTTCTACTCTTGTTTGGGGAGCAATGCTAAGCAAAACTTAAAAAAGAAAAAAAAAAGAAAAAAGTCAAAACGACACAGAATAAAAATCAAATTACAAGAAAAGAGTACTTTAACATGTTTTTTCTTTCTTTTATTTTATTAATACATAAACAGCAGCGCAGGTACGTCGAATGCGATGACGCGATGACGTCACACGTCGCCCGAGCGTTCAGGCGCGTGTTTGGACAGAGACTCCTGAGTCAACAGCTGATGACTTAAATTCCTGAGGTAAAACAACAACAACAACAGAGAGACATCATCCGTCCAGGAAATCTGCACCGAGCAGTGTGAAGAAAACAACAGTCCAAGTCAGTAAAAACCAAATGCTTTCATAGTTTTCTTTTACAGCCTCATGCACGTGTTGTCAGTTTACACCCTGAAGCGTTATAGTTTGTCAACATCTATCCTGACAAAGGTGCGTTTAGAGAGACAGGCCCTTTATATAGGAAGGTGATGCAGTGCGTGATCAATTTAAGTGGTGCATTTTACTGACCACCTGATTTGTGTTAATTTGTCATATTTTTGTTTATTTTCCTAATTTATGTGACTATTCTTTTTAGATCTGGTCGAGCGGCCGGCTTCTTGTTACCATGGCAACATTTTTTTTCTGACAGGATCAGTTTACCATATCAGAAAGGATTACTGCAGACCTGTGAACTTAAACTGTCAGTTTACTCAGCATGTCTTTTGGGCATGCGCAAGAATATCTGCAGAGTTGCATGTTGGCACATCACATTTGTTTCCTGATGGATCAGGCTTTGAGGAATCTTGCTGTTTTTTTGCATGGTAAAGAAAAGGCCAGTATTTTACTGACATATACTTGCTCAGCTATTTTTTTCTTTTTCTTTTTACACAAGTGTTTCAGTTGGTTATCGGTGATATTTTCTGAGAGAAGGCAGAAAACGTCAAACAACTGTTTTTCATAAACGAACGATTTCAACCCAATATTATAGCTATTTACTAGTCCATGCACCTCAAATGAGATTGTTCTCAACTTTGTGCCTCTTCTATGATATCAGAGTGATTTGTTTTGTGCTTTGGCAGGAAAACAATTAATTTCAATGGTTTATTCTATATTTTGATGTTTTTTTTGTTTTTTGTTTTTTTTTACTATATTTTAAACACTTTCTCTGGCTTAATCAGAAAACACAATGCCTTTCTCCTGAGGTAATTTCTTAATCACAGTTTTTAACTCCATCATCAATTTGCATTTCTTCTTTGTTATGTCTTTCCTGTCCACATATTTATCTATAATGTCAATCTCCATCTTCTGATTTCAAGATGAACTTCGATACCAATGCCCATCGTGGCGATTTCTCTCACAAAGAAAATGTCCCACCTTCAAGTAAAACGGATGCACCGCATGCCAGGAAGACCAAACAGCGGACAGTTCTCGGTGTCTTGTCTGAAAATGAGCAGCACAGTCGATCCTTCAGTGAGGCAAGTGACATTTACCGTCAACGTTGACTGATCACACTTTCATTTCTGTTTGAGCCTATCATGATTCCAAAGATTTTTTTTCTTTTTCTTTAATGTTTTGTCCTTCAGGGCAGCCACTTTTCCAAACACAGTTCTCACTTAGACAGCTCTCACTTTGGCGGCGGTCACTCCAGTTCCAGCTTCAACGTTTATGTCGAAGAGGCTTGTGAAGTTGTTCTTGCAACTTCGGGTCAAGAGGTGATTGAGAGCGATGCGCTGCAGAATGAAGACGCGAGACTCCTGCTGGATCTGAGTTCAAGTGAGTTCAGCTCGTTAAAAATATATCAACCTTGCAAAACTTTATTCTAACTTCATGTTGTCTTTTTTTTTTTTTTTTTTTAACCCTATTGCTGTTTACTGCAGGTTCATATCAGGATACTTCTACTCAGTCTGAACCAGAAAACTCCCTGCTGTCAGAGGGAATGTTTTCTACGGAGTATGCTGAAAGTATTCACCAGCACTTGAGGGAAAATGAGGTGCGCATTTTTTGGTTTGTAAAAGCTCAATGTATTTAAATTGGTGCTAGTTTGTAGTCATCATTAAGGCACAAAGGTGTTGTTTTGTTTCTCATTTCACGGTACATGTTTAATGTGAAATGTTTTTGTTTTTTTTATGATGCCAGATGAAGCTTAGGGCAAAGCCCTATTTACATAGACACCCAGAGATCACCGGTGACATGCGGGTCATTCTGGTAGACTGGCTTGTTGAGGTCGTTCAGGAATACGGACTTCATTCTGAGACTCTGCACCTTGCTGTCAACTACCTGGATCGCTTTCTGTCCCGTACCGTATTCATGAAACGAGGAAAGCTGCAGCTGATTGGCACGGCTGCATTACTGATCGCCGCGTAAGAATGTGTTCGATTTAGTACTGCTTCAGTTTTCTGGCTCTCGTAAAACAAACTCCCACCTTTAGATGAAGTAGCATGCTTGACTTGAGGTCAAACTCACACGGTCGCTTAAAATCAGATTTAATCTGATAATTTTTTTTCTTGTAGAAAATACGAGGAGATCGACCCCCCAGATGTGAATGAATTTGTGTACATCACGGATAACACCTACGATAAGACACAAGTAGTCCAAATGGAGTATGGTATTTTAAAGATACTGTCCTTTATGATGGCAGCGCCCACGACCAACCAGTTCCTTCGCCTTTACATGTGCATCCACTCAGTCTGTATCAACACAGAGAACCTTGCCCAAGTGAGTAAAATACATGTGTAGCCATTGTTTTATGCAAACTACCTTAGAGAATGCAATTTTCCATTTTCTTTGACCACATTTTCTTTATTTGTTTTCCCACTTCTAGTATATAGCGGAGTTAAGCCTGCTGGAGATTGATCCGTTCCAACAGTACACCCCGTCTCTGGTGGCAGCGGGTGCCTATTGCCTGGCGGCTTACACTGTAAACCAATCCCTCTGGGTAAATTTGCTCAGTCTGATAATTTTGCACTTATTCTTCCATGTTTTGGGTATTTTAACTGACTAAATATGGATCCTAATTTTATATTTTAGCCCGATTCTCTGGAGGATTTCACGGACTACACCTTGGATCAAATTAAACCGTGCCTGAATGACCTTCACAAACTTTACATCAGTGCAGACAGCCGTCCACAACAGGCCATTAGGAACAAATACAGAAGTTCCAGGTAAGGAATGAGATTTGTGTTTTTTCAAATATAACTTAAGACTATTTGATAAACACCATAAATAGATATTGTCGTAAGAGCGTTCATCTTTCCATTTACAGGCGCTGTCAAGTTTCACTGCTGACTCCACCTGCTGCCTTGCCTTTCTAGTGACTCACTGCCCCACCCTCCTGATGCATCTGCCAAAACATAATTACTCTCAGAGCAAAGCAAACACTGCAGGTTCCTCAATCAGTCCCATCTATGCCACACCCGTCCGGGACTTTTATTAATTTGAGAGTTTTTTGTTTTTGTTTTGTTTTTGTTTTTTTATGTCATGTCTGGTTTGTGCAAACACAACAGTTTGTGAATGACTTACTGAAACAAATTAATTTGATTTCACGGAGACCCCCTCCACACATGTTGAAAGAATATTGCTTTGAACGTTAGGTGTCTGGCGTGTTTATTCTGCAGAAAAAGGTCAACGATCAAATGAGAAATTACACTGGGAGAATTGCAGTCCTATGAGCACCATAGATTTCAAGAGTTTATCACCTGGACATTAGCGGTTTTCTCTGTCATAGAAATACTATGAAAAGCAGGTATTGACACTAATTATGCCTTACACTTACTTACATTTTAAGTGAGCACTGAGAAACATCCACTCAGCAGCCCTTTAATGTTCAACACATAAAATATCAAAAAAGCGACTTTGATTCTTTTTTTTTTTTTAAGTGGAGGGGGATTTATCATCATTTTAGTTCTTGTATGAGATGTATAAAGGTCATCAGTTGTTCATTGTCAAAATGATGCTGCTTGTAAATCACGACAGCATTCTTTTCCAAAAATAAAACACCTCAAAATTAGTGTGAATTTTTGTTTTCATTGTGTGTCCATAATCTTTAAATATACATCTGAATAGTTGTATTCTCGTGTCGTGTAATGTGTAACTGCTAAAAGTGCCGTTGCTGTACAGTTTAATAAGACGTAGTAGAATTGTCGAGAAATTGAAGCTGAGAAGGTGTATCATATTTCATTTTAACGTATGAAAGAATTCTGAGGAAACTGAAACGCGATATCTATTTATTCATGCACTTGTTTGTTTTTCTCCAACAAAGAGACAAAGAAGTTTGACTGTAAGCTGAAAGATGTCATTTGCAATGGTCAAGCAGTGATCTGTGGGGTTTTAACATAGACTGACGAGTTGGAAGATTTGATAAATATATTTGAAAAAGTCAACTACAGGGTGGCTTTTAATGTGTATGCTTTCTCACTGAGGTCTCTGAGGAACTTTGTTTTTCAGGTAAAACCGGATGTGTCTAAACACGTCACAGCTGCCAAGAACACACGCATGACTGACATTTTTCTTTAGTACTCTAATTCACGCTTCACAGGAGGGTATATGAGCTGCCGAGGGTGCTGTTGGAGTGTTTAAGGAATGAAACACACCATTTCTCTGGTCAGGCGTCGCTCACATTGGTAACAGGTAAGCTACTCTTACTCTATTACTTTTTTATTTTCAATGAACTGTAGTTTATACTGTTGTTCACTATGAATACTTTGTGCTGTATTATTTATGAATGAAAATTCTCTCAAAATAAGGCTTAATTGATTGTATTGCTACACTGAAGGATTTTTTAAATAATTTTTTTTGTCTACATTTTCGAGTTCTATCATTTAACTGAGAATATTCTCATGTGCTTCTCAGTATGGCTGAACCTGCTGAACTGCTGGTCATCAAGGACCAGTATGAGTCGGCCCGCAAGGCTCTAAGTCATGGATTGGCAGCCAAGGAGGCAGATAACAGAGAAGATGCTCTGGTGTACTATAAGAAGGGTCAACTGCACCTCACTCAGGGAGTGGAAGTTCCCACTGAGGGGGAGAGGCGGCAGGGGCCACACTGGGACTTAGCCAGGGAGCTTCAGCAGAGGATGAGAAACACTTTGAGCATTCTTGACTCTCATCTCTCCACCCTGGAAACATCTCAAGTGACAACAGCGGAGCAGAGGGCCTTACTGTTAAAGGGTCTTCCTCCAGACAGTTCATCCATTCACCATCTGTATCCTACTGTACCTGCTCTGGCTCAGGACAAAGCCCCAACCCCCCATACACCCCCCGAGCGTCCTCCTCCCCCTGCTGCCGCTGCACACACAGAATCAGTCCCAGCAGCTGCATCAGAAAACACAGCCATGTCTAATCCAGGGGACCAGCCTCCAGTGTACACGCAGCAGCCCACTGATGGGCACCTCAGCCTCGGTCATGGTCACGGGCTCGGGTCACAGAAAGCGAGTGGAGCTTCAGCAGGAGGAGATGGAAACGAGCTACTTTTCATCCCCTCTGGGGTACAGCTATTTTTTGTGGCACAGAATGGGCAGGTCAGCTCACTGTCCCATCCTGGCTACCTCCGTGTTTTTGTGTTTGACAGTCAACAGAATGACGCCGCTGGTGAAAGACCCACAGGATTTTTACATGTAAGTATATGTTATGTTGTTTTCATCATGCGGTTATGTTTGTTCTCTCCTTTTGGTGTGTGTCAGAGAGCTGAGTAGGTGTGTCTCTCGGGGAAGACACTGTTGTTAATAGAGTTTTCTAACAATGAGTCATGGAGTTAATATGTAGATCTGGCGCTGACTGTTCACTGAACTATGTCTTGACTTCATATGTCTCTAAACCCACCTTTCAAATTGCCTTCCTGGGCACAACCACCAATCCAAAAATATTTCTTCATCTGCCTTTAACCTGTTTTTGTTGAATTTTAGCCTTTTGGTGCTGCTTTATTTTATTTCATCAATATAAAATACAAAACGTTTTTGCCCGTTTACAAAGTGCGTATTATGCTCGGCTGCATTCTTCACAGCATCCCATGACACGTGTTTCCCACCAGTTGAGGTTGGTGGGCTGCTCCCTGGTATTCTGGCCTTGCTTTGTTTCCCCAACAAGACAATGGTCCCATTAACAGATGACTCTGCGGTTCTGTTATGCTGCTGGTCAGTATCCAGACAGCTATTCTGTCACGCAGCTCACCAACGTGCAGCCGATCTGCTTTATGTCCGTTTGGACAACTGACACGGCTTTTGATGTGGCTCAAATCTATTGAGAAGAGGTCAGAAGAAATAGGGAAGACTGTGGAATTGACAGTACTTAAATGTGTTAAAATAAATAAATAAATAAATAAACAAGCAAAGCAGACTTAAAAACCAGCCATACGCTGAATTTTAATGGAAAACCAACAGCGCTGGTTATAGTATTAGGTTTAGGTACCTGCTTATTATTGAAATAAGTCAAGATAGGCTTTATACATCCCACAATAAACTTCACAACACAAGTGCATACAAACTATCAACATACCAGTCTTCTAAAATGTTAGAATATTAAACTAAATGACACAAATCCAGTTATTGCACACTAATTTGTCATAATGATCTCTTATCAAAAGCTGTCATTGTTCCCCACATGATTTCTGTTGACTTTGTGTTGTCTAGGTGTGTGACTGGCTGTACCCGCTCACAGTGGACACTCCAGTGCTGCTGGCTAATTCTGGGATCTTCATGTTCCCCGACACCATGTCAGGGGTGCCAGGCTCCTATTTGGGGATAGTGCTGTCTTCTGAGCTGCCTGCCGCTGACCGTCAGATGTTTCAGGACCTCCTGTTGCAGCTAGCTGAACTCAAGATCCAGGTCAGTGTTTCCCCTCAGTCTGAAGCAAATCTGAGGATGGGCATGCGGTTCATATTAGAAACTCAAAAGATTAGGGAAGTGTGGCATGGGGAGGTCAACTATGAACGCAGGAACTGGTGGTGAAGGGTCACAAACCTTTTCAGGTCATAAAATAGGTTCCAAATAGTCTGCTAATCGGGGTACAAAGAGAATTATAAAGATTTTTTGCTGTTATTTCCATTTGACCTGACCAAATATTTCTAGCTACATCAGAGTCACTGCAGATCGGTAAAGTCTCTCACAATGTCACAAATGATATTCAGTATTTAAATCTTTTTCTGAATTGCAGAAGTGTCACTGAATTAAAAATAATAATTGAGTAGAAAAGACAGTTTTATTGAATGAAAATAAAATCCATGGCTATATCAATGCCAATTAATTTACATGCAATGTTTGTTTACATAGTTATTTGAAAAACAAGGGGATATTGTTTTCCTGTGGTTTTGATTATGTTTAAGCTAAGCACATTAGCATTGTTTTCGACATGTGAGTTACAGCAAGAAATGATCAACCCTCTGTTTCCTACTATCTTATGTTCTCATTCTGCAACACGTATAATATTCACAGAAAGTGTGTACAGTAAGCAAACCTCAGAAATGTCAGCAAACCTATGTTGGAGGGATATGTTGTATTAGAAGTAACCATTTAGTTTATTTGACCTTTTTATGGCTCATGTCCGTAATGTGGAGGGAGTTTCTGGCCTATATTACAAGCAGCCAGCAGAGGGCAATCAAGATGTGTGTACTTCACTTCTGAGATGCAAGCACGTAGTACACTTGAGGTTTGTGGACTAAAGAAGAGTTTTTCAAAAGCGTGTAATCTGTGCTTTTCTAGTGATTTGATGTGTGAGGACATGTACATGACTATAGTGAAATAAAGTTAACAAGAGGAAGAAAACATGTGTTGTGCTTGTTTTCCCTCACATAATAGCATTTCTGAATGTCTTGGGTTCCCTGACAGGATGAGGAAGATACAGGGTCAGAGGTCATCAACTTGAGTACAAAAGTTCCCCTTGGTCCTCCAGTAAAACAAACGTTATTGGCAGCACCAGCAGGAGAACAGGAAAGGCCGTTACTCCCTGGATGGAGTGAGAAAATGGGCCAAGGAATCATATCAGGTGAGCGTGTGAGTGAGTTTCAAATAGGAAAGGAGATCAAATACACTGTCAGTCTCCTGAACAGAATTGAGTCCGAAAGTAGTTTAGGATTTTTGCACCACAAAAACTGTGACTCTTGCCCAAAATCATGTCTCTGTAGGGGCGGCAAAACTGGGTGAGTCCTTATTGAAAGGAGCAGAGGTTACCGGGAGGGTCATTCAAAAAGGAGCATCCAAGATTCGGGACCACATGACACCCGAGGAAACTCCCTCAGAAGTCAGTCCACATGTCAATCGAAGTCTGCATGTGGCCAAACAGGCCACTGACGGTGCTGTTCGAGTCAGCAAGTACCTGGGTAAGCATTCGCTGCAGTGCATGAAATCGTTCTTCACATTTTTGTTTTCACTCTTTCTCCTGAAATCCTTTTCTTTTTTCTTTTGCATGCCCTGTTTGTTTGTTTGTTTGTTTGTTTGTTTGTTTGTTTGTTTGTTTGTTTGTTTGTTTGTTGCTTTATAGTAAATGGTGTTAGTAATGTGGCTGAACGAGTAGCGGACAAGGTCGCACCACACGTCAAGAAACATGGCGCGAAGCTCATCCCAGAGTCCCTGAAAAAGAAAGAAGACGGCAAACCCTCCAAGATGGATGGAGCCAAGTATGTAGCAGCCAGCAGTGTGCAAGGTGTGTACAATGTTTTACGATATGAGCTTATACTGCCACTTTGATCTAACATAAATTGTGAAGTACACCTTTAGTATTCGCTCTCTTTCGAGGGTCAATATTTGTTTATTTTTTGCCAAACCAGGTTTCACTACTGTATGGTCGAGCATGGAGACTGGAGCAAAGCTTGTTGTCAAAAGTGTTGCATCGGAGACTGTCACAACAGTGACATACAAGTAAGTTACATTTTGCTCTCTTTTATCCATTGCTATTTAATTAATTTACTTTATTGTATTTCTAACTTCTTCTGCTTTTCCTGAATCTGTTCGCTCCTTTCAAATGACAGTAATTTGATCGATCAAAAACCTGCATATTATTTAGTAACCGCGTTTCTTTCTTCTTGGTATGTTGGTGCACTGATCTACTTTCACACCTGTTTCTTTTCAGATTTAGGGGCTTAGCAAGTCTTTTTAATTTGTCCAGAAAGATATGACTACACGAGGGATTGAAGGCAAAGACTTTTGAACTAACAATGGATTCTGCTGAAATATTTCTTGTTTAAGTTTCCACTAACCGAAGCAAAGTCAGAGAATGACATTAAGTAAAAATACAACGCCAACAAGATTTTCATTATTAATCTCATATCAATTATTCTTTGATGCTGGAATAATAATTTATGCTTTTATGAGTTATTTTTTGACTTTGTTTGTTAAAGCCTTGTCTACATAGCCTTTGTAAATGCTCATGTGTACAGCTGCAGTCGTTGTGTATTCAGCTCTCAGTGCTTTGAAAACACAAGCAGCCATGCGCTCTGCACTGTGGCTGAACATGCATAACTGGGTTGCTGCTGCTCGGCTAATGTGCTGCTTGCATGACGGCTTCTGGTATGTGTCTTTCTGGGTGTGTCCCGCGAGCTTGTGTTGCATGGTGAAGCTCTTGCTATTGACATTATTCCCTTTGGTTTGTTACCAATAAACTACTACAAAGTGAGATCTGACTTTGTTTTTCTTGGCTTGTTTTAATGTGAATGAAGAGTGCAACCCCCCCAAATGTTCGTCTTCTTTTGTTTCTTTTCAACACATAATATCTGTCTAACTGTGTATTATTCGTGGTGAAGGTATGGTGATGACGCAGGCCAAGCCACTGACACTGCTCTGCACTCAGTGGCCAATGTTGGCCTGGCTGCATACAACATTGACAATCTGGGCATCAAAGCCTTCCTGAAGACTGCAGGCAAGAAGACAGCCAAGGCCATGTTCAAAAGCTCAGATGGTCAAGCTGCCAAAACAGAGGGGGAGGAAGCGCAAAAACAAGAACTTCATGCTCAAGCTGCTCAGACGGATGTGGACAAAAAAGAGGTTCCAGCAAAGACTGATGGAAAGGATGTGCAGAAGAAAACAGAGGAAGAGAAGAAGACATGAGACAGGATTTTCACAGCTTGATAAGTCCCTTCTTGAAATGTGAAGTTCATGTTTTGTTTTGTATGAAAAATATAAAAAAGGTTCAGTTCAGCCCCCCCCCCCCCCCCCCCCCGATTAGCTATTCACGTCTCCATAGGTCAAACATTCCCATATGTTATGTGCAGGTGTGAGGACTTTCCCACATATTATCTAATTTGCAATCATCTAAAAAGGGAAGGAAGAAAAAACATGTATCCTCAGCAATAAATTGGGAACTTTCCAATAATGTGTACATGATGTGTTGTGAATGCAAAATTCTACTTTTTTGTGAACTAATATTTCATAAGGAATAATTGTGACTTCTGTGTGAAGGGTGGATATATTTATTTTCCTTTGCAATTTTAAACTTTTTGGATGACAATAAATGACCTTGTGTCCCATTTATGGTGGATGCCTGATTACAAACTTAGGACATTTACTTTCAAGTGTAATTTCACACGAGATGAGCCTAATTTAATGGAAACGGCAACATTGGTATTAATATAACATTTATTGAGAAATTCCTCCAAAGAGCCTTTATGTTGAAAAACAAAACAAAACCCGGAAACGGTCTCCATGGTAACCCACAACAACAAACGGTTCTCATTTCAAACATGACTAAAGACTGTGAATACAGTAAATACGACTTCGCACGGCTGCGGGCAGAACTGGAGCAAGAAAAAGAGATGAAGTAAGGGTTTTGTTTTTTGCTTTTTGTTTTTTGTTTTTTTGCATGTCCTTTTATTACCTATGAGTTTAAATGTGAATGAATAACATGTTCTGCGTCTTGAGTGTAGAGAGATGCTTAAAGATTCGGTGTCTGATCTTCGGAGCACAATGTGTGAACTGCAAGAAAGACTGCACAGTGTGGATGGAGAAGGTGGGTCAACATTATACCTAAATATAGATCTGTATACTTTGAGGGGAAGTCGTTCTCATTCACTTAAATGTATTCACAGATGTATGGCAGCCAACATTTCTTGGAACTATGTCCTGAATCATTTAGGATGATAATGCTTTGTGTGCATTTGCTTGTTGCATTCATTCATTCATTCAGTCAGTCATTCATTCATTCATTCATTCATTCATTCATTTTTCCTTTTGTGATCTTCTAGGGAATGAGTGGAAGACGAGGTATGAGACTCAGATTGAGCTAAATGGACAACTGGAGAGACAGATCTCACTCATTCACGAGCGACTGGAGGACATAAGAGGAAACCCGGTGGGTAAGTTTCCATGGAGCCACTCGAAACATTCATAGCGCATATTTTAACTCGGTATATTTTAACTTAGTACTTCAAATTGGTCCGAGAACCGCACTTTCTGAGTAAATTTCATTGGAACAATGTGTAAATGGAAAAATACAAACAGAACACACTGTATCCTGGAAGTGTAGCTGAATTTGTGAAATAAAATCCCTAGATATAAATCAAACCACATTAATAAGTGGTATGTAATAATATTTGTTTTGTAACCACATTTTTTAATTAGCAAATGGTAAATACATGTATAATTATAATTTGTTTTAAAATATATTATGTAAAGGATGTGGTGATTACTAGCTTTCCTTAAGTATTAGTTGGAATAATCCACTTTTTTCATGCTTTTGTTTTACCTTAAGCCCCTACATCCTAAATGCTTGTTGCATTACATGCAAGATTAAATAGCAATATCATTTTGGCATTTCACATGGCTGCAGCCATCCCATTAAGTGTCTTTGTAGATACTGAGATTGAGAATAAGAATAATAGTGTTTTCTGTGTGATTTCATCCACATGCTCACCAGTTCCTGTTTTTTTATACAGATCGATTGGCGTCTATCAGATCTTATGACGACATGTCAATTGTGAGTTCACAAGGCATCTATTTGATGGGATTTTTTTTCTGTTAGAGTCAACAATGAAACAATGCACAGTTTAGAAATTGCATTTAAGGCAGGAGCAATTCATTTTATTGATACAAATCCAACTGTCATCTCCAGGTACTTTTACAGAGAAATCTCAGACAACAGTAAAAAGGAAAAACTCCCTTCAAAGGGAGAAACCTTTACCTAACCATTCTCAGAGTTGGCGGCCCTCTACTTTACCAGCTGGTGTTAGAGGGCTAGACAGAGAAAGAACAGATAGAGACAGAGCACCAACGAAACAAACAAAAAGAGTGCACACCAGCAGAGAGAGCCCGAGACAAAGAAAAGGCAGAAAGAGCCGACAGGACTGAAGAGATGTGATGCCAGCTGCTCTCCATCTTCCTCAGCTATGCAAGCTGAATGAACTAGAGTTTAATCAGAACACTGTAATCACAGGATTACAAACCATGGGAGAGTAATGCACATTAATTACAAAGCGTTAACACACAAGCACAGAGATACCACACGCTGAAAAGGTCGCACAATGCAGTCTAAATGTGTGCGTGACCGTGTGCCGCAGGGCAGAACTAACAGATGCTCATTAGTGTATCCAAGAAGTGACTGCAAGATTGTGAACTGAAGATCAGAAGACAAGCTGTGAGTGTGACAGTAAGATAAACAGATTATGTGAGAAGAATATATATTATTAGTTCATTTGGGCAGCGACACCAACATGTTCTGTCAAAGTAAAGAATACAAAGTCCATCCACTGTGTCTTTGACGTCCTGAGAACAAACTTTTTCAGTTTTAGTGATATACATACATATTTACATCCATGTATAAATGCCTGCCTCGCCTGCATCATGTAACCAACTGTTAAGTACTTGTAGGCATTTTATTCAGTTGGGTCATCCAAAAGCATTGCAATAATTGTAAAAAACAAAAACAAAAAAAACCCCCAACAACAACAACCCTGTATTAAAGTGTTATCGTGTTCATTATGCCGATTAGAGGTTTATATTTTATGTCACAGTAAGAAGCAAGAAGGTGCTCCAAATACAAAAAAATACCAGATAATTTCGCTCCTCTATGCTATAAATCTCACATGCAGCCTTCTGTCTCTGCACTAATGTGTTTGCCTCGTTATTGAATAATGTATGAGCCTAATCCATCTCTGTACTCATGTTTCCTACACTAACTATCCTGTTATTGTTTGATCTGAGCTGCGCAATTCAAGCACAAATTGATTTGTAATTAGGCATGAACAGTGTGACACATTTCCTAATTAAAGGGAATACTTTGCCACAGGAAACACTGAGACAAAGCCTGAAGCTGCTGACTGAAGAGAAGTCTGATCTCCAGAGGCAGCTGATGGACTGTCATCTTCAAATTGAACAAGAAGGAAAGGTGTGAGTTTGCAGCTGATAGAAAACCCCAAGAGGGATGTTGTGCCAATTATAAGTGTAACCATTTCTGCTTGTCCTGTTTTATTAGTTCTTAGAAAAGCTGCTTTGCAGTTTTTCTAGCCTGTAAATATCCCAGTCACAAATATCCATCATTAGCCTCAGTTTTGTTTTGTCTCAGTTTTTTTTTTTCTTTTACATTCGTATTTTCAACAACCATTGATACAAAGTCAGCCCTCAACCTTTGTCCTTTAAATGTGCTCTTAGTTTAGCAGCTTGGTTCTTTGTTTATTGTTCTGCACAACAGTGAGATATTAGTTGAATAAAGGTTTAGCATGCAGCATGTGCAGCCAGTAATCCCTGCTCTAATCTGTTGCTCGTTAACATTGAAGGCTTCTGAAATGCACACACACTCCAATGATAATAAGCATTATGGCTATGAGCAGGCAGATTTCTGTCTGATGTAGTTTTAGTTCGCAGATGGAAAATGTCACTGGATAATTTCTATTTCTTTTAAATCAGGCATTTCACAAAACCAATGATGAGAGACGGGCATACCTGTCAGAAATTGGAAAGGTAAGTAAGTGTCGACAATGTTATTTCTCATGTTAACCTATAATTTAAGGACGTGATGATTTCAGTGACATAAGGAGTATACTGTATAAAGAACACACTGCTTCTAGTTCTGATTTCTCATTCATAATCTTGTTATGTAATAAAAAAGTAGGTTCAGGCGGAAAAGTAAGTCAAGGTCTCCGTGTTTGTTGCAACAAAACAAGTTTCTACTGAGCTGAAAATGTTAACACCACGTTGGAAACAAATAATTGCATTTATATGTCACGTGACAATATATCACACTTCTGAAAACATTAAAGATTAACAAACATTGGAATAGAAAATGTCTCTCTTTCAGGGGGCCTGTGGGTTTATAATCTATCTATCTATCTATCTATCTATCTATCTATCTATCTATCTATCTATCTATCTATCCATCCATCCATCCATCCATCCATCCATCCATCCATCCATCCATCCATCCATCCATCCATCCATCCATCCATCCATCCATCCATCCATCCATCCTTCGAGTATTGTGACGTTAGGCTCAATGTTCTCTTTTTTGAAAATAAAAATAAGGTCACAGAAAAATAATTTTTTTTCAATTGCTCTCCACCACAGCTATCTTCTACCCATGAAGCTCGCAGAAGACAGTACTTGACTCAGCCACAGAGGGCACCAGAGACCAAACACATGAGGTCCGTGAGCCACGGCGATTCAAAATCCATCAATCATTTGTTTCATCCATCATCAGGGGTTGAGCAGGTCCCACCTGACTTTGGGTAACGCCAGGTCACACTCTGTACAGGTGTCACAAACATATTGTGTTGACAAACATGTTGTCAAACATGTTGTCAACACCTGTTTTTGGACTGTAGAATGAAACCAGAGCACACAGAGAGAAACCACCCATGCACAGGAACAACATGCAAACTTCACACAGGAACCACTGTGCTGCCCTACACTAACAGAATAATAGACAAAATGATGCCAACAGATGAAACATAAAAGTGATGTTATTGATTATTTACATTTTTGTTACAGCAGCCGGCTGATACCTCAAAGGAAACACAAAACACAATGAATATTTTGTATTTCCTTGACACGGAACAGCCTCAAACTAGTTTAATGATTTTCTAAACTTTGTTATTGTCAATGTGACATACTGTGATTTATCTCTGAATACATGTATTTCAATCTCATACAGAACATAGCAAATGAATTAAACATCCTCTGTATTGTTGCAGAACGTTTGGAAATCCATAGTTATGTTAACTCCATGAAGCAGAGATACATTTTTCTCCCACTTCAGTTTTTTTATTTTCTTAATCTCCTGTAAGATCGTGACTTCATTCAATGGCACACGTCTCTTTGTTTTCTATCTCTGCATGCAGAGGGAAACAGTCCAGCAGGAAGGCAGAGGCAGTTTCAAAGAAAGGCAAGGAGGGACAAGAAGATGGAGGAGTGCATGTGAAAGGAGGAGGAGGAAGTGGTGGTGCTGGTGGTGGTGGAGGAGGAGGAGGAGGAGGAGGAGGAGGAGGAGGAGGAGGAGGAGGAGGGACAACAGAGAGAAGAGAAGACAAGAAATCCCAAAGAGAGAGGAGGTTACCCACCCTAAAGCACTACCTGAAACATAGTCCTTAACCGAAACTGGGTTTTATTGCCCTTTTTTAAAAATAGGTAATGTTTCTCTCTTTTGGTCATACTGGGGGGGTTATATTCACCACGCATTCGGTTTTATTTTTTACTTGCTTTTGTTCACATAGCTCAATGGCATGTGATATTGTTTTGGAAATAATCTAGTATCTATGTAATTTTTTTTTTGTTTTTTCCCCAAAATATCACTGACAGTTGTTTTTTATCACTTTTTGTCACTTTTGATGATCAATCCAGTATTACATTGATGCTATAAAATTCTACATTCATGAAATCTGGACTGTGTTTCTTTATTTCAATATAACAACTTGGCTTTGAGGTAAAACATTTTTAGGGGCCACGAGCAGCGTTCAGTGTAATGAGGCCATCTCGTCATGTGGCAGCAGCCTGCTGAGTCTGACATTTCTCGTGTCACTGCAATTTTTCATTTTTTTTTTTGAAAGCACCTCCTACGACTTTCATTACGCAAGCAACACCAGATCCACCACCCTCTCTGTGTGGTTCATCCATGGTGTGAGCAGTCACCTCCATCCCACCCACTGACCGCCTTCTTACATGTGGGAGTAAGACAACTGTATCCATACCAAATGAAGTAGTGCGCAAGAATATTGCCTGAAGCGTTTTGTTTCATTTGTGCTTGTGAAGTTCGTATGATCATCCAGTTCTTGTCAGCCACAATACACTAAACTATGAAAATACCTCATAGCGACACAGCTTGTACTGTATGTATGTATGTATGTATGTATGTATGTATGTATGTATGTATGTATGTATGTATGTATGTATGTATGTATGTATGTATGTATGTATGTATGTATGTATGTATACAGCAGCCTACCTTTAACTGGTTATAAGTCGGTGGCTAATAATTATTAGCTCACAGATTATATCCTTTACTCTCAATATACGACAATGAGGTCACAGTTAAAGAACACTTCATAAAGGGTGATTTATTCCTAAACTAATCTATGACCTTATGTGGAAGACTGGCATGGCAGAGAGTTTTAGTGACAAGGGAACTGGCCTTTAACTCAAAGGGCAAAGATCAAGCCCTGGTGACAAGAAACATCAGACCAACTGAACTGTCTTCAAAGAGCCACTGAATGCAAAAAAGAAAACTTCAAATATTTTGTGTGTGTGCGTGTGTCTGTGTGTGTGTGTGTGTGTGTGTGTGTGTGTGTGTGTGTGTGTGTGTGTGTGTGTGTGTGTGTGTATAGACACACACACACACACACACACACACACACACACACACACACACACACACACACACACACACACACACACACACAGACACACGCACACACACAAAATATTTGAAGTTTTTAAATAAGATTTATTGCTAAGAAGCCTTGTTATAGTAAAGAAATAATCTACGAAAAACAATTTTTGCACTTTATAAGAGTAGTTTAGTAATATATGGTTGATCACTCAGTTTCTGTATTCCTTTATGTTAAAAATAGCAGATTACCTAGGTATTGAGATATTGGGATATGTAAGTTGCCATTTTATGCTTCCCACACTCAGTCATCCTTTAAATGAACCCAGATCTAAATCCCAATGTTCAGTAGGGTTTGGTTTTGTTCAGGTATTCAATCCTTGTTGTGCTTGGCTGTCGCGGTGCGCAATCGCAAATATTCTACAGTGACATGTTGTTGTTTTTTTTATTTACAGGTAGGGAGACCAATTTTGCCAGATGAAAGAGAGACTTGCCTTTGGCAATGAATTGGCTCACTGCTTTTTCTTCTGCACTTCTTTTTCACTCTATTTCAAGTACAAGCTCATTTTAGTACAACTCACTGTAGCCTGCTTATGAATCACGCTGCCACAGAGCACCTAAGATGTTTTCCGTTGACAGGTAAACCAGAGTGACAAATAACTCCAGCATCTGTCACAACACCATGAATCGTATTGAGGCTGCTTTCCCAGGCCACTTTACTCAGCCCCTCTTTCTATTCTCATCAAATGTAAGCTGCAAATATTGCCTGCGTGTCCTTAAGCGTGTTCAGGGGATTTTTTTTTACAAGTGTGCACGTGTTTATCCACAGGCGTGTATGAGAAGCTGTGAGATACGTCAGAGTACCAGACTTTGACAGCTTCTTCCACCGTTTACATGCCACACTGTGTGAAGTCCTCGTAGCATTAAGGTGTCATTATTAATGACAGTGTGGAAGTCGACGATCTGCAGCATTTTTCAACATTTTGAATGTGTTGTTTGCTCAAACTCCTTTTTGATTTTTGAAATTAAAGCAGTTACGATATTTCAGTTTCCAGATTGAAACCAAATTAAAATTCATCATCATTTCATCTGATTAACTGAGACAATATAATCATTACTACTCACTACATCACAGCCACACATGAGCATGTACATACTAAACTGTACTTCTTCATGTGTGTGTTTTTAAAAACAAATGTTTGAGTTGAAAAGTAACTGGTCTTGTGTTCCTAACATAAAAAGTAGTACATGTCCTCTTTAATGCGCAAAGCGAGATCGTAAAATTGCTTCATCTGCATAAATGTGTGCTACATAGTTAAATTCACAAACAGGAAAAAACACACACCTGCAAAGTCAATCCTTTGTCACAGATGTTGAGATTCTTATTCCTTTATATACAAGACAGTTATTAATGGAAATAACTGTCATGCCTCAGACCCAGACTTGGCCAGTTTGAACAATTACTACTTGAACAAGCTTTCCACTGGCATTGAATTCAATATGCTTCTATCACTCCGTTTTCTTGACAACTATAAGTCAGCTGCTCTGCTTAAACAAATATACAAATATATTGTGATATTCCAAATCGTTGACTTCTTCTAAAATTGCAGTGGTTGCTGAAATATGTCATCCAAAGCCAGAACTGTTCTGACAACTTTTTATCCACAGTACTGCTAAAATCTACTTACCATAATGTTTCCTGTTGTTATTTGAATATGCCCTTTTTTCTTTCAGGAAATATTCTGTACCACATTTGACCAGTTTTCCTGAGACTCATCCAAACATCATTTTGTGACGTACACTGGATGCTCATGTGAGTTTCCCCCAAAATAGAAACTCTGTGACTGTCTCAAACTTTCATGCATCGATTTGCTCAGGAAAACAGCCTCAGAAATATTCAACTCAACTCAACTCAACTCAACTCAACTCAACTCAACTCAACTCAACTCAACTCAACTCAACTCAACTCAACTTATTTAGCACCAAATACAACACAGTCATTTCTAGATGCTTTTAACAACCCTTTAGAAACCCAACAAATCCACATGAGCAACTGTGAGCGAGGGTGGAAAGGGAAAACTCCCTATAACAGGAAGAAACCGTAGCAGAAACCAGACAGAGTTGGCGGCTTTCTGCTGACCGGTTGGGGTTCGGGGATAGAGGAGAGAAAAGGATAGGACAGACAGACAAGGAATCATGTATTTTATTTGGATATCTTGTGCATTAGGTGACAAGTAGCTTTGAGGACAGAGATGCAAGTTACATGCCAATTATTAACACCATTTACATAAAACAGTTTCTAACAAAGTAACTGTATTCCACCGACTAAAACTGTGCCACAGTTAGCCCAGCTGGAAAGAGACAAATTGATGGAACTGACACAGATAGCTGATGGGTAACACGCACACACAATGTTTCATCAGGGATGTAATAGAGTGAGATTATGTGCTCTCTGAAGGTCATGATGTAGGTCACTGGTTTACTGTATTTCACTTTGCATAGAAAAGTTTCTGTCTAAACCAAATACAGATTTGAGTTTTATCTGCTGTAAATACTTTTGTTATACCTAGTCTTGGTTCTTTTATATTTATTGCTTAATGTGTTAGCTTTCCTTCATGGTACTGTGTTTTGTTCTTGTGCATTTATTGTGGTCAAACAGGATACTGCAGCTCCATTTCACTACTGTTAACACTGTCTTTTAACATTGCTTTCAGAGTGACAATAAATAACTATTCTATTCTATTCTATTCTATTCTATTCTATTCTATTCTATTCTATTCTATTCTATTCTATCCTAGGGGTATCTACTGATTTTCTCAGCCAAACTACTATGACAGATTTAAATGTTCCTAAAATATACTTACAAATTATTTATGAAAGCGAAATGAGTGTAAATGTAAACATCATGCTGGTGAATTGATGGGTTACATAACAACTGAGAGAGGATATGGTTGTGGGTAAGACTCATCTCGAGACATAAACCCAATTAAAGTGCTTGGAGAAGAGAAAATAGTTCACATTACGCGTCAATATCAAATGAAATATGTTTAATGGTGTATTCTCTTTCTTGAAATGTAAAAAAAAAAAATCTATTTGGTTCAGTGTTTCCTTTGGTGGTGCACCGGAGCGATGTGCCTTTAAAGCAGCAGCTATTTGAATTGACATAATAAAAATGGGTTGATCGACCCCCTAACGCGTGTCTCCGGGGCTGGGGGGGCGCAGGTCCCGGCAGCATCCCCAGCACGGGTGGGAAGCGTGGCTTCGCATCCTAATGAAGGGTGGGGGTGCTGAATCACGACTGAGTGACGTGGAGGAGGAGAGAAAAGGGGGTGGGTGAAAAAAAAAAGAAGAGAATGAGAGGGGAGGCAGCTGCTACCTTGTCCATTACTGGTCCAGCCTCTGCTCCACGCTCATTACGCACACGCTGTTCACTGGTGTTTTGTGGCGCAGGACATCAACCGGACAACAAAGGGACGCACAGGAGGGGGAGGCTGACTGCAGCCTGGACAAAATCACACATTCCCACCATCCGCAATCAGCGACAAACCCACTGAAACTCCGTTTTCCACATCTACTGGGAAATACAGCATCAGGCAAGCTGGAGGTGACCGTGACAGAGGCGTTGATTGCTCGCGTCGGTAAGCCTGTTCACAACATTTCTATCAGCTTGTGTGAAAGTGATGTTTGTCATTTGTTATTCACTGTGTAGTCCTAAAATGCACTTCTACAAGTGAAACACCAACGGTAAAAAAGTAAAGCCACCCCTCCATTTAGTCTGATCTGCGTTTAATAGTAATTGTTATGTGATCGCGGGTTAATGTTGAGCAGACCTGCTGTGGCGGGTCTTCTGAATATTTATATGGTGAAATTAATAGGTTATTATCGATTCGTGACTGTCTCGTGGTCGTCCATCCATCCATCAGTCCTGTTGGACGCGCTCCGGCGCACCACGCGGCTCGTGGTGAAGCGCACGGCTCCACCGCGCGGCTTAACGGCACTTAATCTGTCATTAGGGGGTTATTCTGAGACACCGGCTGGCTACTTTATCCAAAACTCTATCCGCCCCCTCTCTTCCTCTTTCTTTCTCTCTGAGTTGGTGCTCTCCTCTTGTTTTTTTTTTGTTTACTTCTTCAGTAGTGAAAACTTTCCGTCCTGCCGCCTCCTCTTTGTCTCAGACAGTACCGCCGTGCTCGTGAGCCTCGTGAGCGAAATGGAGATGGAGCATTTCGACGAGCGGGACAAAGGTCAGAGGCACGGTCGCTCCAGCGCGAGGATGAACGGGGTGCCCAGTCCCACACACAGCGCGCACTGCAGCCTGTACCGGACCCGCACCCTGAAGACCCTGAGCGCCGAGAAGAGAGCCAAGAAGGTGCGCTTCTACCGCAACGGGGACCGGTACTTCAACGGGATTGTGTATGCCATCTCCGCAGACAGATTCCGGACCTTTGACGCCCTTCTGGCTGACCTGACCCGCTCCCTATCTGATAACGTCAACCTGCCCCAGGGGGTCAGGACCATCTACTCCCTGGATGGCACCAAGAAGATCACCAATATTGATCATCTGGCTGAAGGTGCGTGTGCAATAATGACAATAAATCCCTCCGCTGGAAAATATACAATGTTCTGACTTGTGGCCTTCTTATCACTTACAATAGATCATAAGAAAGTTGCTTGCCTTCCTTTGACCTGTGAGCTGCTGTGTTATATGATCCTCCCCTGCTCCTCTTCCTGATACACAGTGTAAGATAACCAGCAGGGAAAATGTGAGCAGTCCCAACATCTGAACCCATTCATTACATTCACAGGCCGGTTTAAAATTAGGCCGAGCAAGATATTTTTACAGGCATAGATCCATAAAAAATGGCGAATCCAATTAACTATAAAGGAGATCACTATTATGAAGATTATATCAAGTATTTGATTACCATATGGTAACACGGATGCCTGCATTCAGATTAACTCCCTCTTGATCTGTTAAACTCTGTAACACAGTGTTTCCGAGTGCAGGTCCCCAGTGACCCCTGTCTTGTATGTTAATGTGTTGTCTTCTTAGCAATCCACCTGACTCCAATCCATGGATTGTCATTAGACCTAATCAGGTTCTGCAGAAGACCAATAACAGTTTGCCCATTTGAAGAAACTCTGTTGGAGGAGCAGTCTCAACTGACTGACTGAACTGTAGTAAATTATGTTTTAGTGCCCTATAAATTCTTGCTCTGCATTTTTCAACTGGCACAAAAATCTACAAAACACTACTATAAACAAAAGAATAAAAAACGCAGTATGATTTTGGTTAGACAAGAGAAGGGGCAAAATTATTTGAAATTATAAATGCCAAAGCACAAAGTCATCAACATCTTTTGCTTATATCATATTGTGATCGCTACTCAACAACATTATTGCATACCTCATGGATAACTAGAATCGTGCAGCAGTAGACTATACAGAGTATTATACTTAGATGAATTGTTATGAGACAAGGTGTGAAAATGCACTTACAGACTTCTATACAATTCTGTTATACTATTTTAACCCCCTTGTAATGCCGGCTTCTGTCGGGTTCTCCAGTTTTCATCTTCTAAACTTCTCTACCTCCAACAGGAGACAGTTATGTGTGCAGTTCCATCGAAGCATACAAAAAGTTGGATTACACAAAGAACGTGAACCCAAACTGGTCGGTGAACGTCAAGGCCCCGGCGGCGTCGTCCCGCGGGCCTCCCTCCCTGGGCAGCGCTAAGGCCAGCGGACCCGATGGCCGTGAGAACAAAGAATTCATCCGTCCAAAGCTGGTGACAGTGGTGCGGGGTGGGGTGAAGCCCCGCAAGGCCGTGAGGATCCTGCTGAACAAAAAGACAGCCCACTCCTACGAGCAGGTCCTGACTGACATTACTGATGCCATCAAGCTCGACTCCGGAGTGGTGAAGAAGATCTACACACTGGAGGGCAAACTGGTAGGACAGCTCCACATTGTTCTGATTGCAGGAATGTAGTCATCATTGCCTGATTTTATTTCTATCAGACATTTTGTGGTTGAAGAAATTAATGTTCACGTGTCAGCGGAATCAAAGGATGAGTTGTGCTACGGGGGGGGAAAAAATGGGGATTTAAGT
Source organism: Blennius ocellaris (assembly GCF_963422515.1). Classification (NCBI taxonomy): domain Eukaryota; kingdom Metazoa; phylum Chordata; class Actinopteri; order Blenniiformes; family Blenniidae; genus Blennius; species Blennius ocellaris. The sequence continues at coordinate 13,088,966 of NC_137663.1, forward strand.
TAATATAAGTATCAGTGGGACGACACACATTTAAACTCTATTATTTGCCTTTTTATGAATGAGGAACATTTGTGTCCCCGATCTTAACCAGAGCAGTTGAGAGAAAGTGTGACACGCAGCCTAAAAGGCGTTCAGGACAATGCAACGATGAAAAAAATAAATAAATCTATGAATGGAGTCTGGGTTACCTACCTACGCTGCTGTGTGATGAAGGTTCACCTCTGAACACCAGAATAAATCGGAGTCTGGTCCCCCATGGTCCTCCGCCCACCTCTTCATCTCCCCGCTTCAACTGTGGAGGAAGACGCTATAAAAAGAAACAGTTGTGTATGTGGACGTACAGTTGGCTGTGTGTATGCATAAGGACCTTTTCTGTGTTCCAGCTCTAAAATGAAGGCGTCCCTTGAGTGCGCTTGCGTGTAAATGACACTGAACTTGGCCTTCACTGCAGCTAAATGAGGGCAAACATGCCTTCTCTCAGGGACAATGTGTCTCCATTAGTATGTCATCCTTTTTTGCTTTTACATGACACCTTTCAGTCTTTTGCCTTTGCCTCTCTGTCACTGATCTTATCTGCCCACTCTGTGGACTCTGCTTTTCTTCTTGGGTTGTGTTGTCGTGATGTAGTGAATCGAGTGTCACAGCTACTCTTACGCTGGCAGCAGCATCAGAGTGTCACCATTGCTTTTTAACAGATTTTGTTGGACGTCAAGGGCACCCTGCCATTTTAGTAACACTCGAATAATCGTCCTGTAAATTGCCAATTTGTTACTCATGCTCCTGAGTAGGATCCTCTCTCTTTGGGCTTTTCATCCTTAATGACCATTTTAGCACTATTTATCTCAGTTCTGAACAGCCAGTTGTCCCTTTTCCAAAGCCGCACTGTCCATTTAATGACCCACGGCGAGCAGGAAGTGACCTGGAATTAGATCCCGGCCAATAAAATCCCAGGATCAGGTTTTCTTGAGAAACCTCCAGTTGAGGATTAAACTTGCGCCTTTGCACAATGCCCACGAACACTGTGGTTGCCATTAGTTATAATTATCCTGAAGATTACACAATAAACACTTGCCATGCTCACCCCGCTCTGATTGGAAGTAAGACTATTATGGTGAGGTTATATTTAGACTTTGTATTGATTTGGCCTGTAGGCATGGAAACACGCTCACTGCCAAACTGGCTGGGCCATGTGCAGAAGCAACTTCTTCATATTTTTCACTCAATTTTTTATTTATTTATTTGCTGAATTCTATGGAGCGTGGGTTTTTTGGGTTTATGTGTGTGTGTGTGTGTGTGTGTGTGTGTGTGTGTGTATGTGTGTGTGTGTGTGTGTGTGTGTGTGTGTGTGTGTGTGTGTGTGTGTGTGTGTGTGTGTGTGTGTGTGTGTGTGTGTGTGGGAGCATTTGTGTTTATGATAATGTGTGAAAGAGAGGAGAAAACAACAGAATGTGGGCTTCTAATACAAGAGCAGAATTAATGATGGAGAAATAAATTCATTGCTACTTTGCAAAGTGTTCTACCACAATGAAATTCACTGCAAGGCTGGAAGATTCCAGCTTTGGAATGGGTGAAAGGTCCACTCCACACTAGATAAGCTTTCAGGAAATCCAAACCCCCTATGAAATGCAGTTAATCTGTGTTGCAGCGGGAATCAGGCTTGGTTTAAAGAGACTCTACCTCAATAACTCATAAATGAAGGCAGCATGATAATGTCAAGAATACTTTCTGAAATATTAAAGAATGAACACTAAAACTGTGTTTTATAATTGCTGTCCTAATAATCATAATACTAAAAAAAAAAAAAAAAAAAAAAAACAGCTCAAAAAGTAGAACAAGTGAAGTCAAAAGTGAACGAGATGACCCGTGAAGAAACTTTGTATCGATGACACTTGAATATACATTATTAAATATCAGGGGAGTGCTAAAGGTAATTACCTGAGTATCCATAAGTATAAGGTTACAAGTTAAGTAAGTGTGTCTTTGTGAGTGTAGGTGCATGTTTTCGTATGCTTTTCTGTGTGTGGGTTGCTTTCGTCAGCTGAGCTGCGTCAGCCATTGAGACTCCAGCAGAAGTAGGTTTCTGGGCTTGGCTGCCAGTTACGATGAGTCCCAGCGGTCCCAGAGAGGAGGCATCTGACAACCAGAGCTCAGGCTTCATGCCACCATTAACCCCTGTAATGAGGCCAGTGAAGAGTTTACGTGTCTTTTTATTTACATTTTTTTCCTGAGAGGATTCTCAGAAGTCTGGTACAAGACATGCAAGATTATGATAGGAAATGGATATCTGTACTTTTTGAAATACTCACATTTCTCATAAAACTAGAGCTTTCACCTCGTCAGTCAGGTTGACGGTCCAGCCATTCTTCTTCCATACTGCTTCATCCAGCCGAGGGTCACGATGGCAAAAATCTACAGAGAATTTCAGATACTAGATGATAGACACTGGCATTTTTTGATACTCGCTTTAATTGTCGCAAAAGTAATGCAGTAACCTCGGGTATCCTTTTTTCTCACGCCACATTATGATATGCAGTTATTTCAGTAAGTGCCTTATTAAGGGTTACATTTTACTCCAAGTTTTGCAGTTCATTTGACACCTTTTGGGCACCTGAATGTTTATGTTGCTATGACCACCAGCACATTTCAGCCAGTAATTAAGTACATGTGTTTATTATGTTTGACTTAAGATTATAAATGTACATGTTTGTTAACAAATTGGAGTTTCGCTGTTCTTTACATCGGTAGTGCAAGCCTGTTTAGCCATCTATTGGAACTGGGAATAATAAGATCGTGATACGATATAACAGGCTGTGAACAAGCATCTGTGACCACCTGATACTCACTGAATCCACCATACGCTCTGTTCAACGTGAGCTTACTTTACTATGATTGTTTTGGATATCATATGTCTGTAATGTGAGAATCTGAGTGAAGTGGACCGGATGAAGTTTCACCCTCTCACTGTTATATTGCTTCTCTCACTGTTGCTGGTCTCAGAATCGTCGACCAGTGTTATTTTTATCGCCCCATCCCACCCCACCCTGGAAAATCCTCTGGGGTTAGCGCAACCTCATATATCAGTCTCTTCATTTTGACAGTCTCAGTGATGATGTGATCTAGTTGCCTAGGAACCAGCTAACCTGCTGTGATGTCATGCAGTTGCACGGTGTCATGGTGTAGAGGAGCTGGACCGATCAGAAGATAGACAACCCATAAGTGGATTAGGACAGGAGCATGGCCCGCCTATTAATACATGTAAGCTCTATTTACACACACACAGACGCAGACACGCACACGCAGACACTGTGTGTGTGTGTGTGTGTGTGTGTGTGTGTGTGTGTGTGTGTGTGTGTGTGTGTGTGTGTGTGTGTGTGTGTGTGTGTGTGTGTGTGTGTGTGTGTCCCAGCTGCCCGCCTTGAGCCTTCCGAGGCACACGCATGCTTAGGCATGGATAGTGACACACACATTTTTTTTTGTTTTTAATGGACTCATCCAGATTTCTGCTCATGCATCAATAGTCATTTACTTCAGGCAATTACCAAGCAGTGCATGAATTGATGCCATTTAGTCATCTCTGAGGTTGGTTGCGTTCTATTATTCAGAGTCTCATTAAGAAGACTCTTCAGTTTGCACTGTGGCTTCCCCGTGGACACGCGGCAAGATGAAAAAGATACATCACATACAAAACAATGTAAACAGTGAGAAAATGGGTTTCAGGGGACAGTTCAAAACTCCATGAAACATACCCACTTGAATATATTGTTATTTCTATTTATTTTGCTGAGCATTGATTGTGAACAGTTCAGGAGCCAGAACTCGTCCAGCTGACATGTTTCCATGTTTTGCCTCTGCCGAGTTCTTTTAATAAATACATAGAATTATAAAATCACATATTAATATATTTTGGATTTATTCACATACAGTGATGCAGCACCAGTTTTTCAACTGATGGTTGGTGAAGAACGCTTGTAAGCAGAGGATTGCATCCCTAACTTGAGTTGAATCAAACATGGGGCCCACACTGTTTGTATATGGGTTATCCATTCATTTACAGTCAAAGAACATGGCATTGTTAGTATGGATATACACCTGTATATGCATATTTAATTCTTTCTTTCAAGTGTAATGGAAACAAATGAAAATTTTTTTTTAAACAGCTTTAGCATCTGCGGCATGGCTTTCGAGATGATGTGAGGTGTGTTCACTCCCATTGAGTCACACAGGTTAAATAGAGGTTACAAGCAGCAGAAGAGTGAGAATGAACCACCTGGTCACTATCTGCAGTGCAGCTCTCACTTCTTAAACTGCACTGCTGGCTTATTCTTCTCCTTGGCAAGGCTGAAGCTCCTTCAGTGTCTCTTTTTGTCCCGTTCTGTTTCTTTGCAGCCATTTTTGTATGTCTCTCTGATGTTATCGTAGTCATGCCTGGTCTGCTTTTAAAATGTTTACCTCTCCTCTTCTTCTTTAGAATTTAGCTTTGTTTTATGTATATCAGTCAATCCTCCGACTATCTCTTTATTTCTTTTTCTCAGAGACTGTCTGTCGTTTGCAGGCAGCCTTCCATTGTTTTTACAGCTCTTTAGTCCTCTTTAATTAGCACACTCTGCATGCACCCACAAATCCAAAAGCTGCAACATATGGCATTGCTCCCTCTCCCCCACTCTCTTTTTCTCCTCCCCCTTCTTCAAGCTCTGTGTCCAGCTCCACAACGTCTTGCCTTCAGCTTGTATTTAAATAGTTTTTCCCATCTTTCCTTTCTTCTTACTTTTTGTCATTGTTTCACTTTCCTACCTGTTTTTTTTTTTGTCATTGGTGTGAATCCAGCTCTGCTGGGCTGCGGATCTACAGTCTTGTCAGTTAAAAGAATTGCATATCATGAGGGGGGGATTAGAGTTTATACTCAAAGCATTTGGTTGGTTTTAATCTCCACGAGATGTGCTGTGCGTTTGTGATGTCACTTTTTGTGCTGCATAGGAGGATTTTGAGAAGCGAATTCCATCTGCTCGTGCTGATTTGCTGAGTCACGGCGAGTATGACTCAGCAAACCCCCTAATCAGCTGTTATATAGAGAGTGTTTGCTGCTGTGCTGTGTATGAGACTGATGATAAATGCCATGAGCATTTCAAAGCAGGAATCACAAGGTTAAAGAGTCTTTTTTTTTCATGTCAGGAGGTTATTTAAGCCTGCTTTTCAGTTTGTCTGTGTCCCTGTTTATCAGTCAGCCAACTTGTGTGTGTGTGTGTGTGTGTGTGTGTGTGTGTGTGTGTGTGTGTGTGTGTGTGTGTGTGTGTGTGTCTCTCGGTCTACCAGCGAAGAGTGATTGTAGCAGATTGGAGGCTGATTGCAGTCTGAGAATCTGCTGCCAAATTAGGATCGATGGCAGACGTTTCCACCACTCACAGGCTGTTGCAAAGTTAGTCACAACACACACACACACACACACACACACACACACACACACACACACACACACACACACACACACACACACACACACACACACGCACACGCACACGCACACACACGCACACGCACACACACACACACACACACACACACACACACACACACACACACACACACACACACACACACACAAGCACACACACACACACACACACACTACTTGACTCATTCCCTTCCTGACTCACTGACTCTTTAATCCGTATCAAATAAATCCACATTTAAAAGATTGTGTCCTAGTTCTTTTTTTCATTTAGGTTGCTTAAAGAGATGGATTGACATCTCAGCTGGCAGATTGAACTTATTCTCATCTGAGAAATGGCTTTCAATACAAAAAGCAAACATTTAGCTGCTTGGTAAAGAACAAAAAGTGTTTCGGAAATTTCACCATCTTAAAATTAAATGTCAATGTACCACAGACCATGAACAAGGTTTTTGGAGTAACACTCTTTTACTTTGGCATTTTAACTATATTTTAAAAGCCTCTGCCAGCCTCCGTAGGATTGCAACTTCTGAACCACCGTACCACTGTCCACATAATTCTTTAATGGTTTTTCTGCCTCAAATATCTTAAATACTTCTCTCTGCTGTCAGTACAAACCTAAAGGTCAGGGGTTTACTTTGAAAAGTTATGACATGGGTTTAGATTAAATTTAAAGATTTATTCCATTCCATATATGGTACAAGGATAACTTGTATAATGACGTTGGACTTGTAGTGAACCTTGAAGATGGAATTATTCCTTGAAACAATTGATCAGTTGTCAGAGAATTTGTGTTATTTAATTGTTAATTGAGTGCTTTTAAATGTGAGTAACTGCTGTATCTTTTATTTCTTTATTTTACATTTTGTTTTATTTTAAATTTTTTTTAATTATAAACATAAATTAAATTCGGATGATAGCGGTTGATTAACTTTTTTTTTGGACTAAATTGTAACTTTAAAGAACTCAAGGCAGATTAGTAAAAAAATCAAAGTAACATTTGAAGATGCATCTAAAGACATCATCATTAAAAAGTTGTTTTTGCATTCACTCACATGTAAACAAACATATTTTAAAATTTTGATTTTGATGATTAACGTCCCTGGTTGCAACAAATAGCATCTTCAGAAATATTGTAACATTTTGAAATACTCTATTCTTTTCTTTTCATAGATTATAAGCATTATGAAAACTAAAACAGAATAATGTCCTATTTAGTTTGTAAGAATCTAATATACAGAATCATAGTTTAAATTATGTCAATAAGTCCTCTCTGTTGGTGTATCCAGTTAAATCCAAGCCCTGGGTGTGGGGTACCTGAGCTTGGTTGTCACAGGAAACGCTGCAATGCAGGTTGTACAGACTTTCTGTGGCTCTAAACATAAAGAAGAGCAGCTGAATAGACACAGAAATGTGTGAAAAAGTTTTTACATTTTGTTGCTTTTTTGTTTTGTTTGCTTATTTCTTTTTCCTTTGGAAGAGTAACTATTTGAAGTGACTCTTTCAACAGATCTCAGAATATACCATGATGCACTGCTCTCATACTTTCTCTCATGCCCATCTTTGTACGTGGGCAGATATTAAGTCATTCTTGACAAATAAAGCCAAAACTAAAATCTTAAAGCATAAAGGGGAGCTCTTAAAGTGGGAGGAAAACTAAGGAACAGCAGTGAGGCAATAAAGACATTTTGTATAAAGCAGATAGATTCAATGGAATAAAAGCAAGGCAGTGCAATACAAATCATGTAGTGAAGCAAGACAGATGAAGAGGGAGAAGGTTGAAAACAGCAGAGTTGAAGATGATGCCATGCGGCATCCTTCTGTCTCTTGGGAAACATCCTTGCATAATTTCATATTTATAATTTGTTTCATGCCTGATGAAAGTTGGACAGAAAGGACAGGAACGTGCCATCGCATTCAGAAAGAAACATATATACAACTTCACAGGGAAAAGTTTTCTCTGCCCCTGCGGAGAGCTGTAGCCGTTACATAAGCTGTTATGTAACAAAGCAGCCAGCCAGCCAGGAAAGCAGTCTGCTGCACTGGTTTGAGGTGAACTCAGCAAACCCAATGCCAACTCAGCTCGCTGAACAACTAATTGGCCTCACATCAGTGTTGTCCTCTTATCTGTTTCTTATCTGTTTTCTTTTTTTTTTCATCCTCTTCTCTCATTTCCTTTACCCTCCCTGTCACCTCTCGCCTCCCGTCGCTTGTCTGATGAAAACAAGGCTGTTCGCAGCGCAATGATTGAAGCTGTTTTGTGTGAGTTCTCCCTCAGGGAGCAGAAGATTTATGGCTGTCTTCTTACCTCTTTAATGATGCATTCTTGTGCGTCATTTTTTTTGCCAGGTACTCTGACTCTTGTCCGATTTGGAGAATTCGCCTGAAGATTTGAGGAATGTATATTGGCTGTTCAATTTCAAGACAGCAGATTCAGTGACTGATATTAATTTCAATCATGTCAATGACACTAATTGTTGAACAATATGCAGATATAGGTAGTCACATCCTTCTAATATTTGATTGGAATGGAGACAGAATGAAATGGTGAAACAAGTTTTATTACAAAACTATGAATGCAACAGTCGCAGCATTTGCAGACTATAAACAAATAACTTTCTGACAATTCACAGTAACTATCTGAAAAGTTTAGCTTTTTATTGCTTCTTGATCCCAAATGCTGTTCAACATTGTTTTCTTGTGATATTAAAAGTATTAGGTGCAGTGGTTCAAGTTCTATGATTGGGGGGGCTCATTCACACTCACTTTGAAAACCCCTGGTCTATCATACTGATTGTATAGATTGAAGCTGAATGCATCGAAATGCTTTTCCTTTTATGTTTCTGTCTCTCTGTATTGGTATGGATATATCCATCTGTGGCACTGCCTGTCATTTAGTTTTGTTCTGTTGGCCTCTTCGGTTTCTGTCCGGGGTTCGTGTTTCAGAGAAAGCATAGCCGGCTCGTTGCACTCGATTCAGCACCACAGACAGCTCCACCGTGCTAAGCTCCTCTGGCGGAGCACAGCGACAGCTCATCCCTCCAAAATGTGGTCTTTCTGAAGGCTGGATTATGTTGACCTTGCCATGTCCTCTATGTAACCATTGTGGTAAGGAAGATTAGTGGTGGGGTCTTCAGTTTTTTTTGTTGTTGTTTTTTTTAATTCTGTTTTGCTTTCTTGTGGCATTGTCAGCTGTCTGTTTGACTTAGATATGGGTTTTTTTTATTATTAAAAAAAAACACAAAAAACATTGAAACCTTGGCAAGTTTTTATACTGAAGTAGGAATTCAGTTGCAGTCCCACTTATAATGTATTTCTCTACAGATAGAAACTGAAAAATGTATAAATGTTGATTTTAGATTGACATTCCAGCAATTCAAACCACAAAGTGATACCATACAATACAGAGTAAAAAGTCAATCCAGATTACTGCTCCTTAGAAACTGTTTGTTTTAATAAAAGAAAATTCATTTTAAATGGATTAATTGATTCACTAAAACTCACAGTTTATTTTGTAGAAGCAACTTGCCCTCAAACACTCAAGCATCAGCTTCCACAGAGCTGTCAAAAAATTTCCACTCAAAAGCTGGCAGAGAAATCCTTGCATAAACCCAAACTCTTAAAGGGAGACTGAAATAGCAGTTTTGAATGAGGAGGATGAAAAATGCTGCCATCCATGATTTGTTCCCTGTGGCTGTATCACACCGGCTGCAGGTTAAAACCAGTCATTCAATGGCAAATTGACGTTAAATATTTTGTTCAACATAAGATTGTGAATCAATGTTCATGTATGTATTGATTTTGGCCACTGAAAAATATGAATCAAGATATTCTGTGTGTTTTCATAGAAAGCTTGATTACAGATCATAACGCTCACTTATACTTTACGAGATTTATGATGTTATAATCTGACTGTTACTGTGTTGTACTCAGTCATTCAAATCCACATGTGGTTTGAAGCTATTTTGAGTTCCGTTATTTGATATTTAAGCTTTCAGTTTCTCGGGAAAAAAGTTTGCATATATGTCAGACATTAATCATCTAATCTTTTCCTTTACTTTTCTCTTGTCTTTGGCCTTCATCTCCCTTTAAAATTGTGTCATATTGAGCTACTTTTCTTTCTAAATTATGAAACAGAATTGACTTTTGGTGTCGCTCTGTCTGCCTCAGAGAATCACGCAGCTTGCCCGTTATTGTGTTTGATTGTGAGATGAATCATTCCATCTGCAAAAGGTTGAGTCTGCATCTTGCAGTTGTTAAACAGTGCCACCATGTGGTGCCAGACATTGGCATCAATTTTTGATCGTCACATGCAACAATAATGTGCAAGTTGTTTTCATTGCATCCCAAATTCTGTCCAAGACAGGCAGGCTTCTCAAAGCTGAAAAACATATAGATTAAACATTAAGGAAAAGAAGGGAAAAAAAGAACAGGAGAGTGATCCACATACTAAGTAGTAGTTGTTTGGTGAATTATACACTAGGTGGCGCAGTGGCGACATGGAAAAACAGTCTGCTGAAAGGCAGTCATAATGAAAAGTCATTTGTTGCGTAAGGCATTTTCAGGAAGAGATTATGGTTGCATCTTTAAAGGGGTCACAACTCTCAGGAGCTGAAGTAACGATCCACTGGGGGTCATGTTTTGTTGAGGCTTGAAGAACTGGATGCAATCAGTTTTTCGATCAAATATCCTGAGGTCTTTCTTATCTCTGAGACTACAATAAATAGTTAATTATCCTGTCAGTCCTGGTGGGTGTAAAGCTGGACTGAAAGAAAATTCAGATGATAACTAAATTTATTCATCCTCTGTCTGCCTTTGGACTATCTTATTCATTTTAAAATAATGAATTTCAATTTGGAAATTGAAATCCCCTGGAATAACCCACTCTGAGAACCTAGTTTTGTCTTTAATAAAGATTCATGCATTTTTATGTCAGGGTTATGAAATCACTAATCTCCACAGTTTTGCATTTGATCACTATTTTGCGACTGTTTGTCTCTTTCTGTCCTTATGCGGGCATTAGCTGTAGGTGTTGTGTAACGGTGCTGGTTTCCCGACAAGAAGGGAGCACCAGAGACATCAAAGTGGCTTTCTTTGTCATCGGGCTCAGAGCAGCAGTCAGGAATAGATCGCCCCGTCTGCTGCTCTTTTCCCCCCCTGTCTGTTTGATTCCTCTCTAACTCGGAGGATTTGAAGATTTGATTAAATCTATATGTGTCTTTTTTTGTTTGACAAGTTTCTTCTCATTGCACTTTCACCAGCTTCTCTCTCTCGTTCTCTTATCTTTCCCTGAACACCGTCTTCTTTCAGGGCACAATGCGTTAGAACTAACCGGGCCGTGTTCCACTTATGCGTGTTTGTGTGTGGATTTGCATGAATGGCACAGTTCTGTGGAGTATCGTGCTCATAGTAGATGAAATATGAATGATGGTGCTCTCTTATCGCAGTGAGCACATCCTGTTGTTAGTGGCACGCAACAGCCATGCACCAGTGCCTGGAGGGCATTATCACCATGGCAACCATACTTTTTCACACCCTTCCCAGTTATATACTTGCTGTTTGTGTGTCACTCGTCGGCTTAAAGCTGCCCTCGGATTCTGGCCTACAGTAGGATTGTCTTTGTCTCTATCCTCATCAGTCTCATTACATTCTCTGCATCTTGCCTTTTGCTCCTTGCTTACCTAATATCTCTGCTGTGCTGCGCTGTCTCTCTCCTGATGAGCAGTGGTTTTCATAGAAGCAGCAGCAGTCCAGACACGATGCAATCAGACTGTCTCTGAACCAGAAAGATTCTATCATTTGCTTATATTCTACCACGATCCTTCTTGACAGGAATAAGGCTTTCAACACAATGTCTGCCGTCTGAGTTGAAGGGTTTCAATTAAAACTCAGCATCTAAATGATTTACTTAGTAAACATGTCATTCCTTTAATGGAATCGACGTTTGATATATTTACCAAATTACTTGTATTACAGAATTACAATTTTCCAAAGCTCAAAAGGGCAAAGCAAGATTAAATTGTTTTTTATGTCGGGAGACATCTGCAAGTCACTCACTCTGTTGCTTGCATGTTTATATAACATTGCTTTTTATGTACATGCACCTGCTTAAAAATAACAGGCCAATCATATCCACTGTATATGAAATATATTTTAACATCTTGAGCTGTGGTTATGTCAGTACACCAGGTTGTCTTCTCATCCCAAAGCTGGTCCATGTGTTGAAATCTTTATTTTAAGCACGACAATGAATCTCAAGTGTCCTCCAGGAAGTGGCAGCCATGGCTCTTGATCATTCAAAAACATACTGAAAATGCTCGAATGCACTGCACAAGACAGTGCTATTGCCAAACAAGCTTGTTTGGCAAGTATTTGCAGACACCATGTAAAGATTGACCAGATATTTCAAGTTAAAGCATCTAAGTAACACGTGAAGAGTTGTGCATTTTATCCAAACAGCTGTTAACCATAATATTTTGAAAAGTCTCATCACACAACTGATCTATGAAACTGCTACTCATGGACTAATCAGTTCAATAAAACCATCTTGCTGTACTGAAACTAAAATTCCCTTTTTTGTGCTGACTGTGTGACAGTAGCTGTTGGAATGAATCGACGAGGGATATAGAAATAAAAAAGATATGAAAACATATTGAATAAAACCCAGTTAAAGGTTGAAGTGGCTGGGAGTTGCCGATCCACACAAACGCACTGGGGAAATGTTAACAGCATCGCCATCTGTATCACACCCGTCTTGTTAGGAAGTCGAGCCGCTCGCCCCTAAAATAATCACGAGCACCATCAGGGGACATCAGGGAACAAAGCAATATGCACTCTGTTATAAAACGAGAATAATACCGTCTACACACACACACACACACACACACACACACACACACACACACACACACACACACACACACACACACACACACACACACACACACACACACACACACACACACACACACACACACACACACACACACACACACACAGGCATTCTGATTGACACGGTGCATTTAATGGCATCTTACCCTAACATTAGCCATTACAGCCGAGTCCCTAATGCGAACTCGAATGCTAACCTGATTTCATCCTGATCTCCTCCATCAGATACATGTGAACCCGTTTGGGAGCCTGTATTTTGAGCTGGGAATGACATGTCGGACTCCTTTACACAGTATCTTCCTGTTTGTGGGTCTGTGTACATCCAGCCACACACATGCTCAGACACCAGGCCTTCATTTGAAAAGTTAAACGAAAACGATCCGTACCCCACAGAGAGTCTGCGTGTTAGATTAAACTTGGTCTCCCCCATCCCAACCCCCACCCCCGGCTCATTTAGGGGCTGTGGGGGGTGGAGAGGGACACACACACACACTCTCAGTATTGTTTATTTTTTGCATCTTGTAGATAATGCTATTACATCAGCTGTGACTTTTGTTTGGGGTGCTGAACGGTGCCTAATAGGAATCTAAATGGATTCTGGGATGTTAATTGGCATGAAAATGCAATAACAGTGGTTTTCTGTTTATGTGTTAACTCCAGGCGGTGCGCGACATGCATGCTGCCTAAAATATAATAGCTCCTAACGGGTTTCGGGTGGAGATTTTGTCAGAGCAGATAAATGATGTATTGTGTTTTCGTAAATTTCTTACTGAGTTTTACCTTTGACTATCTCGACGTACAATTTGGAATATTGATTGCTTTTCGATTCAAATGTAAGATTTGCCACACGGGGTGTAATTAGGATCTGTTGTGCTCATCCCGCAGAGTTGAGATAAGGTACGGAATTAACTATTATCAAAATTAATAGAAAATAATAAACAGTTCATGTTTCTTAGTCTCACTTGTGATAATAAACATCACTGTTGATGAGCGAGTTTTCCCTTTGAGTTGATATGTATGTTAGAATTTGTCAATAATGTGTTTATTCAGCACCCTTAATTAACACTAATTCCAAAGAGGTTGAGGCAATTTTTAAAAAATTTAATTAAAAACATGATGCCATGATTTAATGCACAGCAGGTAAAGGTGACATATAGAATATTAAAGTTCAGACATTAAAAGATGTGACCTTTGCAATATATCCTAAAACTATTGATATTGGGGTTGTACATGTCCCAGACCCTCATTTTATAAAAACCCTGGTTTTGGTTCAGAATGCGTGTTTCTTTTTCGCTGGGCTTTCTCACTTTAGTGTTCATTACCATTTATAAGAGACTCGGAAAACAGACCCCCTACCTGCTCCTGTAGACATCAAGAGCCTGTGCCGCTGTGCATCAGCCAATGAGTGAGTCAGCAAGGTCTCTTTAAAGTCTCTCATAGACTGACTGAATGCAGAAACAGCACAGAGCTGCAGCTCAGGGACTCGGGTTGGGCGTGCAGTGCACAGACAACGAGACAGCATACAAACAAAAACAAGCATGCCCAGACACCCCTGATTCTCTTTATCAGCCCCACGGGGTGAATGAGCATTTTTGCCCAGGAAGAGAAAGTCATGTTTTCTAACATAGTCATGGAGAAATATGTTAGCACTTTGACATTATGCAATGTGTCCACACAGCCTCGACTGTGATTATACTAGTAATTGGGATAACTAAATCATGTAAACATAGAAATGTCAGCATTTCTTTCTGATAACTTCTACCTTTGCTTATAAAACAAGCTTGATCCTTGATTTTTTTTTCATCCTACTTGAATACCAATTGTCAGTCACATAGAAATGAGGTAGACTAGATTGTTTAGGTGCAATGTTAGGAAATATATGAATGAACATAGTCACTCTTTAGTCCTTAGGTTTGAAATCCACTTAAGAAAAAGGCTTCTACTATATACTTAATCATTTCCAGGGAAACAATTATTACAAGTGGCTTCCAGGTTATTTTACAAAACTAGTTATTAGAGTAAAATATTGTATTTTTTGGCTTCATTAACGACATCAAAGCGTTCTGTTACAGTGTCTGAATGACTGGATGGCTGCCTTTTGAACCAAAGTTGTTGATCAAACCCCCTGTTTCAGTTTATTTTTGTTCATTCAAAAATTGAACATTAAGTTTGGCCAAGAAACAGAGAAAATGTCATAAAATATCTATAATGGAGTAATAATAACTGAACTCTTCTATGTACGTCTCTGTTTCCAGGTGTCGTGCCTGCAGGATTTCTTTGGCGATGAGGATATTTTCGTGGCTTGCGGACCGGAGAAGTTTCGCTACCAAGAGGACTTGATGCTGGATGAAAGTGGTGAGACAGCTGCTCGTCTTTCTGACATTTCTGTGCTGACATTTCACACTTGACTCCTTTTCAGTTCTTGCTTGTCCTGCCTCTGATTTTTTTTTTTCTTTGTAAACTTTTTTTCTTTGTGGTTGTTTACAAGTAGCTGTTGCTGTGCTAATTTGGCTTTGATTATTTCATCTCCATTTCATCTCAAGCTTTTGTTTTACATTACAGTCTAGTTTTAATGTAGTGACCAGCAATGTCCTAGAAGCCAATGACAAGGGAATGTAGGTATTTTGTGTGCATGTGTGTATCCTGCGTATATGTACTGTGTCATTCATGCTCTGTTGTCCCTCTCTCCTCTCTTCTTTCCTCTCTCCTCTTCAATGCCCTGGTCCACTGCACTCCAGCCATTGTTTTGCTCCATCCCCTCTCTCTGCCTGCCTCCCCCCGCCACCGCAGCCCACAGGGGGATGTGCTCTGTCCTTACTTCACCCGTCTGTGTAGCACTGCCTGTCTCTCTCCGCCTCCTGTAGACTCCTGCCGTTTAGCGCTCATCTGTATTCTCTCTCTCTCTCTTCCCCTCTGCTACATGAGTGAATTTGTGCTTGCTTTTGTTCAAAGGTTTATTTAATTCATTTGTTTCCCGTAGTATCCCTTCATCCATTAAATAGCACTCATCCCACCTGGGTCACTGACCTCCCCCTCTTCCCTCTTTTGTATTTCTACCTCCTTTTTCCCTCCCTCTCTCATCCATTTCTTTTCTTTCATCTGGGAAGTATAATGCTTATCTGCTTCCATCAGCCAGACTCCCTTTGGTAACCTACCTTTCTCTTCAAGAAAGATCACAGAACAACCTCCCACACTGTACAAGGCTAACTGGATTTTCATTAATTACTAATGATTGTCTCCACAGGCAATTTGTCATTGTAATCAACAAAAGAGGCACGTTTTATCGCTGTGATGAAAATTTCATTATCGAGTTCTGTCTGCAGCTGCTACACGTGCACAGACCTGACTGTTCAGGAAACAGTCCTCTCTTTTCCATGCTTCCTAACATTATGGGCTTTGTTTTTACTTTACATGGGATATTTTTATCACATAACCAGAGGTCTGTGCCGCCTTGTTGAGCCGCCTTCTCTCAATTACCTTCTTGCCCCAACCGGTGCAAACAGAAAGCCATCATCTCTGAATGTGGCTTTTTCAAAGTGTCAAAGCATAAAACAAACGCTGTTTGTTTTGTAAGTCTAATAATGGATATTCTATCAACTCTGATTTCACACTCTCTCAAGACTCATTCTCACCTTTTGATATTCAAACTCTTCAGTTTACACTCATTTCAAGATGCTTGGCATTTTGGTTGTTCCAAATGTCTTCGAGAACTCGTTAGAGTCAGCATGTGCATGTAGGCTGCCTTGTTTGCTTCTGTTCCTTCATGTAGTTCCAGACTGACTCAGTGATGTTGAGATCAGGGCCCTGTGGGGGCCAGACCGTCTGTTGCGGGACTCCTTGTACTTCTTGTTGCTGAAGATAGTTCTTCATGACTCCAAGTGTGTTGTCATCAAACAGATTGCATCTGAGACCAATCAGATCCATTGTTAATTATATCATATGATTTGTAATGCCCAGACATTTCTGAACTTCTATGGAGACTCTTCATTTCATTTATAACATCATTTCTTAAAGTTATTTTGCTTCTAAACGCAGAAGTCCGACTGTAAATCTTCATCAGCACCACGTCTTGAGGTTCCTGATGACTAGATTATTATGCCTAAATGCGAAATAATATAATAAATAATGTGTGTATTAGGAGAATTTCTTCTCAATAAAGGTGATAAAAACACACAGTTCAGTCAAGAGTCAGCCACAGATAGATAGGAACGCAGCGCGACAGAGGAGACAGACAGACAGGCAGAGTCAGCGCTACAGACGACTTCGCCTCCTCTTCAGCATCACTATAATTATCGCCTCTGCCTCAGCTCTGGCACACTGTCATCATCTTAACACTCTGCGTTGTGCATTAATCACTGGGTCACAACGACTGCCACACAAGAAAATGGAGAGAAAAAAATGCCCCCCCATACACACCTATACTGTCATATGCACACACACACATTCAGACAAACAAGGGCAGGCTGTATAATTTCCCTTCCTCACTGGTCCAGAATGGTAATGGCCTATAATGAGGTTGGGTTAATGAACAGGATAGGAGCTAAGTTTTTTGGGGGGAGGGAAAAAGAAGGCTGGAACACTGTGTGTGTGTTATGTACCGTCACATGGCTCATTTATCAGGACTGTGTGCCTGCATGGTGTCAGACCTCTCTGAGTCATACCTGCCACTCCTGCAACACCACAGTAATTGCATTCAGAAAGTGGGCCCGATGAAGGTCAAGGCTCATTTATGCATGTGACCCGAGAGTCAACACATAGGTAAAACCAATTACAGTTGAGTTGATGGTTTGTGTCAGAATTAATCAAAATAGAGATAACATAATAGTTGATGGGTTAAAATCCATAAAATGAGAATTTCAATCCGGTAGAACTGATGGGTGTTAAAATATTGTGCAAAAAAGTCATGCCACAGCATCTGACAATTAACCCCAGACAGAGATTGAAGTAATTTGCTCCATTTCGCATGCAGCAGTTTAGTTGCGATGTGTGGTCTTTGAGTTCATGTGATCTGTTGAGCTGAGGGACAGTAAACAGCAAGGAAATATATGATTCGCAAATAGTCCCTGAACACGTCTCTGTGTCTTGTGTGAATGTTTGTGCACAGAGTGCCGTATGATGAAGTCAGTAACCTATGGAAAGATGTCAGGCTCTCTGAACCGAAGCTCCCCCAGGGCCATCGTTCAATCACGGCGCAGCAAGTCCCCAGCGTCTGGTAAGACAGTAATAAGTTTCTCCTCCTTTCTTCTTGTTGCCTCCTTATCTTGTTAATGGAGGATAGTCTCTTATCAATGCCTTGTAAGACGTCTGAGTGAGTGGACAAAGTCGGGAGTTGTTTTCATCCTATTGCTGCTTCTTGTAATTGCTTTTCTCGCTCGTTATGAATAAACACTGCAACGAAGTCTTGTGCGGCGAGTCTGGCAGTACCTACGCTAATGTGAGCTGTGTCTCGTTGCATTCAGAACAGAATTCAAATGAGACTGGTTTCGCAGGGGAGTGTGTGTGTGTGTGTGTGGGGGGGGGGGTACAAACATGGATGAGGGAGGCATAAAGAAAAGAGGGAGGAGGGAAGATGAGAAGAAAAGAAGAGAAATTGGGCTGGTGAGTCAATCCTGCAGCTCCCCACAAGCCATTCCCTCACCTGACTAATGAAATGTAATGTGATGTGGGGAGCTTGCACTGGCACCTGCTACATCGCCTGTGCCTGGTAATCAGTCAGAAACTCATTTTGAGGCAACAAAATGTGCACAAAGAGAGATTTAAACCATGCACCTGAGTGCAGCTTTGTTTTAATACACCCAATGGTTTGTGTCCTGAGTTCACTCTTGATACTCTCTCTTTGTTGGGAACCTGGCGGTGTTCCAAACCTGAAAAATTTTATGTATTTGGAAGCTGAGGGATTTGTTTTTGGGCTCAGCTTTAGGTTATGTGGAGTCACCAGGTGAGTTGTTAGAGTTAGCTTGAATATGCATTATGTCATTGAGATGTCTCCTCGAATATCTGCAAGTGTGCGCGCGTGCGTGTGTGTTTTCTTTGTGTACGTTTTTCTTCCATGTTGGTGCGTCTGCCAAGCCGCCAGTCTGACTTTAAGCTGGCAAGCGCCCGCAATAGCTTTAGAGCTCTGGTAAAAAAAAATGGCAGGTATTGTTGTCCTGATTGCACAGCTTGAGCTTTGGCTGTCTGTAAATGTGTCGAATGCTTAGTTGTGTAACAGTGCTCTTGTGTTTCCATCCTCATTGTAATTATCATTTTTTATTCAAGTGTACAGAGAGGTATTGAGCGGGGATGATTGGATGGGTGATGCAACTCACAGAAACTCCTGAAAATAAATGAGGTTCACCTACTGTTACACTACACGGGCATGCACCGATTTATGTATTTTTGGACTGGGGCCACATATATTACTTTAAATCGGCTAAAGCGTTGCAGGATGCAAATCGGCACCCGTCAGTCTGAGGCGTGTTATGGTTTGGAGGTCAAAACATGAAGAATGATACAGGAAGGGTGAGAGAAGAAACTTCTGGAAGCTGATGGTTTGAAAACTTTGGGGAGAAGGTTATGAGAGTGAGTCATACACTATCTGATCCTGCTGGCTGCAGCAAGTCTCCAGCGAAGGTGTTTGTGTGCGTGTGCGGGTGCGTGTGCGTGTGTGTGTGCGTGTGTGTGTGCGTGTGTGTGTGTGTGTGTGTGTGTGTGTGTGTGTGTGTGTGTGTGTGTGTGTGTGTGTGTGCGTGTGGAAGAGAGAGAGAGCAAGTGAGAGAAAACAAGAAAGGGGGGGCTGACTTCGTTCCCATGGAAACCTAGCACAGTTGAGCATTTAGCTACAGACACAATAGCTTGTGACAGCCATATATGGCAGTGACTTCCTGTGAAATGGCCTGCAGTGAAAAGCAGAGCTGACTGACGCTCTGTCCCTGAGTCAGACTGTCCGGGTGTTTTCTGCTCGGAGGAACGTCGCCCTTCTGGTGCCACTTCCACTACTTAAAATCATCAATTGCTCCCTTATTGCCGCTGACTGCTGTTTTCTGTCACGCTGCATTCACGCCCCCAAAACATTGTCATCTGGAAGCAACTTGAACTCAGAGATCTGCCTTCCAACCTCGACTGTCCCTGCTATTCGACTTTCAAGTTTTTTAAACGATATCTGTTTTTTTGGGGGGGGGTTTCACTTTCAAAGGGAAAGTTTCACTTTGTATTAGGTGATGACATTGCTGTGCTTTTATACAATTCATAAATCTTGTCCCAGGTTCACTTGCAGGTGTGTAATTCAAGGTTGAGGTTTTATCATCAGCATCAGATTAACTCATTTGTTTTGCTATACTGTCAAGATGGTTTCTCCACAGTCGAATTGACGCTGATGTGAAACATTATGACTTAATTGTGAGAGTTTTATGAAAACATGTGACTCAGTTATGTTTTGTAATGGTTCTTAATTGGACAAGTTTTGTCTTTTGGGCCCTCTTTCATAAAACATATCTTTTTCAATATCGTTTTGGATAAGAGAAAATAATCAAAGTTTGTACATTCTTTTCAGTGATATCAGTCATATGGAGCTAATTGCAAGAGCCTTTAAAATAAACAAAATGATTACAGGTCCTACCCACAACACATTTCTGGGAAAAATGGGTTGCTGCTTTTCTCGAGTTTTCAGCTTCACCTGCTGCATCTATAATTTATTGAATATGCTGTTTAGTGTAGTCAGGTTGTGTTTAACCTTGTATCGTTGGGCCTTGGCTTTTTTCTGTTTGGGTTTGCAAATTTCAGGGCTGACATTGCAGGTATGAATTATCTTCTACAATGCTACAATGTAGAACAGCTTTCATCACTCATATTCATAGAAATTATTGAATAAAATTTTAAGTTCAATAACTTTGCACAACAATGCAAAATTAATGGGAAAATGTATCCAATGGTTCAGTTTCTTTTTGACTTTGTTTGTTTGCACTCAAACCCTTTATTATTTATGTTATTTTCAATAAGATGGAAGAGAGAGACTCAAGAATAGGCAGCTCTGTCTATTTCCAGATATTGTACACCTGCCTTGCAGGATTGTATTATTTCCAACTGCTGGAGCAGTGATTCATACATCTCTGTTGGTTTTTTAACTTTGCTGCAGGTATTCAGGACTTCAGACTGCAGCCTTGGAAGTTTCGCAATAATTTTTCAATTCGAGCAGCACACAGAAAATAATTCTTTATCACATCTAATAAGCTGGTCCAGAGAACCTTCACAGAGCAGATGTGAAGTGTGAATTAGCTCTGCAAGAGAGTGAGAGTGTGGAGCGAAACACGTGCGCTGTCAAACACCACCTGGTCTCCTTCGGCGTGCCGGGCGGCTCCTCATTGTGTGCACGTCTGCAACTGAGACCTCAATGCCACTGAAGAGCAGAGGTATTTGTGGGGGCCAGATGAACAGACAGGGCAGACAGATGGGAGACACACAGACACAAGGTGTGCTATACTGCAATACTAAAAGAAGAACATTTCATTATAAAGTATTCCTCACTGTTTTATTGAATTTTTATTTTTTTACCCTGATTATTAACACACATGACATGACCTCAGAGTGAAATCATACAATAAAATGCTGGTTTTCATATGTATTTACTGTTTAAGTGAAGCAAACGTTATATTTTCTAAATCTACGGCGTCTTCCTCTCAACCAAGGATTTGCACAGTTTATCAAATGATGGTCCTTATGGACCTGATCTTGAAGTAATCAAATCAATGCTTGGTACTCCAAAGTATTTTTCTCTTTTTCCAACGTAATACAACAATCATGCAACACTCAGTTTAAAAATAAACTGGATGGATGGATGGAAGAAGAATTTTTCATAAAAATAAGTTTGCAGGAGTTGCTTTTTTACAACAAAATTATGTTATTAATTGTGCATATTTATCATATCACAGAAATATTCTGGAAACCAAAACATCTCAACATTCTGCATGTGATTATATGAAAAGGTAATTCAGAGAACAGCCCTGATGTATTGTGTTTAATGTAAATGATATCAGGTCTGCTGAAGACATTTACGGGTTCATGATAATTAAGGAACTTTTTAGGCTTCCCACCAGCACAGATTAGAATTGTGTGTTCTTGTTTCCACTGATGAACTCAAAGATTTGCGTGTTTATTAGATGAATCATGCAGCAGGTCTGCCTGATGAATCATAGCTCCACCAAAAAAAAAAGAAAGAAAACGACCGGATATTATCAAGGTGCATCAAACTGTTAGAAATGATGATGAAACGTGCATACTTTAATGAAATTGTATGCTTTCTGGTAGAAGTGACAGGTATTCCCTCTCATGTCGTGGAGAATATGATTGGACATTCGTCTGTGTGTGGGCATGGTGTCACTTCTCTGCCTGACATTGTCATCACTGCCGTTTTATTCTGAGATGATGTCACAACCCCAAGCTGAGTGTGTATTAATATATACTCTGTATGTATACACAACACACACATAAATCCGGAATAATGTGAGAAAACAATTTGCACCCAGACACAGATTCTCCCCCCTCGTCTCACCATCTGTCTCGCTGCTCTCCTCTGATGAATCTTGTCAGCTAAAATTAACAGAGGTGCAGATGGTGTCAGAAAGCGTCGCTCTCATACTTCAGGGTCTCACCTTTTACTCTCCGTGAGAACAACTCTGCATGAGGAGAGAGACTTAATAAGAAAAGCTGGAGTGTCACTGACAAATACAAGTCAGTATGTGTCCAAGAAAACTGTAGCCCAGTGTGACATTTATTCAACGAAGATGTCTGCAGCCACATGTAGCCACTCTGGAACATCTGAAACTCCTGGAGGGGGGTGGGGTACACTTTCTGCAAAAACTGATAAGCAGCAGGAAGGTAGCAACAAAGAAAAAACCAAATAACACAAACGGAAGAAGGAAAGGAAGTACATGGCCAAAGCTTGCACTAAAGACATAACGCACTGGATGCCAATTAGTCTTAAAAGTGAAAGAAAAAGTCCCCTTTTGTCCCCCTGATGTTTAAACTTCTAGCTGAACCTTTATGTTGTTGTGTTATTATGAAAAGCATATACTATAGATTAGTCATTGCATTGGTTGCATTGTTACACAATATGTGTTTGATAAGGTTGAAGCCTTGAATAAAGCGAGGCTGTTGTTTTTAAATGTCCAAGGTGCCTTGTCCCTTGTTTCAGGTAATCACATTTTTTGAAAAATCTAGTTTTTACAGATTTGATTTTCAGCTGAAATGACACCAATTATTCCTACATCTGTTGATATTGTTCTAAAAGTGTGCACATGCATTCATGTTTCTAGGTGTAGTGTCCTGATCACTAATGACATTATTAATATGTTAATTATGATCCTTTACATGCTTGCTAAAATAATTGAAAATGTACTTTAGACCCTACTTTTGTAAAAGTAACATAATTTAACCTAACATTTTCACAAATCTCTACAGGCACTTCTATCAATGTTTAGCTCATCATGAATTTGACCATATTGATATTGAAGAAATATAAAGAAATACACACAAGGTACTGAATGTAAGGATAAATGATTAAAACACAGCATTTTTGATAATGTGATGTTCCTGCTCTTCTTGTTTTTTGTGTATTTTGTCTGATAATGGTCACACAAATTTCAGTCTCCAACATAGCCGGGGGATGTGTACAAGATTCCAAATCCAAAATAAAAGCAGGCCATTTGTGTTGCGTGCTTCATGTGCACTCAGTTTTTGTTTGATTCATTAGGACGGGTAGGAACAGCCACAGGCTGAGTGAGCAACACAATGCTCCTGTAGACTTGCTTTTTGCTCGGATCCAAAAAATACACACAGTATACATACACTGAGTCATAGGTTTGACCTTTGCTGCATATAAAGGAGATATATCAGAATGCTTGTCCAGCCATTCACCACCTAATTTTAGCTGCAATTCCCCTGTATATATATTTCACAGTTACAGTGAAACCTTGTTTTTCAGACTTTTTTCCAATATTTATGACATAATGCTGTTAATAAATCATCCAACACATCACACAGCTGAAGGCAGGAGTGCACACATGTGCCGTTTCACCATATTCATCACTCACAAGGCTTTCTTAAGAAGGTTTATGCAATAATAACACTGACTGTGTTCAACAGAGTAGGTGTGAAAGATGCTGTGCTGCGTTCTGGACAAACTGGATTCACAGTGGATGTCTTCATGTCTTAATCCAAAAATCCACAGAGGAGGAAACCGTAACGTTAACTTGTTCTCTGCTTTGGTGGCTTTTTAGAAATATAGAAGCAAGTCCAGATTTGATTGTTTTATTAAATGGCTTCAACTGCTACTTCAAACTCTTGTTGACTACTATTGTGAAATATTTCTCAAGCTGGTTATCTTCTGGAATAAGCAGAGTCAGAGGAAAGTCTCCTTGAACCCTCACATTTATTATGGCTGTTGCTTTGAGTGAAATCTCAGGTCAAAAAGAGCAGGGGGTTTTTTGTTTTTGTGTTTTTGTTTTATTTCTTGAGGATGTTTCCACTACCATCAATAGAGCTTTCATAATCCAGAAGGCATTGCTTCAAGTAGCCATTTACAGAGTGTCTTCTTGGTCCATTGTGGCTGCACAAGTCTGTGCTGCCTGTCCTCTGTGTTTGGCATCCAGTTAGGATCTCAACGTAATTGGCGCAGTTGTAATAAGGACTCAGCCAAAACATATATTTCGAAACGGCAGATTGATCTCTCTCTCTCTCTCTCTCTCTCTCTCTCTCTCTCTCTCTCTCTCTCTCTCTCTCTCTCTCTCTCTCTCTCTCTCTCTCTCTCTCTCTCTCTCTCTCTCTCTCTCTCTCTCGACCGGGGGTGCGCGTCAGAGCGTGCGCAAGCAGCGTCTCTCTCTCTCTCCGCCTCTGTGTAGTACAGCTCCGCTCCGGCTCTTCCATTCACTACAGTTTACTATCGGACGGACGCAGAGCGAAACACAAATAGGTGCTGTTCTTCCTCTTCTCGTTGCCCCGCTTTTTTTTAAGGATTATCACTGTGTTTCTCAGCATGCTGGAAGTGGAAGGTAGGGAGGCTTTTCTTTTCTTCAAACTTTGATTTCACTCGGATAATTTTACGCACAATTGTTTTGTAATAGACCGGGGCATCAATGATGATACTTTTAATATCGCTCATTTTATATGGTCGTTTTGTGATGATTTGTGTCATGAAAGGTCAATGATATGTACTGTAATTGTTCATTTGAATTTTTTATTGTTGTGTAACCGGTAGGAGCGTCTGCCCGTGTGCGTAACACCGTTTCATGTTTTTCATCAATGAACCTGCCCGGGGATGGATTAAACAATGACTTCTTTCTTATACATTCACGGCGTCTTTGGTAAATAAAAATACTGGTGTGCATCGGCAGCCAAGGCTATTTGCAGTCTGTGTGTGAGAGAGATTTTTTTTTTTTTTGTAATCTTCTTTGTCTTGAATAATTCAGAAAGTTGTTTGATCTCGGCAGGGATTGTACACTGAGGTTTCACTTATCTGCTGCTCCAAGGATAGACGCGGTGGACGACAGGAATGAAATATTGTTTACATGCGGTCATCCTTTCAGATGGTGTGGTGAATGCTAAAAAGGCTGGGAGATGCCAGTGAAAGAGACAGGCTGATAAAGGGCTGGGTGTGTTTTATTTATACAAGCGGCTCTATAACATTTTCATTTTTATATTCCAACATTTACCTCTGGTGTGACTCACTGCTAATAAATCTACTGCTTTGGTAGCCATTTTTGTGTTTCCCAAGCATTTTGCGTTTTTCCATTAAACCATAAATCATGTTTGCTACATGATGACAAGCAGTCATGTCTTGAACTGGCATAATGATGCCATTGAGATTTTTTTTTTTTTAATTCAATCTTGTTTGTGCTTGACCAAATACATGAGCCAGGTGCATTTTTAACTAATAGTCTGCTCTTATTTAATTAGATGATGCTTCAGGGTCATAAGTGCACTGAATGTAGGTTCTGACTGAAAATGAGGACAGCCTGATGTTCATGTTGACTTGGAGTCATTAAAGTCTCGAACATGCTGTAATGTTTCACTGCACATACGTTTATAGGCTTGGGGAGAGTTCCATAGAGAATTCGAGCAACTGTAATTTGGCTGTAGTAAAAAAACGGAGTGAAAAAAAAGAGCCGAGTATGGATTGCAGTGCCACTCTTTCTTTTTCCCGTACTCCTCCGTCTTCGCCTCTTCCACCCCCGCCTCGTTGATATGAATGGATAGACGTTGAGGGCGGAAGTGTGGGCTGCAGTGAGAAACCGATATAACTGTTCTAGAAAACATGTGTCCGCAGTTTTGAATTTCGTCATGTATTTCAATGTTTCCTTTTCGCCCTTTTCTTATCCACTCTGCTCTATTTTCTCCCTGGTTTTCTCCCTCCAGTGAATGGGACGCCGGCCAGTCAGCTGTCCACTCCTCACTCGGGAAAATCTCCCAGCCCCTCCCCGACCAGCCCGGGTAGCCTCAGCCGACGCCGGGTAAGACAGAAACACACAGACGCAAAGACAAAACAATCACCCGGTAGCATTTAGTCACACTGGATCATTAAGTCTATAACACAAACCTTCTATGTTCTCAGGAAAAGGACAAAGCCCTGACTGAGCATAGACCAACTACATCTTAGAGTCACTAGCATATGAAGAAACCACAGCATCTTTATTATCTCAGAAAGGGCGAGGCGTTGACTTTTGACCTCGCCTAGTGCTGCTCTGGGAGTCTCACGTTAACACACGACTTTATAGTTTCCAAAGGCAACTCTTCCTATAATGCCGATATTTTGGCTCATTTCACATCTTTGTTCCTCTTCAAAAGATCCTCCCTGCCATTGACAGCTCAACGATAAACAATGCTATCTTGAATATACAGAGAGCAGCAGATCTGTCATTAAATTTGTGCAATATCTTATTGAAAGAGAAAACTGACCCATTCTCTTTTTGAGCAGCCCGCTCGGATCTTTATTGTCATTTGTATTTCACAGTTATTTGCATACTTCATTAAGCAGTGTGTTGCATTGCAGCTTATGCGTCTTTATAAAAGACGAGTTGAGTACCACCTATTGATATAAAATAACATTTAAAAAAAATCAAGTTATGTTCTTTTGTACATGTACGATTGTGTAAATTATGTAGGACCTAATTTTTTACTAGTGCATTTCAGGAATTCTTTTCCTCGGTTTTTCTGTCAGCAGCCTGGGTTTTTGAAAGGTCCACGTAAAAAAAAGAAAGAAAGAAAAAAAAACACATTAAGAAGCAAGATATGTTTTCTCTAGCTATCGGGAAATAAAAGAACATCTAAAATGCAATGCGACAAAATACTACTGTGCAGAGCAGGAGCATGCAACTCAAAAGGAAAACATTCTGCTTCACGTTTGATATCCTGAGTTCATATACAGGACATGTGCAGGTTTGCGTGTACGCATGCGGGCACATTTAAGACCAAAGTATCTGTTAATCCAGTCCTTGACAGTGATGGTGGCAAGCTTTAAATATCAGACTCAGTCCCAATCAGACACTGTTATCTCACAGCAGATCTTTAATTTGCAGGAACTGTTAAGCCTGCTGCTGATTCAGTTCCTTCTCTCTCGTAAACAAACCCAAGCACGTTCCATTCACTTCAGCAGTATATGTGAAGCAGTGACGTGTTAGTATGTGTATTTCTTTGCATGTAGCCTGACATTTTTTTTCTTCTACATGCTGATTGAAACTTGCTGCCTGACAGCAGGGACACGAGAATGATTTATGCTGTAATTATGTAGCCAGTTACTGTTACAGTATTTCTTTATATTCAAGTGTGCAGGGCTGCGTCTGTAAGTAGCTGTATACACTCAAATCAGCGCAGCAGAAAGCAATTATCTCTCAAGCTTAGTTTATCCATTCTTGTGCTACATTTGATGATTTAATGGATGGTAGAGAGTATGCCCCTTAGGCCTCTGAATCCATCAGCGATGTGGTTGTAGTGAAGTGATATGAAGGTCAGCTCGGGCAGCAGGAGCATTCCAGATTTAGGTTATAGCTACTGAGAACAGGGTGAAATAGAGAGTCCACGTTCGCGTCTATATTGAATCTGGGTCACCGTAGATTACAGTGAGAAATGCGTTGTCATTTGCATACATTTATGAACTCTACTTTCCTTTCTGTCTCTGAATAGAAAATACCTGGGTCAGTTATTATCGAACGTTACACAGACATTCCCCATGAACGTCTCCAGGAAAATAAAATTTAAACAGCATTTAAATTGCTGTTTTACTCAACACAAGTTGAGCGTGTGTTTCTCAAAAGGAGATTATTTCTAGGTTTGTACTCACTGACACTACACTAAGCCTGCCGTGGCTTGACTGGAAAGAAGGGAGGAAGCCTCACATCCCATTATCTCTGCTCTCCACTCTGAAGCTTCACATTCTTCAGCCATATTACTCTGTAATTCTCCCCACCCGCCTCTGACTTATTTCTATCCACCCTGTTAGCGATTCCCTCCCTGACAGTCACTAATTCCTCTTTCACTCCTTCTCTCAGCAGTTCTCATTTTACCCCCACCCTCTTCACCCCAGCCCCCCTCTCTCTAGCTTTTCCTTATGAAACGGTATTAACTTCACAAGGGAGAAATTATATTCCACCATTTCATGTGGAGATGAAGTTTAAGCTTCTTTGAAAGTTTTAACCAAATTCGGGACACTATTTGCATATTCTTCTACCCCCATTCTTGTTACCTCTGTGTATGCACACGGGTGATTAATGTACAACACACTCACACAGAAATCCAGTCAGGCTAGTGTGTCATAAAGCAATTTCCTAATCCAGAGACGCTTCAAATTCATATAGATCTTTTATACCTAAATTTTGAATGTTAACTTTTGGTAAATTTGACATAAAAATTTTATTTTTTAAATGCAATTGCTGAAAATGAAGTAATTTTCATGAATAAAGCAACTATGTAGCCACTGTAGTAGCAGTGACCCACCAGTCTTGTAGCTTGAAAACAGTTCCCCTCACTGGATCCTGCATTTAAACACTTAGAGGCACTTTGCTGCCTGAAGCAGGTTGCTCGCCCGGCTCAGACCATTACATCCTATCTCCCCGAGCAGAGTACAGAGACGTGGCACTGGATCATGGCACTTGCCTCCATTCCTCCTCACGCACACGCAAAGCTGTAAGCACACAGGCATGAGCAAATCGTGCAAGGAATTCCACAGAGAATCATTTACATGTCCATGCCTTGGTCGGAGAAAATGTTCCTTCATACAAAAAATTGTCAAAGAGGACAATATCTTGAGTGAGACTCGCACCTGCTGTGTGTTTTAGATGTTTAGTGGCCCCGTGACCCATTTGTGGGAATTATCACCAAGCATGAAAGAATGGTTTACATTCCCCCTCCTCCTCTTTGCAGTAATGGTGCAGAGAGTAAAGGCCACTTACCTCAAAAAGCGCCATGCTGCTGGATTCTCCTATCCATTTTATATTAAATCTAAATACACATTAAATCAACACAGGCATCCGCCCTGCTTTTTCCTGTCGATATCAGGCCCAAAGCACATACAGATGAATTGACTGACCTGGTGAGGTCACCTTCATCCTGGTCTGTTGGCTCCATTAGATTTGAAAAACACAAGCAGAGATAAATCAATAAAAAAAAATAAAAAAAAGACAATACATAGGGAGCAGCGGATGACAGATTGAAGGTGAGAAAGACAGAACGTCTCTTGTTGTAGCAGCTGTGACAGAGTCAGGTAGCTGTTAGTTTGACTGAATGAGAGAAGCAGCACTGTGTTATCTGTAGTATGTCACCTCCATCCTCCTCTCACCATTTAGTCATCCATGTCCATGATTCTCTGAGTTGCATGCTCCAGCTCTCGTTCTTACCATCCATATTTTGTGTGTCGGGTGATTCATTGTTAAATTATTTGTGCATGTGTGCGAGTGAGTGTTTGGAAGAAAGAGAAAGAAGAAAGTGTTTGTTGACATTGTTTTCATTCATCTACATGAGTGTATCGATACAAATCTCTGTATTTGTTTTGTTTTTTGGGGAATATTTGTCATTTTATGTTGTGTTGATATCATTAGACAGATTGTCCTATTTTGTTTTTATGATCGCTGGAAAGACTAGGTTGCATCACATGAGGAAACGGTGAGAAATGCCATTTTCAAGCTAAAAGTTCATTGTTTTGACATTTCCATGAGCAAATTATTGAAATCCCTTGACATTCTCATTTATAATGGATTTAAAAACCCGCATTTGTGTTTTTTTCACTGTCATTCACATACAAAGAATATATGTTGAGTGTTTTTTATTCAGTATGGCAAAACCTATTACTAATGTGGATTAACATGTAGGTTTCATCATGTGAGGCTTCCAGATCTTTTTGGCTTGTTTGTTTTGTGTTTGCGTTGCTCAATGTATTAATTTTATCAACCCATTTGTTGAAGTCATTAAATTCATTTCCATTTCATTTCCATTTCGTGTCCTTTTGTTCTCCTCATTTTGACTCGACACTTCAGATTAACAGCTGCTCTACATTGTTACATCATCATTATAATATTTATGAAGATGATGATTTTCTTTCCTCCTCAGCCGCTCTCCTTTGTTAAACTTCTTTATGCAGTCAGCAGAGCGGAGCGGCTATAAAATCACAAACTCAGTCCCAGTAGTGCATTTATCATTGATTCCCAGGTCCTGCTACTTATGATCTGGATTTTTTTGTTTTTGTTTGTTTCTTTGGGTGGGGCAGCTCAAATCTTTGGAATTTCTTTTTTTTTTTTTTATGCTCCTTAAAGCATTTAATCACTCTCCTGTGATTCTCCAGGATTGCAGTCCATTAGGATTTTGATTAAAAACCCTTCAATGTGTCCAACTGGCAGATTTCCCCAAACAGTGTTGATCTCTTCAGATGAGATAGAAGTAGATTATGTTTTCCATCTGTCTAGACATCGAAATAAGGGTGAGGGAAATATTATCTTCTGCACCGCGTGTTCCCATACGAGACAAAGCGGGAAGCCAGGACCAAACAAAGTCCCATTTCCATCAAATAATATAAAATTCCACCACCAAAGCAAACACTAATAAATCCTGCTCTTGCTCGATATTGCATGACAGTGAAAGTGTCAAGAAACGCTGCTGAAGAAAAAGGTTTGGCTCCCGCCTGAGGGGAAAAGCTCGGAGAAGGTTTTAGGACGTGTGTTGTAATCAGATTCAGACAGAGAGCAATGGAGGACACACTGGCATCACACTGGAGTTGGTTATGTAAATGAGTTGAGGATTTTTAATGCTCACTCCTGCAGTCGGCAGGCTGCCTTTTCAACAATGTTTGCAGGCAGCAATCATTATTGCTGCCTGCAAACATTTAGTTTTGAGATGAGGTTCAACTTTTAAGGTCCGCCATGGACATCCTGTTTAGATACTATTTATGCGCCGATCAGTATTCAGTTGCTGAGTGTTGCCCTTGCAGGTTTGAAGAGCAGCGGCTCCAGCCATGATGTAAAAGGTTTGTTGGTGTGTTTGTCGGTAGTGTGAGTCATAGTGTAGAGATACAGTGCTCGGAATAGTGTATGTTGTGTTGTGCAACAGGGACAAAGCGGGATTGTCTAACAATAACAAAAACAGTTCCTGCCAAATCTCATAATCAATACCAACCAGACCAGACCCCATAGATCGTTGTGTCTGTCAGTCTCTCTGTTTGTCCTCTCTGTCTTTCTTTGTTTCTCACTTTGTCCGTCACTCCATCTGTGTCATAGATTTCTACACAGGAAAGAGAGACACGGCTTTCATAGAAGGTTGAACCTCGCTCGGAGCCCGCAGACAGGAAGCAGCCATATATAGGCTTCTGTCTCCACACTGGAAGTCTCATAAGCCACTGCTCTCCTCTCTGTTTCCATAGCAACAGTATTTTGTTTCCCTCTGTGGCAGGAAGGGAGAGATACGTGTTCAAAATGAGAAAGCGAGTAAAGGACAAGGCTGGATGTGCGATAAGGCCACGAGAGTGGTAAATATATGTGTCGGGAGGAGAAATTAAAAGAGGAGAATAAGGATGTTTTTCAGTTACAGCTCAGGAGGGCCATCAGCTTTATGGGTATTAAGTGGGTTTTCTTGTTCCGGGAAGAGTGCCCGAGTAAAAACAACATTACATAAACCAAAAGCAGCCTGACTCAGAGCTACATTCACCTAGTGATTTTCGGGTCACAGCAGCAGAGATGAGTAAAATCAAGCTGACAGCTACGTTGGCAAGATATAGGGCACACCCGTCCTGTAAATTTAGAAAATTCTTTCTGAACAGATAATATCCCCTTGAGTACAATGGTCTTGCATTCAGCAATTTAATAGTATACTGTACAATAAAAATAAAACAACAAAATACAGCACAACAGGCAAATACATGATATACAAGGGTCTTCTATTGGAACCCCCCCCCCACCTATCAATTCTAGAAGACCATCATACAACTATTTATTAATGCCATTATTTAAATTTAAGCATATCAACTATACTATATATTATTGAGATTTGCCTTTGTGCCTCCAGCAGCCTGTCTCGTATAATATTTTTCTTAATATTGTGACAAGTATTAGTTGCCATAAAATGCTTTTATATTGCATAGGCAAAGTGGAAGTTTTATTACATTTATTGCCAAAGTCTCGTTCTTTCCCCCACTGCACTGTTCTTAACACTGGCTGGGTTATTCTCACAAGGACGAAAATCCATTGGTTCACCAACACTTTTTTTTCCCAATTTGATGTCCTCCAAGAGGACGGGACTGATTGATGTGTGAATTATGCAACGTGCTTTCAATTCAAGGGAGAACATCAAAAATATGTCTGGCTGCACCTGTGATGAAGTGAGATGAAAGAAGAATTTCTATTTGCTAACTTTGAATCAGGCTTTTAGAAACTCACTTATCCTTGAGTTTGATATTTTTGGAAAAGTTTCACATGCACGGCAGACTTAGTGTGTACTGCACATGTTGATAACCCGCAATATCTCATCTGCTTATGTTTTATGGCATCCTGTCCCACTGCTGGCCCAGTTGCATATTCCAGCTACACACCTCTCTGATTTATTCGAGCTCTGGAAATGTCTCAAAACCTTGAGATTCATAGTGTGCCAGAAGATGAAAAAAAAAATGAATTGGGAGGAGAAATGAATTTTAAAAAATAATAGAAAAAAAAGGCCCACTTAACAAATTAATTGTACAAATGGGTAAAATCCAAAGAAGAGGCTCACAGGACAGAACAGAAAGATGGATAGGTGCACAGAACAGACAGAAATATGAGATCCTCATTTACAGTCCTGACTAGATATCTGTTCCCCATCCCTGTTGCTTCCATGACAACCAGACAGGAGGTTACAAGGTGGAGGGCGTAATGAGTTTTTGTCTTTAGCTGGATGCAGACGCCTCATCTCAGACGGTCTTTTTCACTTTAATGACCTCCTACATACCAACCGGATGAAAGGCAGTAATTCACCTGCATTTATTAGTGTCAGCCAAACCTGTGTTTTATTAAAAAAAAAGTAGTCGTGAGAAGTAAAAGAAGGGAGCAATTACAGAAAAATTAGTTTACGCTGTGGAGTGAATAGAGATGAGCTCATTTAGATACGATCACTCATGGAAGTGGACGCACTCAGACACACACAGTGATTGCTGTGTTCTACATGTCATGGCTAGGCTTAAAACAGGGAAAACAGGTAAGGAAATAGATAAGCATAGTATTTCTTTAATTAAAAAAAAAAAGACGGGTTTCAAACACAGCAATAAAACAAGGTTAACTGCAAAGATGTGCTTGAAAGGACACATCCAGCTCAGGAGAGGCACGTCATTGAAAGTAAAAAAAAGACAGAAATACAACTTTTTCCTGGAGGAAGTGGGGCCTTTATAGGCTCGGGGGCAGCAGCAGTAATCCCCTTCAGCCTGCAACATCATTTAAATATACAAACCACCACAATAAAGAGCTGAACTCAGCATCATGGGGTTTATGTACTTACTTGTACAAATGTTTCTCATGGCTTTGATTCACATGATGCTTGGTAAACATTCACAGAACAAATTTGCTTTCTCTGTTCACATGCACAAGTATGTGTTCCATACAGGGCAAAACATCACAGCAGACAGATCTGCAAACAGAAAGACAGCCTTGAGGATAATCTGGGGATGAGTAGAGCTGCACATAGCCCGTTGTCTATTTTTAGAGATACATATTTTGTTAATTTTCACAGCAGCTGTGATCACGTCTCTGTGAGGAAGTTTACATGCTATTTGGAGAGATGTTAGGAATAATTACATTTGTCTTTTTCCACTTTCACCACACACCATGCTCAGTGTGTACCCTCTCTCATGTTGCAGGGGTCGCAGGGTTCTTCCACCTCTCTGTCTTCCACTAAAGGTTCCAGTCCAGTGGAAGATGAGGATGGACTCATCACTGAAGGTGAGGGAAATATTGATCATGCATGTGTGACTCATGTTTGTGACCGTTGATGTGTCTTTCGCTCTCTCTCTCCCCTATCAGTCTGTGCTTCTAATGTAAAAATCTTGGTCTCAGCTCCTCGTTTTAGCACTTTTCCTCCATCCTTAGCTTTATTTATTTGAAGTGAATCAAGGGAAACGTTTTCCTATCACCACAAAGTAATTAATAAATTAATATATCAACGTTTGTTTCACAAGTTGGTTCCACATTTATTCTTTCATTTGCCAGCGTGATCATCATGCCAGTACAGACATGGTAAACTACCATGGATTTAAGAAGGAAGAATTCAGTCTGTCCCAGCAATGACACATATTATTTTCCATCATATCTGCCACAGTCTGCTTAAAAGTTATATTTGTCAATTCCCATCAGCCTCGATTTTTCATTCCTCCGCTGCTCTTCTTTCCTCCCTCCAGCTGAGGTCCTGGTCGATGAGGTTCCAGCTGTGCCGTCCTACATATCAGACCGCTACAAGGTGGGGCGGATGTTAGGCGATGGGAACTTTGCAGTCGTAAGGGAGTGTGTGGAGCACTCCACTGGACGGGAGTACGCCCTGAAGATCATCAACAAGGGGAAATGCAGAGGAAAGGTATGCAAACTGTACGAGAAGATTTAACTGAGGCTTGAATGAAAAAATACATGAGTGGAGCACTGTTAAAGTACAATATCTAAGATTCAGATGTTCAGGCACAATTCTTGAGAATTATAATAGATCTGAGAAAGACACCTAGCTTTTAAACACAAACTTGTTTAGAGCCCGTGGACATTGTGCTGAAGTGATTCAATTATACCTTTTATATCGCTACTGCTGTTGGCAACCTTTTGTAAAAAAAAACACAATAAGCATATAATCCTTAAGAAACCACTTCTGTTGCCTTTTTAGGTTGATTCATTGAACAACACCTCTCATACTGCATTACATTTAAATCTAGTCACTTGAATATTTTGTGTTTGAACCCTTTCATTTTAAGTTATTCGTATTCCATCTATAGATGTGTACTGGTTGACAATAAAATCATCTATGTGTGTGTTTATTCCACTAGGAGCACATGATCCAGAACGAAGTGGCGATTCTCCGCAGGGTCAAACATCCAAATATCGTCTTACTCATTGAGGAAGTGGACACTTACAACGAACTTTACCTGGTGATGGAGTTAGTCAAGGTACGTGGCCATGTTTGTATACTGAAAGCCCATGTTTATTCCCACCATCTGCCTCACTTAGCAACAGGCTGGGGTGTTATGGCAAACAGAGAGAATGGGTAGTTGCATTGCCTATAGTGTGGGATGGTGATCATTATCTCAAATTTACACGTGACAAGAGAGAAGCAAGGAGGCTGAATTGGCAACACACACAAGCACAGCCACAATCAAACAGTGAAGCACATGATGAATAGCAAACACTCACACGCTACTGGACAGGGCAGAATCGGTCTGTGGCCCAAAGTGCTTGTGTGTTCACATTCTTCATTCTCTCTTGCTCTCTGAGTCAGGAAATGTTTTTGCATAATTCAGGAGCCAGGAATGTGATCCATCTGCTCGCGCCGTGGTGTGGAGTACTACAGAATATAGATGAGAGGCAATCTGTGAGAGAAATGTGTGTACATGTGAGCGGTTCCAAAGGAGGAGGATCAGGGGGAGGCTGTGGATGAATGAGGTGGAGGCAGTCAGCGCCAGAATGACAGGGACCGGCGAAAGGGAGAAATGTGCTTTGAAGGAGGAGGAAAATGATAAAAGCAGAGAGGAAGGGAGAGAAAGCAGTGCAGAAAGTATGGTATAATGATACTTGAGTGCAGAGGCAACACATTGTGACTGTTTTGGGAGGACACTTTCCTCTTTCAATATCACCAAGTGACGCCCATAAATTGATGTTGTTTAATGTTGTGCTGAAGAATAAATGTGGCTTGCACTGAGACCTGACTCACACCTCATCCATCATGTTTCGGGATGTGACCTGCAAGCCATTTATCACTTCCGAGGGACTGACCTCATGAATGCTGATGAGATGTCGGTGCA
Source organism: Blennius ocellaris (assembly GCF_963422515.1). Classification (NCBI taxonomy): domain Eukaryota; kingdom Metazoa; phylum Chordata; class Actinopteri; order Blenniiformes; family Blenniidae; genus Blennius; species Blennius ocellaris. Next base: position 13,124,767 of record NC_137663.1, read on the forward strand.
GCTCGGTTCCATGTCTTTGTTTAAAGTCTCGGAATTTGTAGCAGGCTATTAATGCCCATGCTTTTGAGAATAAATGTTCAACAATTGCATTCACATTTCCCTTTGGACTTTGGAGTTTGGAGATGAATATGTATGGACGTATCAGCTGGACGGTGGCATTTAACTCTCATTCAGCTCTCATACTTAAACTGTCACTGTGCAGGTCGAACCCTGACACTGTGTCGGAGTCTGTGCTGGAGGAGTCAGATTTAGTCCTATTTTGGGCCACTGTTCCACTTAGTCCTCTCAGGGAGAGAGGATGGGGGAGAGGTAAGAGGAGGGTGAGACTCAAGCAGATTGAAAAATATGCAAAACTGAAAAAAAGGCCTGAGAGAATACACAAGAGACTGAAATAAGTGTTTTTTTTTTTTTTTTTTTTAATAAAAAGGAAATATTAAAGTCAAAACAGGTGATCTTTCGGCCTAGCGAAGGAACGAGGACACACTTTATCCCTTCAGCCGCTGAGCTGACAAAACAAAAAGCCTCAGCTGCTAAATGAACTCTCCAGCCCAGAAAAAAAAAATTCTTCGGCACCAAAGACGAGCAACTGTGAAGCAAATGTGTCTGGATCTGTTTGTGTGAACACAGCAAACAATTTGCCGTGACATTGTTCCCTCACACTGACAGCCCGCCTGTCTATCATGACTTGTCCACAGGGGGGAGATCTGTTCGATGCCATCACCTCGGCCAACAGATACACAGAGAGGGACGCCAGCGGCATGCTCTACAATCTGGCAAACGCCATCAAATACCTCCACAGCCTCAACATTGTGCACAGAGACATCAAGCCAGAAAACCTGCTGGTGAGTTCACACAGTGTGTGCAGATCTTCAGTTTTTTTTTTGTCAAAATTGTTTTGGATGCACTGATGTCTAAATTGTATGTTTCTTTTCTGTGTGCTCAGGTGTATGAGCATGCAGATGGAAGCAAAAGCCTGAAACTGGGAGACTTTGGCTTGGCGACAGTAGTGGATGGACCCCTCTACACAGTCTGTGGTACCCCAACATATGTAGCACCTGAAATCATCGCAGAGACAGGGTAAGAGCCGTAGTTAAACAGCTTAAGTTGTTCAGCCGGATCACCACAGCACCCATTGGTTCTAATTTGCAGACACTGTTATCATGCAAATCTTCTTCTCTCCTTTTGCCTTGGTGCAGGTATGGCCTTAAAGTGGACATCTGGGCAGCTGGAGTCATCACTTACATCCTGCTGTGTGGTTTCCCCCCATTTCGAGGGTAAGCCATACTCCAAAAAATAAATCCTGTTTCATTCATTCCATCTGTGATATATTTTTGTCATCATGTTTGAGTCCCTCCGATGTCTTGTAGCTGTATTTGCATGTTGATTCCTGCGGACTGTGTTTCAATGAGACGATTTTATTTATTTTTTGCTTTCAGGAGCAGTGATGATCAAGAAGTGCTTTTTGATCAGATACTGATGGGACAGCTTGAGTTTCCTCTCCCATACTGGGACAACGTGTCAGAGACAGCCAAGGTTAATATCTGCTCTGTCAACATGGATTGTTTGTTTGTTTGTTTGTATTGCAAACAGTTCACCTGTCAAATATTTATAAAGGTGGTTAAAAACTCATCATTGTTTGTTTGTGGCTGCAGGAGCTGATCCGATCCATGCTGGAGGTAGAAGTGGATCAGAGATACACAGCTCTCCAGGTGCTCGAGCACCCCTGGGTCACTGTAAGTATGGTGTTATTGAACCCATTGAGTCCCTCACGTCTGGGTTTTTTTCTATGATGCTTCCCCAGCATGCTTGTTATGCGGGGGTTTATTCACGTGCTCTTTCTTATGATGTAGGATGAAGGTCTATGTGAGAACGACCACCAGCTGTCAGTAGCAGGGAAGATAAAGAAGCACTTCAACACCAATCCGAAGGCCAACGACACTGATGCAGGAGTGTCAGTCATTTCTGTAAGTTATCCTTCAATACTCCTACAGGCTGGCATGATCTAACTGTCTGGTTCTTCTAGCAAATACAGTCTGCGGAAATGGTTTATTCTGAGGCCTACTGCTGTGTTCAGCGCTCTCACAGAGAGACAGATACAGCTTTCGCAGCCAACTTTCTATTTTGTGCTATTTCTGTCCTCAAATGAACTGGTGTTTAGATTGATTTTGCTGGTTTCTCTTTGTGTTCAGTTGGATGACAGCTTTTCTATGCAGAGATCTGGGTCGTTGGATTTCTACCAGCACCCGGCCATGTACTGGATAAGGTACGCCCGGTTACCATGGAGACACAAATGGGCAGACAGACACAAACCAGCGAGCAAACAAAACAAATAAAAATAGGGACTCTGAAATTGATGTCTCGCCCCTCCCTGCGTGCCGCCCCGCTGACTGGCTGCTGCTGTGCTGCTTTGACAGCTCCATGTTGTCCCTGCTTGGCTTTTTGCACCTTTTCCTTTTATCCCTCGCTCATTATTAACACAGAATTCTCACCTGCATCATTTTGGTTTACTGCTAAAGGTTTGTCCTCGATGTTGTTTCATCTGTGTGGAAATGGCTGTGTGCAAATTATTGTGAATAATTCCCCCTAATTTCATTTGGAAGTTGTGCAAAAATGTCCTAACATTGTAAACAAACTGGGTTTGCTATGCTCACTGAGTAACTGACATTTTGTCTACAGTTTTGTTGTGAATGCTGCCTGGCCAAAGAAATAATCCCTTTTGTCCTGCCTGTTGCATTAAATATCTGTGTCACTTTGTTTTATTTGTTTCCTTTGTGTGCTGTAACGTTCCCCTCTTGGCTGCTTCCTCTAATATCAGTCCCTCCAATTTATCCTGTTGTGTAACATCATTCACTGGTTTATGAAGGATGTTGGCGTTTATGCTTACAAGAGTAAGAGAAGCCAGCGTGTATCAGTAATAAATCTCTGTTATGGCTGCTGAAACCACTTTGCTAAATTTGAGAGATTACAAAAAAAGTATATAGAGACACACTTTTGAAACTGAAAATAAAGTAGCAACATCTTCAACAAGTGCAAAGGAGTGGCTAAAAATGAAAGACACAGAGCAGCTTTAATTAAATTGGTGCCAACTTAATGTAAGTAAGTCCTTCAGACAATCATGCCACAGTTTGCTGGGACAGTAGACATTTCATTTAGCAATATTTGGAAATAATCCATCTCCAGCTTCTATTCTGATAATATGTAGAGGTGGATGTAGCTATGAATTCTGAATTTTTCTTGACAGACTTTTAAAGTCATAAAGAGTGAAGTGGATCCACTCCAGATTGAATGAGACACAACAGAGTTGTTGATTTTTCGTGTTTGTTTATTCCTCATGTGATTGTTCAGTTCATTAACTCGGAGTTCTTCTGTTCTGCCACACTTTATCATCCTTGTTTGTGTCATTGGATTTGGCTCTAACCCTCCTCTTCTCTTGTGCTTCTTGTTTTCAGGCCACCTCTCTTGATAAGGAGGGGCAGGTTCTCAGACGAGGATGCCACCCGGATGTGAAGCCTTTGCAAACACTGCCGACTGTGAATTCAGAAAAAACAACAAAAACACTTCGGGCGGAGCCTCCCAGTTGCCTCCCGGGCCTGCCCACTGCCCCTTCCTCCCTTACCCCCGACTCTTCCTCTGACCAGTCCCCAGACACCGGCCCTCCATCTGACTCCGATGATGTCTCCATCAGCTCCGCCAGCACCGTCTGCTCCCCCAACTCGCCCTTCTAGTGAAGAGATGGAGGGGAGGAGGGCGATAAAGGTGTGCAGAGAGGGAGGCGAGGAGGGTGAATCTTCATCCTCCAGCTCCTCCCTCTGGTTGGAGGAGGAGGAGGAAGAGGAAGAGGAGACAGATGTTTCCCCGCCCTCACCCACTGCTGTGGGTAAATCCTGAAAAACTGAGGGAGGAAAACAAGCAAACAAACAAACAGACACAAAAATTAGAGACATTTTCTTTCCCGAATCCATTTGTCCAAATTAGGAACAGAAATCGATCAAGGGGTGGTCAGAATAACATAAACAGTGGCAGAGTGGGTTGGGAGAAAGACTGACGAGGAAACATGATCACGAAGCAGGATTGAGTGAGTTGAAAGACTTTGTTGATTTACTTTAACGTTCTCTCATCTGAGCACATGTTCCAGAGCTCAAGGAGCAAGAAAAGGAAACAGTATTGTTCTGTTCACCTTTCAGTGATGATTCGGGCTCAACATGGAAACTTCCTAATGGTGGAACAGCTCTCCAAGGCAATATGAGAATATGGACCAATGTTCATGTTTTATTGAACCTTATTTAATCATTCTTTGTTCACTGCATTTTTTTATTATTTTTTTTTTATATGTATTTCCCTTTTTCATGAAGGATAGGTTTTTGTTGACTTGTCCTAGGAGCTTGACAAAAGAAAAATGTGTGATTAAGTAGAGTTCAGGATTGTTTAGGTAGGTCATGGTAGATTTAACGACAGTGTAATGTTGGGAAAATGACAGCTAAAGAGTGTAGTGAAAGACAATTTTCTTGTGTTTTAAAAGAAGTGTTAACTGAAAGGGGTCAAGAACTTACGTGCTATATTCCTGTGTCCCACACAGTATTGGCATTGCCTTTCCGTGACGTTGGATCGCAGTTTTACAGTTTACATTTTACACAGACTGCTATCACGACAACAATGGTGCGCTCGATTGCTCCTTGTAATTGTGTCAATTGTTTGGTTCATGATGACATCTCGATACACAAACTTCAGCAGCATTTGGGTGCTTGTGTAGCAAAATTAGCATCTGAACCTCAAACTCATAATCATCCTATAATGACTTCACAATGATCCTGGATCCTCTCATATACACATAGAAAGCCTTGTTTATATTCTTATGAACAGAAATAACATAATCCATCAACGTATTCCAGCAGAAAAGAAAGGTTTTTACAGTTGCAGCCAAAGTGTCTAACGTAAAGAAAAACAAACAAAAACAAAGTGTCTAACTCATACGGATGTGGAGATGGAATGTTTTTCAGTGATAAGCTTACACAGTTAACTGTTTATGAGAGCTGCCTATTTGCACAAAGGTACTGCAGCTTGTGTGCAGTCAAACAGGAAGGAGAGAATCTCCATTGATGCCAGAGAACCAGCAGCACTTGTGCAAAGCGGTACAGATTTTAAAAAAAAAAAAAAAGATGGAGGAGGACTTATTTCAGCTCTGTACAACCTCATTCATGGCTTCATTTCTTCAGATGAAAGCATGACACACATACAGTAGCCTATTCTTATATATATTAAAAAAAAAAGTTGATAGTGATGAATTATTGTTTATTGTTATGTAAATAACAATTGTATTTATTTTGATAGCTCACAAGACAGTATATTTCTTTACCAGTAGTACATTGAGGAGAGTTGTTTAAAAAAAAAAAAAACATCGGTCATACAAGTGTATCAGTCAAAAAATAATACAGAAGAAATCAAAGGGTGGAAATGAAATTCAACAGCATCTTTGACCTGATGTTTCAAGGATTGAGCATTAAAAAAAATAGGGGCGACCATTATCTTTGCTTATTGTTAAATGCAGAGTGATGTCACTTTTTCTGCAAAAGTGTGTATAAATGTGACTTCCAGTAGCTGCTGTGAAACAAGAATGAAAGAAAAGCAGTGCAGTGTCCAGGTTTCTGTCTTTTTCTTTTCTTTTTACAGATGATTTCCCTTGCAGTCATCATACTTGTCTCAGTTTTTGTATTTCTTCTCAACATCGCATACAGTAATGTGCCGTCATATTGACCGGATCAGTATGAACTTGCTGTGCTGTTGAAATCCAGCTGTCTCCGGCACATGTGCACATGTGGTTTACCAAAGTGCTCTCACACAGCTGCACCACCGTATTACAGTCCGTCGCAATACCGATTCATGTACCTCTGTTCAACAATGGTCTATCAATAACAATAGTAATAATTAAAATATGTTCCAAAAATTAAGTGTGGTTGTCTTTGTTTTACCGTTTATAGTTTTGGTGTGTTAAAAGTTTTTTTTCTTGCAGATTTATCATATTTTCTTTTTCCCTATTGAGTATATTTGCTATAATTGTACCCAGGTTGTATTTTACTCTTGTATACTGCTGGGTGATGCTTGACTAAAGAGGGTACTCAGCAAGTTGTTATAAATCCCAGATCGTGGGAAGGGATTTGTTAGTTTTTTTGGCACTCGACAGAAGGAGAGCCCTGCACATATGTGGGATGACAGAATGAAAATAGAGTGAAATCAATTGTGCCACATAAGAATTATTTAAAAAATGTCATATATGTATAGATTTAACCTTGTATCAGGCATGTGGTGATATTTGGTAACTTCTACCAGTGTTTCTGTTTCTTTAAACTACCAATAAGTACACACTTTATATCATTCTGTTATTATGTTTCTGTGTGAAAACGCTTTTTTTTTTTAAATGATGGATGATAAAATCTTTCCTGAGTGTTAAACTCTGATGGAACCTGGATGTCAGACAGCTTTCTCTGACTCTTCTTTAAGAACTTTCCAGGCACACAGCTATTTTTTTCCTATTTTTACCTGCCGGGATGACAATATGCTAAGCAGTGATGCTCTAAAGTATAGTGCTCTCTCTGAGAAAATTGCCTGTTGTTCTAATCTTTTTGTGGTTTAAAATTCTGTGAATCTCAAATATTATTTAAACAGTGTTCAGTTACTTTAGTCTTGTGACAGAAGAAGCTGATGGCAGTGTGCACCCTTTCTCCCACAGCCACAAAAAAGATGGCAAGCTCTCTCTGATAGATTATATGCATAAACTGAGATTTTGTTTGTACCAAAAAGCCAACCTCTTACTTAAGATTGAGTCACAGACAGCCTCACCACTCTGCCATTTTATCTTTTCTTTTTGGTGAGTGTTTGGAAACTGGCCGGTTTCCCCATCTTTAAAACTTCAGTTCAGGGTCTCTCTTTGTCATATTGAAGGGGAACATTGTCATTTAAATTTAAAAAGAAATTCGAGTCATGCATTTTTCGAGTCAATGATAATTCTTTTCTTAGGCATTATTAGATACAATTCCTGTTTTTTTAATCATATGTTCACTAGTCTTTTCAACTCATCATGTTGATTGATATTTATCACATTTTATGTTGTGTTTATGAGTTGTTTCATAGGAGCCAGGGTCTGGCTGCATATAGTTTGCTTTTGCAAAATGTGGTGTGTGATGCAAGAAGGCAAGATATTTTGTGGAAGCAATCTTATCTGAATGGTAATTTTACTTTTTGAACATTTCAGATCTTGTCCAAGGGCTGAAAACTACCTTTTTAGTCTCCCTTTATGATGATAGTTTGTCTGCGTTTGCCCTGTGACGGGTCTTGCAGTGTTCCATTTTGGCCACTGGGGGTCACTCTGGTGCAGGAATGAGCGAAGTAGGAACATGTTTTGGAGCAGAGAAGAAAAACATTTAATGGAAGCTGATGTAAGCGAGTGTAAGAATTGAACCAGAAACTAACAGTATTTCTTTGTAAAAACCATGCTTTGTTGACGACGAGCCGCCTCCAGAAAGTAGATGGACGCTGTGCACATTGAACTGAAGTGGTAAATAACAGCAGGCACGGAAAGTGGCTTAAAGTGATGAGTGAAGAAGACGCGCCGGCGGCCTCGGCCAGTAAAGACAAAGAGTCCACTCTGCTGCTCACCAAGGACGGACAGCGATACTACGTGAGTAAAAGCGGCGTGGTGGACAGCAGGAATGTGACGACGCCGCACGAGACGGACAACAACGCGTCCTCCTACGACATGGACGACGCCGACGAGGAGAGCGACGTGCTGGACACCTCCGACCCGAGAGACAGCGCCGCCAGCCCCGAGGAGCTGAACGACGAGGAGGCGTCGGAGGGCGACAACGCTCCCAAGCAGTGCATCTACGATGGCTGCACGGAGACCACCACGCAGGTGGCCAAGCAGAGGAAACCGTGGATGTGCAAGAAACACCGCAACAAGATGTACAAAGACAAGTACAAGAAGAAGAAGAGCGATCAGGCCATGTCCAGCGGGAAAGTAGATGTAAGAGAAAGCTTTGTGAACTGTCCCACTCGTGGGTCCTCCTTTATGCTTCAGTTCAAACTATGAATGGCACATTAAAAGACAATATAGGAACAGTTCTAGCCCTGATGAATTAATATGTGTGTTATTTTGTAGTATGTCTTAGAGTAGTATATCAAGCCATCCATCTGATTGATGCATTTACTCAAGAAATAAGAACACTGTGGAAAAACTGTTCCTAAACATAACTATTGCACACAATAATACTATCTTGTTTTTTTTTTCTTCCTAAATAGCTTGTTTTGTATGGCAGTAATACATTATAATGTAAAGTCAACCTTTAAAAGGGCGAAGTTCCATTTAAAGAACTTCAAACATAAGATTGATGGAATATGCGTGATTTATGTCAGGTTTATGTGGTAGTATAATTTACTTGAAATGTTATATCCTTATGCTGACTTTGAAGTAAATAATATCATGGAACAACACCTCGTGGTTAAAACTTTAAATATACACATGTTTTTGGACGTTATAAAAGGTTCATATTGGTCCAACACAATCACATGACGCTGTTTCTTCAAAACAGAAACTGTACAGTTTTGCCAGGTCATCTTTTTTTCTTTACTACCATTTCATCTATAAAAATCTGGAGAATAAATTTAATGGTTGGATTTTAATCTTTTTTTTTCTTGTTGGTTAAACCAGGAAAACTCAGAGGAGCGGCCTGTGTCGGTGAACAAACAGCGTCTGGGGGCCATGGGCGACCGTCCTGCCAGGCCATCCTTGATCGAGCAAGTCCTCAACCAAAAAAGACTGGTAAGTCTGAAATTCAGGATGTGTCTTAGTTGTTTATGTAATAATAATAATTAAAAAAAATAGCCCACTCAATTTCTGACTTCACAAATCAATAGCTGTCCTCCAACTACATAGTCTGTTAATGAAAATAATAACTTTGCAAAGTAAACAGCGTTGTGATGAAGAAAATTCCGGCAAATCATTTATAACATGTCTGACATGTGAACGTGTGTGTCCTCCAGTCGCTGCTCCGGAGTCCAGAGGTGATCAGGTTCCTGCAGCAGCAGCAGCAGCTTCTGGCCACGCAGAGCCGCAGCCAATCACAGCAGCAATTTCAGGGCTGCTGACGCTGATCGGTGCGGCATTTTACGCTGTTCTGTGTCTACGTGTTGAAAACACGAAAGAAGCACCCGATGCATGAAGCACTGGAGCCGTTTTGAAAGATGTGAACCGAAGCTGGGAGTTTTTAAAAGTAGCATCTTAAATCATGATTGGTGCTGTTCGGAAATATATTTTTCTAAATTTTAGTGTCTGCGTTTCTTTTCACTTAATGTGAATTTATTTTATGGATGCACTGATGAATTATAGTTTTTATTATTTATTTAATTTTCTTCATGCTGCGGTAAATAACACGTTTCTCAGTCGTACTTGTTCTTTATGTTTTATCCCCAAAATAACGTCCCAAATCAGCTTGATCTGTTGTTTTTGCTTCAGAAAGACACAACCTCATTCATATCTGGTTAATTTAGTTTTATTATTATTTAAGCCTGTTTTTCCCTCATGTGTTGTGTGTGTTTTAATTTTTTTTGAAAGTGTGCTTACACGTGACAATCATTTGTGTACTTTGTCTTTGTTGTCAAGCTGGGATTTCCAAACCGGTCTTTAACGCATTATTTTATACGACTTTTTATCTAAAGCAGACGGATAAACCGTTTAGAGGAGAGAAGTCATTGTATGGTGTCCCCACATTTGAGTTGTACTCTTTGTGTTGCTGTGACTGAGATTAAAAAGAAGGTACTCTCATTTCTCAAACTGTGTTTTTATGTTGAGATTTTTTTTTTAAGGAGAGTTGTAAATTCAAATCCTGGAGGGGAAAAAAGGGATTGATAAAGAAAAACTTTAATGTAGCAGGTAAAAATCAAGGAATACATGAATTCAAACATTGGTCAACATGGAAATACAGCTACATACTACTATAATAACATTTATAACATACATTTCTTTGAGTACCGACAAATATATCCCATTTTTCCTTGTATTGTGCATTTAATGTGTCCAATAGGAACAGTTGGATAAATGACTACATGAGCTGTAAATGAAGATAAATGAAATGCAATCATACTTCTGTCTCAGTTGCATATCAAAGCTGTAGCAGACGTGGCTCTACAGGTGCATCTCAAAAAAAGTAAATATAATGGAAAAGTGTGTTTTTCCCCATTATTTAATCAAACAATCAAACCAACTTGTACACCTTTTCATCCAGTGTGGCATTTCTGGGGGCAGCCGGGGCAAATCGTCAGGCCAAACCGAGAGAGACACAATCGCAACCACTCATACACACATATGGGACATTTCACAACAATTCACCTTAAATCAGTGGTTCTCAATTATTTTCTGTCATGCCCCCCCCTGGAGGACAAAAATGTTTTTAGCCCCCCCCCCCCCCCCCCCCCCCCCGAATTGTACTACCATTGAGAACCTGATCATATTTATTTATTTATCTGTATAAACCACTGTATGAGTTGCTGGCACCAGCATTCTGCATACAATTGCCTGATTATCAAAATAAATTAATAAAATGAGCTGGAGGCCCTTTTTTTTATCATTCAAGCATGAATAAAAACACTAATACTGAAAGTCGCGCCTGACTCACGCCCCCCCAGGGGGGCTCGCCTCCGCATTTGAGAAGCACTGCCTTAAATGCATGTTTTTTTGATTGTACAAGGAAAGTAGTACCAGGAAAGAAACCCACACACACTTAAGAGTACAGATTTCACTAAGCAATGCCCCAAGCCCGCCTTGAACTGAAGATATTCTCAGTGAAAATATGAGAGTGCTAACCATGACACGTACATATACTGTATTATACTTACTTTTTTTATTATTATTAATTAAATACATTTTGCAAGTCTTAAAAATGAAACACATAATAATGCAGTATCTCATTGCGCATATTTATCAGTTAAAACTTTCAAATTGGCTTTGTTTAATTAACTTTTCAATGATATTCAAATCTTTTAAGATGGACCTGTAATTGCCGATGGGGGTGGGACCCTAAAGGGACAGAAGTAGTGTACATATCAAAACGTACAGGATCTTCGACTACCTGTGTGTGGGCGTTCATATTAGGACACTGAGGAAATGGGGTTGTGGGGGGAGCCCATCTGCGTTAACACCTTGTCCAGCCACTGCAGGGGCCCGTGCAGGTGCACCTCGATCCAGCAGGGGGTGCTGGTCACATCCTGTCGGTGGTATTCGGCGCCCCAGCCCTGAGGAATGGACACAGCCATAAATCTCAACAGTGTGTTGGTGGTTCAGTGAACTATTAAAATGAATAGCTGCTAAGTGAGCGGGTGTAATCCCACCTGGTATACAGTGGGATTTGACACGCTTGACATCATATTGAGTTACGCTGAGAAGCTCCGGGTGCAAATACAACTCCTCTAATTACACCTGAAAGGAAGCTCGGTACCTTAACGAAGCTCATGCGGATGGTGCACATCTTTGTGAGCTCGTACACGACCTCAAAGCCGTGGTTGACAGACTGGGCGAGGAGCTGCGCAAACAGCTGGTTGTTGAAGATCTTGAGGCTGCAGCCACTTGGGATCTTGCACACGGTGGTGGCGTGGAAGCCGTGCTGAAAGTTACAGTTACGGCTCTGGACAAAGATGCTGCTGTCGCTCAGGCACTCTGCGTACACCTCGCCACCCACATAGTACAGGTGTAACCCTGAAAATAGGGGGAAAAGAAGAGGTGGTCCTTAAACAATGCTTGAGATGTTTCAACAAGTCAAAATAGTATAACAAAAAAAACTAAAACAATTGCAAAAATCCCAGACAAAATTTACAGCAAATACATAATCACAGACATGGGCCCATCATAGTCAATCACTTCTTTGTAAACACACTGAAATTGCAGTTTCTCATAGTCTGCCAGAGAAAACCACCGAGGCTTCAACGATTGTAAATGAGGAATGTCTGAGTGGTGTCAGTTGTGTCTGTGGATTGGGGACCGACTGGCCTCCATTCTTTGTGACGCTCCAATCCTTCAAAACCACACAAATCCTCACAGTGCAGAGTTTATTGTAACCCACAGAGATGTTTGGTATCCATCCAACAAAGGCAGGCTTTGTAAACTCTTTTACCACACGAAAAAAACATTATTTGGATTCACAGCAAGGAGGCAAAAAGGAGGAACAAAGTTGAAATTACTTGAGGGATTTTCTTTTTTACTCTGTTGCCTATGGCTTGTTTAATATATATTTGCCTGCAGGAGTTGCAGAAGTACCTTTGCCGATGTGCCTGCGTGTGTGTTCGATGGTGGAGTTGCGGTTGACATTGGAGAGGAGGCCAAGGCAGAAGCGGTTCTTGTTGTTGGACGGGTCCGTGAAGCCGTCCACCAAGACGCTTCGGGACGAGGCGTGAAACGTCTCCCCCACGCGGTTGTTGAGCTCGTAGTAAGCTATGGAGCACCAGTACTCGGGTTCCTCGTAACACACAGGCCTCAAATCTAAACACGAAGGGTTTGAACCAGAGGTAAGACTGCTGTTGATGCTGAACGTAAAAAATATTAAACTGTTCGAGAGAAAATATGCCTCATTATGAAGAGTATGTCAAACGTTTACATTCCAAATGCATCATACAGTCAACATGAAACATATAATATAAACTCTATATGACAGTACCTCAAATCATTTATCATTGGCTGATACACACATAAGATAATGTTAATGCAGATGTATTCTGTTCATTTGTATTGTTTTATATTTTGGACATACAAGTGAAGTCCTCACATATTAGCATTTGAAACAACCACTTATCTTGACCGCCACACTCAAAATAACTATAAAACTCACTAAGCAGTTTGAGATTTTCCTCCCTGCTGAAAATCCGCTTTTTCCTCATTGGTAAGCCCCGGAGAAGGCCTCTTCTTCCAACGTGGTCAGTTTACAAACATGTAGCATCAAGTGCCTGTAATTTGACACCCACCTTAATATCTTGTCAACTGCTGCTCTGTCTGAAGCGGACGACTACCTGAAGATATCGAGGCGAGTTTGTGCAAGCAGTGTGGAAACAAGTGTTCTGCACAGCCGGAAACTTGAGCCTTTCCCTCAAACGTGTGGTTAACCCTCTCTTTTGGCTATTTGGGGTATTTTTAATGTGGAAAGCTCATTTTGATACGTTGTAAATGTGGCAGAAGACACTGACAAATGTATTAAGGCCATTTAATAAACGGTTTGAAGCTTCATGTTCAAATGATGAATGATTTTAGCGAGAGTTGGGTGCGGTTACCTCTGTTTGGAACAGAAAAAGTGAGTTTTGTCGTTTCTGTGGAGTTGCTTGGCTTCACATCCTCTGGAGGGTTTGTCTCCATCACGCTGTACGGAGGCGGGGGAGTCTCAGCTGGAAAATTATGCCACAAATGATTAAAGTCACATTTGATTAACGTCCCGCATCAAATCTGAAGCTGCTGCAGCCGCAGTGACACTGCGTGTCGCGTCGTCCCACACCTGTGATGTGATATGGACTGCCGGGTTCCGCGGAGCTGTTGGGGGAGTTTGGGTAACTCTGCGAGGTGGGAGACTGGGTGAGGGACGAAGAAGATGAGGAAGAGAAGGAGGAGCAGGGCAGCGGGGGGAAGGAATCGGGGTAGGTGGCGTTCTGGGGCATCAGGGGCTCGTTGTGCAGGGAGGCGTTCCTGAACTTTGCCAGTAAACTGTGCTGGGGGTTGAACTCGCTGTGCCGAGGGACCAAAACGGGTGGCAGCACTGAAAATAAGGGAAGAAAAAAAAAGAAAGGTAGAGGGAACCGATAAAGAGACTCCAAGTAAAAGCCAGATGCTGGTAAAAGGATAATGCAAATGGTTTTCGCTTTGGAACACGGTGAGCTCAGGAGGCTTTATTTAGGAATTCATAACAGTGTCACAGTCATACTTTAATTCAATATTTACCTTAGGTTTAGAGTGTAACTAAACCTCTGCTGTGCATACCTGGAGTCTCCACGCGCCTGTAGTGGTATGGATTGACACAGATGTCCTTCTGCTTGGACCCGAAGGGGAACTCGCAGCACTCCAGGGCTTTCAGCTCGTGGTGGGACTGCAGGTCAGGCCAGCGCCACACCCGGCAGTAGATGACGTGAGGCAGACCCTTCCTGTGAGACACCTGCAGCCTCCCGTCCAGCGAGCGGGGAATCGTCACACACTTGCCTGGAGGAGTCACATCCGACAAGAGCACCGCTCAACGCTTTGAGCTTTACAAGCACATGCTGCATACTCAGCCGTGTTTTCACACTGCTGAGCCACAAAGCCATATTCATGTGACACAGTACATCTTGTACTTTATTATCTAATTGTGGAAAATCTTGACATGCTAAAGCCACTCCAGATAAGTGTCTATGAGGATTGAAGATTTCATATTGTAGTCTTCAAGTGAGAAGGATTTCTCAGAGAATTCATTGTGTTGGTTGGGCTGCTTTTTGTTTTTAAGCTTGAATAGGAACACACTGTTTCCACAATCCTGCAACCTCATCAGTGAGAAACCTCTTTAATCTTTATTTTTTCACATCAACAATGAACTGACTACATGCATCATGTGTATTACTTTTGTGAAACCTGTTTTAATTTCCGAGGCAAGGGAGAAACTAAAAATGCGAGCAAAACGACAGCTTCATGTTTTCTTTCCTATTTTTTTGTCTTTCAGTTTTTAAATGCCAGGATCACATTTTGATCCCTTGTGTGAGGTCTGACCTTGTCACTGCAAACCAAGGGACTAGATTTCACAGTGGAGATACTCACTGGGCTGCCCCGGACAGCTGAGCGCTCTCTCCAGCTCCTCCATTGCCCCCTTCTTCTTCTTTAGTTTCTTCACCAGAGAGTCCACAGCCTTTTCCGCCCACTTCTCCTCCTCATCTCCCTGTTTCCAGCCGAGCAGGCGCTTCACCGCCGGGCTGGTAAAGGAGAATAGGGACGTAATGGACGCAGAGGAGTTCATTATGAGATGGCTAAGTGGGTGGCAAGATGAGCTGATGGGTGCTGTTAAAGGGATAAAAGTTCCCTTGAGGAGAGGAGCAGGGAGGCAAATAATGAGTAGCCAGGGCACAGAAGAAACAGTGGTACGGATGAAAGAGGTAGTGTGATGAGTCCGTGTAAACAGAGGCGGCTTCTTTTTGTATTCCGCTGTTACTTCCGAGCAGCTCTGGTGGAAAAGTTGGACCGGTGCCAGCACAGTGCAAACTCTAAATCCTCCCTCTGTGTTGGCACAGAAAGGATCCGGCAACTCTGGATTGGAAGCTTCCCGCGGGGAAGGTTATTCCTCAAACAGCCAGAGAACCAGGTCGGGTTTCAATCATCTGGCAAAAGAAATGAGAGAAAAGATTATACGATAATTCAGCAAAGACAGATGCATCGCGAGAGAAGAAGTTAAGAAGTTGAGCAGGAAAGGGACATTGTGGGTGGATTTGTGAGGGAATAAAGCCAGAGTCACTAAGGTGATAAGCTGGTCTGAAGTTATGGAAACAAGAGTGTCAGTCAAATCCAAAACTGAGCGCCACATAACCAAGATCTACTCCTGTTTAATGAATTAGAAGAGGATTTCCATGATAAGGACGCTGTGTCGCCAGAGAGGTCGCCTGCATCAAACTGATATTCCAGACATGCTCGACAACAATGTTATTATTCTTTGTGGAGAAAATGAAAGGAGTTAAAGAAGTGCCTCAGAAAAAGCAGGCTGAGATGGCCGAGCTCATTTCTGGATTCACCAACAATGAGGAATGTCCTTTCTGGCCTCTGTTTCTATGATCATGCCACTGACGCCCAGGAGCCATACTGTCTGGCCAGAACACATCACAGGACAGGAGGGGGAGAAGGAGGGAGGGAGGTAGACAAGAGACAGAGAGAGAGAGAGAGAGAGAGAGTGGAGAGAGTGCTCTGTCTGTGTTTGTGTCTTTTTGACTATCTACACACGGCTGGAAATTACACCAATTCCAGTAATGAAGTATAGAAGATACTCAGGTAACCCAATAAACAGGTTTGTTTTTGTTTTTTCATTTTTTTGTTTGGGGGGGTCTATTTCTTCTATTCTATCTCAATGTCTCTTTTTAGCAATAGTTTTATATATATATATATATTTTAACAGTTATTGTAAATCATTCTAGCATGAAAGATGCACCATTTCTTTGCCGTCTTTGCAATTTTCTGCAAATTTGGTTATTTACCAGTTATAAAGAATAAATGAAAATGTGTTGTAAAACAAAGTCTTTGAACCAAATCTTTGAGGTTCTTCCACTGCCAAAGTATACTTACAGGTGTTAAAAAAAAATAAAAATGTGACCAGCACTGAGTTTCCCTGCAGACAAATAGACAGCTGGAGGTTTACAATGACAGCAGAAAGCGCACGAGCTCAATGCGGCATCAGTCTGCCTTTGCTGCTTTATGGAGCCTGGCGTCACTCAGTCTAGGGCTCAGATAGGCTAATTACCTAATGCTTTATCACCAGGACACCCCTTCCCAAAAAAGTAAACAAGCCAGCTTCCTTTTACTACTTGTACTATACTAGTCCTAATGCTGCGGAAAAAAATCCGGTTCCTTAACCTGTACACACACACACACACACACACACACACGCACACACACACACACACACACACACACACACACACACACACACACACACACACACACACACACACACACACACACACACACACACACACACACACACACACACACACACACACACACACACACACACACACAAAAATAGGTAAATAGAATACACATTCATTCATTTTGATGACATGTCACGAAACCTTCAGCCAATCAAGCACAAACAAACATGAAACGATGAAATTGCAATTTATTTGTTTTTACATGTACTATATAATTAAGAATTAATCAATACATCAACCTAGAAATAAACAGATAACAATGTTAATAAGAAAAAAATTGTTTAATAAGTTTAAGGACAGGATGTGAGAATAAACACTAAAAACACGTTTTGATGTTTATCGGAGCTACAAACCTACAACATCAACACGTGACATTCAAAATAATTTGACATATTGTGAAAATATGCTGTTAAAGGAAAATAAAAGGTTGTTTACTTACTTTCGCTCCTGTGTTGTGATAGGAAAGCGCACTGCAGGCAGACAGCCGTGTCAGCGTGGAGGCTCCGCCGTCTGTGGCAGTCACTGGGTCAGGACAACACACTCTGGCTGGAGGTGTGTGTGTGTGTGTGTGTGTGTGTGTGTGTGTGTGTGTGTGTGTGTGTGTGTGTGTGTGTGTGTGTGTGTGTGTGTGTGTGTGTGTGTGTGTGTGTTCAAGAGTCAAGACAGATTCAATAATACAAGGCAGGCATATGCACATTTCAAAACAAAAGTCAGGTATCCAAATAAATAAACATTACATTCCTGTGGAAAAGTGAAACACAGAACAACTCAGTTGTTAAATAAATGTGAGCCCTTACATATTTATTTGATATTTCATTCTATGTGAAGACATTTAGCGCTTCATTGCTCCCAGTTGGAGTGTTTTTGTCTTCCATCCGTGTCTTTATTGTGGCGGTGCCGACGCGCCCTCTTCCTGCGTGCTTCCTCCACGCGCTCTTTACGCAGGTTGGAGACGCTCGGAGGCTCCACTGCTCCAACAGCAGCCCCGCGCGAGAGCCACACAGCCTCGGCGGCGTCAGCCTGGCTGGAACCGCAGCGCCTGCATTCAAGATCCCTCCGCCTTCCCCCTGCTGGAACTTTCCCAGGATTTTCAGGGATTTCAGACTGTGTGTGTGTGTGTGCGTGTGTGTGTGTGTGTGTGTGTGTGTGTGTGTGTGTGTGTGTGTGTGTGTGTGTGTGTGTGTGTGTGTTGCGCGCACGTGAGCCACCTGAGCCGTGCACACAGACTCGTGGAGAGCAACGAGGAAAACAGTCACACCTGTCCCCCCTCCTCCTCTGACATCAACAGATCATTAGTTTTAATACATCTGTGTGGGTTAATCCTGTTATTGTTTAATAAATGTTTTGCCTTTAAGGCCAATTGCATATTTTGCTGCAGATTGTAGGCGCTACGGTTATTTATAATTTGATTGATAACATTTAATTTAGCTATAATAGCAGATTCATGAACCATAAATAAAAGTAGAAACTTATAAAAAATACATGATTCTTCCCAATATTACGAGTTTCACGCGCGCGCACGCACACTGCACCTGTAAAGGTAAATATATTTTACAGAAGGAGCGTCTGTTGTCTTCCTCTACAAAAGCACGCGTTTCCCCCCATCGGCTTCTTAAGTGCTTCCAGCATGCCAAGAAAATCGCACCTTTGTGTTTTTATCCATGTTTGAAGAGAGGGCGGGGGCTTTCATATTGCGGATGGATACGATCCTTTATTGGGAGTGCCATGACCGGTCCAGTTAATGACGCAAGCCCCGGTTGGCGACAGTGAGTCTACAAGTTTGACATTTTCACAGTTTACAGCAACTGCTGCGGAACGTAACAATACTCCCATCAAGAAGTGAGACTAGTCTGGGCATCCTGTCAAAACATTTTTTTTTTTAAATTCTTATTCCCCTTTTCGAGCCACCAGGTAAATGCGCACTGCGATGGTCTACCAAACGCACACACTGCACCAACCTGTCTGTCTCATTGAAGTGTGCAACAACAAACCCAAGTTTGGTTTTATTGCTTTGATTCCCTGCAAACAACACAACTTTTAAGCAATTATTTTTACGCTTATTATCATTACGCACAGTCGAACACTGGAATCGACCTGAATCAATGACATGCCTTCTTCATGTGACTGTTTTTTTTGTTGTTTTTTTTACAGGGCAGTCTGCTCCAGAGACAGGAAGCTAGAAATGTGCACATTATGATTCACCGTCTCTGTCTTGTCTGGTCTCACAGCGCAGACAGTGAGGCTGGGGCACAAACAGGATGCGCTCCCCGGGGCCGCAGAGACATCCGCGTCAGACCCCCCCCGACCAAAAAAAAATACAATTATATATATATTCGAGTATTTTTTTTTGTTTCTTTGATGGAGGAAAGGTCATAATAATGTTCCTGGATGACTAACTTAACTATCACGGATTACAAATTCAGCAACACAAACCGCCACATCATGCAGATATCGTCTTTTAACAGTTGAGTAGATATTCCTTGAACCATTCTGCACAGGATTTGCTAAAATAGTGAATGTAACAATAAAATCAGACCCATAAGTGAGGCTCTATGAGGCCCCACAAGGGAGCAGGACACATCACATGGCCATTACTTGCATTTCCTCCTCGAGTTGTTTATAGTAGCCTCAGGTTGTAGACAAATATAGTTGATCTCACAATGTGGCTGACAACAAAGTTACCTTACTTTTTAAATCATGGCTCATGAAATCTATTTGGATTTGACTGCTGTTTTTCACTACATCCTCCAATAAGGTAGGATGACAGTTTTTAAGAGTAATTAAGAACTGTGCTATAAATTTACATTATTGATGTCTTGCCTTGATATTTCTAACTAAATTCAAAACAAAACAATTTCAACCTGAAAACCTCCAATGTTTGATATGATTCAAGCAAAAATTGCAAAGTATTGAAATGCTTGACATACATCCTGCGGCTCGTTAATTGTGGGTTGAACTTGTAGGTAAATAAATAAATCGATAGTCATGATATTAATTCAATATTTTTTTTATTCAAATCCTCAAACCTGTCAAGTCCCATCGATGCATGTTGCGAAAGAAACCCTTTGCTTTATAAAAACTTGATAACACATTCATGCTCTGTGTGGGGACGACAACACACAGATGATCAGATTATTCACATTTCACTTTTTTCCATTTACAGCTGATTGGAAACAAAACAAACAGTAACTTATCACATGGTTCAGTTATACAGACGTCCTGTAAGCTGTGGCAACAGAAATGTATGTGTAACGGCAGCTGACAGCCGCCAGTATCCACACAGAAAAGGCAGGATTGTGAGGAACCCACAACTGTGTCATTACTTCGCATCCAGCTGTGCCGGGAGAAGAAAAAGCATGAAATTGTACTTTGCCGATGGTTGCAGTGCGTGATGGACACGGCTGGAATCCCATCTCATGCGGAGGCTGGACGGCCCTATCATATTCCATCTCCCTGACACATGGGTTTGTCCGATTGGCTAATCAGTCTTATGTGGCGACTGCAGTTTCCAGGCTCCGGTGATGTAGCGCAGGCGAATGAAGACCAGGTCTCGGCCCATCTGCAGCCAGCTCCAAAACGGGACCAGCTTAGACCCTGACAGAGCAAATCGACAAACAACAGTGATGCTTTTAAAACACCAAATATGTTTGTATTGTAAGAGTGCGGCACGATCAGGTGAGCGATGATTATAAGCAATCAATACATTTGATAAGAGAACAAAACTTCCCAGGAGTGACGATAAATAAAATTGCATAAAAGCACATTCCACTAAATCAGGCAGTGACAGCCCTGCAAACATAAGTCACACAGCTATTTATAGAACAACACATAGGTGGTCCAGGGGGACGACATGTCCACATATTCCACGAAAAACCTACCTTCTATTTCGGTCCAGTTGACGGCCACCTCTGCTATGGGGATTTTAAAACACTGGGCAATATACAGCAGCTCCACGTCGAAAGCCCTGCGAGGAGGGAGTGAAAAGTGAACAACAGATGTTCAAAAGTTACATTAAATCACATTTATTGTCTAAAGACGAGTGCCGGGTGTGGAGTCCCCTGGTTGTTTTGGCATCGGCTTCAATAAGAATTTGTGAAACAGACAGTTCAAAAATGGCATCAAATCCAAAGAACAAGATGAGGAACATTGACACATTCCAAGTAAAGCGCCGACTACGTTCACTGAGATTCCACTTAACGTGTTAATCTAAAACACCCGATGTGAGGCGGCTGTTAACACTTTAATCTGGTCTCAAGAGCCCAAATGTACTCACACGGATTATTTTTGAAGTCTGTGTAGCAAAACCAACACGTCATCAATTTGTTTGGTCAAAAAGACCAAAACCCACACTTGAAGAAGGTTTTAAATGTGATTCCAATTGAGTTTCAATGAATATATTTTACCCAGCTGATGTTGTGGCTGAAAGCGGATTTCAAAGTAAAGTCTACATCACCCACATTGCGACATGTCACATCTATCAAGACAGCGCTGCTCTTACCAGATGGCTGAAGTCAGGCGTCGCCAAACTTAGATAGTGTTTGAGACCGAATCTGTAATCGCAGCTAATCCATGTAGAAATAACACATTTTGGACTTATATATTATGTAACGTACAATTACAAAAAAAAGTAATCTGTATTATAAGGTGTGATCGCAGAAAAATCCAGATCGGATTGCAGTCAGAATGCTAGGAGCATTTTATTAGCAGCAACATAAATATGGAATAGCAGCGGTTACAGTGATCTGCAAGCAGCCACTTCCTCACCATCGCTCCACATGTAGAGAGGAAAACGTCCTGAGAGCCGCCTCGCGTGTGAACAGCTTGAAGCCGCATTGCGTGTCTCTGATCCCCCTCACACAGAAAAACCACACCAAGAAGTGGAAACCCTTCATGAGGAAGGTCCGAAACAGAGATCGCTGAGCAGACAAAAAAAAAAGAAGAAGAAAAAAGTATTGTTATTTATCGTTCTAAAACAGTCCTATAGTCGGTGCTCTTTGAAAACGTAAAAAAAAAAGACCAATACGTGAGCTACAGACTCTTCCTCTAGATGAGCTCGGGAACCGCAGGAAATGGCCATGTTCTTCTAAAAAACAAGAGAAGCAGTTTTAACCTGACCACAACACCTTTGCACCAAAATGTATTCAACACCACCAGCAACAGGAAGCCATACCGGTTTAGGGTTGAGGTCATTAAGCCCCGCCTCCACTTTCACAATATCAGAAAACTTTGTGGCTCCATCAGCATCCGCCATCAGAATTAATTTCCCTCTGGAGCTCATGGTTCCCTTTAAAAGATTCACAGGAAAAACACGTGAGCAATCAAAATAAAGGACACCCAACCCACCGCTGCTGCTGCAACATCTGCATGCTCACCATCCGCACTGCTCCTCCCTTGCCCCTGTTCTGCACCAGCGTTAGAACCCGTACTTTATCTGCACTGTACTCCCTGGTGTACCGCAAAGCGACCTAGCAGGACATCAACACAATGATCACTCATAAAACAAACCCTTGCTGGTATTCTTATTGAATGTTTAATGGGGCAAAATTTCAATGATGGGAAAAAAAAAAAAGGGTGCTGGAAACGTTTTCCTAACAAGGTTTAAATGTTATTACCTCTGTGGTTTTGTCTTTGCTGCCATCATCGACCACAATGACTTCATAAGTGAAAGAGGGATTTTCTTTCTGCATTTAAAGACACAAGATTCGGGGCTGTCAGAACAGGCGTTTTATATGTACAATGCTGCCACCTACTGACGGATTTGATAATAACATACTGAGAAACGGGAGCTGTTTTTACAGCAGTGCTCATACTTCTTTTATGGATCCCTGAGCTGATGCAAAGTTGGTGGAAAAAAAGCTTATGCTCGACTCAGTTTAACAGGACTTTTAAGATCAGACCAAAGAATGTAAACTAAATATTTTACAGTTTTTATGATTATTTAACAATGAATAAGAAATATGGCTGTTAATTTAATGTAAATCCTTCCCTAGATAACGGTAAATGAACCTGATTGAATGATGAATTCTATGTTAACTTAAAAGCCATTTAGTTTCTAAATAAACAAATAATAATTGAAATTGATTTCAAATGTGGTAACTTGAACAGATATTATACCTTGAATTGCCACTATTGGAAATTAAATCAAGGGCTCCAGAGAAAGCCCTGCGGCCTGACAGATGCTCATGTCTGTCGCAATATCTCTAGGGCTGTAAGCCGGGTTCAAAGCAGCACGAATAATTGTGGATGGATTGTTATCAACTGAATAACATTTCTAAAAAGCGTAAGAATAAAACTGTCAGGAGGTCCACAGCTGTGCACATCAAATGAAATCTTCTCCAATTATATAAGAGTTCTGAGGACTGTGAAGTCCTCTGGTTGGATCGTTGAGACTGTTTGGTGCATTCAGTGTTCCGATATGACGGAACTTTTACACACCAGGGTTTGTTTTAAATGGATCAAATCTGACAAGTGTACACAACACGCCCATAAGAATCACATGTTTCAGAGGATATTCCCCTCTCAAAGCCACTCTTTGTTAATCACGGAGTATTAAAATATGATAAGCGTATCACAATTTGAGGCTCAGTACTGACCTGCCTGTTTTCGAGGTAATCCATAGCCTCATCCAGCATCGCAGGCACTGAAATGACACAGAGACACTTTTAAGTGTCGATAACCTGCTGCAGGGGCAGTGAAAGTTCAAACTAAAGTTGTTTGGAAATTAATGGTAGGTAAATGAATGCATTTCTCCTCAGCTGATGATTTTAAAGTTTGCTGCACCTGCACTTTTATGAAGACAGTAAACCTGGCATCACTCACTTCGAAGCTCCTCGTTGTAGGCCGGGATCACCACCGACAGCTCCCTGGAGTGGGGATCATGGAGGCTGGGGAAGAGCTCCTTCCCTCCAGCGGCTGTAGGAAAGTGCTTCTCCTTTTCGTGGCGAGTCAAATTCACCATCCCTGCAGTTACATGTGCAACCACAAGCACCTGAAAAGGATGAAATATGAGAGTGGTTCTTTGGTTTCGTGATGGTATCAAGTCTGTGAAATGTCCACGTCATGGCCTGATTTTGAAACTACATTTCTATTCCTTTCAAGTTTCAGCTCCAGTATGCTCCCGAGTAAAAACTGACAAAAACATTCAACTGTATAGTAGTTTAAAACTGATATGGCACGAATATTACCATTTGTGACTTGCAGCCTAATTTGTGAAGTGTTTGGATGAGATAACAAAATCAACTACTTTGATATCACTACTGGTTGTTTGTTTTCCCAAAATGTGAATCTATCTTGTGAAAACAAGATAGATTCACATTTTGGAAAACAAACATACATATATATATATATATATATATATATATATACCAAGACTGAATGATAGAAAATGGAACAGCCTTTAATTTTACTTCACAAACAGACATGAACATGGAAAAACACATTACCCTAACATAGTGCTCAGCATCATATCACAATATTGACATAAGCAATAGGGTAATTCGATGGATGATGGAAATGCATTATGTAGTATTTCCTGGTTGCTCTAAATTGTGCGTTTTAGTATACCAAACTGAAACTGAATGTATTTGTGTGTATTTTCAACAAATGTAAAATAAATCCATTGAGGAAATCTATAGAGAAAATACAAATAAAGTAAAATAGAAAAGTCAAAACAAAACAACAACAAAAACATCCACCATGCGACTGTTACTGTCAAATCAGGATTTATATTTGCACACAAGTCAAGTAGTCACATGAACACAAGTCTGAAAAACAAGGTATAGCGTCGATTTGTAAACACCTTGTCAGTCATATATAATCCATACTCACCACAATGAAAGCCAGAGCTGCTAAAGCGACTAAAGCTTGAAGTATTTGACAGATCAAATCCATTTTCCTTCAGATGAGCCTGCAGCCTGAGCAGTACAGGCGGCTAGCTGAGCAGCTAGCTTTACTCCCTTCTTAGTTTTTCCTATTTAACACACTGCTCTGACCTCCCGAGACTCACAGAACAAAGTCAGGTTGAATAAGCTATTTGAGGAGTAGAGGCACTGAAGAGGAATCTTTATATTCACATTTCTCTGTGAGAAGTTCATTGAACTTCACATCCAATCACAGCTGCGACGCGGAAGTAACTGCGTCTTCTCGACACGTCACCAGAGATGAACAAGACAGCGCTGGGAGACGCTGCACCAGCCTGCAGCGCCACCTACCGTTCAGGAGAACACACGACGTTAACAGTAATACGATTTTAACAACACAATTTAAAAAAGAACAGTATTTTACAGAGCCCCAGAGAATGAAATAAAGAATGAAGGAATGAATGAATGAATTATTCTGTTCCAAAAGATATCAGGGGTCAGGATGGTTTCTATTCTACAAGTAAATCAGAGATTTATGCTCAAGACCATTCGACCGAGCTTTATAGACAAGAAGTACGGTTTTTACGTTGATTTCTCCGACAAAAAAACCCAAAACATGGTTGTTAAATAAAAACCACACAATACAATGCATTAGACGAAAGTAAAATCGTATTTTTTTTATTTGACAATTACACAAAACATACTTTATTTATCTCGAGAGAGCCTATATGCACACATTGATATTTGCAATCCGCATCAGAAAAGTATTCGTTTTGAATGATGTGTGGATAACAAATGTGGGAATTTTAAATTGCCTGTCTTCCTCCCTGTCGGCCACCGTAGGTCAAAACCACGTGGTTAATCAAAACATCATGGCGGCTGGTTTCAAGTAAGATTGTCTAAACTGTCACTAAAAATGTTCAATAACTGCGTGGACTATCATATTTTCCATTATAAAACGTACTTAACAGCGACTCCACATCAGCTTTCCTCACCTCGTGCTTTAAATCCCGGACTGTGTTTGTTCTAAACGTCATCCAGCTCGTATTGCGTCTCGAGCGTGTTACTGCTTCTTATCCAGAATCAACATGTGTTGATAGTTTTTAATAAGGTGCCACTAATGTGATCGTTTTCTGGTATTGTTCTGCATTT
Organism: Blennius ocellaris; assembly: GCF_963422515.1. Classification (NCBI taxonomy): domain Eukaryota; kingdom Metazoa; phylum Chordata; class Actinopteri; order Blenniiformes; family Blenniidae; genus Blennius; species Blennius ocellaris. The sequence goes on from NC_137663.1 coordinate 13,150,452, forward strand.
GTAGGACTGCTGAGCCTCTGGAGTATCACAGGAGCTTCCTGGTCAGTGATTCAATAAATACTTATTGCTTGTGTATTTAATGTAACAACACAGTAAGTGCAACACGTTCCATATTTCAGAAAGAAAACTGTCGACCCGATGGACGGGAGCTGTCTGAGTTCAGAACCACAACACTGAACATAGGTGAGGAGGCTTTACACCAAGAAATATTCAAATGTCTAATATTTAATCCCAGACAGAGACTCTGTGAAGCTAAAGATTGCTGATCATTGACTGTATGTTGGTGATCAGTGGCCTTTGTTGACTTATGCCTAGTGGATAAGAACCTTTTAATGTCTTTACATATGTGTCAATTTTTTTCCCGAGTGTAGTGTATTGTAAACCATATGTTCCATGACTGAAAACAGCATTATTCAGGCGCAAACCCATTATGAGTTGACATCCATAAAGTTTGCATCCAGACTCTGGATAGATTGGAACTTCCATTTGTATGCAAGAGAAAGTTTAAATTTAAATCATAACATTGTTAGACAAGCACAACACATTTTCTTTGTTATCATCAAAATCAAGCTGTAATTAAAGTAGAAAAAAAGCTGAGAACAATAAACCCCAGCACAGTCAGCTCAGAATAATGGTTTGTACCACAATTTCTCTGAAACACTTTCTCATAGTGCAAACAGCATTCACATTTTTAAATGTATTGCTGTTGCCAGTAGATATCCGTCATCTCCCTCATGTGGTGAATTGTTCATAAGGAAATACACAGAAAGTCAACAGCTTCATGCACATTTCAAAAACAATAGTTTCTCCTAACAAGATTACACAATAAGAAATGCCATCAATGAGTGAGGGACAATGTTTTGCTTTTTATGTCAACATGATGACACTAATCCTTCTTGCTTTTCTTTCAGTTTCTTGCACTGTTGTGGCGATCAAAACCAATGAGCCACTAATCTTAACTCACATCACTTAGGTTTTTGAATACACTTAAAAACTGAAAACATAGACCCTGATGAATATTTTCAAAATAATTTGTCAAGAAAGCCAATGCCATTTTGGATCAGGGTAATATATTACATTGAACTTGCGTGTTATTTTCCTCTTGTGTCTTTGTTTAGGGTCCATATCCACAGCCAACGGCTCGGCTCTGGTGAAGCTCGGAAACACAACAATCATCTGTGGGATCAAAGCGGTAAGACGAGCGCAGCCTTCGAAAACAGGACCAGTTTATCTGGAGCTGGTATAAAATTAGTTTTTCTTCAGGAACTGGCAAACCCTTCAGTGGAGGCACCTGGTAAAGGTTACATTGGTAAGTACAGATCCGTTGGACTCCAGGTACAGTCGCTTAACCATTGAAGTACTCAAGTACTAGCTAGTTGAATTTGATCTGATTATCTGAATTCTTGATATTCCTAATGCAGAAAAAATCTGGTTTCAACCAAGCAAAGTGTTTGTGTTGTCTTCTTTCCCTCCTGGTCAGTCCCCAATGTGGACCTGCCGCCCCTGTGCTCGTCTCGGTTCAGGCCCGGCGCACCGGGAGAGCAGGCCCAGGCTGCCAGCCAGTTCGTCGCTGATGTGATTGAAAGGTGTGACACTTATTTGAACATTCCTAAGACAGGCAACAGTTGTCTTTGTGCCGACCTTTTGCTTTACTTATTTTCTCTTAACGGATGTTCCAGCTCTGAGTTGATAAAAGCGGAAGACTTGTGCGTCGACAGAGGAAAGGTAAACTAGAATTGTGCACATTTCCAGGCGCTGATTATTCTTGTTGTGAATATTTGTACTAATTGTGATTGTGTTTTCAGTTGTGCTGGGTGCTGTACTGCGACATAATGTGTCTCGACTATGACGGGAACATTTTGGATGCCTGCATCATAGCGCTGCTGGCTGCTTTAAAGAATAGTATGTCCTGCATGGGCTCAATTTTCACTGCAGTGGACATTTCATTTTATTGCACAGTATTACTTGATCATCATCTCAATCTAAAACTATCTCTTAATGAATTGGTCCTTGCCGGCATTTACTACAAAGGCAGGTTTTGATACCGTATTTCTCCTTCCTCACAGCACAGCTCCCAGAGGTCACAATTAACAAAGAGACATGCGCCCCAGAGGTGAATCCAGAGAAGAAACGAGGGTTAACCATTCACAAACATCCAGTTGGTGCCTCGTTTTGCGTTTTTGATGAGTGAGTTTGTACAATCAAATTCCAAATTGCGTTTTGTTCTGGTATGTTTCATATCTCTTGTGTAATCCTGACCTCCTCTCTGTGCAGCTCCATACAAATCGTAGACCCCACCGCAGAGGAGGAGAGTCTGTCAACCGCACAGCTCACAGTGGTGACGGATGAGGCCGGTCGACTTTGCTCTCTGCACAAACCGGGTCAGAAACAGCCTGTGATGATCCGTTTCTCCCTGTGCAAATGATGGTCAGGCCATGCAGTTAACATTCAATTAGAATGGCACGTGACAATTGTGCGTGAGCAAGCACAGATGAAGATGTAGAAGAAAGAACTCTTAACCTTCTATCAAGCAAGTGACCATGTTTAGTAACTTATGCACTTATGTCACATTTTGTCTAAATATTATTACATTAATAAAATAAGTGGCGCATGAGTAAAGTTTTTAAGAAGTTATGGAAGTATGACAATTTCTGCTTTAAGGTATATTATCATACCCATTTTGCCCATTTGCTTTGATAATCTCTTACTTGCCTTAAAATATTTAAGACAATATTAAATAGGCTGGTCTTCCAAAATATGTGGTGAAATTAATTATTCTTCCATAAAACCCAAGTGTGGACATTTTCATTTTTCAACTTCCAAGGGTCAACAGGAACCCGTCCCCCAAAGTAACAGTATGGTTGAGCATTAACATTCATCAACCAACTTTCTCCTTAATCCCTTTGGGTATATTTACATTTTTTGTCTCTCATGACGTTCTTTGCCAATTGGTTGTTTAACTGGTGTATTAAGTACGGTATGTTTTTAATGTTTGTGTCATGTCATTACATCAGCATGGCATGCAAATAGATAAATCCTGTTGGAATAAATATCTAAACTTAGCGAATGATCTTTCCCTGTCTCTTAGGTGGGACGCCACTTTCTGGGGAGAAGCTGCAGGGGTGCATCACCCGAGCGACGGCCCGACAGAGAGAGATCCAGAAACTCATCGACAAAGTTATACGCAGTGTAAAGACGGAACAATAAAGACACTTGCACATACAATTTATCTAAAAGCTGTATTTTCCACTGTCAATATATAATCTTTTTTTTTTTTAACAACAATAAAACTGCTGACAAAGACCGCTTAAAAAATTATTTCTTGGGAGTCCAGAAATGTCTCTCTCTCACACACACACACACCCGCACACACACACACAGTCTCATAGTTATCGGCTCACGGCTCCTGAACTAATTAAAAGGAAACGCCTTTGACAAATGTGCTGTACAAAAGCAGGTACACCGTCTTGCATGTTGATCTCGAGTCCTTGCTTGAGCCGTGTGCTGGGACTGCTGACAGAGGAAAGACTTCCAACACACCGAAGAGGTAGAGAGTGGCCCCCAGGCACTACTCCAAGATCAGATTTGCATTTTCACATGTCGTGGTAATATGGAGGGTTTGGTGTCAATTTTGCTCAGATGGGGTCTGTGCGTAAAGGGCAGTTTGTACCACGGTCAGTCCTCCAGAGGAATCCTGAAAATGTGCATTCATAGTCCTCTTCAGTCTGGGGAGGGTAGGGGTGGGTCTTCCTGAAGAGAGTGAGTGCGTCACTGGGAGTCCTCTTCCGACAAGAATCACTTTTTCCATTTCATCTTAAAAAATATCAGCAAGGTTCTTTAAAGTTTAGGGGCTTATTTGACTTTTTAAGAAAAAGCCACCTCTGTGGCAGAAACAGCTTTTGGTTCTCCACAACCAGAACATAGAAAAAATTATCGGCTAGAAAAGGACAATGAGAAAGGACAAAAAAAAAAAGTATTCTCTTATCTGCAGTCTCCACAGTGAGCCAGACAAAGAGCACAGTATGGATCATTCACATCCTGGTGTAGCTGGGAGAAGGGGGTTTAGTGTGATTACAGTCTGTCATGACTTGGTTAGGGGCTGTGGCGTGCTCCTCTTCCTCTTACTTCTTGGTTGGCTGGCGGTATGTTGCCGTGGCGTTCCCCCCTGAGGAGCCACCGCTCCCATAGCCATTTGCTGCTGCTGCATTTGGTGCTGCAAGAATTGCAACTGTTTGGTAAAAACAGAAAGACAGAAAACAAAGTGAGAGGAGGTTTTTTTTCTTCCAAAATGTTACAAAAAGCAACGTAATGCAGCATCAAAGCTGTCAGTTTATAGAACCATTGCCAGCGATAAGAAACATTTGCTGGTAGCCTCTCTCATATTTCTTAACCGTATCTATCGGTGCCACATGTTAGTGAAGCTGTACCGAAACTTGCTCCGCACGACATACAGGAAGAGTGTGAAGAGAAACACAGGAGAGCGGTTAATGGGTTGCAGAGGGGAAAGAAGAGGATTGGGGGGGGGGGGGCAGTTGGGGCGGGACGGAGTTTGTTGAGGAGTGAGGCAGGATACAGTGAAGCAGCACCAGTGGCAGAATAACACACAACAAAACCCAACCGGCTGCGATGCTGGCAAAAACAAACGTGCAGCTTTAGCCACCGTGCTCTCTGCTTCAGAGTGAGTCAGCGACTTCAAATGGGACCAAGAATCAAACTCTGCTTCATGCTTACAGCCGATCACGTCTGCGACGATGCAACCAGCAACCTTTCAATCAGATATAGCTACGGTATCATCCTGTGGCTGAGTGCTGTGTAAGAAGAACATGCCTCTCGGAGTCCACACATTAGTCGCTGCCATTGGAAGTGCCAGAAGCTCTGATGTGTGTGTGTGTGTGTGTGCGTGTGCGTGTATATGGGAACTGGAAACTACTGCTTATAAAACAACATTTTAACCAAACATGACACACAGAATGGGATGCATGTGCAGATACACAACAAAGAAAGTGTTGGTGAAGGATTCAAATGAAAAACAGACCTGCACTGTAAGTAATTGCACTCATTAGAAATATGTCTTTTCAAATATTGTCGGGGGTTTACTTGTAATTATACAATAAAACATTATTATCTATAAATTAATTTGTCCAAATCGGTAAAAGCCCTTTAAAAACTGAATTATTGAAACAAGAAAATTTGTATTTGTCTCATCTTGTGACATACACAATACAGCAAGGTAATATTGTTTATTTAAATGGGGAAAAAAAAAAATCTTGATTAATGAATAAATGAATAAATTATATGTACAAAAACCTGCATGAGATGATGCACCTCAACTCTGTATTTGGCTCTTTCAAACTTATATATATATATGTGTGTGTGTGTGTGTATATATGAATGTAAATGTTGCTGTATTACTTGGATCTGTGGCTGGTGCTGCTGCTGAAGCCTTGGAGAAGGCAGCGGGGGCCCAGTACCATCCAGCCCACAGCCCAACTGGGACAGCACTAAGGGGAGGGGAGGGAAGGGAGGGGGGGAAGAGGAGGGAGAGAGGGAGCCCCAGAGGGAAGGATGTGATGGCAGGAGGGAGAGAAGCAGAAGGAGGAATGGAGTGTGAAGAAAGGAAGAGCTCATACAGGCAAACGGAGCGTGACAGAGGACCACGGGGGTCAGCAGGCAAACGTGAAAGGAAATGGAACAAAAGGCAAAAAGAGGGGGGCGAGGGGAACAAATGCATTTTTTTTTGAGACGGTTAAAATGGCAAAGGGTATGAAAAGGTTGTAAGCAGGAAAGATGCGAGTGAACAATTTGAAAGGTAATGCGAGGACGGTGCAGGAGGAGGAGATAAAAGGTAGGGGGGGGAAAAGAAAACAACAGAACAAAAAGAAAAGAGAAAATGTAGCAGAGAAGATGGGGAAGTTGAGTCCCTCCTGTCATCTGATAAATGCTCCATAGAGAGGAAAAATAACTAAACTTCAGCACAATGATCATGTTTATTTACACACTAATGAGGCATGAAGAACAGTAATCACATTACACATTAGTAAGATTCATCTTATTAGTACTAGTTAGTGGCACGGTGTCACTGTATTCGGGGATCGGTTAAAGGACTGATAGAAAAGAAATGTTTTAGTGGAGGTTCGTGTGGCTCTAAAGTGTATTTTCATGTCGGTGTGTGTCTGCGTGTCTCGTACCTGCCGCCTGTGGAGACATGAAGCCCCCGACTCCCAGGTTGATGACAGCTGTCTGCTGGTTTCCTAAACCTTGATCTGACCCCTGGTCGTTCTGTGAAAAGACAGTCACAGATAATGCATGAGAGCAAGGTCACCAGCAAAAAGTCAGTGAGACGTTAAGTTTGGGCTGTAACTCAATACTTACAATAAATACACAGCTTTAGACATACAGTTACAAAATCTAGCAGAACTACAAGTGCAAGGAAGAAATGGGTTTTATATTAAAAAAAAAAGAAATAACTCAAAAAGGCTTCAAGAAAACAAGAAATAAGCATAAAAAAGAAATAAACAGGAAATAAAAACAATTAACTAAAGATGCAACTTTTATTTAAAAATATAATCAGCATTAGTATTTGAGAGCCAATACTTGATTTTGTACTACTTGTACATATCCACCGTCAAATTCTGGGCTTTTCTCCCATAATCTGCTCTTATATGGTGAAAAGTTTCTGAGAGCTGGTCCAGTTTCAGACTTTCCATCGTGACTCAAGCCCTGGCTCCAGTCGTGTCCATAAGTGCTTTCAGAATCTTGTGATGAAGCCAGATTTGTCAATACACTTAGGTCACTTCAATTTTTTTGAGCGCAGCTGTCTGATCTCCTCATGTCTTTCTTCGCATTCTGATATTTTCTATGCACTTCACTGTCTTTACCCTGTTTTTTTACTGGTCCAAACATAGAATGACCCCCTCCGTTTATGAAACTCATATGTGGATGAATGTTTGGCAGAACAAATCTTGTTGTTAAGAAGAATGGAATTCATCTTCTCAGATAAATAAAAATGCAATGTAATGAAACGCAGACACAAGAGCTGTGCACATGCTTCACAGATAAACTTTTTGTATGTTTCTTCCTGATAAACTATTATATGTAGTTTAATTCTTCATTGTCTTGCGCCTGTTTCTCACACAGTTTATTTCATTCATTTCAAAATTGTTTCATTCATTTCAACAGTCAACCTTAATTATGCGTTTGTGGCTCAATCAGTTGTGATTCAACATGTGCGCCTTTTATTACATTGTACCAAGTTTGATCAACTTCATGAAACCCTTTCAACCCCAAATATTACAATTTTGGGCTTTTAAATCCACAACATCTCGCTGTTCATCATAATGAATGCTTTTTTGGACAGTGCATGTTCTTGTGAATGCTGCGTCTCACCGTCTCCCCCTGCTGTTGAGGACTGGAAGTGGCAGACTGACTCTGCTGGGGGGAGAACTGAGACAGCTGCTGCTGCTGCAGAGAGTTAAAGATGAGAGGACCAGTGGGGATCTGGAGATGTGAAACACAGACACGCAAACAAACAAGAAATGGGAAGGTAAAAGAAAAAAAAAAAAGGGAGATAAGGATTGAAGAGGGACAGGAGTAAGGCAGGAGGGAAGAAATGATGCACATATAAGAATGAAGGAGAGAGGAAGAAGGAAATGGGAGCGTTAACAAAGCAAACAACACAGACCATCGCAACTATCAGATTATCAGCACTACTAAGAACTAAAAGGGAAAATGCATGAGCACTGATCTTCAACCAAGACAAGGCTGCTTTCAGATTATCTCCTTTACTTCTTCTGCCACTAATCCTGCAGCAAAGGCGAGGAGACTCTTAGCAGCTCGAGAGGTAGAGGGGTGGTAATGATGCCGTCACTATAAGCATGTTGGTTCTAGCCAGGGCATCACACACAAAACATGTATGTCCTTAAGATACTAGAACACTTTTATTAGGGCGCATCACTACATTGCATGCTGTACACTCACCCCCAAAAGTTTAGTGTCCATTTAAACCGAAAACATTTGGGTTTTACATAAAATAATCAATGTTGGAAAAAAGATCGCCAACTCAGCTTTTAGTTGGAGATATTTGCATTTGGACCCGATCCACAGTTCAGAAGACAGCATCTTTTGTCTGAGCCCAGACATTTTCATTATGAGCAAAAGTATTGGAACAGATACATGTCAGGTTGATTAAACACATCATTTGCTTGCACAACTGACCCATTGTGACACACTGACGTCGCTCAACTTTTGCATCATTTTTCTCAATGCTTTTCCAGCCTCTCAGTTACTGTATGTTTTGGCGATTCGGTCCCTCCAGTGTCCTCCACAGCAGGTATCATACATGTTCTATAAGGTTCAAGTCTAAAGACATTCCACTTCTTGCTCTTGAGTTTTGCCACTGTGCTTTGGGTCATTATCAGGATGTCCCGATCAGTTTGGCAGAATACGTAAAACTGTTGACAAAATATTTCTGTAGAGTTCACCGTAGTGCGGTTATCATTTGTGACATCAATGAAGATTTAACAGCTCTTCCCAGAAGAAGCAACGCAGGCCAAAACCATTACCTCCACTGTGGTTCACAAAAGAACCGTTATGTGTGGGATCATGATCACATCCTTGACAACAACGGTTGTTTAAGGGTCTTTCCGTACCAGGCCTACAATGATTTTGTGGTCAACAGTTATTGTTTTCCACCTGTTCCATATCTGTACAAAAGTGACTTCTTTCTTCTTCAGGACATTGTACTGGCTATGACCAATGTTCGGACAATGATGTTCCATCTCCTCTCAGTGTTAAAAGGCTTGTTTCAACCCAGAGACATCTCTCTGATTTTTAATGTTACTTAGAGAATAGACATTCACTGCTGTTTATTGCTCCACTTCTGCACACGAGAAAAATGGGCGCAGTCAGACAAAGGGTGCCGTCTTCTGAACTTTGTATCAGAACCGAATCCAAATACTCGGAAAAAAAGTCGGTGTGTTGCTCTTTAGTCTCATTTTAATTACTTGACGTCTAACTCAAATGTTTTCAGTCTGCAGCCAAAATAGATAAATTGACCTCACCGGTAACAGTATTTTGGAGGGGAGTGTATGTAATGATTGGTAATTGAAGGGAGTCTGAAAAACCCGGCACTGCACTACTAACAGATCACTACATTAGATGTGGTAAGCGAAGTGAGAATAAGGGCAAAGACACTGAGGTCAAACAAGAAGCCAGAGGATGCTCCGTAGTGTTGAACACGAACTGGTACAAAGTCATACCTGCAGTAGGTTCAGTGGTCTCATTCCAGTGCTGCTGTTCAGGCCGAAAGGACTCCCTGAATAAGAAATCAACAGTTAAATTAACAATATAAACATTTTTCACATTCAAAATACGAAGCTTTGTATAATTTGCTTGTGTACCGTTACTGAGATAAGGCAAGCAATGTCAGGTTGTATCTCAGACTGCAGAAAAAATATAGAGCATTATTCTAAAAAAATTTCAGACATTTTAGGGGTTCTAAAAAAAATTTTTTTTTAATAGTTTCCTGCTTTTTATGTTTTTTTTTCCTACAGAATATTAATCAACTGAATATAAAACATTTTTCCCCCTTAATTCTTCTTGCAAATTCTGTCAAATGTCTCAATACATATGCTGCATTTGGGGGCATTCATCTGTTCTACCACCTTACAATCATTCAAGGTCCCCTCTACTTTAAAACATTAAAAAAAAAAAAAAAAACCTTCTTGTTCAAATAATACTCCAACATCATTTCACTAGGACAAAAAAAACCAACTCATCAATGAGCAAAGTAAATAAAGAATTCAAGATCTATAATATAGATGCTTAAAAACATGACTGGAAGGATATTTGACTGCAGGTCATGTGACCTGATTAAGTGATTAGTGCAATACAAAAGCAGTCATAGCGCTGACATCTCTCACCAGCCTGGGCTGCAGACTGCATTGTGGGCATCAACCCTCCAGGTGGCAGGATCCCACTCAGGTTAAGGCCTGGACCCAGCATGGGGTTTGAACCGCTCATCAACGTCTGAGAATTGCTACCGAGACATAAAGTGACCATCAAGACAAGTGATAATGACTCACAAGCAACACTGTGTTGTGTCACAGACTCTTTGGACTCTTACCAGACAGAGCTGACCACGTTGATGAAATTGAGGCCCGCTGGATTGGCCATGACCTGCGACGAAGTGGTTCCGGTGGTGATGGACGTACCCATGGTGGGGAGGGGAATGGTCATGACAGGCAGGGACTGGCTGAGGGCCAGCTGTTGCTGGGTAAACGGCGTGAGGAGGGCAGGCTGGGACTGGCTCTGGACCAAAGGAGAGTCTGAAGGAGTAGGAGTCAACGAGAGCGGAGCGGACAGGGAGTCGGCGGGGTGCGGGGTCGAGCACGGGGTGTTCGTGGGTGTGGGGGTGGATGGCTTGGGGGTTCCCGATCCTAGAGGAGTAAAAACAAAACAACAAACATGCCGATTAGGTTTTTCAGTTTGATTAGATGTTTCATACTTGGATACTGAGGTATACATGAGCATATCAAATGTCTTTGTCAGTTTGCTTGATAGCTGCTCTTAGTGGGATTATTAGTGTTAGAAATGATTGGCTGATGCAGTATTGCATGCTTGTCAGCTGCCTGATACGTCCCTGTAGGTTCCTGCCTTTAAATATTTCGAAAGATATGGACTCTTGTCAAAGTCATCATCTGGTGAAAAATTCCAGATCTAGAATCTGGACCTTGACCAATTTCCCACTGGCTCCACACCACTCAGCAGAGGGTCCCTCATCCCCCATCCCCATCGTCATTTTTGGCTGAATTTCACATTCTTACTCCTTGGTAGTAGGATCTGTGTTTTTATTGAGAATGATTACACAGCCATCACAATGATGTTTGAATTATATGAAACTGGGATGACATTTACTGGCTCCAGAGCTGGTCAGAGTCCGGGGAGGTCGACTGGTTGACGGATTAGTGTGAAAACAAGTAGGGAAACTGTGGTGTACTCACTCTGTGTAGAGCCCATAGGAGAGAGGGAGGCAGGCGACAGCAGGCCCACCTGGCCCAGCTCCATGGAGTGCTTCCTGCTCAGAGACTGACTTTTGGCTGGAGGGGGTGTAGGACACTTAAGTAAACCACTGGTGGTTTGTGAACTGTAAGGGTTACCTAAAAAAAAAGGAAAAAAAAGGAGGGTGCGATGTGAAGGGGGATTTCAAAGCATTTCTATTTCCCATCGTTTGCACGCTCACCAACACTTCAAGAAAAAAATAATTATCTCCCCCGAGCTATTTTCTTTGTAGGTTTTTGTGATCCTGAGACAACTTAAAACAAACTATATTTAGTGGTTTGCCTTCTAGACTTAAACCATGTGTTTGGCAGAGCGAATGCCTCCACTTTGACCTGAACTCAGAATCACAAAGCGAGTCGAAATGCAACTCATGAAAAGAAACATCCAACTCTGACACTTTCACACATCCAACTCTGAGGCTGTACGTTGGCATTTTTGTTGCGATGGGGTTTGGCTGCTGGGTTTTTCCATAAAAATTCCTCCAGTAATAAAAGGGTGCGAGTGTTGTTTTTGTTATTAAAGGTAGGATGAAGAAAGCCATAGAAAGTTACCAGGGGAGACATTTAAAAAAAAAATTTGAACCTCATACCAATAAGTCATGTCGGGCCACCACATGATTACACCTCTTTGTTAGAAACAATATCTGTACCTGAGGAGCTGCTGCCCGATCCTGAAGGCAGTTTGATGGGAGGGGGCCGGTGCTTCACCCCTTTCCCCAGCACAGACCCCTGGACCAGAGAAGAAATACCATCGCCCTGTGAACGAGGTTTTGAGCCGAGTTGTTAATCGCAGTATTCATTTTCTCAACAATGCTAACTGCTAATCAGAAAACCACGGTTGATGTTCTTCCAATAACGATCAAGCAGTACTTACCTCATCTTTGCTGGGAGAAGGAGGTCCCTGCCCCACGATGCCTGAGTTATGGGACATCTTCACCTGACATTTCACATCTCGTTCATACACTCCTTTATACTGAGTAAGAAACCTTTCAAAGGACAAAGGTTGTAGCTTCAGTAAAAGTTTATCTCTCAAAACTTAATGAGTTTTCAGGGGAAAAAAAACAATTCTTACTCACCGGTCGGCATCTATCTTTGATCCTATGAGGAAACTGAACGACATAAAAGAAACAAAGGCCAGTGTTTTTACAGAGGTCGCTTATATTGTACGTTTTTTTTTCTTCATTTTGAGCGTTCTTACGGAGGATGTATGAGCTTTAAGTCCGTACTGTCCTCTTCTGCTTTTGGTTCTTTAGCGCAGTAGATCTTGCCGTACACCAGCGGATCTCCCATGGACTGGAAGATAGACACCTTGGTTCTCTGAGCTTGGCCTCCTACCTCACACTCAAATGTGTAGTCGTCTATGACTTCCTGGGGAAACAAATGGTGGAAAAGCACATGTTTTTTTTTTTTTTTTTTAATCTTACACAGTGAGTCAAGACACCGGATGGATGCCTTACTGGGTTTGCACATTCTGCCTGTGCAGGTTTCAACAGGTTGCCTCCAAGAGTCCAAAAGCATGTTTCAGGCAATTCATAAGTAAATCTGTGATTCTACATTGCTTGTGGTGTCAAATGTGGTAAAGTAGTAAAGCAGTTAAATGGCTGGTTCAAGGGAGATCAACTTTCTGTCTCAGCGCTCCTTAACTCAACAGAACAACCAAAACAGCAGCTAGCAATGTGTATAATTAAACAGCCTCATGTGTAATGAAACGCTGGTATGAGAGACAAATAATGATTAGATTTGTGATACATTGCTTTGCTATCAAGTTACAACCAACCCAAATAAAGATGTTGGGAAACACATTAATGGATTCAGCCATTTGGTTACAGAAATGTCTCTGTATTCATAATGGGGGGGAAAAAAGCATTCTAACAATTGCAGAAGTGAAAAAAAGGAAATGAGTAGGATTTTCCCAAAGGATGAAATTTGCTAGAAATGCGCAGATATTTCAAGACTATTTGGTGATAAAAATGACATCAATCCCACATGTGACTAGAGTCTTTGAGTGTTTTTTTCCCCTTGATGTTAAAGTGACTGTGAAATGTAAAAGTGCTTTGACATTTACAGTTGACTGTAGTTAAGTTGGTTTGTCATCAAAAAGCAATTTGTGTAAAACTTCTTAAAATTAGCCATCTATTCACAATTAAATTAACAGACCGGATAATGACAACGAAGGGAATTCAGGAAGACAATTCTTAGTTTACTTTGTTTCCACGGGTGCATTGAAACAAACCATCATTGGTAACTTACTTCAGCCGGCCAAATCACAGTCGTGGGCTGAGAGTCCTCCAACTGCAACGATTTCTCAACCACCGCGTACTTTTCCACCTGGAGCAATGCGCAAGCAAAACAGGTTTTTTAGGACAGACTTTATAAAAGATGCACTACGTACTGAGCAGCATTGAAATCGTTTCAACTCAAAAGGTGACGGTATTATAAGAGATGACTGAAAAACTTACATCGATTTCCTTCGGTACGGTTAGCTGGCAGTTGCTCTGCTTCCACATGTCAACACACTGCGGGCGAAGAGGACAAGTCGGGATGGCGACACGAGGAAAAAGTTAATCAGAGCAGAGACATGCTGAGATAATCTTGGAAATAACTTGTTTTTAACCCATCATTCTATTCATGTTTGGAATTGAATACAGAATGGGAGACAGTGGTTTGGCAAACGTTGAAAAACCTAAATGCAGTTCTTAGCTGTTTTCAATGAAAAGACAAATCAAGGTTTACATGCTTTAACCAACTCTGAACTATATGAAGCTCCACCGTCAAAATTAAACTTTTAGTGGGGTGATGAGTCTGATGAACACGCAAACAAAATCAAACGAATACATGAATTAACTTTTTATGTTGAAATTCAAAGAACAGAAACACTAATATTCCACTATCAGAAGTCATAAAACACTCAGGATTTGATAAAGAGAAGATTCAGATTTCTGGCTTCAATCAAACAAGGAGAAACCAAAATGGAGAACTCCACTCTGAATTACTTTGCACTGGTACAAAATGTTACCCCATACTTTCGTAATGTCCTGTCTTAATAGCTGACAGTCACCACAGAAGATCTGCCCCCGTTAATCTTGTCAGTCAAAATGTTTGACCATCTATTTTTCCGTCTGCCAAGGATGTAACAAAATCCTCGGCGTATATCTGTTTGTCTGTCTGTATGCACGTTAGCGAGATTACGACAAAACTATAAGGCCATGAAAGATTCCATTCGATTTTGGAGGTCATCGGGAAACTTTTTTTTTCCCTGAGTCCAGGTCTTTGGCAGACGTCAGTAATCTCTGATTGCTCTTATCTTTAATTATTTCTGACCTACATTGAACATCGGAGAAAATTATGAAGACAAAACATGAGACAAAAAGCAGTTCTAATGCGTATTCTCTGATATAACTTCAACAGCCATTCTATGTCTTGGGGTAAATGTGACACAATGCGAGAGATTATTCTCATGGTATTCTCATATTAAGACCTTAAAACAGCTCAAACATGGTTTAAAGAGTCCAAAACAGCTGCACATAGCATGTTATTATGAATTTCTTTTATAATCTGCAGTTGTTGTGCCTTCCTGAAGCAGCCTTTCAATCAAACTTCGCCTAAACCAAACCAGGGATCAGTCTTTGAGCAGTTGGGGGCAAAAAAAACCACCAGCAAGAGCTGCCTTTGTAGTTCACAGTCTGCCACAAACATCAACAACAGGCTTCTCACAATACCAGCATGTCTGTACAACTCAATCCAAGTTAAGCAGCTGCCAATAAGTAAATAAAAGAACTAAAGTGCTCTCCATGTTCCTAACGCCATTACCTCCAAAAAGAGAACCCAGTGAGGCAGAAAGTGAAGTCAAGCTGTGTTGGCAGTACACACCCTGCTGACTGGCAACCACAGTGAAATCAAAAATACTTGAACTCAAAGACGAAAACATTACCGCCAGAAGGAGACAAACTGTCAGAAGGTAAATTCATCACACTTCCCAGACAAGGCATCTTTGCAGGCATCTACCAAGGCTGTTTAGTAATATGCCATCGACTGTAGGCCAATCCCTTCAAACCGAAAAGACAGACTGACGTTTCACAGTGAAAATGTAACTTTAGAAAGGTGCTGCTACATATTGACTTCGTCTAACTAACCACGGGGAGAAGCATACACTCTTCAGTTATGACTTTAGCAGCTACAGAATGTCTGACTCCCAAATGCCATGGTGTGCTTGACAAATTGTGAAGAAGAGTGACCACTTACGTTTCCAATCTTGGAGATTTTCAGGTCTATGCCTGGAGCTGGCTTCTTTTCCTTTCTCCTCTGTAGGTAGTCGTAGAGCCGGAGCTGTGGTGGAAGGGGCAGATGGGAAAGCTCTTGCTGCCTGTTCAGAGCCGCTCGGGAGTGCCTTTTGAAACACCTATGAAGCGAACAAACTATTTCAGACACAGGGCCACATCTCTTGTGTTTTCTGATACGAGTCAAAAATACATTTAGCGGCTGAAACTCCAGTGAAGATGTAAATGCATTACCGTTTCATAGAGCGAGTGTTCAGTTTCTGTTTGTTATAAAGCAGACGATTGGCTGTGCAAGTAACAGAAATGGAGGGGTCCAGGCACAGAGGCTCAGCTGTGGCCAGAATCAACTGACTCTCCAGCTGGAGTTTGTCATCCTAAAGAAAGTTAAAAAAAAAAAAAAAAAGAAGCCATGAACAACAGACTGAAGTCATATAGGAGAAGGTTGCTGAGTCAAAATTAGAGCATAAGAGTTGAATATCGAGTGATCCAGTCATATGTTAAATTCGACAATTTCTTTATATATCAACAGATCAGACGCAATACTTTACCTGTGTCCACTTGTGGTGGTCACTGGTCATGGCGTGTACGTCACAGATCAGAGTCTGTTTGCCAAAACATTTGGACATAATATTATGAAAAGAGTACAATTCATGTAAGGCAATACATTTCAACTGATAGGAATTTATATTTAAGTAGTAGTTAGTAATATAACCTGCATGGTTGGGCGCAGCAAGATGTGCCTGGTCTGATAGGTAGGAATCTTCGTATTACCAGATTGTCTGTAGTCTCTCACTTCTACTATGACACAGCCACAGTGGAAAATGTTGACCTGAAATACAATACATACAGTGGAATTCAGCCAGAAATTACAAAAGGTTATAACTAAAAAGAGCAACTTAAATTAAGTTATAAATTCAGTTTTTGGTTTTGAAACCGACAAAATCCAATCTCACCTGTGATTTCTCCAAGAGATCCACAAGAATGGGAGGCAACTCCTCAGCATCCAGGTACTCCAGCAGTTCCCTTTCTTCATATGGGAGACGGATGGTTTCAGAATCTGGAAAGCAACACAAACGTTACTGGTACCAGAATTATACCATAACAGAGATTAACGCCATGCAAATAGACGAGACTCAAGAAATGGTTTCGACAGGAATCGCTCACCAGATCCATTTTTCCCCCTGAGCATTAATGAATAGCCTTCATTCCCAGGGTACAGATTTACCACCAGACAAGACACAGTCTCCTGAGACACCAGCTTCTCCAGTAGATTCACATTTCTTCTCAGATTCTGCAAAAAGACAAGAAAGAAAACACATTAAACCTGCAAAGTATTACATATTTTTCAGGGGGGTTTTCTTTGTCAGAAAATTCATCAAATGACCATAGAAGATATTTATTCTAAGGAATTACAAAAGCAAACATGACAATTTTGATATTTTAGGCTCATAAATAAACAACAGAATGTATTACGTGAAAACCTTTTGCAATATTATACTTGCCTTGAATGAATGACTGAAATATATATTTTTAAATGCACGTCTATTATTACCCTGTCTTAAACAAGATAGGAGTTGTACACCACAAACCTTTAACTCTGGCTCTTTCTCACATTCCTCCATATAAAGCTCATAAAGTTTCTGATACAAACTCTTCCTCCCACCAGACGAAATTCTTCTTTTGGCAGGTCTTTGTCGAGCACTTTCAACAATATACTGGAAAAACAGATAATATCCTTTTAATAACTGTTGACTACAGTGACTCGGTAATGGGGCATGAAAAAAGTGGTTAGAAACACATCTATGCAAAACGAATTAACTTGTTTTTTTCCACAAAAACAAGCAATGAAGTCACAAGTACATTTTTTTTTACCTCAGCTCGATCCAATGCATATTCCAAAACTTGTTGCTTTGGGGGGAAAATGAGCGAAAGGGAATAGATTAGTCATAACTGGAACTCACGCTGGTGAAAGGGAACCAATATGGTTGTTTTATTTGCAGCCAGATAATCAGTCAATGATTATTGAATGATCTGACAGGAGCTGAAACTCACCATTGTGGTCCACAGCCAGTAGACGATGCTGTCCTTTCTGCCCAACACTGTCCCCTTCTTGAAGCGACCATTCACACCCTGGGGCAGCGAAACAAACGCACATGAAAAGAGAATTAATAGAGATACAGACAAAGTGGCTGGCAAGCTGTTGAGATTGTAAGTGATGCCAAATAGTCTGGCTGGCACTTCATCAAATGGCACACAAGCACAAACACACAAACACCTGAATTGAGAGACGAGCTCAACAGCCTCATCTAACTTGATTCAACGTTTAAAATGTTGGGCATGGGTGAGCATGTTGTACACATTATGTGAGCGGTGAAGGTTGAGGATGGCTGAGGTGGGTGGACTGTGGTGACTGCGAGCCAAAGGGAGCAGCTGAACAGCAACACGCTCGGTGATGCCTGACCCTGGAGGCTAGCGCGGCTAACGTTAGCATGCTCGCCCGCTCCGAGTGGGCTGAGCTGTAAGTTCAGAGCTGCGCTAACGGCTTCGTACGTCGTCCGGAACGAAGCGCGGCGGAGCGACGGCGGTCCGAACAAGTGGCGTCGACTTGCCTTCTGGATTGCATGGCAGTCGATTGTAGCTCCGATGCAAGGAAACGAAATGAAATTGAAATATCGGTGCTCTTCATTGAAAAAAAGTCGGGGCTGCAGCCATTTTCTTCCAGTGTGACAACAACAGCCCGACTTCCGCTTTGGGCGGTAGTGGGCGTGGCCTCAGTAAGCGCCCTCTTGACGCCTGATGCCCGATCAGTGGAGACAGACTGAGGGATGCTGTGTCCTTGATTAAATTATTTGAGCAAATAAAACAGTTAGGGTAGGGCTGTTCTATATCATGTGTTCTATATCCATTACATTTATTGTATCATGTAATGTATAGACAACACTAATTGTCATATAGAATAAATGTTACACATTTAATAGCTTTTATTCTATTATCTTTCGAACCCAAATATCGTCTACTTTGTAAGTATGGAAGGTAGTTCCCTTTATAAACAACAACAACAATAACAACAATAACAACAACTACAACAATAATATAAAACAGACAAATATACGACCACAGAAAAGGTAAAAAAATAAAAAATGACAAATGTAGAAAATTAAGCTAAATAATAGTGACTAACAGAAATGATTAAATGAAAGAAACAGCTTTATTAATGATCATGAAAAGCATATCTATAAAATTTAATTATAAACTGGGATTTCAAATATGTGTCTCGATTTTCAAATCCAGTTAATTTTAGAGTTGAGCTTTCAATCGTTACCATTATTCAGCAGTATCTGCTATATTTTATGTGAGCTGGCAATAAATAGGTAAACCTTACATGTGCACACATAATGACAAAAAAAAACGCCTTCAAGAGAGGTGTAGACATATTGTTGTTATACGTTCTTTTATAAAATTTGGAAAGTTTGGGAGATCCTTTGTTGAAATATTTATCACAGTTGTTGATAAGAACCTAACCAAGGTGACAGACTGCCCCAATGATGACTGCACGAATGCTGATTGGATTTCTCAATGCGAATCAAGATAATTAAATCAACACATAGACCTAAAGGTCAGAGACTGATGAAATGTCTTCCAACTACCTGTCTAACATTTAATTAACCTCTCGGCTTCTATTACCCATCGATTTTCTGTACCACACACACAGGGAGAACATAGAAACCCCGCACACAAAGAGCTGGCCACATTACAACCACTTCTACTATTTTTGTAGGATTCTATTTGAGCAAGTTTCTATTTGAATAGAACAATGAAGCAGTCCAAACAAAAGCAATCAGAGATTTCTGACCTCCGCCAAGGGTAGACATGGACACAGGGAAATGACACATATTCCACATTCACATCAAATGCTTTTTATTCATTGATGTAGTTGACATGATTTTATTTCATAATTTGAAAGAACACAAGATATGACAATATATTGCGAAATGAAAATGTTCAGATGTTCGGAACACCACAAAACTATAATGGGTTCTTCCTTTGATCAATGAAGATCCGCTTATTATTTTTTTGAGATATATTGCGACCAGGCAGACAGACAAACAGAAAAAGAAATCAGGTGATTGTACGACCTCCTTGGCAGAAATAATAAGATAACTGACTGACAAGGGCTACCATGGCTCTGTTAAATTACTTTACCTTGTGTTCAAAACATAGTTAGAAAAAAAATTGTGGTATCATTATAAAAGTAGACAATGTGTTGGTATGAGTTTGTTACACAAGGTCAAAAGAAAATGTTTCAAACGTCCTTTGAGGTCAATCGGATAATCTCATCGACAATATGGTTAGCCTGAAATGCCATCATTGCCCAGTAGGGGGAGGAGCAGGATCGCAGATCCATTAGGCTGACTGCCACAATTCAACAGCAGCAGCCAGCAGCCCCAAACTCAAGTTCCTTTATTCATCCAAACATGGGCAATGAAGAAAATGCAGTAAGATATACTTTAGAGGCTCGATCATTCCATCTTGGCACGGGGAAATGCAGAAAGGATGAAAAATACAGCATTTCACACTGACAAAAAAAAAATTTGATTCACAACTCCAAACAACCCCTTAAATGGCAAAGATATATGGATTCAAATTATATATGCATAAAATTACACAATGCCGACAGTTTTATACAGTTTTACATGTTGCACTGCCTATAAATGTTGAAAAAAACCATTGACTATATATATATATATATATATATATATATATATATATATATATATATATATATATATAATATATATATATATATATATATAGGAAAAAGGAAAAATACTACGTTAATCCTGAAGTGAGTGTAAGTTCCCAGAGGAAACAGTTCCAAAATTGTGTTTTAACTTAATTGGTGAAGTATCAGTGGACTTATTTTATTGGGCTAGTAATGTTAAAGGGTTTTCTTTTCATCAACCGTGTCTGAACAGCACAAGTTAGACCTTTATGAGGGTAGAAAGGGTCTGGGTGTGGTTCGGTTGGGACCAGTCCTCACCTGCTGCACACTCACACAAACACAGCTTGTTCGTTTGAATGCACGTGTCACCGATGCTGCCAGCATGTTTCTGAGGAGAACTGCTTGAAGTGAAATGGTTTGGAGTGACTCAACGATAAATGTTTCCCTAGTGACTCAAATCTTGGAGCAAGCGTTATTAAGTCACTCACTGAACAGTGCTACAGCAATGCCACTCGCTGGAAATGTATAGAGAGAAAAACAAAAGCATCTTAACCAATATTTGTCTGCTTTTCTATATGTAGACATGAATAGTGAAGAAAAAGTTGGTTCTACATGGAGTAACGTACACCATCTCTACTGCATTTAACTCTGATTTTTTGCTCTTGGTTCAGGACATTACAAAAGACCAGGGCTGTGTTGTTGAACCATATATTCTCACAATAATTCATTCTACATGTCCCCATTAGTACAGACTGAGGTTGGTTGGAAGAAGCATGAATAATCATATAACACTAAACAGCTGTGGAGTTTAGATTTGCATTGAGGAAAAAAATAGAAAAGCGACCAAATGTACTGAAGGTATTAAATATTGTGGGCCTGCAGAGCAAAGTCAGCCCTCCTGAGAGAGGTCTGCTTCAAGAAATGCAGGAAAATCTTTGCTTTGGGATTGTTAGAATGCAAGTATTCTCACTTTAACATTCAACCCCCCCCCCCCCCCCCCCCCTCCAAAACACAGCCATAATAATCTGCCCGATGTACTGCAGACATGTTTGTTATAAGCACATAGTGACAAGAGCATCCAGTTTGATAATAATGATGACAATGATGATAATGGCTCCATACACACTGTGGCTCTCCATCTCATCTCAAGAGAAGTGTTTTGCAGGCAGCTCAATTTGCTGGTGCAATGTTTTGGAAGGATCCCTGATATCAATACATTGATCGATGCCTCAATATTACAATCTAAAACCAAATGATGTGTTGGAAAATGTTTCATACAATTCAGTACTCATGAACTCTAAATTCAATTCCTGCATTGCAGCCATTTGAAAGAAGTCGCAGGGGTTTGAATTAGCTCATCTCCAAACTAAAACCTGGTATCAATTATGTATTTTACCCAGGATGCACTGGAGTAACATAGAGAGAGGTGGTAAGTGGCCCGGGCTGACTGACACATCTATAAACAGTATTTTGATTATGGAGTAAATATTAGTTTTCATTTTAGCAGGAGGGTTCAAGACCTCAGGGGAGCTGAGTTTGTGCGTTTGTGTTTATATGGACATAAGCAGATAGCGAGTGCACGGAATGTGTGCCATGTTCATTTAAGAGGATTTCTGTGTTGACGACAGGGAACAAGTGAGAAATTACAAATACTCCAAGTACAGTCATTTAAGAGTATTTGTAGGTGCTTGCATTATTAGGAATAATTGATTATGTAATTCCAGTCATTCTTAAGTACAATTTACACCATGTGTAAATATGTTTATGAGTCACTACTGAATATGTTCCTACAAATTTAAGTCTTATTCAAACATTTTGGCAATTTATTGAATCTAATAAGATTTACATTTGAATATTTACACATTTACAAATTGACATGTTGTCATTATTTCTACATATTGTTTGTTTATGGATTTTGATTTGACAATAGATTTTTAAACATCTCAAGGATTTTTGGAAAATTGAAATATGTTGTATTTTTAACCATATCAGTCAAATTGAACTGAATAGAAAAAGATAAATTTTACTTGTTTCAATCATACATTTAAAAGCAATTCAACAGTAGATATTCTTGTAGACATATCATCTGTGCTCCTTCTATCTATTGATTCATCTTCTATATTTCTTCATCCTCAGTTTTGCTGATGAGCTGATTGCAGGGGAAGAGAGGGTGCATACTGGACAGGTTGGCAGTCCATCACACAGCAAAAACAAACATACAAGTACACACACCAATACACTTTTTACCTCTCGCTTTTCGTCTGTGGCTTTATCATTGCATACAAGTATATTTTCCTGTATTTGTATTATAGTTGTAAACTTTTTTCAATTGTTGTTGATGCTCTAATATTGTGCAGTAAACAACTAAATCAGCTGAACACTGAAAGTCTTCAGCTAATTACTCAGATCTTATCATTTTGAACAAGTCAAATCTAAAAAATTAAGTAGCCAAATAGAATTCACTTGACTTCTTTCTCTTCTACATTACCTTTTCATTACATCTCCAGTTGTTTTACCAATGGATCTATTACACCTGTCTATAATTTATTGTTTCTTCTTATAAAATGTATTGCAGGTACTTTATACAAGCAAATTAAAACAATTGTCTTGTATTTACAATGTGACTGAATGAGGCTAAAAAGTAACTAATACTTTGAATAGTTTTTGACTACATTACTCTATACTTCCTTCAATATCCATAAAACGTTACCTTTATATGTCCTTAAGTAGCTTTTAGAAGTAATTTCATAGGAGTGTGCACCGGAGACTATACTTTTGGTCCCATTTAACCAGTGGCAAACTACTTTTTGATAAAATAATTGAACTTGTGCTTTCGTTAGTTGTAGCCACCTTTCTGATCCACTGTGTGAGTAAATAAAATCATCTGAACATTGCAAAAGTCTTCTTGAATATTTTCTTCTCATTTTGAAGACTCAAAATTGGGCCTTGGTAGGGGCCACTTGGAGTTCAGCTGGCTTTCTTTCTCTTAAACATTCCTTTTTCTCTACTTATGGTTTTGTATTACCAGTATAGTTGCCTTGGTAATACAAACATATTCATTAATTATTTCAATATTACCTCAAATACACTGATAAATTGGTTGCACTGGCACAGGAACAGTAATTCAACTGTCCTGGTGATTAAATAGTTTGCATAAAAAACAAAATCTGGCTCTGAAATAAACATTTTTGAAGCCTGCAAGGAAAAAACAAATGACTTCAAGAACCCTCAATAAACAATTAGAGACTTACATATCCAAAACGTACTGATGTGTGACTGATCACGCCCCACAAAAGTCTGTTCGCAATCGGACCCAAGCTGCTTGGGAAAAAATTTTGAGTGAAAAAAAAAATGCTATGGAGAAGTAAAGGAAATATTAGGTGACATGAATGACACTTTAAAGCTGCAGGAGCAGATCATGAGATCTGTCAGGATCCATACTTGAACACTTGTGCACTACAAACAGTAGAAACAGAATTTCAACAAATGTGGACAAGCACTTGAGAAAAAGCTTGTAGCTCGTAGCATCTACGTCCACTTTAAACTCTTTCCCGCCTCTATTTCTCCTCATCCTTCACCTTGACAGATGTGGGACCTGGAAACTGTGCGAGAGACGACTTTTCCAACTGAGTCTGTTTGTTTCTCCTGAGCGAAGCGATGAGGACTGCAGCTGTGTGGGTGTTTACAACATCAGTCTCAGTCCAAGTGAAGCGATGTCATGATTTTCCTCGTCCAAAACTTCTCTGGAGGATGCCACATTTAAACGTATACAGTGCAAAACAATAAAAACTAAAATTTACAGGGTGCTACTTTTATGCACTGGCCTGTATTCACAAATAATTTAAGGAAAACAAGTAAATATTTGCTGAAGGAAAAAAAAAACATGCAGTATCTGAACGAATAGGCATTTTATAATACCTGTGTGTATTACATTTCCTGAGCAAATGAGGCTTACACATTGACTATAAACAGTCAACCATGTAGCTCATTTACACTGTTCTAAACTGCCACAGCCAAATTATTAACTTGGCTTTTCTCAGAAGGAATAACTACATCCCAGTAATGACTAAATATTTACATATTTTATGGACATAATATCTACATAAATATTATTTTTACACCTTCATACATGAGCCAGATTATCTTCCACTAATTAACTTTCCGGTGTGAAATCTATTTCCATTTTTGCTCTCAGAAAAACAAAAATTATTCAGTGGTGTGAAAGAGGAAACATAGGCTGAATGTTACTAAAATTATGATTGTGAGAAGTTCATAACTCTGTGGTTCTCTGGGCCAACAGCCATTTCTTTACCGGGATCAGTTGCAGTCCTGAGAGAATTATGGTTGTATATCTGGCCCCCGTATTGACTCTGATCTTATGACTCAGCTTTTGCTCCGAACAATGAGCTGTTGTGGAACTACCCATTATTTTGCTGCAGGAAAAAAAAGGCTCAGAAGGGACAGGAGCAAGAACCCAATGAGGTTGGAAGCTTGTGACAGTGAGACACAAGAAAGAAAAAAAGTAGGTTTTCTAAAAGATGACTTTGGTTATGCAAGGGACCATCAGTTCAAAGACCAGTGGTCATGTGTAATGTCCTAAACACATGCAAAAATTAATTCTCTTTTATATGTTTTTCCCCAGCAGCAGCCGCCTGCCGCTCTGTGAGGTCTGAGCTGACCTCATCTATCACGGAAAGCCAGCAGCAGGGCTGAGAGGGAGAGAGAGAAAAATGGGCCCAAACAAAGCACATTACTCTGTAATGTGCTGGGGTTCAGTCTTGAAAAGGCTCACAAGAATTCAAAATTCTCTGAAACGCCTTTTCTTTCTTCGTATGTGTATATAATGACGCTAAGGTCACTCCCACTGAAGTAACAGTTGGACTGTAATTGTATGATCTGTATGTCTTTTGCTGAATTCATGAGTAGAAAACAGTGAAAAAGGGAGGAGCAACATTTCTATACTGGTGAGTTCTACCAACACAAGCTGGTCCATCAAACCTTTAGGCCTGATTCTCAGCTTTCAACAGCTCTGGAATACATGGGGGTCTTTGCTTTAAGCCAGCTCCCCTGCTGAATCCCTCTCTGGAGCATTGCTCCATGTGACACTCAGTCATCCACTACAACTCCCCACTGCAGCTGAGCTCAACCAACATTCCCCACCACAGCTTGACTTTCTCTTGGTTTGAGCCACTAACACTGACTTGGTCAATAACATAATAAAAAAATGATATTTCTATTCAAAATAACAAAACTGAAGTATGTCAGTGATGCAGCCAAGCGGTATCAAAAAGAATATCATTTGTTCTCATCACACTGCATTTTCGTGCAAAGATGTGTGTCTGACACATGAAAAACAGCCTGTTGACATGGAGATGAAAAGCAGGAGATTCCACCGCACACATGTGGTCACAGGCCTTACCCACAGTTAGATCAGCCAGCTTTACTCATATCCCAGCATATTTTGGTATATCACTGTGCTTGTTTCCAATTGTAAAGCCTCCAAAGTGGAAATGATCTGGTTTTACTATTCAATACCAACACTGACAAAACATTGTCTGTGAGAGAAACACAAAGTTGAAACTAAATCATTTTGCCCCTGGCATAGTTTGTTTGTGTGTGTGTTTGTGTTTGGAGTTTTAGACGATTTATAGTCAAAGGGGATCACCGCTGTGATGTTTCTGGAAAGAATACACTAAGACTCTAATGGCTGAGGAATAATATATGATCTGTAGGCAGCTGTTCTTCTTTACTTGAGATATCATAGTAACAGACTATACTGTATTTCTATACTTCACTAATGTGACCTTCAATGACATCTTTATATGATTCACTTCCAGAGAAGCAGCACAAGAACTCCTGAATAAGCAAGAGTGAACGTCAATATTGGACACTGTCCCGAAACAGCAGGAAGGATCAAGGACTCTGTCTAAGGGGGGGTACAGTTTAAGAAGAGTTGAATGAAGAACAGAGCGAGAAATGGATATCATCCAAACCAACAAAGACTGTTGAGTTTTTAGTGGGTTAGTGTATTGCGGTTATTAATCTGGGATGTGTTTCCCCTGTGGAGGCATAATAAACAGCTGCCTTGATTGATTTACTATTTAATGAGGTCTTCTCTGGCTAAGAGAATGTGTTTCTCTTTGCTTTGATATTTGAGTTTCCAAGAAAGAAACACACACAAATATAACCACAGCATTTATTGGTTAAAATTTATTTCAGGTTGCAGGGACATCTAAAACAGCTATTACTGAGAAATCTCACTGAGTTACAAATGTCGGAGGTCATTAAAATCCTTTAAATGAGTTAACATTTCAATCGAAGTCAGGCGAAGTAAAACTATTGTCATAATCTATAATTAAACCTAAATTTCAATGTTTATATGGCTCCACTTAACAAATGAACATGTCTCTGGTTTAAGTCCAGGTTGCACTTTGAGGTGGTTTGCATGTTCTCCCTGTGCTGCATGGATTTTCTCCAGGGACTATGGTTTAATCCCACAGGCCAAAAACATGTCTTGAAGCTGAAAGTTGTGAATGTGTGATGACCTGTAATAGACTTGTGACCTGAAGAGTCGAGAAGATTTTTTTGACATTGGACATCTATTCAATCCAGCTCCAGTATCACAAGAAGACAGTTCAGTCCTCAGTTTGACAGGCAACAATGAGTCATTGTCTTTCCGTGCAACTCTTTTCAGCTTCAAATTAAAACACACTCACACACACAGACATATGTCTTTCCTGTGTTGACTGCCCGATAAGCAGCTGGCTGTATTTAATATCTGGAGCAGGGATATCTCAGGAAAACCACAAACAAACATAAACATATACAGATGACTGTCAAACAAAATATGTATTTTATTGATGAAACTATACAGACACACGTCCCCCAGGTCCTTTTAAACATTTTTTTTTCTTTTTTCATGAATGACAAAGAATAAGTTTTCCCAAGCAGCACTTTATTTTACTCGGACATGGTTACTCTAACGATTGAAGGAATGAATCATATCATTACACTGGTGTGGACCATCACGAATAATCAGAGAAGAATGCATTCCACTTTATTGTTACTATCCTTTCAAAAGTAAACAGGGACAATAAAAAAAAGAAGTATTCTTTCACCCATAGTGAGAAAAACACACAAAACACATCTGCTTTGGTCTCTTGCTTCCTTCTGGTAATCGTTCAAACCAGAGACTGGCTCTGCATTATTTCAGTGTCAGAGACACACAAACTACACTTACACCAGGAAACTGAGCACATCGAAGAAGAAGAACTAAAGTGTTTTCTCATCATCACCTATGAGTTAGTGGGAGGTGAAGACATGTTTTTGATTTCCATCAGGACTTTTTAAATGTTACATAATGGGGAAAATAAGCGACTCCTGGCATGTTCTTTGTGACTTATTTATAGTATGTGTTGTCAAAAGCCGACATAAAATCAGGAGTGACACAGATCAGAAAGATCAGAAAAGAAGAGAGATTAATCCCCTACTAATAGTTGAGTTGATTTTGCATTGTGGTATGCATTTAATTCTTTCACGCTTACCAATTATCACAAACCAATGGGAACAACATTTGGCTTGCACTGTAAAGACAAAAATAGTCTTTGAAGTGACTAATGAAACGACACAGACAAACACATGGCAGGGGAAAAAAGCAACAACAAAAAAAATCCTCTTTCTTATACGTATGTACCCTGGGGTTATTTATTCAAGAAATGACATCAAATGACATGGAAAAGCAATAAAAGATGGAAATACAAGTCCAAGCAAATCAGTTTAACCTCAGGAGAGGAAAATCTATCTCGTATTCAGAACTGGAAATGGTGGTAATTCACAGCAGAATGAACTGTTTGAAATGTGTCTTTAAGGTTTCAGGCACGGATCTTAAATTGCGATGAATTGCAGCCCAATTGGTGCTTGGTCTGTATCCTCTGAGCTTCACGTGAAGAAACGCCAAAAAGCAAGTGAGTCATTGAAGTGTGAACAGACCCCCGTTAATGACTCAGATTTATTCTTTGTTCGCTGCTTCTGAGTGTATCTTTGTGTGGGCAAATGTTAGGCACTGTATCAAGTCGCTGCAGTGCTTCACCAACATCAAGCCAGAAACACCCAAACTAAGCATGCAACAGTGAATGTGTGTGAAAATGGAGAAATCAAGAAAGAAAGAAAGAAAGAAAGAAAGAAAGAAAGAAAGAAAGAAAGAAAGAAAGAAAGAAAGAAAGAAAGAAAAGGGGGAAAGAAAGCCAGGAATAATTTCGGACAGGAGTTGCCTGATGGGACAGCACCACATGGGGTGTTGGCCAAAGCAAACACACAGAGAGCCAGTAAGTGAACACATGTCCTGTGTTTTCCAAAGCAGTGACAAGTTTACTCCATTACCACTCTGCCCACTTTCCGGCTCCAATTGTCTGCGAGGATTAACTGGACAGTCAGGGCAAATGCTTGCCGAACAACCGCCTCAAACTCAACAATGGAAAGTACTGTCATGTGGCTAAAATGGCTGAGCGACTTCAGTTATTAGCGTCATTGAAGGCCTTGTCATAAGATCCCGAAATGTCAAATCACAACTAGCACATTTAAAGGTTTACTTTTAGACATTTAAGGTGGCATCTGTTGAGTTTTCAGTTCCATTTTGCCTCCAAGGAGTGAAAAGTTTAGTCATTGTACAAATATTACAGGGGAATAGCAGATTATCAAACAATGCTCATTTCAGAACTCACATTTCTGTTCGATTATGTCATGGCACAGTTGTGTTTTCCTTTATCCTTCTTGGCAAAGAAATGTTACAGGGCGAGCCAAAGCACATAGACTAAATGGATCTATAAAGTTGAAACGACTGACAAGGGTTCAGGCCACTGACTTCAGGTGCTTATGAGACATATTTTAGTTTATGTTTCAACTTTTGACAGGTGGGAAATATTTCGTTTTCTCTGATTTAGCTGCCTACTGGCTTCATGGAAATGCCCACTAACTTCACAGCCCATACATTTGCCTAAACTGTGACATAATTCAAAAAGTGTCACAAACAAAATCCCAAAATCTTAAATCAGAAGACCAAAATTTAGTGTTTCCAATTATTTTTGTTGCCTGTTTTCTCATGTGAAATCTCTTTCAAGACCAAATTGAAGTCAGCTTCATGATTTATACTGGCATTTTACTCTCTTTGATGATTCAAAACATCAAAAAGTGTACCGACCTCTTCACATTTGATGTTCTTTTTGGCCTGCCTCTTTTAATGTCCCGTACAGACTGGGCCAGTTGACACAGCGCAGTACAGTAAGTGACTCACACTCACATCTACTTTATAATATCCTGCTTCAGCATGTTGGACCATAATTCACCTTGTTCTATTGTCTCTGTCTTTTTCCCAAAATATTCTGAAGGTCAGGAGGAAAGTATGATCCCAGAAAACAAAACATCTGCTCCATTCATTGCGCTGACTGTGCAGCATTAAATTATACTCTTGTACCAGTGTGCTAAATGACACTGCCTACTCATTTATGCAGCTTTTATTACAGTGACATTAAAGTAAAGGATGTTGGAGCTTATAGGGAAAAATGGCTTTCATCGCTGGGAATGTATGACATAAAACTCAAGTTTGTACTATCAGCAGTTTCCAAATTACAACGTGAAAACAATGTGAGAATGTGGAACACACATCATAGACCTATCGAGAATTGTTACATGCGTCTGCAGCTCCTCTGGGTCACAGTCAATAGCTGTCGGTCCTGCAATTTTACTGCAAAGATTCACCATCACAACAGCACTTCTACTCTCAGCAGACAGCTGCTTTTGTTCAAATCAGCAGATACATTATAATGACTAGCAGGTACAAGCTGCAGATTCAAGCATTTGTCTTGAGAAGTTGGTGGAGACCAAAAAAAAAGTGGAGTAATAGAAGCCATATCAGACTTAAAGAGGACCTCAGGGGCCGCAAAACAACTTTGTCAACAACATTTCCCATAAATGTTTACTACTATAATAACTTGATCTATAAAGCAGATTTCATTCGACATATGCAGCTGAATGTGCTTTAGAAGGAAAAATATATAACTTAAAGAATGAAATCCAATCATCAATAAAACAGAAACATTTTAACATATTGTAAAACGGACAAAGGGCTGTGTATGAATCAAATTGTGGCAGTAACCATCTGGCATAAATAGAAGAAAAAACCATACACATAATGGCTAGACATGTTTTATGAGGGTTGTTTAAGTTCACCATGCAGTCTGAAATTTTAGTATCAATCAGGCAACACAGAACTGTGTTGGAGAAACACAGACTGATGAAACCTCATATATCACTGCAGCTGAGCTATTTTGGCCAAGTGTTTGTGAATGAGTTCAAGGTTTGAGGTTACATAAGGAGACGTCCTGGTGGAGGAGGACGTCTGAGGGCTTCCTTTTTCTGTCTGAGGACAACTTGTGGGTCAGGTCTTGTCAGGAGACTGGGATACAGCTGCCTGAGGTTGCTGGAAAGCCAGCAGATTCTCACACCCAAATTTAATAACTCTCCGCTCTGTGAAGTTGTATTGTTCATTAGTTTTATGTTTGGACCACAACACTGATAGACGATTTATAAAACTATGTTTAGGACACACAAACTCCAGCAGTTACACATATGATCAAACATCACAACTTCATTCTATAAGAAAATTTTAAGCGAGACATTTGTCACCCATGTCTGTATTTAAAGTGTATACTGTAATATGTAATCCTAGTTATTGCAAGACTGTATTCCACTCTAATAATTTTGGAAGTGGGTAATAATACATTCACGGTATCATGTTATAATGTTAAAATTGAAATGAACCACATCTCATTTAAACTTGGGTCCATCTTGAATGAAAATGATTTGAATTTGAATTGAATGCATTTACTCTTGGAAACTATAAAAGACTGCTGTCAAATTTGAAAAAGAAAAATCAATAAAATTTACTTTTATTATTTCGTTCATCTTTTTTTGTCTGCTGCCTTCCTATGATAGTTTTGGTGCTGCTATGCTCTTCCAAAGCTAATGGACCTGAAGACCAAATTGTTATTGTAGGATTTGGCTTTGGTGGTAGGTTACTTTCCAACTCTTTTAATCGCCATAATAAAGAGTGCCCCGGAGGAAAGTGTTAAAATGATGGGATGACACTTATGCATGCATGAGTGCATCCAGATGGCCTGTTCAAACATGCATATTCAGTTGCATGTATAAACCGCACACGTTACATGTTCATCATACTGCCAACGTCATTAATTAGCTGCAAGATACATGGAGGAAAAAGTCTACTATTATTTGGTAACTCAGGGATTCTGTTGGAGTAAACAGTGAATTACCTGTAATCACTTGAGAGAAACAAACCCAGTAACCCGAGAATGGAAACAGCTTAGAGACCGATCTCCTGTAGCTTACTGCTGTGAATAGTCTGATATGTAAGACTGGCGTTTGAATGGAGGCCAGTTTGCTTTCTCAACAAGCATTTGTCAAGAAATTATGTCCTCTTGAGATAATGAAAAAAACCCAAACATATATATGTTTCAGAACTTTTTAAATAGCCCATTACTTCTAAATATTAGCTCATGAAAAACTGTTTCTTAGTTTACATTTACTCAATTCCTCTCAAAGTAGGGCCAAAATGAAAAAGAAATACATATGAATGCGAGGGATCATGTACAGATGCTATGGCAGAAAATATGTGCGGCGGAAATTTACCATTTATCAGTTACTAGTGCATCTCATGCATTTCATTTAAGAATAACAAAAAAGTGTAACAGCAGCACAGCGTCTTGTAATAGTCCTCTGAGCTGGTAGCAGGCAGGGTCCCAGTTGGACTGGGGCTTTGTGTCCTTTCTGTGTGGAAACATGCCTGTGGGTGTGTGGGTTGTCTTCAGATACTCTCGTGTCCTCCCACAATTCAAAACATTCATTTGAGGGCCAACTGGAGTCTAAATTTGCCCATAGGTGTGAATGTGAGTGTGTGCGGTGGTTTGTTTTCTGTGTATGCCCTGTGAGCCATCCAGAATGTACTGTGGCAATAAACATGGCTAAGGTTACATGACTTTGAAAATCTGAACTATGGGTTTGAAGCAGGGAGCGAACACATTATGTTATAGTATCGCAAACTATAAAAGCAACATTTGCATGAACTCAGTCTATTGAATTATAGAGAGCTTGTGAGTAATAGTATTCAGGACTTTCTGTGGGAGATTCTCAGTTGGCTCGCTCTGCCCTCGACCACTTTTCAAAGACAGCAGTCTTTAGCATTGAGACAAGGTCCACTGAGAGATAGATGGTATACAAAAGGCCAATGTAAGAAAAAAAAAAGTAGAAAAATACCCATGATTCTAATTGAAATTGAAAAGCAGGATGTGTTGGCTCTATTGATCTTATAAATTACATTCTGCAGTTATTCATTAATCCCCTCAAAGGAGGAATGGTTCTTATTTGTTGGAACCCCCCCCTATCATGTTTTAAAGACAGTTGGCAGCATGAACAACGTCTGTCACGATTAGATTTTACAAAGTCAAACTGCTGAACTGAATAAGTCTTTGTTGTTAAAATGGATGACTCGGATCTTACAAAGTCAAGAGCTGCAGCGATTGCCCATATATTATTTGATGAATCACCCTTGCGAGAAGCGCAAATACGTCACATCGTGGAAGAAGAAAAATATTATTTGCCTCAATCCATATTGCAGTGTCGTTTGTTTATTGTTTCCAGGAAATCTGGTGTCACTTAAGCAGATTGCAATGAGCTGTAGTCGGGGCTTTTCGGGTCGCCATGCTCAACACCTCACTCCTTTTCCCCCAATTCAATACTTAATTTACGATCATCTGTTTTTTGAAGCTTTACAGTTTGTGGCAGAGGAAATTGGCTTGATGCAAAACGTGTCAAAAAGATGATATTTTATGTAGCTTTAGTTGGAGACAATTCTAATGATTATGATGGTGCTGATGGTGCATTTGAGTGCTATTCAAAAATAAACACAAACTGAATTTGACAACTCACAAAGATAAAATCTGGAAAGCCCCAGAGTGGCTCACACTTGGTCAAAATATTACAGTTCCCATCTCTGTATTTCACTTCTTTCACTCCCTGAGAGTCTTTTTGGACTCTGTGACACTGGATTATCCTTCAGCTCACCTGCTGTACCACTGCCAAACACAACTTCCCGGGTCTGCAGGTTCGAGACGGGACTCGCTCAGGCATGAAGTTTGAACCTGCAGGCACCTGCACTAACATTTCAGTCCAAGATACTCAGCCTTATCTCTCTGCTGCACTCGGATTGCTTTGGTTAACCAGTGTAATGACTTCAGCCTATGTCACAAAGAATTTTCACAGAACTGGTACATATTAGTATAAATGAGTTTCATTCCAGATGATGGCATCTTTACAAGGGAAAAGGGGGGGAAAAAAATCTGAAGCACAGAAAAAGAGTAGAAAACTTTCATCCTCCAGCAATGACCACTTAGAAAATGTTTGTATAATACAATCAAGGCAATACAGTCATCATTACTCAACTTAAGAAATGTCTCTGTCCACATTGCGTGCCGCGCAGCGCTCACTACATCAAACAGTAAAAGCATAGTGTTGTAGTGAAGCAGTGTTTGCACAGACAACAAACCTTGAACCCTTCACTCACACTTGAGCGTCGCATAACCTCACAGGGCAAAAATCCCATGATGACTGTTGTCACACATCAGCGGCAACAACTGTTGGTCACAGATGGAGGGATTTCAATCATCTCCATGTTTGCTCGTAGAGTTGATAGTCACCTTCAGTGTTTTGTCACTGGTTTGATTGAAGAGCTCAAACAGAGATTACATAGTAATGCTTTGTGTTGGTTTAAGGTTAGCAAATGTTTGGCAATTTGAAAAAAAAAAGGTTTGAGTTGGAAATGTAATGCGTTACGGCAGCATGTATGTTTGTAAATTGAATTATTTAGCTATTTGCAGAGGAGGGCACCAAACAAAAAAAATGTTTACCCTCCTTAATTGTTTAAATGTCTGGTCTTGCTATAAAAAATGTTTTTTTAAAGGTAGTGTTCCACATGTAAAATACAATATAGTTAATGCTAACTACTATAGGTTATGTTTCCTTAAAAGAGAACATGATACCTTTTATGTAGTTGAAACCATCTGATGTCTTATACTTAAAGAAAAAACTTTGATATCCACCAATGAAATGAGCAGACAAATTGACAACAGCTTAATTTTCATGGTAACTCTGAGTAGCTTTATTTCTCAAAATAAACTAAAACATTTCTATTAGAAATTAAGTTTCCAAATTGTCAATATACATTTATATACACATTTGATGTTTGAAATAAAACGGTTTGCTGAAAACCCCATACATTTAATAGCTTACACTGCTGAAAAAACTGCTGCCAACAATGTTCATAAAGCTGAGACCAAATCTCAACCTTAGAACTGCACACAAATGATTAGAGTATAGAGCACAGGTTCAATCTAGGTATTATGATATATGAAAAGTAGTTTCTTTCTCTGGAAGGTATGTAGATTTGCTGGCTCAGCAGTATTCTCTTTCAGTGAAAGCTGCTGTAAATGTTAATGTGAGGCGAGGTGTGTGAGACGTGTTCAGCTGGGCTAACGTTTAAATCGCATTAGTTTACCCTCAGTGCGTCTTGAAATGATATTAAGGAGTGTTGTGGGTGGAATCCACTTCCAACTGCTAAGCTGGTAAGTAAAAGAAAAAAAGAAAAAGAGCTCTTTCATGCATTACTTGACCTGACCGTGGAAACTGTACAACTGACCACAAAAGGTTAATTCACTTTCTATGCAGACATTGAACAGCAGCGCAGGAATAGAAGCACTCCTTCCCGCCTGTCATTCATCAACGCAACCACAACTTGCTTAACTAGCGAATTAGAGTCGGGTCTAAATGGGCTCTGCGAGACTTATTTTTTCCTGTCTGGAATGATTATGCACAACAACATGATACATTATCCATCCAAAGCAATGAGAGTACTCCTCTGTCAGCTGTCACACTGAAACGTTCAGCACAGAGCATGCTCATCGTGAACAATTGCACAGGGCGAGAGTGTGAGCTGTCATACCTCAAAAAAAGGTTTTATTCCGTCAGAAAACAAAAACACACATTTTATGAAACACATAAAGCGCCTTGGAATGAGTAGCCAACAGTGTGTTTATCACAGTATGTTGTTATTTACGTACTATTTAAACAGACCATAAGACTCTCAATAAATGGGTTGGCAAAAGAAACTTTTCTCCAGTCACAGTGTGCTCTATCAGAAAATAATATTGCTCTGGCCAATTAACTTTTTCGATGAACACTACCTGTTAAGTTTGACAAATTTGGATTGTCATTTAGTCCCATTAAATTTCTGCACAATAGATAGTGTCTATTTCAGAGGAGAGGAAAGATCTGCAGCAGACCATCAAGAGAGATCACTGGTGGCCTTTTCCCATCCATGTAAAAAATCGGGTCAGCAGTCACTCTAAACATTGTCTTTTTGCAGATCTTCCTCTGGCAGGCTCAAGGTTACGAAGAGAAGGACAGAAAGACTGAAACACAGTGTTTTTCCTCTACCTGTGCTGGAAGCCTGAGCTGAAACTCAGACACTGCACCCTTCAATGTGCATCCTATCTTTATTTTCATATCTATTCATCTACATGTAGACCATGCCTCCTTACAAGCCTCAGTTGCTCTCCAGATGCAGCCCCATGTTCCCTCTCTGACTCATTGTTCAGAAGAACTGAGTAATGATGGGAAATGGGACCAGCAACCCAATCCAGTCTGGGCCACTCTCTTCTGGCCCACTGTGCTATGCCCCCCCAACACCACTACCTTACATAATCATTCACGACTGTATCCAATGAGAGTGCACCTTCGGATGACAGCCAACAGCAGGCCATAAGCAACACATTCTCTGGAAATTATGAAAAAAAATTCAACAAGGTTAAAAAAAAAAAAAAAGCCATATGAGTGATGGTAAATGTGATATCTGAAAATACTATTCCAATTTAGAAGCGATTCAAAATTAACTGATTCCCTATTGAGTAAAACAATGTTTTTTTTCTTCACAGATTGGAATATAATGAATCTGTTTGACTGGAAAATAATAATATAGTGTGTGCAGAGTTTGGCCCTGGAGAGCCTTTTTTCCACATTCATCCACTGAAATGGGGATTTTTCTTGGTTCTCACCTTGTGACTGAAGCTAGTTTGGTTCAGATGTGTTTGAAAGTATGACCTCAAAGCTCCAGTATAGTCAGAGTGGAATTTTTCATGGACTATGCATACAGATAGTTTTAGACAAGAGAAAAACATGTGATTAAAACAGTTAGACATTTGTGTAAATTTATAATCTACAACGTAGTTCCCAGTTTCACAGCAAATACTCCACAAACTTGCCTGTTATGACCCGGCTATGCTAAGAGAGAGATGTAGATAATAAACAGGTGAGCTTGGGTGAAGTGAGGGGTTTATTGGTAGTTCTCAGGTTTACAAGAATAACACAGAACCCCAAAGACACAAAAATACAACAAAGGAGAGCCAAACAGGTGTTTGACTCTATATAACAAAAAGGCAGCTTCTTCACGAGAAGGCCTTCAACCAAAGTTCAACTAACACTCATTTACTAAACAAAAGAGCAGCAAAATGGAAGCAAACAAATCTGCTAATTAACACAAAACAAAACAGCTGGTGCCGTCACCAAACTGTAAGACGAAGGGTCCTGTTGACCAAACTTTAACTCACACACATATCCACAAGCTAGAGTGGAGCAGAGTTCAAATGATCACACAGCAAGTCGATCACACACCAAGTTTCTGGCAGACTGAACAGACACTTCCTGCATCAGATGCCTCGAGAAATCTGCTGGAGCTGGTTAAATAGTCTCAGCTGGTGGGAGGAGCTGAGCCAATCAGCAGTCATCTTCCAATGAGAGT
The DNA here is from genome assembly GCF_963422515.1 of Blennius ocellaris. NCBI lineage: Eukaryota > Metazoa > Chordata > Actinopteri > Blenniiformes > Blenniidae > Blennius > Blennius ocellaris. The sequence goes on from NC_137663.1 coordinate 13,187,430, forward strand.
GCTGCGCATCAGGATAGGAGGAGGAGGAGGAGGAGGAGGAGGAAGTCGGTAAAGGTGCCTCCTATCAAACATATATACAGAGGTGGAGGCAATACAGCCTGTGGGCCGTAACATTGCCTCTCTGTTACACATAGATCTAATACATTTTATCCTAAAATTTGGCATTGAATGTAAACACATGTTGGAAACTCGGAAACAACAATTCCCTGTTTGCCCAAAACATAAATTTGATATTTGAAGTGCAAGTTGTTGTAAAACGTACCATAAAAAGTTAAATATCATTACAGGAAAATAGTGTCCAGATGAAATAAACTCAGGATGTTACATGTTATAATAAAACGTTTATTGAGTTGGACCACAAGAAACAGCACCTTGGACAAGTTGCATGTGGAACACTTGAATAACACAAAGAATGACGCAATAATTCATGCATATACATGAACACTGTATATACCTACACACTGTTTTCCCGAAGACAACCAAAAAGGTTTTTTTTTCACTAATGAGCTCAACCCATCTGTTTTCAAGCCTCAACATATTCAGAAAGTTCACTTATTGACAAAAACAAACTATGTGCTGCTGTTACCATGTCTACAGTGAGCAGTGCTTTTATAGAGATCTGTTCCAACATCATAAAGTAAACTTTTTTTATGCCAGGAAGCGGTGGAATGGAAAAATGACACAATGACTCTTACTGTACCAACAAGTGAATTGCATGCTTCTGTAGCACCAACGATTGCTCGGAGCAATTCCTGTGAACATCTGCCATGTATTAATCATCTACTGGTCTGTACAGGTTACCAGTATCCACACCAGTATCCATCCATCCATCCATCCATCCATCCATCCATCCATCCATCCATCCATCCATCCATCCATCCATCCATCCATCCATCCATTGCTTTTAAGTAAATAAAAGTGTGCATTGTGTACATTTCCAGTTTCTTACTTTTACAGCAGCCATGCTAAGTTTAAAATGCTGAGTGTGACTCTTGGCAGACATGCATGTCAATGATAGCGATAACATTTCCCTGCACATGCAACCTGATATGCACACATTTACAATACTGCTAAGTACCTGTGTCTGTCAGCAATGGTATGAATTTGTTTAATCTTCCATCAATGTTACACAACTTTCCTAATTCTTTGAGATGTAAAATACTCCATTCTGCTTCCTGTGTCTTATCTCCAAGTAGGAATAAATCTGTAGTATGTTTCTGGCTTTAAAATAATTTGTGAGGGGTGTAGTGTGAGACAAAAAAAGTCTTTGCATCTTGACAGATGTTCAGAATCTGCACTGTGACCAGGCTCCATGCATCACATGCTATGATCATAGTCTGCTATGAAAACGTAATCTGTTAATCTTTGGACATAGATGCTGCAGCTACACTTGAAAAAGTAGAATCTATACTCATTAGTGAATTGTCATTTAAGAAATGTTGATAGGGATAGGGTGAGATATGTTGATATCAAATAAAACATTTCTTTCAGCAATGTGTTGTTGAGCAGATCAAAGTGTCAAATATATGGATATACTGTTTGTGAGTTTACCCCGACTCATAAAAAGCTGTATATAGGATGTAGCTCAGTGTTGTGCTGTGCTTCAAATATAATCAGATTCCATGTGTTCAATTGAAGCTGCATTGGAGCAATAGAGCAATTTCTCACTTTCTGGGCCAGTAAAATACAGAACAGTAGGAAAATGTGAGTGATCTAAAAAGAAATATGCCCCCCCCCCCCAAAAAAAAACCCCAAAAAGAAAACACAGTGGTGATCAGTTATGTGATCGGCAGTGTGTCTACACCCACCGTTTTGATCCATGCTGCATCACAGCCATTTACTTCGACAGGAAAAATACATTTGCCCACTCTGTTGGAGCTTCTCTCAGCACAGTTGTGGAAAAATGAACATGTCTGTCATTGCAGCAGAGGTGGGGTGTGCGGTATGCTGGGTGTTGGCCAGCTGGCACCTCAGCATAGATAGATTGACAGTTACATGGGGCAGTGATGAAGGTGCTGTGTTAAAAGAGTAAAACAAACACAATATTTAACTGTTGTTATAAGGTTAAGGGAAGCATACCAATGAATGTCCATGAGGCAAAAGTTACAAAAGTTGTTTCACTGTGGAAAAGTACGCAATATCATTGATGTAATAGCATTTCTGGCTTGAGGATGAAAGAAAAAGCACCGTGGGTGACCACTGATAATTATATTGTGAAACCACAACTTTCCATGCAGGATCTATGGAAGGAAAACAACTCTATTGTTTGATCAAACGAGATCAAGAGGAAGTTGGTTTTAAATGAGTGTAGGCTACTTGTTCTTTCCACACCAAGTGCCAGGTTAGGATGGAACCTACATTGTGTGTCAGCCACGTCAAACAAACCCCCAGGTGAGACTTCAAGAGCTGTCAATCCCCGGTTTTTAATCCAAGCGCCACACCGTTTGAAAAGGATTAATTCTAAATTCCTCAACTTAGAGCCACTCAACAAAACTGTCAAGTAAGTGGGATGCTGGAAAAACTGAGAAGGGGATAAGTCACAAAAGATAGCGAAGGGTTATTCATCATGGTGTGTACATTGTGGGTGCAGGAGCTGGTGATGTGCGTGTATGTGTGTGCGTGCGTGTGTGTGTGTGTGTGTACACGCAATGCTCTTGAGGAAAATCTCTGCAATTATCAGTGAAAACATGTATAAACCTTAAAACATACTTTGATGTTGCTTGATAAAAATGACTCCATATCATTTTTAATTATTTCAATTGTTTGGGACATTAAAGAAATTAGAAACCAAAATTCCAAATATTAAGTTTCTGTCATTGTGCAGTAACAGTGTAAAATCAAGGAGACACTGATCACTTTACACATCAATTGAAGTAAAAGAAAAAACGAATGACAGGACTGCACAGTGGTGTTGTGACAGGCAGTTTCCAAGCTCCAGTCCGGCTGGGCCTGTCTGAGTGGAATTGGCCTGTTTGTTCTGTGTAAGCGTGGGTTTTCCCTGGAAAGTCCGATTTCCTTTCACAGTCAAAAAATATGATATAATAGGTGACTTCAATTACATGCTCAATGAATGTGTTTGCTGTGTGAGGAACTGGCTGTTACCTGCCTGTTGTCAGCTGGGATTTGCTGCCTCTCCCTAAATTGGATAAAATGATATAGAAGATGGATGGAAGGCAAATTGCATGCCGGGCCATGGGGACTCTTTTCACTGAAAAAAAAATACATTGCCCAAGAGGGAAATCAATCATTTTTATTTGTGTGTTGACATGTTTTTTAGTTAGACTAAAGTCAGAGTTATGTTGAGGTGACAGTGAGTAGTGGTTACGGCAGGAAGTACAGAGCGTGTGTGTGTGTGTGTGTGTGTGTGTGTGTGTGTGTGTGTGTGTGTGTGTGTGTGTGTGTGTGTGTGTGTGTGTGTGTGTGTGTGTGTGTGTCACTCACGATGCCGATTTCTATATCAATTCCCGTTCTGTTTGCAGACAGAAGAATAATCCAGAAATAATGGGCTCAGGGGATTTCATGCTTTCTTCAGTTTATTGGCTGCAAATTCATCCTCATTGACCACAGAAACTGACCATGGTGATTTGATAAAAGAGCGGAACTATTAAGTAGGCACTTGAAAGGAGACTGGCTTTAATGAAAGGTCACTCTCCAGTCAAGTGCCTACTTTGGAGAGAAAAGAAGAATGCATTAGTCTTGTCTTGTTGGTCTTATTGACAAATGAGCTGGTGAAGAAAGAATTTAACACACAGTGAATATGTGAATAAATGTGGAGGCTCAATTTTTTTTGAAACAAAAACCTTTATTGACAAGACAGAATAGTCTTGTACAAATGATGTACAGTATTTGTCATGTTGATGCACGTTGTACGTTGTTTCATTATGAGTAAGACAGGTTGAATTTACTGTCCTTAAGATAACAACAGCATTTCTTCCATCCCTTCCATGTCAAAGAAGAATTACACTGTGTCAATCGCCACAATAAGACAGTAATTCTTCTTTTTTTTCTTAAAGTTATGTTTAACACTTTCCTTCATCTGTTGATTGGGTTCGTACACTCTAAAATGTTTAACAAGAACTCAATGTGTCACTGTATGTGTATTTGTCTTTCAACAAAGCAGTACATGCCTTTTTATTTTTTCGAGTGGCTGCTCATCACTTATCTAAGCAGCTTTCACTGTGTTTCCTGAACTGCGTTCAAGGCTTCTCAAAACAACCGAAAGGCTTGAGAGTGAAAGGCAACAGCTGGGATATCCCACAGAGGTCATAAAGTGCAAATAAATGACGGCAGACAGACATGATTTTGGAGGCTTGCATTTATTTTTCACTTCTTTGTTTCTGACTTGACATGAAAAAAGATCACATGATAGTCAACATTTCATTGAAATCAACATGCATTAAGTTAACGAAGAGCAAAATAACTTGTAGAAGGTCCACCATCATACAGTAAAAATTTATGAAATTTGACAGAGGTTGTTCCAATATTTTTGTTCTCAGCTCTTTCTGTCTTAACATCCAACCTTATAGCAATGATTCCAGCATGACACAATCCTCTTTTTGAGTTAATAAAAAGTACATCAAATCAATGCTTAAGTTGTGTAACCCCATAGTCCAGATAAAAGCACTCAAACTACTATCAAATCTGTGCCGCTGTCTGGTTAGTCAGTAAGTCTACAGTGTGGGAGGCTGTATGAACTGTCTGAGAAATAATTTGAGAGTGAGTCCAATACATACGATATCTTTCTGCACATCCCATGTGACACACGCCATCTGTGATCACAGGGGCGTTACAACACTGCCAGGAAGGAGCTGAGACTCCTTTTTGAATGGGGGACAGCTTCTTGGCTCTGACGAGGAACATTATAAGGTGTTTGATGGGCATCCAGTTTATGATCCAGTACAGACGACACTGGGGGTGGGAGGAACAGGCCAGAGTCTGGGGCTTCAGGGCCTGGGGATGTAATTACAGCTTAAAATGATCCTGAGTGGGATTTGAAGGTGGGAGAGAAGAGAGCACAGGCAGTACACTTTATGTTTCTTAGATTCTGCTAAACTACTCAGCAGTTCCTCTCAAGTTTCTGAGTACATCCATAAAAGTCCATACATTCACTTGGTCCATTCCACTTCAGTAACTTCATTTAAATAAATGGCTTTTCAATTTTTTTTTTCCAATTTTTTTTTTCTTATTCACTCCCTCATGAGGAGTGGTGGTGGTCATGCTGGGGGTCTACGTGTGGTGGCGGCGGCGCCATGAATTGATTTCTCAACATCTTACATCACACTGTGGCCTTGACCTTTTCACTGTTTATAGATATTTACATAAGGCTCTCCGGTGTTAACTTAAAGTTACAGCGATCCTTTAACAAGGTGTGACTGAACTATTCTCTGTTCTGCACGAGGTCCTCAGGGCCAAACACAGGCCGGGTTCATTCAAAACATTGCTGACTCAGACTTTGCATGAAGCACACAGACCCGTGCTTCTTGGCTCGAAATGTAAACTCATGACAACATATTTGTTTTCCAGTGGTTCTGTACCTTTTCATAGCTGCCATGCTTGTTTGCTTTGTATCCTAATGTTTATAGGTCTATAAATCTTCATAGTTACATGTTGTGCTTTTAGAGCAAATTGACCATTATTGTTTGGCTGAAAAGCAGAGGAAATGGATAATAGGTTAACATTTTGAAAAGACTGCATCACTTCTCACTGTGTTTAGGGAACTCTGGACAGACCAGTGTCTCATATCAATAGAAAAACATTCAGGAGTTTAATTTGGCATTTGAAACCCAAATTTGAAACCCACATTTGAAATCCACATTTGAAACCCACAAACAGAATTCCAAAACCCATTAAGAGAGTATGGACCTGTTTGTCATATGAATAGCTCTCTCAAGTCGTCATCATGAAAATAAAAGCCTCTGCTGAATGCCCTGCAATCAGCGGAGGTAGAGACTTATATCCCACACAATTTCGTTTTCAGCAATGTGCATATTAAACACTTGATAATTTGATCGGGGTTGACAGCCACTGACAGACACTGTAAAGCTTCAAATTCAGCTTTTATTATTTCCTAAAAAGGACACAGTTTGGTGATTAAAGTGTTTCAACAAAGCAGATTTTTTTTTTTAACCAAAGAGGAAAAGAAGCTCCCTTGAGGGCTGACATACAGTGAACATGCCCTTTCCTTTTCCTGTGGATGTTCTTTGTAAGTCAGTGAATGCTGGCCAGAGACTTCATTGTTGTTGTTTAAGATTACAGTGAGAGAACAATCTTGACGGACTGTTTGTTGTTGTTTTTAAAAGACCATGGGAGATATGTTTGATAAACCTTCAAGTTTGTATTCCTTCACACAATAGTATTGTGGTCTGGACTTTTTGTTTCCCTATTTCTGTCCTTGATCTCTCTTGATACTTTCTCTCATAATCTGAAGACAGGTATGCTGGAATAAGTATGTCTCTGCATATTTGTCCAGATAAGGAGGCATCAAGTCCAGTTGACCCGATTCAACTGCTTTGACATGTTGACAAAAAAGTCGTGACGCTGAATTGAGTGGGCCTGCAGGTGTATGTGCCTGAAATCAGTTAAGCAAACCTAAAGATGTCCTTTAACTGTTATTATTTGCTGTCTTTAAATTTACTTAAAGCAACATTTAATGTGTTCATATCAGTTTGTTTGCATGAGTTGCATGCGAGTGTTTGACTATCCCGTCCAGGAAGCTGTCAGTATCACAGTGACCTTCATCGCGTTCGTGCTGCCAGGCACAGCGAGAGCTTTGAATGGAAATAAAAAAACTATTGCTTCTACACGTGTGTGCATGTACACACACGTGTGTGTGTGTGTGTGTGTGTGTGTGTGTGTGTGTGTGTGTGTGTGTGTGTGTGTGTGTGTGTGTGTGTGTGTGTGTGTGTGTGTGTGTATGTGTGAGGGTCACTGTAATGTCATGCTGAATCACGTACTGGGATGAAGACGGCGAAATGGAATGAAATCATACACAGTTTTTGATCTTCTCCAGATGATTTAAGTGACTGTATGATGCTAAAAAAATAAATGAAGAGGCTGACATTGTTGAAGGTTCATACACTCAAGGCCTTCATAAGAATGCTTTCCATTTGAAGTAATCCTGATTTAAGTTGGTTTTTTTCTACCTTCATTTTCTGTAAATTCCGGCAAAATACCCTTTTACTGTCTTTTGTCAAATAAACTGAACACCTGAGACAGTTTGGGAACCAAAAACAACACAGCTCTGTCTGTGTTGGCTGTTTTCACACTTGAACTAGAAATTATGCAGATGTCAGCATTAATCTGTAGAGTCTGCACAAACTGTTTCACATTATTTTATGTCTGTTCAAAGGCCTTGATAATGGATTGTACCAGATATTTCTTTTCCACAATTATCTTTACCAGAAATGTCTGATATATTGACAATATAGTTGAAGTTGGGATAGCAATTCCAATGTGTTGGGTCACCAGGTCAGTAATATAACTGGGCACCAGACCATGAAGAGCTTTAACAGTAATTAGCAACATTTTAAAATCAATTCTACTTCAGGCAGGGAGCCAGTGGAGGGGAAGCCAGGACATGATGTGCTGTTGCCTATTAAAACCCGTAAGACGACGAACTGCTGCATTTTGGACAAGTTGGAGGCGATTGAGGAGTTTTGAATGGAGACCAGATAGGAGGGAGTTGCAGTAGTCGATGCAAGAATGTATCCAAATCTAGTCGAGAAAGCATTGACTTCAATTTGGAGATCAGTCGGATTTGGAGGAAACAGGACTGGATAACCTTTTTGATGTTTTCATATTGATGTTTGAATTGATGTTACATTTTCTTCAGTTGTGAGCAGGAATTGTTGTGACAAGTTTTCTTTTTATATTGGCATGGCTCCTTTCAGGAGGCCAAGACATCTAAAATATTGTAAATACACAAACGACAAAGAAATTAACTTAATCCTTTTCATGGGATCTATGTCTGCTGTTTGTTTGTCTTTGTAGTTGATTTGGCACATAGTATTCTTATTGAAAAAGGTTTTTGCCAGTGAACCTTGAATGATTGCTCGCCTCACCAAAGCACAAATATCTGTGCTTGAAATTCCAAAAATACTGAAAAATTATAAGTGAAATAAACCAAATCACAATATTTAAAAAAAAAACACAACTATAGCACAAAAAATTAAACGTCAAGTTAAAAAATGTTACAATCAGCACTTTGAAAAAGGATCTCATGTGAAAAAAAACAACATATAATGTAAACTGCAGGATTTTTTTTCTAATGCATCCTACATTTGATATAGTGAGAATATTTATGTTGCACTGCACACATCATCATAAATATGATACGACCTAAATAGTGTGTTCACGTCTCCACTGTCGGATGTCATGTAGTTATTGTGGTGAGCTGGTCTGATCCCGTCTTATCCCTCAATAAAACCAGCTCTTCACATGTAATTGAAGTTAATCCAAAAGGTTAAATTGAAATAAGCAACTAGAGAAAACAAACATACTGAATATCAAAGGCAGTAAACTTAGACCGAGTGTGTGATCAGTTTTGTATTTTGGCTTCGACAACATATCTCTTCTTTAATTTACTTTGTTTTTAGGAAGTCTGACAAATTAAAGGTCACTTTGTTTATTGGCATCAGCACATATAAAAAAGCATCTTGGGTGAGTAAATAAAGAATTTTTGTTCATTGTGTAAATAGAACTTGCTCATTTTTCATGAAAAAAACTATCCATCATTAAAGGAAAATAGGAGATCCTTTGTGCCGTGTATTCCTTCCTCGAACAGGTTGGTACATGAGAGAAAACCTTCATCAGGGTGTATTTTAGCTGTGTTTGTCTTAAAGGTCTTCATTTATCTGTCAGCTGCAGGATCCTGCTACAACACACTGAGATCATCATCATCATTATCATCATCATCATCATCATCATCATCATCATCATCCTCCTCCTCTCCACCCCAGAGAAAGTTCAATAGCCTCCATTACAAACGGACAGAAACACATAAAGTGAGAGAGACAAGAGCAAGTGTGGACCTGCTCTATCTCTGGAAGGAAATGGAAAAACCAAAAGAGGAATGTGGTCTTATTTTCTGACTAGATTGATGTGTCCTTATTGGACACTTTATGACCCTTGAAAGCATTTTTCCCATGAGGTTTTCCTGAATTCCTGGAAACAACTGACCATCAACACTCCAAGTCTGAATATTGCAAATTCATGGATTTGCCATGAAATGTACCATCTAGAAATGACTGCTAAAATTATGTGAAGAGCTTATGGCTGAATTACACATAACAATTTTACAAATCAATCAATAATTATTACATCCATGTTTAAAAACTGTATAAAATATAAAATTACAGCTTAACGAAGTTACTTGGTTTCAACTTTGTAATATCATTTTAGTCCTAATTATAATTATGTACTTTAAATTCCTCATATTGCCTGTTGCATTTATGCATACATGATGATACATTTATTATCAGATTACAGTTAAACTCAACAACTAGTTTGTGACAACAGGCAACTATGTGTGTGTGTTTTTTTCAGGAAATTTGAATGTTAAAGACATGATCAACTCATCAACATAACTTCATATTTATCAAAATTATATTATATCTGATTTATTTATCTCTTGTGCATGGCTTTAGATTTTAAAGACACACCTTACTTTTACTGATTAATACTGTTTTATTCATTGTAATTTCATTTCCCAACTGAGCTGTACTCAACATTCCTGACCATAGACGGAAAAAAGAAATGTTATTTGATAGTGATTAAAGGAGATTGTGCAACAAAAAACTGCAGGTGAGAAATGTCTTATTCATTCATCCATCTGCTCTGATAATCTGAGCACTGCGGACTGTTGGGATTTTCACATTTATCACGTGCAGCACTGTTGAGATCCGTCAGTGATGCATGAGTCATCCCTCGGTTTCCACGTGGTAATTACACTGTCCAGAAACCTCCGGAAAAATGGAAATGGCTTGTGCAGTATAAGTGAAAAAAGTAACTTTTGTGATACTGTTATGACAACTTTGATTTACTCATCGACTCAGCTCTTCTATAAGACAAATGACACGTCATGCTCATATGAACATGACAGAGCTGGCTGGTGTTTTAAAGTGTTTTTTTCTATTTCCATTTAGCTGTTAATACATTTTAACTTCGATGTGAATTATTTGATGGTTGATGGCCTGCTAATAGATAATGGTGTTTGCTTTTCTCCACCAATGTTTGAGAGACTCAACCACCAAACTATGGGAAACACCTGGAAAAATAAGGCACACAGATTGTTAAAACTGATGGGGGGGCGGTTTCCTGTAATGTCTGCACATTGTAAGTTAAACATTGTGGTAGGCAAAGTGACTGTGAACAAACGTTCAATGTGTTTTGTAATGGCTAAAGCTTTGAGTCCTATAAAGCGTTTAAAAAATGTAAGTTTAAATATTCTGTGCAGAAGAGTCTTTGAATATAATAGAGTGCAGACTGAGACCCATTTTTATGCAGAATTGCATGTTCTTCCTAGGCTTGCATGGATTTTCTCAGGGAATTTATGTTTTATGTGAATTTTGTGACTCTTTGTGGCCCTGTTGCCTCCTCAGTCCAAACCTTCGGAGCACACGTCACAGTGAATAAATGAGGTGATCCGGAAAAAAGGCAGCTGCAAATTAGCTTTTACTTTAATTTAAATGTTTATTATGTGAAACTTGATGAAACAAAATTGCATGTGTGTGTGGACTCTTTGTCTGCCTCACCTACTCTTAACTCTGAGGCCCCGTTTACACGTTTTTGTTTCAGTAAGGTTTTGCATTACCATGGCAACAGGGTGGGCTGTGAAAAAAAAAAGCATTGCTGCACACTACAAAGCGAATCCCACCAGTTTATCTGAGGGGCATCAAATATAAGGCTCGTGGGCCAAAATCGAACCGCAACAGGCTCAAAACCGAACAAAGCCCCAAACTTTCCTGCACCAGGTACTTTTCTTGTTCCTCCTCCAGGTTCCCAGTGAGCTCAGGCCAGTAGACGATGTGACTTGGGCAGACAGTAGATGCTGATTGGCTGATATATCTGTACCTACATTTATATGTATGTAATCTATGTTTGTATATTTTTGATATAGTCAAAAATCACATGTAGATGAAGACAAAACAGATTTATTTTGGCTATTATAATAGAGTCAATGTATCAGTAATTATTTGTGATATTTAGAATAATATCCTTCAATAATCATGATAACTTTATTATATTTATTCTATATCATATATAATGAGTTACTTAAAAATGTTTGTAGTTTACTTTTACTCTTTTCATCTGATGATTATTCTGCATATAATAGTTCTAACATGTTTCAATGTATTGATTATTAAATAAATGGAAGCTAAAAGTAAAAAGTAATATCATGTATTATTTATGGAGAAAGGGTGGCATTTATTAAGCTGTACTCCCCCAGTAGGAACGAGACCATCCAGAAGAAAAATTGAATTCTCTCCCCAATTTCGCCTCAATTTGCTGACTCACATTGTTTTCACAATGATTTTCAGAATCTTTCAGAGGTTTCAAATGTCTTGTCACTCCGTGGGATTTGTAAAACCTGCATACAAGTTTGACAACTCCAATCTTTTTCAGGTTTCTTTCTTGTTTTCAAATGTTTTATGAGTTTGATTCTGTTCCCATGTCTGTGGACAGAACCGCAGCTGTGCTCAAGTGGTTTATTTATGAAGTTCAGTTCAATCATTCTAAGAAATTGAACGGTTTCTGCTCGGTAAGACCAACGGTGAAAAAAAACTAATTGTATGTATAAAAATTAGAAATACTAGAATAGCACAAACACAGAGGAGCCAGACCTTTTTATCCAAAGGCCTCGAGTGTCTCTGAGGGATTGGAAACGTTGGAGGGGCTCATCACTTTATGCCCTACGTCGTCATTCGGGTCTTGAAAAATGAGCCTCATATTCGTGGTTCAGCCAAAAGGGGTCCCAACATGTGAACACAGATTATCTGTTCTGTTCCATCTGCTTTCCCGCTGGTATCAATTAAATATATCTTGTCTGTTTTCTTCAGAAAGAGAATCAATATTTTTCACATGAGACTTGACTCAATAAGTGATGAAGTGAATCGTGAACCCAATCAAATGATCTGCATTGACAGGCGTCAAAATTTCATTGGGGTAAAGAAACCAAAGAGCTGGATGAACCAGCAGGTGACGATCTCCTGGAAACGTCTTCCAAACTGCAGCAACGTCACTGGTTTAACTTCTCTCTCTTCTATTCCGAGGCAGAACCTGGACCATTCCAGGAGGCAGAACCCAAACCATGACAGGAGGGGGAACCTGAACCTCGCGAGGAAGCCGAACCTGAACACCGTAAGGATGCCGAACAGACCAAGAAGAGTCGGCAGACCAAGATTTGTCGGGAGGCTGAACAGCTTCAGGAGGCCGAACCTGGACTGACTTGGGAGGCCGAACCTGGACCGCATAAGGAGACTGAACCAGACAGTTGGTGTTGTCACTTATAAATTGTTGTGCTGCTTCGTATTGATGAATCAGAGATTAATCTGTCCCATAACTGACTCATCTTGGAAGGAGCAGTTCTACTTTAGCAAGGATCCAGTTTTTCATTTTTTCCACATTAAGCTGAATTAAAGCTGCAAACAGAGTTGAACGGGTCTTCGTATCCTTGCAGGTCAGCAACTGAAAGCATGTCCCCCTGGTGGCGCTGCCTGTGATCATACATGCTGCAGGTGCCTCCTCTCTTTCTAATGTAATAGAGTGCAGACTTTGACGCATAGAAACATAGAGGAATGTGCTAGACAAATCACTGACCATATTATAAAGACAGCAAATAATAGTATCCCAAAAAAGAACAACAAAGGGAGATAAAAAAGTAGTTCCATGGTGGGATGATGAATGCAGTAGAAAAAGAAAGCATGGAGCAACTACTGCTCATCAATAGGAAGAGAAATAGAACTACAAAGTGTCTGGGCAATGTTACCAGCGCTGGTCCAGGAGCAGAGGATAGTAGTAACAAGCAAAGAAAAGGCAGATGTGCTGGGTGAGACATTTGCAGCTGTGCATAGTGGTGAACATCTGGGAACGATGCATAAGCAGGAAAAGGAGAGAATAATTAGAGAAGTGGGAGACATTGGGAAAAAGAAAGAGACCTCCACTACGGCACTGGACATGGAGTTAACAATGAAAGACGTTAAAGCTGTGCTAAAAGGCACGGGGTACACAGCCCCAGGGGATGATCAGCTCTGTTACGCCATGTTACGGAAGCTGTACAAAGAATCGTTTAGGAAAATACTAGAATTCTTTAATCAAATATGGAGAAATGGGGAGGTTCCAAGTAGTTGGAGAAAGGCGACTCTTCTGCCATTTAACAAGCCATGTTTGCTAGTTCTTCTGCACATGCACAGCAGAGACAATCAGAGCAAAGTTTCTTCCGTGGTGTCATGACTCCCAGTCCATATTCTCCTGGACTTGGTGCTTATATCTTGACAGTCACCATAATAACAATCCATCTTGCTCATTTTATTTTGACAGTCACCGTAATAACAATCCAACTTGGTAGTTTTATTTTGACAGTCACCGTAATGATCATCCAACTTGGGTAGTTTTATTTTGACAGTCACCATAATAACAATCCACTGGCCTGTCCACAAGAATGTCCATGTTCTCCCAGTGTTAATGTTTAGAGTGTTATGTTCTCTGCTGTGTGTGTGTGTGTGTGTGTGTGTGTGTGTGTGTGTGTGTGTGTGTGTGTGTGTGTGTGTGTGTGTGTGTGTGTGTGTGTGTGTGTGTGTGTGTGTGTGTGTGTGTGTGTGTGTGTGTGTGTGTGTTTCTGCTTGCCCTTTGGTTGTCATGTGGTACTCCTGTGTGTTTGCTAAAAGAGAATTGCTCCATTGATGCATGTTTGCTGATTGAAACCCTTCCTGAATTACAGACTTTGGGAAGTTTTTGGAGACAGTGTTACTTGCATCAATAAGGAAGGAATTTGTCACGGAGGGAACTGACAAACGCTTTTGCCCTCATCCATCAGACTTTTTAAATCATGCATGGGAAAAGCTGTTTTTTTGAGTGCGCTGTAGTGAAATTGATTTGCTGTGGCGTCTTGAAAGAAACCGATAGTGTATCCAGGCAGATTCCATACTTCGCATGGACTATCTCCGCATTCAGGCCACTTTGTAAATCTGCTGTGTTGTCATGTTTTCTCAATGCTGTGACAAAATTGTTTTGACGGATGTCCACCATGACCTATCTAAACAAAGAAATATCAAAATAAGCTCTCACCTTTATTTTATTTTTTTTAATCAACAACATCTGAATAGACATTTATTACAAAGTAACTACTTGCATCTAAATTTAACATTAATATATTTTATGTGGAGATGTGGAGTTTATTTTCTTTTTTTTTTTCACTAGCCAAACTACTGCAGACTAAACTTTTTCCTGCTGTTGAAATTGATCCATGTAGTGAGTACTGGATTTTTAAGTAGACTGTAATGTTTTTAAATGAGTACTTTTAGTTCCCTCCTCAAAAATTGCTTCTTGTAAAAAATATCTTAATACTTCAGAAGCCCTTGAAACTCTGTGGTAGGGACACGATGCTCCTGGCAAGAAAGCTCCCCCACCCCCGCTTTTGTATGAAAACCCTGTTAGAAAGCAACTGTGAAATGGTTGAACTTGGCAAACAATCATTGGCCTGCACTCGTCATTTTCAGGACAGAAATCCTCAAGAAACCTGAAGTGTAAATATCAATTTCTAGCATACTCTTTAAACTACTGGTAATTGCATAAGGCATTGTTGTTGTTGTTGTTGTTGTTGTGGTATGTTTTAAGCACCATTCAGTTTTCAAATGACTTAAATAGAGATTTATATGTGATCTATATAGAATAATGTTTTCAAACGAAGAAAAATCAGACTGATTTGACATTTAAGCATGGTTCACAAAATGTATGTAAAAAATTAGGTTCAGGGTTTCAATACAGTGTCACCATACACCATACACCAACTGAACCTGTTTGAAGGTTTCACACAAAGAGTCGTATCATGTATCCTCATTAACATACCGTCTTTAGTTTGAAAAGGAACGGGAAGATCGTCTTGAGTTACTTAATGTGGGCACTTCCCCAATGTTGGGGTCAAACACAAAAAGTTGAGGATTTTACATATGTATTATGCTGCAACCAAAACATACCTTTTTAACATCCTGGCTTGGGTTTTAGGCCTACTCTTATTGAAGCAGTACAATTCATATGAAGAGGCACCAACTTTAACCTAATATTTAAAGTTCATGTTTTATGTGTTGGGTTTTTTTCACACTTTGCAATAGTATGTCACAGGCCAAAGTAGATGCTCTACTTTATATGCAAGTACCGAATATGAGCAATATGTCTTCCTTATGTTCAGCTGTGAAGCTTTGTAGCACTACCTCATAAATTCCTTTTAACTATCCTTTTGTAAGGACAGGTTAAGGTGACAATGGAAACACCCAGGTTGCCCTGGGCAAAGCTTTATTAGAATGGGTAGGCGATAGGACCCAGCAAAGACTCCACAAAGGTTGCAGTGTTTTCATCTTGCTAAGTCTCTAAAGCTGATTTTACTTCGGACTTTGTTTGTGGAAACCTGTAAATCCAAGAACGGACTCCAGCACTGGAAATAGTATCATGGAAACCAACTGACAGTTCTTTCAGGTCAGATTGAAAATATGTTGAAAATAATGTAGCGAGAATTATGATTAGCGGAACACAAACCTAATGTGTATCACTAATTATAAAAATGTCGTTAGTTGGTATGCAAGATGTTCTGCTACATAAGAGTATAGAGGAATGTTTCCCCATTTAATATGCTATTGAACATTTAATAGCACCACCAGCATGTGTCAGTACACAAGTGCACATTTCAGATGTCATGTTATACTCACTCCAACTTATTTAAAATTGTCACACTGATAATTTGCTTCCTCCATACTCATTTGTAAGCATTCAGTGCAAGAAAGGGTGATGAACAGTAACTGCACCTGACAGTGATGACAATGATGATGACAATGGTTATAAAAATGTAACTGTAATCAAACTGATTTTTTTTTTTTTTTTTTTTGGGGGGGGGGGGGGTTTCGAAGCATATTAAGATAATGTCTAGTTAGTTTATGTAATTTTTAGAAAATCAGCCAGAATTACGGATGGAATCATTGAGTAAAATATACAAATACAATATATTCGCTTAATAAATGAAACATAACACTGAACACACTAATTTTCTTCATACAATCTAGTTGTTAATCAGTCAGACATCAAACCAAAGACTTTAACTTTTTTGTACATCAGATAACACAGTAAGTAATACCTGCAAACCATATATGAGAATTTGGGGGTTTTCTTATTTCTTACTGCTTCATTTTTTGGACAATTAATTTCAACAATGAATTTTTGTAATGACCATCCGGCGAGCCAATTAATAATGAGACTAATCAGTTGAAGCCTTTCATAAAACGCATTGTAAAAATAGCTTTTTTTCATCAAATACTGCACACATTACTGCAGCATTAATGTAATAGTATATAATACTGTGAAAACATTCATATGGGTGTGTATATCTGATTGAAATTACACTTCACAGAGATTATTTGCTCCACTTTCTTTAATTTGCTACTGCTCATGGTAGTGATACAAAAGTACATGCCTCAATTGAGTTTTGAGAATTTCCACTGTGGTGGTAAACAAACCCTTCAGAAAAAACAAGTTAATTGTTTTTCACCTCTTACCTAGTTGGAAACTTACATGGCTGAACATTACTTAACCCACTCTAATATTGTTATGAAAGAGGTCACAGGTTTGCATGGTGCAGGTGCAGTGGCCTTGGAATTACAGGAAGACATTCACAAATTGTATTTGCTGTAGTGGCCATCACTTAACCTCACTGGGTGAAGTCATGAGATGATAAGTGTGGGATTGAGAGGAAATAATCACTTGATTTGAGAATCGATAGTAATTTACAGCTGTATGTATTATGTCTCAATCCAACACGTGTCATATGTATCTTATCTACCTTCAGGGGGAGGTCATATGTGAGGATGGAGTTTGAACTCAAATAACTGCAGAGTCACATTGATCGACTTCACATTGCAGGAGGGTTGTATTGCTGCTGCCTCCTTTGACCATGGGTGAGTGGATTTCCAAAACATTATAAGTCATTTTCTGATCAATATGTGAGCATGCATTTATTTGTCATATCATGTATACATATTCATGTTGATATGTGAACTTGTGAAGTCATGAAGGTTTTTTTTTTCCTCTCATTTTAGGAACCGTGCAGTTGCATCGCATATACAGATTATTTGTATTATTTAGTTTATGCCTAATTTCCTGTGATGGGGGAAACATTCTAGTTTTTCCAGTGGACGGCAGCCATTGGGTGAATATGAAAGTGATTTTGGAAGAGCTTCATTCAAGGGGACACAACCTCACTGTCATCAGGGCGTCCAACAGCTGGTACATCCCAGAAAAGTCTCCTCTTTACAAATCCATTACAATTGAAACGGATGAGGGCATGGAGGACTTCTTTGATGAGTACCTAGATGAACATCTGAGGGTATGTAAATAATACCTTGTACAATGGGCCCCACGTGGGTCTTGTAGTCATTGATGTGTGGAGTAAACGACTTTCTTCATTGCTTGTCCTCTTTTTTCTGACCTTGTTTAGGCAACGAGAGAAGGAGCTTCATTCTGGACTTTTTTCAAACTCACCAACCATTTCCTTTCTATGATTTCTCAGGCCCATGACATATGGGCGAAGGCCCTTGTTCAAATTATTGAAGATCAAAACTTCATCCAAAGCATCTCAGATTCAAAGTATGATTTGCTTCTCACTGACCCGGCTATGGCACCAGGTTTGTACCTAGCGAAATTACTCAAATTACCTTTAGTGCTCAATGTCCGTTGGATTCCAAGCGGAGAAGGCCACTTTGCTTTAGCCCCGTCGCCCCTCTCTTACATCCCAGTGCCAGGATCAGGCTTAACGGACAAAATGGATTTCATCCAGAGGGTCAAGAACCTTTTTTTCTATGGCATCATCCTGTTCCAGCAGAAAGTCATGGTGGAGCCGAGCTATGACGCTGTCCGTGAGAAGTATTTTGACAGTGGATGCGACATTGTCTCGCTCCTTCAAGAAGCTGATATTTGGCTGTTCAGGTCAGACTTTGTGTTTGACTACCCCCGACCCACAATGCCAAATGTGGTTTACATCGGAGGATTCCAGTGCAAACCGGCGCAGCCGCTGCCAGCAGACCTGGAGGAGTTTGTTGAGAGTGCTGGAGAGGACGGAGTGATCATCATGACTCTGGGAACTCTGGTCAATGCTTTGCCCCAAGATGTTGCAGACGAAGTTGCCAGTGTCTTTGCCAAGTTGCCTCAGAAGGTAACTCCTTTATTGCAGTGGTTTGGATTTATTTAAACATTTATTATTCGTGTTGTTTTTGGATCTTGTAAACATAAGTCATCATTGTAGAGAAGCATCTCAGAAATATGCGACAGTCTGCATTTATTATTGGAATTGCCCCACAGCTGGAAATTGATCACCAGCCACATAAAATCAACAGCCTCTCAATTGGAAAAAAATATATGTAAATCTGAAAATGAATTAGCAAGTTGGCTCGTTGTTCTTGGACAGATACAATCTTCAAAAAAGAAAAAAAGCCTATTGTGGTCTGGCATCCTGCCAAGAGCCCATAATCATTTATAGTATTGGAGTACACAAAATAAAGGTAGAAACATTTGAAGAGAAGAGGGAATTGATTGATGGCATAATGACCAAGTTAAATTACTGAAACGCTACAAAACAGTGTCTGGCTCCACTGGCATGTTTAATTATTAGTTTCTTGTTTGATTATTTATTTTTGCTTACTTCTCAGGTGATCTGGAGACACAAAGGCAAGCCTCCCTCGACACTGGGTAATAACACTCGTATCGTGGACTGGATGCCCCAGAAAGACCTCCTGGGCCACCCACAGCTCAAGCTCTTCATTGCTCATGGAGGAACCAATGGAGTCCAGGAGGCTATTTACCACGGCGTCCCTGTGCTCGGCATACCCTTGTTCTTTGACCAGTATGACAACCTCCTACGTCTGCAGGACCGGGGCGCTGCAAAGATATTACAGCTGAAAGACCTCAACATGGACAGTTTCCAACAAGGCATCCAGGAAGTGCTCCATACAGACAGCTACCGTTTGAACATACAGCGGCTGTCACGTTTGCACAGGGACCAGCCCATGGCTCCCATGGATCAGGCCGTCTTCTGGGTAGAATATGTTATACGCCATAAAGGGGCTCCTCATTTACGCACAGAGGCTTACAGGATGCCCTGGTACTCATATTACTCTTTAGATGTACTGCTCCTCATGCTGACAGTGCTAACTGTGTTGATTGCTTCTACTGTAGCTGTGTTCAGATTTCTGTGCTGCAGAAGAAGAAAGTCAAAAGCCAAACAAAACTGATTAGGGAAAACTAGTTTAAAAGCAACTGTATTTAGCTTAGAACATATTTCCTAAGATATGTTATTTCTGTCTTCTTCTTTTTTTTTTTTTAGGTTTACAAAGGTTTAGTGATATATCTTTCGATAGATTAAGTCAAATAATTGTTATTGATGTATTAGAAGTGGCAAAGTGATTTTATGAATTCACATCAATACGATATATCACTGTGGGACATTGTTTATCATCTTGTAATGTTACTAATGTCATCATCTTGAAAACTTGCATTCTGACCATGTTTTCTATAAAATCAATTCATGTTTGACTGAATTATGTCCAGACTATCAAAAACACAAACATTCAGACACCATAAAATGCATGCACACGTTTAGTTTTTCCCCAAAATCACTTTTACATGACAAACATTTTTGGACAACATTCACTTCCTGGAGAATTTAACACATTGTCACTTTTGTAGTTGCACCATTTGCAGATTTCCACGGAAAGACATTTTAAAGACGCCTAGGCCCAGGGGAGTGAAACATATGGAAAGCAGGCCAGAAATGAACTGTCAGAGAATCCTTTCCATCCTGCAGGATGACCTTGCAAAATTAAAGGAAATTTTTTTTCCTCAAAATTAGTATATGCTATTTATCTTAAATATCTACTCTTTATTTACACGGATGCAGTGGAAACCAGCTGCCTTATTGCTGTTGAAGTAGCATTAGCATCAAAGGTGAAATTGAATGTCAAAACAAAGTCTGCGAAATGACCCAATTTTAGGACATTGTTTTTGTACATTTTACTGAATCAGGGAGTATCTTTCGAAGGTTTCGTAAAAATGTTGACTTTTCCCAAAATCTCTTGAACTTTACTTCAAGAGAACAAATGGAACATTTGGAAGAATGCTGTGTTGTTATTTAACTGGTCTGGCCCAGTCTAAATCAACTTGGGCTGCATTTTGCCCCTGAAGTAAAATAAGTTTGACAACCCTGCATTAAGTCCACATGGATTCATTCTAACAAAATCAGGTTCTCTCACTTTTCATACCAGAATGATGGAACAAGTGATTACTCTATATACAAAGAAGGAACTTTTTTGCATATGTTCTGAAGATAACACCAAAAGTCTCCAACCAGTGGTCAACATTTTTTTTTATTTGACAATTTTTAAAAATGTTTAGGACTGTTATAAAACCTCTTTGCAACAACATAGTGTGTTGCTTATCACAAAAGACAATGCAAACGTTTCTTCTGAATCCCTCTTGTATCACTTTGTCAGAAACAGAAAAGGTATTTACAAATCAAGAGCACATCCACATATTGCTACCAGAATGCTTAAGGCAGATTTTATGGCAATCTCAAAGATAGATTATGTGTTGCTTGTTTGTCTCTGTTTTTATCTCGATGAATTACATCATTTTCTAAACTGAAATCAATTCCAGCCTGAACACAAGCATCTGAAAATGGGCCACATTAAAACGATTTCCCATCTCACAATTCAAAAGCAGATGTCTGCAAACAAATGAAAGATAAAAAAGAAAGCTCTCTTTGATAAAACTTGAAGCTCACATGGATTTGTTTTTAACATGACTTGTCTTGCTGAAAAACTAAATACAGCCTTAATGTCATTTTGCTTATCATCCGGTGGTAGATTGCCTGAGATTGTCGAGCTCATTGATGAGAAAAGCGGATTTGTTTAAATATTCCGGGCACAAAGACTGTGAAGTAGTTTCGAAGGCCTCGAGATCACTCAGCAAAACAACATTCAAAAGAAATACAGAGAAACAAAATAGCTGAAACTATGCGCACTGTTTGCGATGATTTTATCTGTAACTAAGCAACGAGCATGTGCAAGTTCATTTCTGCTCCAGTGCTGGCGTTTGATTATGACCTCACTGATTTACCCAGTAGTGGATGGAGTGGGAAGTGGAGGTTTTTGTTGCAGATCTCTTTTCCTCTGAGACACGCCATTCCATGAAGTGCGAGCAGGCCACAGCTGCTCCAGTCTGCCACGAAGCAAACTCAAAACAAACCTAAACTATGAGCATTCTGGAATGCATCAAAACTTAGATTTTTGTTTTAACAGAAAACAGAAATTTTTTTTTATGTGAAAATGTCATTTTCAGACCAAGACGGTTAAAAAGGTTGTTTTTTTAAAAATTTACATTTAACAAAGTTTCCCATTTTGTGGGATTTAGGTTGTATTTGAGTGAGTTAGAGATCAAACATTGTTACACATATTATTTTGAACTGTTTTGAACCAACCATTATTTTGAACCAGCAACTGACTGGCTGGTACAGTGGACTTAAGGTAACATCCATGTTATTACAATCAGACAAGGTCCGTGTTGCTTTCAACTGTTAATACAATAGATTCAACCTAACATTTATGTCACCAGCAGGCTCAGTGAGCAGGAAAGAAAGAAGCACAGCTTGTGATTGAAGTTATTTTCGGATGCAGTATTTCTAAGTAAGTACTGTGTGAAGTAGTCAAATTACATATATGACTCCTACCAGAACTGTACAATAAGAAACTTACAGGATTTGGAACTTGCCGAAGTGTGAATCAGCCAAAAACAACACCAGAATTATAGTATAAACCTTGTCGGACACACAATGCTAATTTTCCCATTTTTTTGTACATATGCCATTACCACAATACACTTTTCTAGTCTTTTAGGCTTTATGGTTTTCCTGCTACAACTGTTATCCAAATCCTCATTTCCCTGGCATTCAAAGTCAAAAGTTAACCCGATTCACAACGAGCACACCACTTGCATATTGTAGAATCACGATGCTGCCAGATTGTCTGCAGGAGCTTCCTGTCTGTAATAGAAACACGTGCCATGGCTTGGACCCTATATTACACTGGGAGCCTCATTTTATCAGTGCGGAGCAATTATGCAACACTTACATGCGAGTTAGTGAGAAAGGCCTCCTGTTATCTACATCAGATCACTGCTCTGATGATTGACTGTAAACATTGGACCATTCAACGTGAGGACACCAGTGCTGGGCGGAGGTCATCATTCCCTCTTGATTAGAGCCTCCATTTGACCAGAGATGATGCTGATTATTCATTTTTTGATTTGCGGTCAATCAAATCTTTGTATATCCTCGAGGCAAAGCTATAAAAAGAGTGATTTCAATAAAAACTGATGACAAAGGCCAAATCATCTGTTTCAGTTTTGCAAATACAAATCTGCTTTGAACAGTTTGTGTCTAAATATTGTTTTAAGCTAAAACGTAATTGATTAATTCTCTGTAAATATTTATAATAATATTCAAGTTAAATGTGGCACTTCATGCCTGAAAAGCTAATGCCTTTATCGTCGCATGTGTTTTGTATCTTTCCTCGTGGTGAACGTATTTCACACTGCTCAATATAGAATAATTTTCTCCAGTAACTTTTCACCACTAATGCTTTGATTGATCAACACTCACACATGTGAGCTGTTTCAGGAGCATGCTAGGATTTCTAACAGATGCTGCGCTCCTCTTGTTACTGGTATCAGAAGCCGAGCCACAGCCTCTCCTTTTTTTTTCTTTTTTCTTTTTTCTTTATCAAATTATCTTTTCCTCTGTCAGTTTTCAACTATTGATCTTTTTCCTATCCCTTTCCCTTATACTAACTCCTCTTTGGATTCATTTGGAAATCCTCCCTGGGATAATAATTGGTAGAAGATGATCTCACTGTGCATGTTCTTTGTTAGTGAGGGGTCAAGGCTGAGGAGCACGTCCAAAGAACGTGGCTGTCTTTCAATGCGATGTCGCACTAGTGATAGCCAGACTCTGCATCAGGAAAGCAAAGTATTATAACAAACAATTTTAAAAAACAACAGAGAATAAACATACATCATGATTATATTGCTTCTGGATTCCATGAAAGATTTTTTATTTTTTTTTAGAGGGAAACTAATCTCAGGTTATTCATTCAGAAATTATTTTTTAAAAGGTTTCGTATTTTACAAGGCAGTCTTTATTACTAAGTAAATAAACCGTCAAAGACAAAAATATGCATGCAACACAAAACTAAGTATCATTTGTTGCTGGTTAAACCATGTGTACGGTTGTTTCAGGAGGAGAAACTACTGGCCAGAAGCACAAATAGATCCACTGAACTGTGCAGCGAATCTTGTTCTTCTCGAGCTTTGGCGTTCGCACGTGTTGCTGTCTGTTGACTCTTGGAAATCAGTCATACTTAAACAATGTGCTATGCTCCCAGACAGGCCAGCTTTTTAGTTTTCCATACTGAAAAAAAATAGGAGCACCTGCACCTGTTTTATGTCCTCGAAATGTTTCCTCTCTGTTTTAGTTTAAAAAAAATAATAATTATAATTACACTTATAATATTTTGTTTTGGCAGCGCAGTTGAACTGATAAATATTTTCTGGAAAACTCACCATAAGTGTCAGTGAAAACAGAAGATGGATCAGGAAATCATATGAAAATGAATCAGCACTGATTCCATTCTATGTCTGACATTTCGGGCATGTCATTTTTACCATATACATCACAAAGCACTACATCCGAATACACAGTGTGAAATTAGCACAAGTGGCACATTGAGTGAGGTTTTTGAATATGTTTCTGTCACAGTGCATCCATCATGAGGTGAATCCTGGATGCCACTTCACTCATGTCTCGGCAGACTACCCTCGGCCCCCATAAATTTCAGATCCACAGTTGCAGGCAGGTGGTTCTTATTTTGAGTTGGAGGACCTACAACTGAGCTGTCTGGCACTGAACTGCAACGGGAAAGAGCGGACAAAGATTGTGGGGCAAAGCCTGGATGGAGACTATAGAGCCGATTACAGAGCAAGAAAAATGACTAAAATATGTGTTCTGTGGGAAGTGGTGGGATTACCGGTAATGTTTGTCTTCATATGTCATGGGATTACCAGTTATAAAGAAATGATATGTACATTTATCAGGCATTGAGGAGTGACTCATTTTTAATATCAGTGGGATTACAAGAATTATTTTGTGTGGTGACACTTCCCTGTGGTATATTCCTGTCAAAGTTTGACTACCATTTAATATTTCTTTGTTGCACCGTGCAAAATGATGTTAATGATCTTGACTTGGTCAAAATAATCGTCATGGTTTTGGACTGATTGATTCTTTATGCAGCCAAGAGGTTTATTTAGTTATTTGCTTTTGGTATGCAGTTTCTGGATAACAATATAAGCAAAGGAGAGTTTATGTGACCAGCAACTCTACATACATTAAAGATAATTTTTCTGATCCTAAGATTATACTCGACATAATGTGTACTTTTTTAACATAGGTCAGACATGAAGAAATGGGGAGTTAAAGTCAAATAGTGCTCATTCCACTCTAAATATGTCACTTCCTATCCGTCACAACAGCTGCAGCTGAGGCGCTGAAGCTCGCCAAGTCTGGCACCTGGTCAAGGCCTCAAGGGGGTCGACCAACCAGGTGTGTTTTCTGGAAAGCAGCCATTGGATGCTCCTCTACTGTTATCAATACTAATATATGAACTCATTGATCAGTGATGTCTGGATCAAATACACTGACCTCCGTGCAACACAGTTTATGGTGAGCAACTACACACCTGCACACACCACGATGTGTTTTCATATCGTCATTCATTTCAACATTATATGGCAATAACACAGGTCATTGGAGATAACTGCCCACATGCAGGGTCGTTACCACCTCAGCTTGTGCTAACAAACACCTTTAACTGTGTAAGAACCTGCTGACATGGAAAATTGATACAGAGGAATGTCAAACCTCTGTAAACAGACTACTGATTCTGTGCAATAACGTTCCTCAGGGCAGGTACATGTGTGGAAAAGCGCAACACGAGTCGAAGCCTGTGCAAGTTATACTTTAATCCGTTTCTGGCAATTTAAAAGTGTTACAAAGGCCTATCTAACTCTGTTTGTGAATTAGAGATTTATCCATACATGCACATACATTAATAAACATCAATTTACACACACAGACTCACCTATACACACATACAATTTCAATCAAAATTGATTGAAACCTTTAGAATTTGCTTGTTTTTTTTGGCCTTATTGACCACAGAATGTGGCCTAATTTCTGTGTAAATTGAGTATAGACAAACATACAGTACCTAATACTACACAATATTATTTTACATTATTTTATGTTCAATATACATTTTTTTGTGTCTTTATTCAACATGCCTATATGAAACAGTGGACTTAGTTAGTCTTGAATTACTTGTTTTGAAGTTAATACAGGAAACTAGGAAATTCCAATATCTTCAAATACTTTTACTTGCATGTCCTTGATTTTCTGTATGGCAAAAAATTGGTGTGGGTTGAGATAAGTTCACAGAGGTTTCCCAGATCTATCTTGTTGATATTTCTCTTGTGAAACTGAAAAAAATATATGTCCATATATGAACACCCCTGGTATGTTACAATTTTACAACCCATATACTATATCTCTACGACTCCTTTTCACAACCTTATCATACTGTTGGGTTGTTAAGCAGCAGTCAGCGCACAATCATTAACTTGTTTTTTCTGAATGCTGAAGTTTATCATTTTAATGAGCAACGCAATAAATAAACATTCGGAACAATAATCAGCTCACTGTCCCACTTAGAAAAAGATAATAATGCAAGAAAACATGGGTCCTATACATGCGCACAGTGACGTTGCGCGTGCATTTACATGTGCTGCAGGAGGATCATTATTACATAATCCTTCAAATCAGACATGTATTTCTGTTTAGTATTCAAAACCTTGAGATCATCTCTGGAGATTCCCAAATCCCTGCAGGGCCTCAGCAATGCTGAGGCCAAGCAGCTGCAACACATACGTCGCATGACATTAACAACATTCAGACGCCAGCTGAGCTGTATATAGTAAACAATTGACAGCCTAATGCATACGGAAAAAAAACAACAACCTGAATTTTGCATCATTTGGTCATAATTTATCTGACTAAAGAGAGTGAAAACAGCTGACTAAACAACTGCATGACTCTTGTTGAATATTCTAATATGTAAATTAGACTGTGTGACAAACATGAATTGCTTATTTATTTGTATTCACACTTCGTCACTCTGTGACTGTCAGTGACTGTCAATGAAAGTTTACCCTGTGTTGGACTGGAAATATGTCCTGGGCGTACCTGCCTGCTGCCCTCAGTCGATAAGTGGAACGCAAGCACAATAAACTTCACTCTCACGCTATCAACAGCTACAACTTTGTGTGATTTCAGCAGGAATGATTCAGAAAAAGTGTTGACAGTTTAGACTGCACACATGCAGCTCATCTCCCGATGCTTTGAATTGGCCAGTAAACATATTCCCAACATTATTTAATTTATATAAATATTGGCAATTTTAAGCACAACCTGTACAATTTCTCCAAATTAATATATTACTCAAATATTTCAGGGTTAAAAAAAAAGTCTATGCATACCAACTAAATTCCAAAACAGACGATGAGTTGTTGTCATAAAATAAGCTGCCATAGTTGTATCCTTGCCATAGATGTGTTTAGTCACAATTTGGATCTCTGGTAGTGAAGGTGACATTTTGTGGCCTTCATAATTATCAAATTATCTGAAGAATCGATGTATGAAATAAAGCAAATGTTTATATAGATTTTTTTAATATATTATAACATCTCTGCAGTTGTGTTATAGGTGTGGTTTTATTGTTCAATAAAGATGTTATGACTGTTTATTTTGTTGTTTTTTGAAAGCATTGGACTGAGTTGGAACGTGAGTGGCTGTGGGTGGAGAATGGGGGCGGGTCAGGTGTGCAGGGGTGACCAGAGCGAAGTGGGAGTTGAACGAATGAGGGAGCAGCCAGATCAGTTTGTACCTGTCGCTTTGTTGTGTTGGCCTGGTTATGGTCCACAGTAACCGTGTTCTGTTTGGTAATAAAGCGAATATGCAGTCAAGAAGGTCGTCGTTCTTCCCAACGTCCCGTGGGATGCTACAATATCTTATTGAGGCAGACAGCAATATAAGATGGAAATATATAAAATAAATAAAGTATAATATACTCTGTTGCAATATTTGGAAATTAATAAAAGCCCTCATTCACAGGTTATTATGCACATTTTATTTACACATTTATTGATCACTTGATTTTAAGGGTACAGCCATATTGGTTGCGGAATCTGGTTTTATGTCAAAATACAAAAGTGAGGCTCACATTCATAAACATGAAATATTTTGGTTCTGTGGAGTAGAATCATAACAACTGGGGCAAAAAAAAATCTGTCATCTTTATTTGCCCTATGATCACTTACAGAGGTAAAATACAGCATTCAAAACGCTGTTTAAAACTTCTTCCATTTGTCAAGCTCATTGACATGCATTCAGTGTCTTGAATGCCTGCACCATAGAGGTTTACAAAAGTTTTTACAAGCAGTCTGTTTACACACACATAAAGCAAACAGTCTGTCAGTGGTAGAATATATCTTACCTTTCACCCCTGTTCACCCATTGGCATTTCCCTTGCTCACTTATTTTACTTACATGAAGGGTATTCTAGTTTCATTGTATAGCTATTACACAACATGCCTATCACATACAGTATGCTCCAGATGGAGCAAGAAACAATCTTTCATATTGGTGATTTAGACAAAGAAATTGCTAGACTTAGTCAATCTCTCCCGATTGTTCCCAAGTTTGGTTTTTTTACCACTCCTCCAGCACTCGACCAGGAGCGATGGGGATGCATTCAGTTTCTGCGGTGAGCCAGAAGATGTTTTTTTTCTCCCACCCCTTTGGATTCACTCCCTTGGCTTTCGCTGATGCCTGACCAGCCTTGCCCTCCTTCTCATTCCAGCTATAAAAGACAAAGCAGAGAAGACAAAGTTAATCAAGAGGAATCAAAGACAAAATGTGTAGAAAGTGGTTGCCAATGTGAAACAGTGAAGGGAAAATCAAACAGTGATAAATGTGTTTAGACAGTGGACGTTTTGCTCTGCATATTTTCCAGCCATGATTATCAGGATAGTTTGGCAAAAGTTTCTCTGTCTCAGTCACCAGTCTGCATTGATAAATGTATTGTCGGCTTATCGCCTTCTTACCTGGCGCTTTCCTGGCAGCAGCGAATTTACCTCCCTCTGCGAGAAGACAATTTAGAGAGTCATTCTATCAGTGTGTTTGGACAAACAAACTCCATGCTTATCTGGTTTATTTACCTCTAATTATTTTGGTAATCCTGTCCGATTCCTCCTCAAGCAGATTTGGGTTTCCGTGGATGGTGGTGATCTTAGAGAAGTCTGGCCCTGAACGTCCGGAGGAGAAAACCATGAGCTCTGACGTGTTGAGGAATTTTCCCCTCACATCCAACACAAGATGCAAAATTACACAAGTTTTGAAAGTTCGTCATTGGATTCCTGCCTTCAAGGAATCAATAATGTATCAGTTACTGACATGAAAAGTTTAAACACAACCAAAAAATTTCAAAGAAACCTGTTTGGTGAAAAGAGTCGGAGGAAACCCTACCCTCAATGATATGAGGCTGGCCAACCCTGGTGTTTCTGGCTCCACCTTCAGACGGGCAGCGGAGAACGGTGTTGAAAGTCACTTAACGACTTAGCAACTGTGCCGACTGACAGACGAACATACTGACAGGTACATACAACCCATAAAATGAAAAAAAAACCACCTCCTACACCACCGCCAACACAGAGTTAAGCACAATGTGCAGTGTTTATGAGCACACTCGCATACATACACACTTGCAGAGAAATGCGCAGAGTGTGAAGTACAGGCGTTGTCGTGGGGCTTTCAGCTCAGCGCAAATTCGTTAGCTTAGCCCCCAAAAAAAGAAGCTGCAAGACACCAGAGAAGCTGAAAACAGATTAAAGCTTGTCTGCCCCGGCACCCAATGGCCCAGTGGTCCAAGCTGGCCTCCCCAAAATGGCGCATGGCGAATTTGCACACTGCTGACACATGACCATTGCTTCTAAATTAGAAATGAGTAGTGATCGCCTTCTTGCCAGAGGGACAAGAACATGGATAATGAGATGAAATCAGATGGTTACATGGTGAGATGAACAGACATCCAACTCATGATGCACCACAGATAGTTGAGGAAGTTTATACCTCACCATGCCTCACCATGGCATGGACTGTATGAACTCACCATTGACTTTCCGAAACATCCTGATCAAGCCTATACGAGCATAATAAACCAAAATGAGTTTGCAGTGACTAGAATTGAGGCTTGTGAAAATATTCTGTATAGAACTGTGAGCATAATTGTATAAACTTGAGATAACTGCCTACGTTACTGAACATTTTTAGACACTGTCATGGACTTTGATGAACCTCGGGTGGAACGGTAAATCAGGCCTGCAAAACAATCAGACTGAATATCGGCTCCTTTCTCATCTTATGGAACTGTTTTCACTCCAGATCTGAAAAGTCAGATTTAGAAAATGATGAATTTCAGCCTGGTTAAAAAAATCGGCTTATTTCATTAGCTGCTCGGTGTGGGTTTATGTCATTTATGTCTGTGAGTTTGTAATACAGCTATAAGGAGTTCCAAGTTTTACGCATCCCACCATGCTTTTTCATTTTTGGCAGACCTGTATACATTTTTATTATGCTGCTAGTTTCAGTACGCTGTTTGATTGACGTTAAAGATGCTGTGGATCTTTTCAACAAGCTGACAAACACAAAACAAAAACAGTCTCACGCACGCACGCACGCACGCACGCACGCACGCACACACACACACACACACACATTACTGCAGCAGCAGAAGCTGTGTCTGGACTGTGTCCAACCACAGCAGTGCAGGATGTAAACCATATGGGTGTCTGGTATGTTTCTGAAGCCTTAAAGATAAAGTAATGGCTAGGAGCTGAAAATTCCAGCCAAAGCAATCAAGTCACTGCTTGTGCAGAAACTACTACATCGTCCGTGCCTAACGACATTCATCATGTATATGAATTGGCTAAAGTTACTGAAATAAAGTCTGAAATACTCACAATAAATCTTTTTAACCCCTTAAGTGAATTTTGGTGCAAAACATGAATGTCTGATAAATTAATTAACAATGACGACAGATGATGGCACAACAGTAGCACTTTTGTTAAGAGTGGTTAGAAGAAGCATGAAAGTTTGTAGCTCTCAACTTTAAGAGTATTTTTTTTTTAACTCACCCTGCTTTCCATCTGCATCAACCTCTGCACCTGTAATTAAAGGGATCATGTCACATGATTTGACTTTGTTTTCACCATCTGCAGAGAACCACCTTATTATTACCACAAGAATAATGAAAAATTAGGCTACTAAACACAGCTGGTAAAACAATAAATAAGATTGACATCTAGTTCAAATGTGGTTAAATTCACTCCCCACTCTTCACATCGTGTGTGTAAATTGGGAATGCGGTTGCCTTTAGCAAACAGGTCACCAGTTTCACATGTTTCATTTAACTGATCTGCACTAACAATAGGAATGATTACCCAAGTTTACTAACTTACCATCGATAACCCGTGTAACTTTAGTCATGGTGGGCTGTCCTTGAACAACCCTGGTCACTTTCTTGGTTGAAGGGTCAACCCCAACGATCCTGGTCACTTTCTTGATTGAAGGGTCAACCCCAACGACCCTGGTCACTTTCTTGATTGAAGGGTCAACCCCAACGACCCTGGTCACTTTCTTGATTGAAGAGTCGACCTCAACAACCCTGGTCACTTTGGTGGTGGAAGGCTCTATGACCCTCGTGACCTTCGTGATCACGGGCTCGTCGACAACCACTTTGATGACAGGCTCCGTCTCAATAACTCTTGTAACCTTGGTGACGGATGGCTCGCCAATGACTCGAATCACCTTTTCTGACTGAGGGACTGCAGAGACGGAAACTTAATATGAGAATTTGCTGAAAGTGACATTGTGATCGTGACAAAGCTTGCACATGTTCATGTTTACAGTCAGAGGAGAACGGAATAACTGTTTCCGGCTGATCAGTAGAAGTCGATCACAGCCCTTTTGAGTTAACATTGACAATTTGTAGGACTGAAAAAGTGACAGTAACTGCAGCATTCGTTTGTTTGTATAACATTGAAACCCACTATACAGAGCAATGAAAATGGAAATCCATGTTTATGTTTGCCATTGCAAGCAAAATGATGTGAGCAGAGGGATACAAATTGTTGTTAAAATATTTTTTCTGCTGTTCGTATACTCAATAATACAGTGATCTTGTTTGGCTTTTGTCCTTTAGTCATCCATTAAACAGTTGAACAGAAATTAAAAACTCAACAGTTAGGTCAAAAGTAATGGAAGATAAGACTCACGTCTTGTCTCGGTCAACAAGCCCTCTCCGAAGGCATGACTATAACTGTAAGTGTTACAGATCTCATTTTGAACACATGTCAACAGAAACTTCAGCCAGGAACATTCTTCCATTTTTTTTTAATAGTTACTGAGTGATGATCTTTTTGTCTGACTGTACAGGGATGAAAGCTAACAGATGTGTGGTTGTATCAAAGGGTGTGTAATCTTTGGCCTCGGGTCCCTTGATACGTGGCCTAGTGTGGTAATCAGAGCCAGAATCATGTCCATGCTTCAAATAGCATCTTGTATTGAGTGTTTTTTTAATTTATTTTTTTAAATTATGATCAAAAGTGAAGTTGCTTTCAAGTGTGACTCACATACTGCAAATATGTTCATCATCTGGATGAGAAATCATTTCTCCGCATGTCTGAATAATGAAGGTACAAACATGATGTCCCTCATATTTATGTGTTTATAAACCTGGAGTGTACTGTAGGTCAATATGAGGGATGGTTATCTTGTTATATGAGGCATTCATCCAATTCAGAATTACTCACAAATCAACATAATCCCAAAAGCCTTTCTGCTGTTTGTTACTGCGTATCAGATGTTCAGATGTGTTTTCATGAGATTCTGTAATCTTAGAGCTTTCACTTTGTCATCTCAAGTGTCAGAAATGAACGGCGGAGGATTATAAACCCGGATCCTTCCTCAAGTGCAGCAAAAAAAGATGTCGTAAAAACGTTGTTTCCTGAATTCATAGAACTAAGCGAGGCCTACATGTAAGCACAAAGGTTCAAACAATTAGTAACCTTTTCTTACTGCACTAATATTACAGACATAAAAAGTCCAGAGAATGAACATAAGAACTGAAAGGCCACACTGCTGTACACTCTCGCCCAATAGTGAGAACATCCTTGGGATAATGTTTTCTAAAATGTTTTCTATTAATTTAAAGTTACGTGATGAGTATAAATTGCCTATAGCGGTGAATGCCTGTCCATCTCTGCCTGTCGGCACGTCTGTTTGCCATTTTATGGACTGGCGACCTTTCCATGTCGTACCCTGCCTTCACCCATAATCAGATGGGAATCCACTGCCCTCACAACCATGAATTGGATAAAGCAGTATAGAAGATGAATAAATAGATAGATTTTCATTCTTGTTGAATCATAGCAGATAATTACAATCTTTGAAAATGAAAACCTCTGCCGTTCTTGACCTGCTGCTCCACAGTCCATGTAGTGTATCTAATCACCTTTGAAGGTTTCATTTTCCTATGTTACCTAATACGTCAGTGCAGGCCGATTTTTTTGTGTGGCGGTACATTAGACTCAGCCCAGCTGAATGAGCAAAGTCCAAAAGTACGCTACGGTCACTAACCCTCTTATCCTCTGACAGCGTAATTACCTCATACCAACAGGAACTGATTAAATGAGCTAGAAGGTCCAAATGGACTGAAGGAGTAAGTTGAGTGAAGAGAAACAGAAGGAGATGGGACTGGGGAAAAGGTCTCCATGGAATCCTGATGCACATATGAAATGTTTGCATTTGCTGGATGGATTTCATCGACCAGTTTCAAAGGCTGTCAGGAAAGTTACTGCCGTGACTCATGATAAAGTTATTTAAAGAGCAAAGAAGATTCAGATTATTTCAATGACAAGGTAAATTGTTGGTCTTACCTTCAATATAATGAGTAGTTGTGATGGTCTTTTCTGCGAAAGCATAACGCTGGATTTTAATATAATGTACATAAATACCAGGATTTACACATCGCAGAGAAACAGTGGCACTTACTGATGAAGGTGAGTGGGATCTCAGTATAAGAAAATCCAGAAATAAACTACAAAAAACCCACAAAAAAAATCGGAGTTAGGAGGAAAAAGACACTTAATTTCAAATGTTTTACTGAGCTGTATGTTTTGTTTTTTTTACCTTTATCTGGATGTATCTAATCACCTTCCTCAAGAGGACCAGGAGGTCCTGACGGCCCACAGGCAGGTCTGGAAGTAATAACAAATTAATATGTATTGAACCGAGCCTCACCCCTGACTTTAACCCATAATGCATCCTTGTTACATGAATGGTACTGTATGCTGCACTCACCCCCAGGATAGAGAATGTTCCGCACCACATGGATCACGCCATTTGTTGCCATTAAGTCACTGTCGGGCACATCCACAGAGTTGACATGGATGGAGTTGTTTACCTGCAAACAGAAAACAGTAAGTACACAACGTGTTCAAAGATACAAAAAATAATGTCGAGTGCACTCTCAGGAGCTACACTTCCATAGATGACTGTATTTGCATCAACATTTTAATGTTTTCTGAACCTGTAGAAGGATAACAACAATCCATGAAGAATCTAACACTATTATCAAAATTATCTTTACTACGTATCTTGAAAAAGATATGTGATGAAGAAGGTGGAAGAACTGGCTTCATGGAAATACCGTACTCTAAAACATTAACAATGGCTGGAAATTGAAGGTGAGATTTATTTTTGCTTTATTTTTACTTTTGCTTATATGTTTAAAAACAATAACACATCAATAAAACTAAACTGAATATAATACATTTCCACCAATATAAAAGAGTAAGTAAGTGATAGTTTTCTCTTCTGTTTTCTCTCTCCTCTGTCCACCCACCACGTCATTTCAGTCTCAGTTTGATTCGCCCACCCTGCTGTCGGGAAAAAGAAAACCAACCTCATACAAGCTTCTGCTTATTATGAAACTCCTTAAAGCCTGATATGAGATCTTGACTGATAACCTGAGAGAACAATGGGAGCTGCAGGAAGCCAAAATTGAAGTAATGGGTGAAATGATGATGAGGTCGGTATGCAAAAAAAATGAAGAGAATTACAGCAGGTGAAGGGCATCCGAATGGGAAGTGGGACTCCAGGGCGAATGCAGAGAGTGGGTGTTGATGGAAGTGACAGGATGCCAGGTTTTATTACGTCTGGCTTTTCCCTAGAGACTGAGGCTGATTGTGCAGCTTTGAAGAAGATAAGCCAAGGCTCTTTGAAGCTATTGTTGAAATGAGAACATGGGGACAGATTGACTTTAAGTCTCTCAATATAGGGTCAACGTGGTCATTTAAACATAATAAAAAGGTTCTATTAAAGTAAGATTTTTCTATTATATTTCATTTACTGTAACTGTTTTAATCTTTCTCACGTTTTTACACTTTAAACTGTATACACTGACCATGATTAACGAGTTTGCAAATCTTTAACATGTTATCTATATATTACTAACAAGTTATTTACATAATGTGATAACACTTAGAAATAGGGATATGTATGAGTTTATCCCTATTTGTTTGATTGAAGATATACTCCATAAATGTCATATTTAAGGATGAGCTAGGGAAAACCAATAAAAACAATCTGGATTTAGTAAATTCAGGCTGTTATATAATGTCAATGTATCTTTCAATTAAATTTAAAGAACTGTTGAAGTAGAAATGCTGACATACAGAAAGGACTTGCAGGTTGTTGCCTTGAAGAGTTTTCAGCAGATTGGTGACTCCTCCCTGTAATCCTC
Source organism: Blennius ocellaris (assembly GCF_963422515.1). Taxonomy (NCBI): domain Eukaryota; kingdom Metazoa; phylum Chordata; class Actinopteri; order Blenniiformes; family Blenniidae; genus Blennius; species Blennius ocellaris. The sequence goes on from NC_137663.1 coordinate 13,222,709, forward strand.
CATTGATGAAGATACCACTACTTAAATGGTACAGGAGGATGGTTCTCAGTGCATTTATATCGCCTGTGAGAGAAAACACGTGGCCATTATGAGTCATGTCAAAACGGGCAAAACAAGTCATCCGAGGGAAAGAGGTGCTTGAAAAGATGTGTGAGTAGACTCACTTTTGAGCAGCTCAAAGTCCTCTCTGTTGAGCCCATCAAAAGCATCATCGGTTGGTGCAAAGATGGTGTAGGAGCCTTCCTGCTTCAGCAGCTCATCCAGGCCTGCTGTCTCCATCAGTGACAAGAAAATCCTACATTCAATCAAGAAAATTAGGGGAATAAAAGAAAATGTTAAATGTTACATAGTGACAGAGCCCCACAGCGTTTAAATTTTTCAGTAAGCCCGCAAATCTGTTTTTCATTGCTGCACAGAATGTATTCGGTCAAAATGTTTTCCTCTGGGGACGCAGCTCCAGCTATGATGGCACGTTGAACTATGTTGAGGAGACCAGATTGTTACCACATTTGGATTGAAAATTGCTTGTGTGGTACCTGTTATTTTTGTCAGTGGGGATTTTAGCTTTGGCAATGAAGGTCAGACTGGGATTTGTGTGAGAGCGCTGGGCCTGTGTGGTCCCACTGTGTCACACATCTGTTTCCTCAATTATCCATCATCATCAGCCTCTGCTGGTGCCTACACATCATCCTAGCGCAATAAAATGTCCCCATTTTAAATACACAAATCAACCCAGCGTGAGTGAGTAGAAAGAGACCACAAGAAGACACAACAAGCTCGTCTACTGGTTGAAGTGATCATGTTGTTGATGGTGTGCAATAAAGTTGTAGAAATTGCAAAAGAACAAATATTTGAAGACCAAGGAATGCAGTCGATGGGAAATTGACTGTATAGCAATGATGTCCTTTGATGTTTATAAGCACATTTTTCTAAACATATGTTTGGTGTTTCACTTCACTTGTGTTGAAAGGATAATTAAAAGCCAAAAAGTCATTAAAGGGCCACACTGTTATGTAGAGGTCTGCACTTTTACCTCACAACAAGACTATCCCCAAAACATCCTGGGTTACTATTAAAGATGTACATTTATCTGTTAGCCCGACAATACACTACACTTTGGTGAACCTTGTCGTTTCCCCAATATATGCTACTAAGAGCTTCTCTAACTTGGCTATATACAATGAAAAAAATCGATGAGTCAACATTTCATGTATAAAGTAAGCAAAAAGTGCTTACTTGAAGCGTCCATCAGCGACCAGGAGCTCGTACGTTGTTTTCTCGGCCGGTTTGATGACTGTGTTCATGACATGAAGGGCCCCGTTGCTTCCCTCCTTACTGCCACGCAGCATACAAGAATTCTCTATGCACACAGCCTGTAAGAGGAGGAACATTTAACGTTCAAGTGAAATACAGTGACAAGTTACCGTTAAGGTCACCACACAAGTCTGGCAACTATTTGTGACCCACAAACCACTCGTGGATGAATAAACTTAATCTGCCAAGAGCTGCACTAATTTACTGTTTTATTGCAATTATTTACAGCTGAATGAAAACAAAGTTGTGTTCACAATTAGTAATGGTTGGGTAATGGATTTCACATTCCTAGGCTTTTCCAAGCTGTTGCTCTCACTGCTATAGTACTTTCTTCATGTTTCTTACTAACTCTATGAGCTTGTTGCAAAAATAAATGCACTCACACGCACACACACACGCATGCACATATGCACGCACACACACAGACACACATTCACACACACTCATAGGTCTCACAGTGCGGTAAATGAAGACTCTGAGAAGTTTGCCAGCGAGTGTTTCCAGCAGCTGTCCATTGTAGATTTTGCTCAGAGAAATTTTCAGCTTCAAGATGTGATTTTCCAAAATGGATCTCAGCAGGCTCTGGTCCGTTGACATCACCTCATCTGACAAAAGAAGAAAACTAATTTAACATCATATGGGTGAAATAAGATACAAGTGCTGATAGAATATCTATTTCCAAAGTATGCTAGTTTGTAAAAGTCAAACTATTACTTTGTTTACTAAATCACTGAGCCAATTAGTTGTGTGAAAGAATACATTCAGAGGCTCAACTTACTGGTGAAGGCGTTGTTGACAGGAGCAAGGAGTGTATACTCAGTCTTTGGACCCAAGGCTGCAGCTAAGCCCAGTTCAGACATCATGTCACTGAAAGTCCTCTGTGATTCTCCCACCAGCTCCATCACTTCTTTGGCTGAGATGAATCATAAAAACATGAGATTCTGATTATTAGAGAAAATGACGCACACAGAGCACTGAAAGCAATCTGATGGACGTCTTACCCGAGTTGGGCACAAGAACCTGGTCTATGAGGTGGATGACACCATTGGAGGCAACAATGTCCTTCTTCAGGACCATTTTGATGCCATTGACAGTCAGGCTGTTGCCGTCGCAGCCAATCTCAATAGTACTTCCCTCTGCGGTCTCGTACACAGATCCCGCCATGATTGCTTCTGCACACTGGACACTGTTCAACATGTGGTACTTCACCAGGGCTGAGAGACAGGAGAAATGAAAACTTTAAGGCTCTTTATCATGATTGGTCTTGATTTCTTTTTTTTTTTTTTGTGTGTCTGTTTAGGCTATCAAAGTTTTACCGTTTCAATCGTTACTCAACACACAAGCAGAAGAAACATAGGAAACTATTCTGCCAGCTCTTTTATAAACACTCAGACACTTCTATCAACATTTCAATATGGGATTATACCTCTGGCCAAGTCCAACTGTCAAAATATGCAAGTTTAACGGGCCTACAAAAGCAAAGCACTGCCAACACGATTAAACTTTTCAAACGTGCAAAAACTGAAATGCGATCGGCACTGCACAGCAACAGCAAATATCTGAGTGGGCCCAATATGACAAAAAGATCCTCTTGCATTTGTGGAGGCTGCTTGAGCATGATTTGCTGAGCAAGTCCACTTGCCGAGGAGAGTGTCTGCTCACCCATTCATCTTATTTCGCAAAATAAAGAGATAAGCTGTTTCTTGCTTTTCTAATGTTTTGTGAGCAGTCTTTTTGAGTAATTCCATTAGGGATAATGTAAAAGACATTAAAACGTCAGCATGATTTTAAATTAAGAGAGCACCATATTAATCTTGATTGGAGCATGCTTGTCTGAAGCTCATTTCTTGGCAACTTATGTGAAACGAATATCTTAAACTCGCAGAGGTGATTCGTCACCTCATTATAAACATCCACTGAGCAACATGAAGTCTGGCATGCAGTAGCAGTTTAAGGAAAAGTCAGAAGTATCACTAAATACAACAAGACTGCAGGCTACTAGTTAATAACATAATCAGTGCACATCAAGGATACTGTACCTGAGATAATTTCTTTGTTTTCCAGAATACGTTCCAGGTAACCTGGACCCAGTTTCTCAAAGGCCTCATTAGTTGGTGCGAACACAGTGAACTGACCAGGCTGATCCAGCTTTTCCATTAGACCAGAGGCTAATGCTGCAGTCTGTGGAAAAGAACAGGACGGAGCATTTGCAAAACTACATGGTGTAGCCACTTTTAGATACAATTCACTGTCCCTTTTAAAAGATCAGCATTAAATTGTGCATTTCACGTACGCTGAAAGAGGCGAGCTCATCGCTGACTTCCAGGTGATCCTTGATGGTGTTGCCTACAGCGCTGATGACCCGGTCGATGACATGCACCACACCATTTGTAGCCACCTGGTTACCAAGAATGATCCTGGCGCAGTTCACAGTCACAATCTTTACAGAGTAGAAATGTTTAATCAAGACCTTTTGAACCATAAAGACATATTTTGTCTCCAAGCGTTTATTTTTCTACATTTTACAGTAAACCGACCCCATTTGAGTAGTGGTTGATGTGAAGTCCCAGGTCATTGTACATGGAGGTGAAAGTCATGCCATCCTTCATGTCTTTGGTCAGAAGACGCCGGTTCACCATGTGGAAGTGAAGGGCGTTGTACAACTCAATGTTTACATTGCTCACCAGCGCAGACCGCATTTCCTTTGGAAATCACAAGATTAGCGAGATGGCGGTATGACTGATATTGTGCTCCTCTCAAAACATTTAAGACTCACAGGGTTCAGCTGATCCCAGGCTTCATTGCTTGGTGCAAACATGGTGAATGAGCCTGTTCCCTCTATTTCCTGCCTCAGCTTGGATATGTCGGAGTACTGCTGCGTGTTTGTGGCCTGTACAAGCCCCAGTGTACCATAAACATGGTCAATGGGAGCCACTGTGGGAGAGAGCACGGGCATTTTTATTACATCAAAGTGACATGTTGAAAGCCTTGAATTACACTCTTAATGAGGTAGTTGCTGGAGATAATAACATTATGAGATCAGACAGTGGTATTGGGCGCATACCTGCAGGGCATCCTCTCATGCCTTCCAGGTTCATGTACCCAGGGCAACATTCATAAATAACCTCGCTGCAAAAAGAAGCACAGTTTATTAATTTGATCATGAAAAACACAATTAAATTCTACTCTGATGCACAGTATCAAATTGATATTTCAGTTATATCATAGTTGCAATTTTGTAAATTAAGTTGCCAACTACTTATGAATTTATAATAGAATAAATTAGACTCTAGTGAGGAAATTACAATTCAACAGCAAAAAAAGCATACTACAAAGTTACAAAAATAAACTGAAGAAGTGTTATAAGAGAGTAGAAAAATAAAGAGAAGAAAAACCACATTAACATGAGAGTGGTTTGGTAAATTCTTCCATTAACAAACTGGATGAGTTCACACAGTTCCCAGCAAGCCAATCAAAGACAAAAAAAAAGAAAAAGAAAAGCTGGACTGACTCGCCCAAGACACTTGGCTTTGCAGATTTAGCCAACATGGTTAATCTTTCATTCAAAAGTAATGATCTCAGACATCAAATGAGCCCAGTTTAAGAAATAAAACCCAAGTTGGAATAGCAGAATTCTACTAACAGAGAACTCATGGAACAGGGGTTGAGTCCCATTTGCTAAATAAAACCTTTTATGAAGTCTTACTGTTACCACGTTCCTGACCAAATCAACAACTTGCACCTTACACTGCACTCTGTGTTAAATATGTACGTTAATATTCCCTGAACAGGAGAGTCTGCTCCCCATTTGTTCTGTTACACGGCCAGAAATCCAATGTAAATCTCCCAGAAAAACTAAATGTTGACGTACACACACTAAACAGATTTAGGCTTTTGAGAGGGTGTATGTGTGTGTGTGTGTGTGTGTGTGTGTGTGTGTGTGTGTGTGTGTGTGTGTGTGTGTGTGTGTGTGTGTGTGTGTGTGTGTAAGGAACAGCTCATATAAACCTGTGAAAACACAACTCAAACAAGTAGAAACATCCTGACAGGAAGGAGAGGGGATCTGTTGACACCGGGCATGCCAAGTAAGTTGTGCAGTTGACCCATGCTACTCAATCAACTGTGCAGTTTACAAGAACTCGGGTTGCAATTTATTGCAGTGTTATGAATGACAGAATGATTTGTGAGAGGGCCAATACTGTGAGTCAGTAATGTAGATTTAATGAAAGGATAATTATTATTTTTTCTTTTTTCAAGTTGAGTTTTACTGAAACTGAAACATCAATTGTGAGCATTTGCTTGTGGCTTCTCCCAAGTTTGACACACACCTTCCAGAAAGCAAACACATTAAGTAGTGAGTCAAAACTGGATGCCCAACATGGATCCTCTATGGAAGCGAGAAAAAAAGAAGCAATTTAGCTGTTGAATATGTTTTAGTGAACCTGGACCTAAACCACTACACAGGTTCCAGTCAGATACTAGGAGATTTGTTGACAGAGGTTTCACTGGAGCATTTTTGGTCTAAGAATTAAAGGCTTCCTAAATGTAGATTCTTCTCTTTACATCCAAAACAAATATCAACTCATTCCTCTCAGAAATGAATACGGTAGTAGTGAAGTGTACTGAAATGACTGCAAAGGTCTGGCACTTTACTTCAATCATTATGTGTGTTTTCATGGGAATATGTGTGATTATTTGGATAGAAGGAGGCAGTTTAATATAAAATATTAGTGACTTGCCCAAAAATAGTCATGTTGCTTAAAGAACAGTCCATCCTTACTTTGACACTAATTCTACAATGTACAAAAACATAAATATCCACACATGACTGGCTGTCAGGAAGTTATGAAGTCATTGCTCCCTGGCTGCGCTCTGACAGGATAATAGATGCAGTACAGAGCAGAGACAGAAACTACCCAGTGCACCGTAACTTGGCCCGTGGCGGTGAAACAGCCCAATGTGGCTTCCAGATGAGCTAATGTGGACACATGGGACAATATACACACACTGTACCCTCAGACTCTACATGGGGTGTGTGTGGCATCAGACATAAACATGACAGCTTTTTTTTTTTTTTTGCTCTTATGTAATCAATACTTAACACCCCTGCCTGTGGCCTAGGCTTTGTGGCTTCTTGATTACTGCACCGGTGTCTTTGTCACTACATGCGATGCGGATTTTCAATCAAGACTGCGTTCCTCTCCTGCTCATCTGATTTTACTTTGGATCACTTCATTTTAAGCCCTCATCTTCTGTTCACGGCATGTTGTGCCTGTAGCCCAACACGTCAGTTTGGAGAAAATTGCTTCCATCGGAGCCCCTAACGACCCGGGTCTGTTTGTTACTTTTTGTGTGAAAATTAAACACACTAAAAATCCCTTAAGGTATCATTATATTAATAGCTCATCATTTAAAAAAAAAACACAGTGCCTCTTAGATTCACATTAGTATGATGCGTTCTCAACAGAGCGGGTTTCTCTGAGAATAACTCCAGGTATTACTCTGACACCTACCAGTCCGTACATCAACACTACTGTCAGCACGGGGCTGCCCAACTTCACTCCAACAACTACTCATAATCTGTCATCAGCACCACATCCAGCTCAGACACAACCACAGCTGTGTCGATTTCCTCCACTGCTGCAGAACAATGTCCTCAGTGTGACCACAACCAGAGGGGGGAGAGCTCAGTTCCCATGACTTTGCCACATAACATTTCAATTTTGTCTTTCATTGTATAGTACGCAAATATTAAATCACAGTTAATGGTTTGTTGATTGAAGGGAAAATATATAGCCGTCTGAACAGAAAGATGGACTTGAGCAAACAAACAAAAAAGTATTAACCTGATGTATTTGGTAATGAAACAGTTCTCACAGTCAAAGAGTTCATGAGCAATAAGGTTATTTCATTGCTTAAAACTCGAGCTGTCAAAATGGAAGTTTTAATTTCAATTTAAATGTGACTTAAATTTATGAAAGTATTACTCATCGTAATGTTTTGCGGGATTGTTGGGTGTTTTTGTACAGTTATCACAGAATGGCATCTCACTCTACTGTGTTGATAGAAATCAACATGCCTCCCATCGTTTTATCTTTCAAGTCTTGTCCTTCTCACGCTCATTCCCAAATAAAGAGATGCTCCAGGTGCACCAGTTGTTTATACATCAGCATGCGGGTTCTTGTATGTTCATATGTGTAATAGTCAGAGATAAAGTGCTCAATTTTAGGATTCGTCTCACGCAATTTAATCACGAGCAAGCCATTGGAGCTCCATCCAGGCCTTACGCTCCATCAGCTGTATCCTACTTTTTAATGTAATTAATCTAATCCTTAATTCATTTGACATTTTTTCAGAAGAATAAATGGAGCTGACTAAAATCTATCACCAAACACATTTCCCACAAAATTTTGCTCGTTAACGAGTTCAGATTTGACTTTTGCAAATGAGGATCACTGAAGTTGGAAATTAAAATAGATGGGCCTCAAAGCCCCCACTTAAATGAGCAACATCCAGATATGTTTGAGGTAATGTCTTACAGCTCTTACCAAGAACAGTTTCCAAAGCAAAAAGTATCTGAGCTTCATTATACAAATTGCATACAAAGCAAAGCAAGAACATATATGGCAAATACCCAAATCTGGTGAAACAAAACATGAAAAATAAATATCATCTGCTCCTCAACTGTGGACAGGCACTAGAAGTATATAAACTTAAGCAATCCTCAACACCTGAAACATATTATCGATGACTTTGCGGCACTGTTGACAACATCAACAGGCCTGCACAAGAGCGAATCAAGGCCAAGAGGGTTGCAGAAACAGCAAAGATCTAAAATCAAATGACTGAGATTTTCCCCTTAAATGTCATTCTATGTCAAGAAAGCTCAGAGCAAGAGATCTCGCTGTGACTTGAGAGCTAATAAATGGAAGGAAAATAAATTACAATCAATGGTAAATAATTTTCTAGTAAAGGATCAGGTGGGACGATGAGAAGCATCCTGATGAACCGAGGCGGCGAATAGGCTGAAAGGATTTATGGGTGTGGTCAAACACTTTTGCAGATTGACCAGCAATAACAAGACATGATAATAAGTTTGTACAAAAGCCATTTGTTTCCGAGAAACCAGTCACTGTTTATCTGACGTGTGCCTAAAATGTCTGACAGCTGTTAGTTGTCTACACTTTGTGCAAAAAGAGATTGAGACGTGGTTTGAAACCATCCATTCAGTCTCTCGGCCAAGACTTACGTCTTCTTCCCGCAGATAGAGCCTTTGTACCAGTTCCTACATGTGCTGAAGTACTTCTTGTTGGTCCCCAGTACCCGCTGCAGCGCGCACACGTTTGGTCTGTTCAAGGTAAGGGGGGGGGGGGGGGGGGGGGGGGGACAAAGAAGCGGAGTGAGGTGGAATGCAAAGATGTGGGAGGTGAATAAGAGGGTGGGAGAGGGAGGAGAAGAGGACAGGTAAGCAAAAGAAAAAAGGATGGTGGTATAGATGAGTAATTATGTGAAACAAAAAGAGGAAGGTGAAGGAAAAAAAACTGTTACTTACACTTACACTCATGCATAAAAAAAACTTTTTCATAGATGTAACAATCTATATTAAACCCAACTTTTTTTTTTTTTTTCAACGTTTATCAAAGTTTATCAAAGTTGGCTCTTTAATAGAAGTCACGTTATTCAAAAAGAATGATTCTTGAGCCGGGAGTGGATGAATGTTAGAGACAGTATCGATCTTTCCACTATGGTTCTAATCAATGTTTTCATCAATATGGCTGCCCTATTAATTAAATTGCGATAAACAAGCACTTTATCGGAATGAAACATAAAATGAGGAAAGAAAAACCCGACATATTTGATTCCTACCAGCTTGTTCTTTATCGCAAAATACATGCACTGCTATTTCTATACTGTTACAATACAGGATAATCAATTTCGTCACTTGTTTCAACAATACAAAAAAAAATGGTTTTGCACACTTTATACAAGCCCCCTTTTATCCGAATCCCACCTCCTTACCCTTCCTTCCTGGCCCGTATGCGGCTGTGGCTGACTATCTTGTCATAGGCTGAAGAATCCACGCTCCCTAGAGAGCAGAGTGCCACCAGCACTAAGGTCACCGCGAGAAACCGGTGCATCCTGGGGAGTTATCGGTCCTTCGTGTTGCAGAACGACAAACACACACTCCACTTGTCCTATGAAATGTGCACACACACTCACGCACACACACTCACTAACACACACACACCCAGAAAAAATACACAGAAGATATGGGAACACACGTGAGAGGGGGAGCTTTTATAGCAATAAGCCTCCCTCTCTCTAACACACCCACTCTCCGTTTACTCCCTCACTGTCTTTACCATACCATTACGTCCTGCTCTCACCCGAACACACCCTTCATCCCTGCACAAATCCTTCCTCCAACTATGACTTGTGCTTAAGCTCATTGCCTCCTCCTCCCACAAGCTTTTTCACGTGAATTTTGCATGAATTTCTTGACCACCATCACATCCCAGAGCACCGACGACACCCAACTTTGCGTTGAGCTACAACTTATAATAGCAGCTTTTCTTCCAGCTGTGAGCAGGAGATTTTGAAGCCTGATGAGTAACTACTGTGAAACGGGTATTTGGATACGCCACGTGAGAATTGAAAAACTTTTTTTTTAGTCTCACAGGCTCACAATAAAAGGTTAAACAAACTTTGAGAAAGAAGATGATAAATATCTGTGAATCACTGCTTTACATTCTCTTGACAGAGACTGACTGTATTTTTCATCATGCCACCGATGGGATACCGATCTTCTTCGTTTTACGTTCATTATTTCCAACAGCCTTTCCTCCCATCAACTCCCTTTTGTGCTCCCTGTTTCCCTTCATCCTCCCTGCTGTCATGTTCACCGTTCATCAGCTCATCTCTTACTTGGTCCCAGCTTTTACCTCCAGCTGTCTTCATCCCTCGGCCAGATCTGATTATTCTTCAAAGGCCTACAGCCATCGGGAAACAAGTTCCCCAGACGTCGTCAAGTATGGCCTTGGCTTGTGAACCTGAGCAGGTACGTTATAGGCTGCACACTGGAGACACAACAGGTCAAGGCTCACCAGCTGATGCTGCAGCTGAAATCAAAGTCACGATTACCTCACAGATGTGGTCCTGCTCATAGGTACATGTCGTATTTCTAAGACTTACCTTCAAATGCTGTTTGAAAGTCGAGCTGATGGAGGTACAGTACATCGCACATGCATGAGGTGTTTGTGAACTCACATGACCTCTGACACACCAGAAATGGCAGGAGGACTCAGGAGGCTGCATAATCTCAGAGGTGTGACAGTATTCGAATGCTGTCATTAAATTCAGATAAACCCGTGAATAAATCTCACACGCACACTCATCTCCACACTTTCCTTCTGGGGGAGTGCAATAACACGTCATAAATGACACTCACGCACGCACGCACGCACGCACGCACACACACACACACACACACACACACACACACACACACACACACACACACACACACACACACACACACACACACACACACACACACGGTTTCCTTATGGAGGATTGTATTAGGAGTCATAAATTATTGTCAACACACACTCACATGTTGGAACAAACCTGCACCCGACTCCTCTCCTCGGTTCTGGGATTCAGCATGCTGACAGGAGGGAACAGTAATGATATCATGAAGCTGACATCTCCCCCTGGTGGGAAGCATCTGCAAATACTGGCATTGAAACTAATATTGAGAAAAGGTCATTTGTTTTTAAGAAAATATTTTAAGAACAATAAACCCAACTCTCTCTCTCTCTCTCTCTCTCTCTCTCTCTCTCTCTCTCTCTCTCTCTCTCTCTCTCTCTCTCTCTCTCTCTCTCTCTCTCTCTCTGTGTGTGTGTGCGTGTGTGTGTGTTTTAATGTCTGTATGAATTTAAATTAATAAATAATAAAATAAACAAAAAAAGATAAACATATAATCAAATACATAACTAAAAGGAAATTCCTTCCTTGGAATTATTGAAGGATCATTCTGTAATATGCATTTGTCTCTACATGTTGGTTCATGAATCCATCCTGCTGCAGAATACTTATTTCCCATATTTTCCTGAACATGGCAATTCATTCCTATCTGACATCATGAAAATATACAATTTTCCTTTTGAATGTGTTTATTTATTAATGTATATATTTATTTCTTTGGTGTGAATTATTATTCAGTTGTATATGAGTCACGCCAGGGCTCAATAGTAGCATATGGGTTTCCACAAGGCATATGTTTCTGTGTGTGGGAATCCATACACACAAGTCTGATTCTTTCCTGTTCGTCTGTGACAGACTGCTTCCATCATAACCCCCGGAGCATTTTCTGCACAGCCTTTTCATCACACATGGAGCAGTTTCATCATCTCTTGAATATTTCATCTCCGTTTTTCATTTGCTTGGTAAGTTTCTCACTGGCAGAAATGGCTGGCCACTGAGCAGTACCAGTGGGGAGGTGGCAGAGACCGGATAAATATAATAAAATTAGAAGAAAAAAAAACTGTGAGGACAGCATGAGGCATTTTCTGCATTTTCTTCTGTGTACATAATTTTTTAGACGCACAGTGTAGGTTATCTTTTAAAAGGCCCATATTGTATAAAGAGGGTGTATTTTTTTTTCAGTTTGTTCGCTATGTTTTGTACAAATAGAGAGGGACCGCAACAAAACACACCTAGGTGTATTGTGGATGCAATTGGTCTTGTGTGCATTTTTGGTGGGACATTCCGCTTCCTGTTTGGGAGCCTTCATGACAACAGGATGACAGGAAAACAAACACAACAGAAAAAACTAAACAAAACCAAAATTCAAGCAAGACCATTTACCTCAAGAACAAGCTTGATGACTAAAACCTTCACTGACATATCAAACCTCACAGAGGAATGCTTCCAGCTTGTATCTGGCAGTTGTATAATTATGGTGTAAATCACAGGGACTAAAGACAGAAAAATAATAGAAAATTGTACCATTTAATATTATAAATATGTACTCCCTCCAGATATTGCATTTGTTCCTTTCTGTTGATTGACCGGATTTTAATGCAAGCTTGGCACCTCTCTCTTCTATATGCACGGGAATTTAAGTAAGTAGAAAGTGGAATAAGTAGAAAGTCACATGTGGGGAGAAGTGAGAGCAAGGCCCGATCGATGAATGAAACAAGCACGAAACACAAGTCCACAGAGTATACCCAACAGCAAGAGTTAAATTGTAGAAAATGTTTTCCATGAATCATTTGGGTTTAGAGCCTAAATTGCACTTGTCACAATCTCACATAAATGTAATGTAATAACTTCTGGCGTAAAAAGGAAAAAAAAAACACTTTTTGGACAGTTCAACACAAAACGTTATTATAGATCTCAGAAATTGTTTACTTGGGAGTCAAATTCACATATACGTACCTCATGGAGAGGGTAAAATGTTTTTAATAGAAAAATTAATCAATAAACCTTTTTATAAAGATGCTTCACTAAGCTGCACAAAATTTCTCAGTTTGGGTTTTTTTTTTTTTTATTATTTATTGAGATAAAATATCAATGAATTCCTTTGAGTCTGTAGCACATGATTCTTCACCAGTGAACAATGTGGAATCTACGCATCTGCTTTTTATTTAAATCGCTGGAGACTGTTTGCAATGTGTACAGCAGTCTTTCTGATATGAGTCCATTAAGACAAGTAAATTACTTTTTTTAATGCAGTCTCACAAATGTAGTTTTCCTTATGGCAACTAACAATCCATTAAAGTTCAATAGAGAAATACTACCTTGATAATAATGTAATGGTTGCTTTTATGAGTTATAGACAACATGCAGCAGATATCCATGAAAATATCAGAACATTCTTGTGACACTGTTGTAATGTACAAAGGTTGTGCTCACATTTATCTCAGTTATCTGTGGAGAAAAAAAAAGAAAAAAGACAGAGTATTTTGAATATATTCTTGATTTATAGTTTAATCTCTATAACATCATTCATTCAAACTAGCTTGACGTCTAAAATCCCCACTGAAAAACAGCAAATCGGTTCAAAATAACAAGTTTAGTTTTCGTAACAGTGATAAAACATGAATAATATGTTGCTTTTGTTGTTTGATAGGCTGTGTTCATATTGTGAACAGTCCGGTCACGCTCTACTATACATCGAAGAATAACTGTCAGAGACTCTCACCGTTAAATGTACAGGTGTCCTCATCGGTGTGACGAGAGTCAAAAATCTTTTGGTTTTTTGCATAGAAAAAACATTGACAGAGCTGTTGCATGATCAGAGTTTGACACATCTTCGAGAAACTGCTTGTAAAGTGTGCAAAGTGCAGAAACAGACAGAGTAAGGCAGTCAGTCTAAAACAGAACACATCTATTGCTCTAGTGAGATAAGGATGGGAGGAATTAAAGTGATGGCGAGATTACCAAGAAAGTAAAAAGAGGTAGAGAGAGAATGACCAAGGAAAGGTTGTGGCAAACAGGGAGATTTGAACAGAAGCATACATCAGATAAGAGATGATAAGAGAGGAGGAGGTTAAGCAAAAGGAACTAATTACTTTTCAATCATCTTTAGGGGAGCGACAAGATGAAGTGACTTTATCTTAAAATCGAAATCTTTGCAATCCTCACACACAGTTCTTTATACCTTTGCTGCATTTCCACTGCTAATATAACGGCATTAACACGCTCAAACCAAAGGCCTCCCTGAGTCTCCAAAGATCAAAGCTGATCGTTAGTTTAGTAATAACTGGAAAAGTTAAGACTCTTTGAAAACAGATATCATCTGTCAAGCTCACGTTGATTGTCAGTCTCTCTTTCATCCAGAATTACTTGGCCTGTATTTCTGTTTTTGTGTTGTTATATTTCAAGCATCGTGTCCGGGCGACCCTGCCAAACCTCCATCAGCTCCTGAGCTGGCACAGGGTAAATCTTTATCCTTTTTCTCAGTTTCTTTATCTCCACCTTTATCCGAGCTGTCATTGGCGTTCAATTCCTCCCGACTCTGTGCAACTTCATCCTGGTTTTTTACCTCTGGTGGTTCTTTCTCCCCGTCACCCGAAGCCACTTGGACCTTGCTCTGTCCATCTTCACATGGGCCGCCAGATTCCTCTGCTTCCTCTGACAAAGACTGCAAAGCCTGCCCCACACCTGAAGTGGCTTCTTTGCCAGCCCAGTGTCGTTTCTGGAACAAGCCAAACTCAGAGATGTCTTTGGGGCAGGTCCTCCTCTGGCCTGACTTTTCACCCGGGCTCTCTTCAGAAGCCACAGTCAGGAGTCCGTTAGGCAGACCGTTGGAGGCCTCTGGGGGTCTGGGTGACTCTGTGGAGCTGCACTTCTTCAGGATCGACGTGGTAATCTTAAATCGGTTGAGCTTGTTTTTCACTTGGCTGCTTGGCGGGCAGGATGAAACCTTGAGTAAGGAATTTGGATAAGCGACGATGGAATCCACCGAACTCCCGCTGGCCTTCGCCGCCTGTACAGCAGGCTTCCCCGTTTTCATCATCCCCATCACCTCATAACGGAAACTGGAGATGTCTTGTTTAAGCTCCTGAAAGATCAAAGAAAAAAAACGAGTTCCCCCTTTAGAAAATGACCTAATGTTTTTCATTTAACTAATGGTTCCAGCTGTTGGTGTCTACAGGACCCTCTGCAAAGGATTGATTTTCATTTGATTCAGCCAATACTAAATTAATACAGTGGAATCCACAAAATAATGACGCAGCACGTTCGCTTTCTCACAGGGCATGAAAGACCTTTTCAATATGAGAGATGTATTCAAAATAATGACAGATGTTGAGAAAATCAAATCACTGCTGGCAACAACATAATGAATTATGAGACTAAGCTTGGAAATGATGAATAACAAATTACACGCTTGAGATATATTTTGATTCCATGTTACTGAATGACAGTAATCATAAATAAAACATATTTAAATGATAAATTGCAGCATCTTTTAGTCATCTTGGTGTACCATCCATCCCTCCATTGTTTTTATTTGCTTAGTCTGCAAAGTAGCAAAATGGAGAGCAAATAACTCCATAAATCAGCTCCTCTGGTGGAACCCCACGCAGCAGAAGGCTTTAAATCTCAACTTCAGGCCCAAGTGGTTATTATTCATTTGCTCAAGCTAAAAGTCCTAAAATTCATTCAATTCATTTGTAACATTAGAGCTCTTTAATAAAACTGCTTGCCGTAATATATTTTTTACGCTGTTGGTACTTGATCTCACCTTAAAGTTCTCTTCAGTCAGGCCCTCTTCTGTCTTTGCATCTCTGATCATGGCAGCCACATAACGTTTAACCAAGTTCCTCAATACCTCCTATGTTAATTGAAAAAAAAAAGAAAAGAAATTCAACACCGAGACATTTTGCAGTGTACAATAGCTCTGTTGCTTGAATTGAAAACTTGACGGCTATTCATTTGCAAAACAGACAATAACAAATACACACAAAAGAAAACCCATTTCAAGCTACAGTCCCGATAAAAATACTACAATCAACCCCTGCGCTTGTCATTATCCAGGGTAATTGTTAGGCTCATATCCAGACATTGTGCGAGACACTTTTTTATTATTATTATTTTTTTAGCACGAGAACAAACAAATGTACCATTACCACACGAATACACACAAACTGTAATCATTTTCAGTCCTTTATAAAACGAGACTAAATTCACCTGATACTGATGGTTTATCCGCAGGTTTTCTGCTGCTCGCCTCTGCACAGACATCAGAAAACCAGAGGTAAAGGAAGAGTGGGAGGCGAGTAAAAAAAAACCCCAAAAAAACACATTTAGTTTTTCTTCACAGGATCACAGATTTGTAAAACATCTGCTCTAAATAAATCTTACTACAAATTACTTTTGAGTGTTACGAAACATTAAAGACTTGTAAAAATAAAGCACAAAGAGTCATTACAACAAAACAGAAATGTGTGCAAGGGTTCAATTAATGACTTACTCCAAGAGTCCCAAAGGTTCCAGTGCGCTTTGAGCTTGTCCTCTTGCACACCTGCTTCTTGATCCAACACATGAGGTACCAGAATGATTTGGGGCTGGGGATGATGTTGAACGGAGCAGGCAGGGTGGCCCCTTCCTCAAAGTAACTCATCCATAACTTAGTCCTGGCAAACTTCCACTCAATATCGGCGTGATCCTGAAGGCAGACAGGAGCGCAGTCAGAATCATTTCAGGTGTGGAATTTTATCTTTTATAGAAATCCTTATCCTCATTTGCAGGGTTTTTATTTTCTGTGCTCACAGCAATATGCTGGTAGGAGTTGTTCATCATGGCTATGAGCATGTTGAGGAGCACCACCAGTGAGATTATGTTGTATGTGCCAAACATGGTCGCACCAACGAATTCAGTGAACTGATGGTCGGCATCCACATTGGTCACATAGAGACTTATTAAACCAAAGATAGACCAGAAGAGGGATTGCAGAGTCTCGAATAACCTGTAAGAGAAACACACATATTGTAAAAGAAGTCAGCATATCAAACATTATATCTTCACATATCTGCACTGTCCTCGTAGGAATGACTTATCAATAGAAGGATTTTGTCAAAAAAAGACTCACCCTGGTGTTTATGAAATTCTACTAAGCATCAGTTTCTCTTAGCAACAGAAAAGTGTGACATTTTTCACATAATTTGGAAACAATCGCAGACGCACTTCACTATTTTTTTTCTTTGTCATTTCATTTTCACACAATCACACATTTATGCTCTACGTGCAAGCGAGCTGGGATCAGTGTAAACTCACGTAGAGAAAGCGTTATTCTGCTCCACACATCGGATGCCCTTGCATTTCCCTTTCTCGTCTGAAGCCTTGGTCTCATAGTAAAAGTACAGCTGATTCAGTCCATTAGCGAAGGCCAGCAAAACCTGAAGAAAGAGAGCGTTTCCAAAGCAGATGCCATTCTTGAAGCCAATATGTCACATTTACTCCGCATGTTAGTGAACACACATTAGCAAGTTTACCAGGCAGTAGATGAAGAGGAACTTTAGGATGTCCAGCAGCATCCTCCCCAGAGAGATCTGCAGTGGCCCCAGATGAGAGTTGGCTGTGAACAGCGAGATGAGGCGCAGCGAGCTGAAAATATTGGCTATGGCAAACACCGCCTCAGCGACCAGAGTTGGGTGCCACATTTCCCACTGGTTCCTGGGTTTACTGCCACTGTACTGGATTTCGGAAACGATGGATGGAATAGACTTTCAGGAAGGAAGTCACACAATATTATATCATTGTAGCTCCGGTTACCTTAGTGTAGGCTACAATCTTGAGGGAAATTGTTGCAAGATACAGAGAGTTCATGACAAAGTCCATCAGGTTCCACCAGTCATGGACGTAATCTTGAAAACCACCATCCCACATCTGCTTGATCTCTGCCCAGATGAAACCTAGAAATCCATATAGACATACAGAGAATAGAATAGGTGTTTTTCTTTTATTCAACGACTTGTCTGAAGTCTAAAGTATTTTTTTATTTTGGGATGGAAGTTCCCTCCTTCAATAAACAGCATACAGATTTCTGAAGGAGATTTGTTTGCAGAAGCAGCATTCACACAGACAAGGAGATTGACAATTGTGATGTTTTCTAGTTATGTTTAAAACATTTGCCAGTGGACATGTTTGCCTCCCCTCATGTTCCACTCCCTGCCTGTGTTGACAATTCCTTTGCTCCTCCCTTGTGGCCTCTCTGTGCTCCCTCTCTTCCCCGAATTACCCACAATCATTCTCTGGTGTGTCTTGTTGTCGCTGGCTCCCAACTTCAGTCTGTTTCTGTGGCTTGTCAGTCTGCCTGTGTTTCCCCTTTTGATGCCTACTTGCTTCTGTGTTGTCCCTGTATTTTTGGACCTCGACAGATTTGTTCTCGCTGTCTTTTTATTTAAAAAAAAACTTCCCTTACTGCTTTGTAACTGGTCATGCATTTGGATCCTCCTTCTACAAACCCCTGTGACCATACACACCAACCACATAAGTACACAGAAAATCCACAACATAAAAGTAAACCAAAGTGTTGGCCTCATAGGGAAAAGTTGTGTGAACGAGGTAAAGTCAACGAACTCTGCTGCAAAGAGCAATAAAGCTCAAGATTTGCTGTGTTTCGCTCAAAACTACTAATTCCCATTATAGTGGGATGATTGTCCTCTTTTTATTGTTTTTCAAGAGACTATTCAGCGTGTATTTAAAATGACTGGTACTTTGTAGTATATGAGTCGTCCCCAAGAGGCTGCCTTGTCAGTGGCTCTCCAATGCTCCCAAACAGAAGAAGCAGTATTTTTTTTAATGCTAACTGTATTTTTTTCCCCTACCAATTAATTTATGGAGAGAAATTACTTTATGCATATTGAAACATGCTGAGTAACCTCTGAGAAGCCTGTTTGAATCAATGCCTGAAACTGAATTTTATATCCTCTCCACTTTGAATATATTAAAAATGTATATCAAATCAATAAGGCAAGTTTAAGGAAACGTTCAATGTCATTTAAGCATCTGGAGTGCCCAGTTTTCTGTCAGCCAAATTGTGACCATCATATATAAAAAAAAAAAACAGTGGAACAGTGAGAGTGACACAAAAGCCTATTTAGATACTGTTATGGATAAGCTGTTTTGTCTCATAAAGAATGAAGTGTGATTTGACTGTGGTACCACTTTTCTAACTTTCGTTGAGTGCAGACTTGCATCTGGATCATTCTCAAAAACAATTCAACCACTAGAAGCTGATCTGCTGAATAAATGTTCAGGAGAACTCCTAAACAGTCCTGCTAAGGCTGTACTGTGGTGTTTGTCTATTCTCGCAAGAATAAGCTATTAAAATCCTCTTAAACCTTTCAATTGCTTTCAGTCTGATTCCTGCGTGCTATGTCTCCTGAGGTTTTACTAGGAAATTCTCCCGGCAGATATACCACACGTTTGTTGATGAGATATGTCAGTTTTGACCAAAACAATGAAATAACGGAGAGATACACTCCCTGAAGCCATCAACCCAGCTGAAAAAAACCCCAAAACAACAACAACTCACAAGCCTGTATAAAATGAAATCTCCAAAAGCAGAAGTGAACTCTCACTCTCAAATAACACTTCCACAAGAATCATCATATCAGTAAGCTCGGAAATCTGTTGCATGATTCCCCCAGGGCAGAATGAAAAGATTACACCTTGTTGAAACCTGATAAAACTGTTCATTCAGAACTCCTAACAAGGTCTACTGTGGATGCTTGGAATTCTTCCTCCACCACAGCAAAGCATTGCATTTGTGTTATGCTGCCAGTGTTTTAAGTGTAGGAGCCAAATATGGTATTATTGGATTTTGTACATTTGTTTTGACCTGTGTATGTATATATTGTGCATCGCTGAGTCATATGCATACATGTCGAGCCAATCAAGGAGCACACAGGTGTTGACCCCGGAAGGGCATGCAGGTTTTTGACCGCTCTAGCAGAGTTTGTCAGGCTATGCTCGTGTTTTGTTTCTCATGATTTGAACTTTGATCTAATATGATTTTGCACTAAAATAAAGAAAGACTGTTGCTTCTTACCAGATCTATAGACTCAGTTGATTGACACGAAGCAAAAGGTAAACAATAGCCGCCTAGCACGTCATACCTACCTACCAAGGCAACATCTCACCAGCCAAGTAATAGACTGGTTGGTATATTGAGTTTCACACAATACATATTAACTCTTCTTCTTGATTATCACCATAATTAAAAACATTTACCACAAGAAAGTGGCAAATTAAGACATTGATAGACTGGGAAGTGTTAAAATTGTGTTGTTTTTTGTTCCCTCCATAGTAAGTGGTCATGATGTTATTTTCACAAATCCACTTCCAAAATACCTTCAGTCATCACCTGCTTTACTCACCCAGCACCCAGGGCAGTATCATCCACTCCACAGTGGTTGGAGCAGGCCCCTGCCTGTCCTGCCTGTCCTGCTCTGTGGTCACGATGTGCTGGGAGGCGAGCAACAGCAGGAATAAAAAGGTCAGGTACGATGCTGTGTGGCAGATGAACTTGATGAAGGGCTTGCGGATAAACAGGCGTAGCGACTCTTGGGAGCGATGAGGTAGCAGATCGCGAACACGGGGGTAGAGGAGGCCGATGAAGACACAGGTGATAAACTTTCCAGCCCAGTGGCGCCGCCTCCAGCCAGGAAACTCATCGTACCACCGGGACGCCAAAAGCTGCTGACAGTTTGGCTGGGCTACAAACTTAAGGGAAAGAGAGGGAGAGAGTGAGAGAAGTATTATACTTTTCTCATGTGAACTTTTCATCCATTGTTCCAATGCTTGCATTTAGTCTATTGCCACGCTGAGACACTGTATTCTCAGTTTCAGGCTATTTAGTTCTTCAACACAGTCCACAATGTCCCACTGACCACATGCCAGAATTAGCACCTGCAGCAGAGTGCTCCAATAAAGAGCATTCAAACCCAGGCGGGGGATGTGTTGGCAGTGTCAAAAAACTGAAGGGTTATCATCTTCGCAAAAGGATATTTTTACATGAAACAGTCTGTCTTCAGTGGTTTTACACAGACAGGACAGTGAGTGGAAATATTTGCACGATACTGCACTAGAACTGATTGGGTTGTATTTATTGTACTGCAGAGGGTCAATGCATGTGAAAGACCACGACCATGCATGCATACGTACACAAACACTTACCCAGGCCCATATATTGTGAAATATTACAGTACTCAAAGTCTGTAAGTCAAAGTGTTGACCGACACCAGTGGGAGCCAATACATCAACTCTGCAGCCTCGTTTCCATGGAAACCAGAGATCCCCTATCAGTGTCAGGGTCTGAAGGAGAAATGGCTCACATTTCCATACTTCTACAACAGAATCACCACAAAACTTGAGGGGGAAATGCAAAAAAGGAGCTGAAGAGAGGATGGATTTCATGGATGAGAGGAGAGGTGCAGGTAGATTTCTTTTTTTCAATAAGCAATAAGACTGTGACAGATATCCCCCCCCCCCCCCCCCCCCCCCCACCCCCCCCCCCCCCCCCCCCCCACCCACCCCCCCCACACCTCACACACACACACACACACACACACATTTTTTCAACTTTAAAGATAAAAAAATAGAAGGGAAAAGTTTCTGAGCTCTTTGAGAGTGACCCTACTTATAGATAAACTGTCTCTTTATGTCAAACAAAATTGCAGTAACAGAGCCCCGGGTGTAGCATTAGATCAGAGGAAAATGAACCATTGTCTTCAGTTCTGCCACAGTTATATAAAAAACTGATTGTCTTTTTAAAATAACTATGAATGTTGTTCTTCAGGTAGTTAAAATTTTGAAGACATAAGTATGTCTATTCAAAATAGATCTTTTCTTTTGCTTGCATCTTTTTTCACTGCATGTTGAAACACTGAACCTAATTAGCGACAGTAAACAAGAGGTGCTGGGGCTGCTTGAAGTCTTGTTTCAATCTGCCTGATGAATAAATACTGACAGTGATGGTAATGAGGTCAGAAATTAGACTAATTGACTTAGATGTTCACTGTAATAATTAGGTAATAATGTTACAACAATCTAAGCACATGATCTATTTAAAGGGGAGATTTTGTAACAATTATCCACACAAGTATTCGACAGAAAAGCAAACACACACACACACACACACACACACACACACACACACACACACACACACACACACACACACACACACACACACACACACACACACACACACACACACACACACACACACACACACACACACACACACACACACATATATGTTTTGGGTTTTTTTAAACTGTAGCTGGGAATGTTTCATACTACCTTTGATTTTTTTTGTGAAACCTCAACCCATTTCTGTTTTATTCTTTTTCCTGGGAGGGAAAAGTCAGAGTACGCCAACCGTCAGAGCTGTGGCACTCCACTTTTGTCTGTCACAATCACTTCAGCAGTGAAGTGTCATATCAGCCTCAGGTGGCTTGTTCACACTTCTCAAACCGAATCCCTCGCGGTTCCCAGGTCTGGTTGGGAGAGTGTCTCTCTGTGAACTCAACTGTCTCCACTGTCAACTGTCCACATGTGCCAAGGAAAGTGTTTATCACTGTGTGAGTGCCCAGAATGGAAGCTGGCTGCGTGAAAACACATTCCCCCCCTGCAGCTTTTAACCAACATAAAAACTCTTCCTCTCACTTTGACAGGCACATCAGACAAGAATACATGTTTCAGAAGGGCATAAAGTTAGAATAGCATGGCAATTACATCCAAATGTATTTCTTTTATTGGATACCAAGGTTTTTAGGCTTGAATGTGAAATCTTTTTTTGTGAGTGGAAATTTATTCTGACAACATCCATGAACATTCTCATGAGTGGAACGTTTTCCTAGACAACGAAGTTACAGCGGTCTTATGTTACAAGTTAATAAAAATCAGCCTTGAAGACCATGAACCTTTAGATGTCATAATCAACAACCACACATGCATCCTTGAACGCAGCTGAGTGCTACTGAACTCCACAAGAGACAACAAAAAAAAAACCAGTGGTGATCAAAAATGTACTTTTCAAAATTTAACTTCAATTCATAATATAAACTGGGTGTTAATTTAAGTCTTGAAAGGATGATATAAGGCTCAAATAACAGCTATCAAATAAGGACCAAACATAGTTCATTATAAAACTACGTGTATATAATTGGCAAAAGTGTTGTGCCTCATGACGTCCGTATGGCTGTGTAAAGAAAAGATTGGGTGAGGATGTGAGCATCTTCATGGATGCAGTGAGGGAGGACAGGCAGCAGCTGCTGGCAGGAGGGAAAATAGAGGAGAGTACTGAAAGAAGATGAATCACTGTGGCAACCCATAACAGATGAAGAAGAAGAAGAAGAAGAAGAAGAAGAAGAAGAAGAAGAAGAGAAGAAGAAGAAGAAGAAGAAGAAGAAGAAGAAGAAGAAGAAGAAGAAGAAGAAGAAGAAGAAGAAGAAGAAGAAGAAGAAGAAGAAGAAGAAGAAGAAGAAGAAGAAGAAGAAGAAGAAGAAGAAGAAGAAGAAGAAGAAGAAGAAGAAGAAGAAGAAGACAGATAAGTGCTGCAGTATATTTCTGCAACAAGTGATTATTAATGGTTCTCCACCACATAATACTTAATCCTGTGAGTGGAAATTAATTTTCATTTAATGGAGGTATTACAACATCTTCAAATATTGAACTGCAGTTTTTATGTGGTATCACAAGGGGGCATTGTCAAACTACAGCATGTAAAATTGATGGGTTTTCCTTGGCGCCTCTGACAGTTTCAAACAATCAAGGCAGCCTTTTTTGCCTATATTAAGTATGCCTTTGACAATGAGGTCAATGTTAAAACCCTCAAGACAAAGCAGAAGATAAACTGCCCTTAAATGTCCTTATGTTACTGATCATATTTATCTGCTTTGGCCTTCTGTGGCTTCAAAGCACAGACCACTCAGTGAGCCCAGCTCTTTAGACAGGAAGGCCTGTGGAGAGTTCTCTTCAAACCATTACAAACTGCTTTTCCAAACCATGGGAGCACATCAGCACCAAAGCCGCAAAACACACAGAGACGCAAGGATAGATATAGAAATGTAAACAACACTTCATGTATAACAGGGCACAAAGAAAAGCGTCCTTTGCTTTACTCGGCTGAGGGTCAAACACAGGCTTATTGCAACTAATTGTGAGACAAACAGCTTGTACTATAAAATGAAAAAAATCCAAATGAAAATCACACATTGTGGCTCGGTGTCAGTGGTAATTATGAAAGCTTAAGTGCTTGTCTGTAAGATCGCTATAAAAAAAAAGAGATGAGCAGGAATCACACCAGAACCAATGCTTTGCACACAATAACTGCCCTCTGCAAAAACAAAGCAGCCGTTCCTGTCCAAGTGAGAGCTACTTAACCCTCAGTGTCTCTCAGGGTGTAAAACCCTATCTGGTACAAAAATCACCCGGCAGAAGCGCAAGACTTTCTTCACGTGTACAACTGCAAAGATGTTCGATTCTGGGAAGACAGCTGTAGAAAGGTCAATTCTTGATTGATCTCTAATTTGTCACTTGCACAGCAGTGTATGAAAATATTCATTGCTGTCTAAGACTAACTCCACACTTTGTTTTCTTTCTCCAAATGAATGAGTGGTAACATAATTAAAAAACATATATCATATTGTTACTTTGACTTTTTCACACCTCTAAATGCATCAAAGCTGCACCAAATATTCATATAGATTTATATATATAAGTGTATATGAGTAGAAAAACTTGTCACTCGTTCCTCCTTCCACACACTCAGCTCACAGCTGCAGGTGGAGAGATCCGCACAATAATCATTATCAATTAATCAAGAAAAACAAGAATATTTCAAATAATATTTCTTATTTGGTAAGTTTGCACTAATATGACAGAGACAATTTAAAGTCTCAATTGGCTTCAACAAGTACATTGAACAGTAAACAACTTTTGAAGCTTGAATTTTGGTTATAGGCTCAGATTTCATCAGCAACTTTATTGGAAATAAAGCATGATTTGTCAATTACCACACCAACAGAACCATTGTGTGTGGAGCAGTAACTGTCTCATAATAAACCTCAACAACTAGTCAGATGGGACATTTGAAAAGGGCAGCGTTGTGGATTGTTACCACGTCATGATGTGCTGCTCTCCATCAAAGTCCAGGTGCGATCGAAGGGCGTCACAGATAGGATACAAGCAAAGGGCATATTGGGACATTTACTGGTTAATTGGAGTGCAGCTGTGGCGAGGAAATGCTCGGAGGCAGAGTGGCGGAGGCAGCAGGAGGGAGGTTTGTTTACAGTGTGAGCGGAGAATGATTTACTACCAGCACCACAGGGAGGTGAAATGACATGGGTCTGTCCATCATCAACATGTCCACAAATTCCCAACTGTTCTTTTGCGATTCGGCGTCATCTCCCAAACTGTGTGCTAATGCACAACAACTGGATAGCAGAAGGAGGAAATGACCATGCCATAAACCGAGCCTCTACCTAAGGTGCATCTGCACCAACAGCCAGACAGAGCTCCCAGCAAGAGACAGATGAATGAATTATCGGTTGCTTCTGGAAGCATCATCGGACCAGTTCTGCAGGAGAAAATGTATTTAACCCCTTCCTATTGCCTTTAGCTGTAAATGCAGCTCATGCATTGCTTGTAAGGATTATTACATTTTTCTTTTCACCGACAGCCGTGAGTTGTTTTTGATGTACAGACAGATAGACGGGCTGGGCTTGGGTTGTGTAAAAATGAAAGGAAATCATATAAACGAGCAAACTACACAGAGGGTTAAAAAAATATTGTTTTCATTTAAGTACAACGCTTTCCAGTTTTAGTCATTAAATAATGCCATAGATGTAATCATGTAATTCAGGACGGTTACGAATGGCTGTGGAGGCTTAAAATAACTTCTGCTTTCAAAGTGAAAACCTCGAGCTGTCACCCATCAACAAATATCATTTATTCCTTATAGATCAGCTATCACAAAGGATTTACCTTCTGGAAACACCATATTTCTGGCATTCAACTAACATTTAATACTTGGAGACAACCGGTTTGCCCCACAATCCACAAGTCTCACCCTGAGCGAATGCAAACAAACTGTAAAGAACTGTGGAGTCAAGTTTTCCATTTAAAGGAAAAGAAAATGCTCCATAATTAAATGAAGTGTTTCTCATGCTACATTGGTGGATTGCAGCATTTAACCTGATTATGAGCTTTTTCACAAGGGCTCTAAACCTGAATGGTATTTTATTTCTAGTTCAATGTTTCAGCCTTTGAGGAGAAACATTTTAGTGATTATAGGATGGGAGCCAGGATTTTCATGCCTCCATGTGTTCATGGTTATTTATATAAAGTGTTTAAATGCATTTTGACAATCTGCTGTAAGGCGATATGGGTCAATTCTTAATAATGGCATTTATTATAATATGCTTAACATCATTCAAAAACTGAATGACCACTAATGATCGCTGTGGTCTAAACATAGACACGGTGCACTGTTGCTGTGGACAGGATTTGGCGTGTATACTTCTCATAACCATAACTGCGAGACCATTTATAATTTGATTTATAGAGAGAGATATATTAGTTGTTAAAATGTCCCTCAATACATTCACAGTATGGTTGTCCATTTACAGACAAAAGCGTCACAGACAAAAACTCACGATATTCAAAAGCTGCCAGATATTGAAAGTTGAAGTTGTTCTGGTGCCAAAGCACTCGCTTTTTTCACTTTTTCCGACAATTCTAAAGTCGTAAAATTGAAATGAATCCGGGTGGACTAAACATAATTATGGTCATAAGGGGATCAACTAATCAACACATTTGAAGATCTATTTTCATTTTATTCACTCAGTTATTTGCCATTCTATGTACTATCCCACAAAGTGCACCACAAATTCAGTAATATATACTGGAGGAAATAAATTACCTTATTTGCATACTAATTGCTCATGGTTCTACCCACTGGCAGAGCTATTATCACCCTACAAAAATGGGAGCACGAAATCAGTGGACTGTAAAACCAAATAATGTTTTTAAGCTAAGATGTTTGGACCATTTCCCACAGTTATTTATATTATATTTTAGTTTCTCTGAAATGGTTGCTGAATCGAAAATGAAGCAGGAAAGCCCAAATTGGACTGTGAAATCAATCAGTGGTTAATTACCATGTGTTCTCACCGTAACAGATGCGTAGCGCCTGTTCTGGACTAAACATGACAGACCATTACAAGGCCTGTGTGTTCAAGTGGATGAGCTGTAGAGAGATCTCAACAGCTTATTGTCCTTTCAATGTCAGGATGATTGACTTGACATATGCTGCTGAATCTGCATGTTATTTTAGGACTATAAAAACCCACAATCCACAATATAATATCTTCATGTGGAATTAAGTATTTATCTTGCTGCTGCAATACTTAGATAATCAAATTCAAAGTCCTCTGCCTATCTGTCATCTGTTTGAGTTGTCAAAGCAAAAACTGATATCAATCTTTGTGAGCACATAATCTGATATCATTAAACCTGATTCTAATCCAATATCATTATACTTCTGTGCATCGGCTGGCAAAGAAACCTTTCTGTGGAAAACTTCAGGCTTGTCAGTCTTCCCCGGGAAACATGGAGGGAATACAGCGCGAGAGAAATCCTATAACATGTCACACAGGAGATCTTGTAGGGACCAGTACTGGAAAGAAGGAAATGATTTTACATTTCATACAACTTTTCATCGATTGGTCTTGATTAAAAGGCCACCCTGATAAATTAGAGTCATAACTGGCTCTCGCAGCTCATTTGGTGCACGAGGAGGCAGGTGCAATGGACTGGGAAGTAATGAGTATATGTGATCATGATGCTGATGGCAACCTGGATGATTTTCCCTGCTCCGTTTCCATCTCTGCAGCCCCCGTAATCAAGAACAAACAAGCAACCATTTATGTCTCCCTTTTGCTTCTTCCTACAAAGACTACATGGATGTTTAGAAAGTGATGAGAATGAATGCAGAACTGTAGAAACAGCATGTGTTCACTGCATCCACAACTGTTATTCAATAAATCCACTATATATCCAAACCATCACCACCAAGTATGAACACAACTCTCATGACTACTATCATGACTGACAGAAATGGAGAGTTGACCCTACCTCTTTCTGGTGGTACTTGATGGCCAGTTTGAGTCTGGCCAGGTCATTGTTGCCCTCCTCATCCAATGGGTTGCTATCGTCTCTGTAGTTGAGGATCATCTCCAGCTCTCTGGAGCTCCTCGTTTGGTCCAAGAGGTCTTTAGCGAACTGTTTACACTGCTGAGACAGTTCTTCATACTCTGACTTGAACTCATTTTCCACCTGAAAAGAGACAGGCGGAGTATACACTGAATAAAAATACTGAGTTACTCGACATCAAGAGCATCTGGCGGCCGACATGCAAGTCAACATATTAAGGGAAATCTCAGTGTGGCCTCAGGGCATGTCTGAAAATTGGTGTTTCTGAATCAAACCTTGCCTCTGGGTGTTTTGTGTCTGTGAACAAGACTGTTTCAGTTTGTTCACAGACCTTGATAACCTCACCTCTATTGACATGCTTTTAACCAATTCCCACCCTATATTGGGAAGTGAGAGGAGCCTCATGCAAGTAAAACAGGATGAGCAAAAAATGTGCTTTGAATTATCAGTCTAATGTAACCTGGTTGGATGTTTTGTGACGTGATGTCTTATTTCTAAACCTATTAGACGTGATGGGGATTATTGTAAAATGCACTGCATGCTATTATACTTTAAAATGTAGTAGGTTGCAGTTTATCATTCAGATAAAATATCAAATGCCTTCCAGTAAGAGTAACTTCTTGTGAGCAACAGTATCGTTCACTTAATACATGAACAACTGCAAGCAGTCAAGTCTTACACACTGATGCTCCAACACCACTATAATCCGGCCCCTTCATGACCCTCACCTTGCTGAGCTCCTGCAGCTCCCAGCTGAGCCTGAATGCGGTGAGGAAGGGGTCTTCGCTGGAGAGAGCAATCAGCGAGGGGCTCGACAGCGCTCTGTAGATGTTGAGGCGCGAGCGCGAATGCCGCAGACTGTCCACGTCTGAACTGGACACACACTCCACACAGTTGCAGCGCACCTGCAACATCAAACAAAGCATGTACACATTTTAATGAGGCTCCTCCAGGGTCAGTGATGGATCATGTGCTGCGCTCGATCTGAGAGGGACACAACCATTATGCCACCAAAGTGCTGTCATGCATGCGTTATAGATTGACAAACATTTGGCATGAAAATAATTGTGGTAAATAATTAAATTGTATGTTTTTTTTCCACCTTAAAATTATTTTATGTCACTGATAAATTGATCTCCTTGTTATTATTTCTCAGCGAGGTGCTGTTGTGTCTCACTTTGCAACTCAAATATTGTACGATCGTCAGCAGATGTTCATTGAAATGCTGTCAGTCAAATATCAGATGTTATTCAGTCTGAGGAAAGGATCTGATTGGACTAATTCTTACACTTATGCGTCTGTAAAACACAGAAGAAGGGGGGAAAAGTGTCATTATGTCAGTTTGGGCTCAAAACATCAAACTGAAAAAAAAGAACATGATGAAAATGT
Source organism: Blennius ocellaris (assembly GCF_963422515.1). NCBI lineage: Eukaryota > Metazoa > Chordata > Actinopteri > Blenniiformes > Blenniidae > Blennius > Blennius ocellaris. The sequence goes on from NC_137663.1 coordinate 13,252,148, forward strand.
GACAGTTTCTTACCTTAATGTAAGAAAGTACTTTCAAATGACTAAAGAATAAAATGAGACATTTTTAAACCATTGTGCAAATTAGTTGCAACCAGCTCATATAATTCCAATCATTGCGAAAAGCATAGTTTGACCAGAGAGTAATTGACCAGACAATTTATGTGCATACTCATATAATGAAGATGTATTAAATCATTTATCTGTCATGTGTCACGATTACACAGGGAAAATAGAAATCCACGTAACAAAATGGACGTTTGGTTTACCCACCTCATGTGGCTGTGGCATGGACACGCCTTTCTGCACCAGGAGCTTGATGATTTCATAGTTGTTGGTGTGCGCAGCGAGGATGATCGGGGTGATGTCAGGGGTGAAGTCGGAGAACTGCTTGTCCAGTAAGATAGGAGGAACCTTTGAAGGCAGAGGGGAGAATATATAAAAGCTTTCATCACATACTGAAACGGAACAAAGCTTTCTGACACATTTGACCTTGGCCTTTGCTCTTTTGCCAATCTACTGTAAATATTTCTTTTTTCCAGTAGGATTGCTCAGTGCAGAGTGGAAGCAACACTTAAACACACGTTTGCTCACCTCGGACAGAAGTTCAAAGGTCTTTACCATGAAGGTAAATAGAGTAAACAAGTCCATGAAAAAATACAAAAGGCTTTCGGCAGCTGGAGGGAAGACTGTTCAAATACCACCAAGAAATTATGCCCTTTACTAAGGACCCAGACAATATGACCTTCGTATTAAGACAGTTATGAGGTACACAGGCCACAATGCGGCAAAAGGCATCAGTGTCTCACACGTTTCACAGGGAATCATTATGCAAGGCAAGAATCTCATTCTACCTATCCCTCTTATCACCCACTCCAGCTTAGTCCTTCTGCTATTCCCATGTCATTCAGCAGGAATGCATGGCTGCAGGCAGAAGCAGAGTAAGCTGGCCTCCTTTCACATTTTTTTAATTGAAGGCCTATTATCTGATACTGTGGTGGTGGAGAACAAGGTGGGGGGTAGTCAGAGAATGGTTAGAGGACATGCAGTAGGTAAGGACCTACTTCAAAATGTGACGTAAAACTGATGACAGATGGAATTAAGAGCTTCTAAATCCAGTGAGAGAGCTTCAACACAATGGGTGTTTCAAAAAGAAAAAAGAAGATTGAGGGTTTGTGTCACAGTCCTTTTGTAAAGATACGACCTGGAAATGTGAAACAACTGCATGCGTGTTGGCTAAGTACAAGCGTCATATCGATTTTGACCAATGGAACGATAATGATTAATCAATATTTAATTCTGAATGTGATTTAAATGCATTTCATCTGTGTCGAATAGAAGATCACATTGTATTATAAGCTATCACTCATTATTCACATTTTATTTGCATGTTTTCTCATTTACTCATTTACAAGTCTGAGTATATTTCTTCCTTTCTGTTCTACCCATCCATTCATCCATCCCACCCATCCATCCGTCTATCCATCCATCCGTCCATCCATTCCTCCCTGCCTTCCTCCATCCATCCATCCATGTCATAGCCTTTATCCGAGCTATAGCTATGTTGTGGTTCCATTTTTTTCCAGTGCAAATAAACTTTCCAGTGCAAATAAATGAATTTACTGTTGCTAGGTAGAAGAAAAACATATTTCACACAAATCTGCATATACAGTAGTTATAATTTACCTAAAAATATTTCAACTGAATAAGAAATGAAAACCAGCCTCTCTTGTGGATATGGAGAGTGACTCACAGGCGGACGAAAGTTTCAATAAACTAACTCAAACCACGTGACCAAAAAGCGTGGGTTGACAAGCTAAAGCCTTTACTTTAGATGTTATGGTCAAAGGCTGCACTAAGCCTGGACACTGTTAAAAGGAGACAGGATGAAAAGTGACTCGTTGTCACCAGACAGAAGTCTGTTAACTGTTCAGCTGGTGGCGACATTTTGTTTTCAGGTCGACATGAGGAATGTACTAAGAAGAGAAAAGGAGCATGAAGACCCATCCAGTCATCCATCTTTATCCGATCTCGGGTTGTGACAGGCTGGAGCTGATCTCAGCTGACAGTGGGCAAAGACAGGTTACATCACACGGCAAACAAAGTGAGGCAGACGATCACACTTTCACATTCAAACAGGCACCAATTAGTCAAGTTTTTGGACTGTGAACAAAATGCACAATACACACAGAAGGCTCTCCATTCATGCTCAAACCAGGGATATTCTGGTTGTGGGCAAATGTGTGCATTTCATTTGATAGCAAAAAGTCCTAATGGTCAAACAGATGATGTGGATGCACATATGACAGTTAAGGACAACACCTGTGATGCTCTAATTTGGATGTTTTGGAAAACATTGACAATAATATTACCTCTTATTCGTGGAAATATAAATGGCTTCAACACATCTGAGGACCAGAATGTGAAGAGTTGTTATCTAGGGATTGATTCTTTTTCTCCAAAATGTTTCGTCATCCATATTACACCCAAAAGTCATTAAATCATGTGGACACAGAGTAGTTACAATGCAGCAGAAGCACCGAAGAGTGGCACAGAGCCATGTCAGAAAGTTGTCATGGAGGGTGATTTAATAGGCTCCAGTACAGTATATACTCGGTCCTCCACGTGGGAGGAGGAGGGACATCAAATGGCCGACATCAAACAGCCTCAGCCTGCGCCCAAGCACAGACCATGAGGAGTGAAAGCTGGTGGATGTGAAGTTGTGTTAATTGTGGAGAAAAGAGACTAAATTGTTACCAAGTCTTCCATGTAATGCACATTTGCTACTCAAACCAGAATGAGCAGATCCAGCATCAGAATACAGATTAAAAATTCATCTATCGCATCTGCAAATATCAAAATGTGCTCTTACTTTTGTTGTCAGTCTGGTTCTATTTTCAGCCTCCCGACTGCTGCTCACCTGTCATCCAACAACGTCCCAAATATTTCGATAAAGCTTGCATAAAATAGGACACTGCGCCTTTTGTTTTTGATTCATCCTGTGGAAATAAGCCACGGTCTTGGATTCAAGTATGAATTAATATGTTTACTTTACATTATGCTCAATATCATGTCAGAAGGAGAGGCCTTTCCTTACATAACTATCTTCAGATGAAATGCAGAATAAAAAAAATAAATACAAAGCCAGCTAGAGGCTTTTTTTTAAATTGAGAAACACTGCGAGCGCCAGTGTCTTTGCCACTAACAGATGCATATCTGTATATAGAGGATAATACATGAAGCTGTTCAAAACGCTGATATCCACGCCGTCCTCAGCGGGAAACAAATGAGCCACAACACTTCTGTGATTACCAACAACACATCATTTGGACAGTCTGCAAAACAGAGAGACAGATATACACAATTCCAGCATGGCATGGAACAACTCTCCGTATTAATACATTTCACAGATGACGTGGCATCAGATAGGCTGCGCGTTTCCCAGGAAGTATTTTAATAAAAGCAATGAGCTTCTCTTGGGGTGATGCGATAGAGCTAAGGTGATGGATTTTCACGGCTTATCCATGCAATCAGAAAACTGGAGAGGAACCTTATGGAGGTATTAAGGTAAAGAGGAAATGTGTCCACTGATTGATGTCAAAATTGAGGGGTTCAGATTGGAAGGTTTTTGCCCTCTGTGTCTCGCTCTCTGACTGTGCTCCATTTCTCCCTGGAACATACCTTAATTCCACCATTATTTTCACTGCTTTTCTGCAATATTTCAAAGCCAACTCTCAGCTTTTAATAGGGCACAAGAGGAGCAGCAGTGAAGTCGACTAATTAGCTGATTGACGAAGCCAGAAATATTAGCTCCTCGGTGGTTTATGGTGCATTACTGCTGTTTGGGAGATGAGAAGAATATGAAACAATGTATGTGTTGTTTCTGTGTAGCAAGCACAAGTGAAAGGAAATGAGAATTGCACAGCTCTTTATACCCTTATTACAGTAAATTAAAGCGCTACACAAGCAGTCCTCATCTACTCAGAGAAGAGATTTGTTTTTCTACATCTTTCTCAAACTAATCCGAAGTGCGACAAGAACTTAAAAAAGGAAACATGACAATCTGACTTTGCCCAAATTACACATCCTATTTTCTTTCAGTGAACATACTCATTAAATTTGTCTGTAGGAACTGCTTTTTTTCTCTGAAAGACAAAAAAAAAAACCTTATGAAGACAAGCTTTTTGAAGTGTCAGCTTTTGTTGTTGCCAACAATACTGGGTCAATTATTTTGGATGGCATAAAAAGCTCCAAGGCAACCGCATGCAGTTTATAAGCTATACAATGACTTCCCAAATTGCTGTAGCTGACAATCTACTTAAATCCAAAATCCCTCCTGTGATATGACATGTGGATGAGTGTGCCTGTGGCTGTTAGGCATTTTTCTCAGATTTAGAAAACACATTCAGCTCAGTCAACCTTTTTTTCTTCATTTTAACAATAAAAGTAATATATATTTGTTCTTCATGACATTTTAATGATTCTCAACATGCATATTATAATCAGTGCTACAGTTACACGAGCTGAGCATTCCTATTTTTCAGTCAACATCCGGATGGGTGTGATAAAAGATGGTTATTACTGGCACAGCTCCCCGAAGAGGCTCAGAAATAGGATTACACGTGGTGTTTTGTACACTGCAAAAACTAAAAATAATGCTTTCAGTATCTCAATATGGTGATGCAATACCAGTTCCTCTCCTGACATCACCCCAACCTTGACAGCATCTCACGCTCCGTGCCCTGACACTCTTCCACCTCATGAATAAAGCACTCTTAATTTGACTCTCCTCCCAATCCCCTAAACCCCCCACCCCCCCCCCCCCCCCCCCCCCCCCCACCCCCAGTCCTCTCTTCACCTGCATGCCGCCACTTGGCTTCTTGTGATTTAGCAGCAGCTCCACGGCTCCCACCACCTCCTTGCGGATGGCGTGCAGCAGAGCATCGCCCACGTAAACGTTGAAGCTCAGTACGAGTTCGATGATTTCAAGGTTCTCGTTCTCGATGGCGATCAGCAGAGCCGTGCGGCCGAGGGGGTCGATACAGTTGATGTTGATCTTGAAGTAGATCTCAGCCTCCTGACAAAACGAGGTGGTAATTGAAAACCAGGGTTAGTTTGAAGAACTGAAAGACCCAGTCTGGGATGAGGGAAATGTAGTCAATCATTGCATGAAATTGGAAAACAAACAAACAACAAAAAACATATATTGCCATATAACAGATTTTTTTTGGGGGGGGGGGATCTGAGAGAGCAACAAGCAGGGGAGATGACCAATCACCTTTTCAAGGCAAGCAGTTTAACATTAAACCAACCATAATGGATCCTTCAACAACTGGTCTCATGGGGCCTGGCAACCTCCAGCCAATCATCACTGGATATTCATCTATTCCTGATGAGTTTGGTCAATCACATCTCTACAAACAGACATCTATAATCCAATAGTGCACCTGAGTTCCAAACCAATGAAATTAGTCAGAAAATTAAGTACTGGAAGATAAAAGTATTAATAATATTCCACTTCTTTGCAGTGGAGGAGCAATTGATTTGTATGGAACATCATAAAAAGTCTGACCTCACTTTGAACATGATCGCATAAATAAAACAGAACTAAATGACTAAAACTGATCATTATTTTTAAAGCCTCCTTAAGTAAAATGAATAAAATATATATGTATATTTAAAAAAAGCTTCACCAGGTCATATAAAGCTCTCATGGCAAAAAAACAAAAAACCAAAACACACCCACAATATACAATATAGTTCAACACATTGTAAAAGGAAGGTAATTTAAGATAGCAGAATCACAACTTGTAACTTCCACAAACTCATATTTGAAAGCAGTTGGCCACATGTCTTCTTTTTTTAAACTAACTAAAGTAGTTGTCTGATTTCCTGAAAAGCAATGCCAAATGTAAGAGTGAGTTTTTATTTCCCTACGCTATTTCTAAGAAGTGTTCCTCCTTTCTAAGACAACCTCACAAATACTTTTTTGGTGTTACTTTGTGTGCCTGTAAATATCCACCATAAAGCACCGACTGCTTCATGAACCCCCGAAACTGCATGAGTTGATATAATGAATACAATCTATCAAGATGTAAAGGATCACCTTCATACTCAACCTTCATCAAGATCAATTCCACAACAAGACAAAAAGGTTTAAATTAGTAAAACCTTTATAACAGAAAACTCTATAATTTACAAATAACTCATATTGTGGAGGCCAATTTTTGTTTAATTTTCACTCTTTAGTGCTACACATTGTCTTAACTTTAAGTTTAATGCTAAATAAGGTAATAATACATTTAATAAATTGATACAAAACCCTTTATCACCAAACAATAATAGCCACAGGTTTTAGCAAATCATTTTTACAAATACAATAAATCACTTAACCCATTACTGAATAAAACTTCTGAGTCTTATAAGAAAGTAAGAACTTTTATTGTGCTAAAATTGAGGCCTATTCATATAGTGATATTTGTTCGCAGATAGTTTAACAACTCTGAAGCGGAACTGTTGGCAGGTGAGTTGAAATTTTTAAATTGTAGAAACTTTCGCAGCAAAAACCCTCTGCGTCTCTCTCTGCTTCTCTGATTTTCTTGTATTTTGTTTCAAATGTGATTTCCTAAAGTTGGTCAGGTATTCTTTTAGTGTATGCTACTTTGGCAGTAATACACAGTTAGTATTCGCTCTCTCCTGTTGCACAAATTTTGGGACGGAGGCTCAAAAATCACCCGAAATTTAAACCTTTGGTTTTCTGCCCAGGAAAATCATGAAGGTCAACGCTCTGTCATCAGTTTTCTGAGAATAACAAGGAGAAACCAAATCTTTTTCAGGATTTCTATGTAAGAAAACAAAAGAGAGAAAAGGAGAACACGGTGCTTGCAGAGGTTTTTCCCTTCCAGAAAAACAAAGTCACAGCTTACGGTATTATGCTGTGCTGATTAAATATGACTTTTCTTTTTCTTCTCTCTTTGCTTTTTTTTGATGTGTCTTACATTTTCAATCTGACATTATAAAAGATGATTGTAGATCTAATGTGTTCCTGGGAATGAGTCATGATTATCATGGCTGCATGTGGCGTCCATAAGTCTTATATCTCTTTTTCCAAATTAATCATATGTTAATGTGGCTGCATTCTTTCACCACCCATCTGTCAATGAAGTGATGTATTGTCTCATGTAATCAGACACACGCACCTCCAGGGCTTGTTTTACACTGGCGTAGTCCCCCTTCTCCACAGCCCCAAGGTAAGCTTTCTCCAAAGGTGACAGCTCCGACTCAGCCCGCACAATTCTCAGCGGGATGCGGTCCCGGTATGAGGAGCTGTCAGTCCGCCGGTAGTACAGCTGTGACATCTCCCTGGGCTTCAGCTCACCAGCACCCTGCTAACACTGCTACAGCTGCGGCCAGGCCGGGGGACTTCACACTGGAAGGGACGGGTAGAAAGGTGTTAAAGGAAGAAGAAAATTGTTGGCATTGACCTTAAACGAGTTAGAGAATATGGAAAGAGGAGCTGAGAACCAAGGCTTTACTGTCAATGCTGAGGCAGGTGATGAATCCCTGACCACTGATAACATGACCAAGAAGATCCAAACATCACCTGATGTGGAGGTCAGTTTAGGAATGATAAGACAGTGTAAACATCATTTTAGAGCATTTCAAACTGAACTCGTAAATTAAAACTGTCAATAAGTTGCGTGTTTTGAAACTGGCACAGCCTTATGCAACGCTTATGTAATCTTTTGCGGGGAGAAAACTCTTTTTAGGGACTTTGCTGAGTGGAGGGCTTTAATATCTGATTCTGAAATGTGTGGAGAATGCATGTTTTGGAACTTGTGAAGACATAATGTTCGAAAACTGTTTAACCTTTTATAGGCTGATCATATACTGGATTACCTGCAACATTAATAAATTCTAGTCATGTAAGCACTTGACAATCAGACGGTGCCCGTCTGATTGACATTACAATCACTTTGAAAGTGTTTAGGATGCAATCAGAGCCCATGGAAACAGCACATTGGATTGTTTTCCACTGCAGCCTTGTTTGAGTTTTTACAAAAGGCGACAGAAAAGCACATCTGGTCGTTTGGATGAGACAATGTTCATTCTCCTCGCTTTATGGTCTTGTCGACAAGGAGAAAAGAAATCCAATCCTGCATGTGAGATCGTGTGGATAACAGCCAACTTCACAGTGCAAAACATTATGAAATTAAACCACTGACTGAATATATAATTTTCTAGATTGATGTAAATGAGACAATCTGATCTCTCAAATGGAAAGAATTTGCAGCTACAATTTCTTGCTGAGTGAAAAAAGAAAAATGCAGTGGTGGCCATAAATGGCCCATAAAAGCACCACATACGTTGCCCTGTTTGTAGTTCATACACAATAAAGTATCAGAGCTTACTCAATAGTAACTGCTTCTGCTCAGCTTATTTCATAAACTACTCCATGTATTGATATGCATGTACAGTACAATTGGATGATTAACGTGTTCGACTTGAACTACTGACAGCTGTACTGCATGCTTCTAATACAAAATGCATAATCAAGAACTGTTATTTTTCTAAAACCTTAGAATCTTTATTTTTTTACATTATTTTGAACCCACAAGGGACTGAGAGGACAAGACAACATCTGCAGAGAATAAAGAGGTTAAATAATATAAGACGTGAGTTAAAAACAAACAAGCAAACAGAGCTGCATGCTACTGAGTATATAAAAAAGAAAGGAGCTTGCAGTAAATGTTGCCCTCTGTCTCAGGACAACTCATTATGGTCTACATTCAAGAAATAGTGAGACAACCAGCTGCAGCCCAATTAGCTAATGGGGACAAGAAGCGAAACAAGAACTTATTTAATAAGTGAAAAAATGTGCACGTTGGTCCTGCGGTACTATATCCAGGAAATGTACCTTCGAGAAGCAAATTGACCAGCTTTTGCAAAATACTTTTTGGATATTTGCAGGTCTAATACACTGTTAACTGTTAATATTAATATTACCTTTTGTGCTGAGCTATGCTTGTCCACAAATAGCCACATAACTCACTGCAAGCAAGTAAATAAAGGTAAAAATAACTCTGATTAAACTTGTGTTTAAACTTTATTATTTCAATTGTAAGTACAAGTACTTACTTTCTAATTCAGTTAGTGATCAGCAGTGTAGCTGCTCAGCAATACCAGTGTTACCACAGACTGCAGCAGGGGTGTAAGAAGTCCATAATAAAGGTTATTAATCCCAGAAATTAGGCTAATGGATGAGAAAAAGAACAAGCCATTGGTCGATTACGTTTTCCGAAACGAAACAATCTTTTTCTGTAAGATTCTACTTCATTGCTGTAGAAATATGCCCTGCACCAGTGCATGAGGTTGAGCATCATTTACATGAATGCAGGTTAATCTGCTCTCAAAGTATCACTTGTAATCTAAATGAAGGAAAGTTTAATTTAGTTTCTAAAGAATTCCTCCAAGAGAATAAGAAATTGTCTGTAACCTACACAGAGGGGGGTTTTGTCCCGCATTTGACATTTTGGTGACATCTTATTCCATTGAGAAATATAAAGGTTCACATATTAGATACTAGTATGTGGCAGATGGTATAAGTTAGGTGCTTGTCAAATATTTACATGTTTAGCATTGTGCTCATAATGGTATGTAATGTGTGCCAGACATTTCCAAAAAGTAAGCTTGCAAGTAGAATTGCTTGAATAACAGGATATGAGGATGCTTTTCACACACACACACACACACACACACACACACACACACACACACACACACACACACACACACACACACACACACACACACACACACACACACACACACACACACACACACACACACACACACACACAAAATGTTGTGCAGAGACTTTCCTCAACAGCTTCTTGGAATCATTGAGATCAATACACAATTTGAAAAACGGACAATGTCAGCTGTTTGCGCCACACAGAGTTGCAGCACTGTGGAGAAGAATATGCTGAGTGAAAAGATATTTTATTTTGGAAGTTGTAGTGCGCAGACATGAACAGATGCGCTTTCCAACAGAATGGGCAACCCATCGAGAGAAGCCTGCATGTCCTGAGCTTGCAGTGCGGATAAAAGAACCATACAATTGTCAGTTTTCTCTATATTAACGACAAACGGGTCAGTGGAAATTGGCACAGGGTGCTTGCACATACTCACGAGTAATAGTTTGACAGTTTTATTTCTCTGTTTGTGTGAGAGAGCTTCCGGAGGTTAACATGATGACATACAAACGATTGTAAATAAGAGAGGACTCAACATTGCACTCACTGGGGTCCTTTTGCCAATTATACGCTGGGGAACAGTATTGGCGCACATTTACATATATTTTACAATCTGTTCCTGTCTACAATAAAATCATATTCTATCTTTGGAGCTTATACTGAAAACCCCTCTCTTAGGGTCGAAAACTAGAAATGTGAAGTGCAGTGAAGCATATACCAAACCTTTGGGATGTTGTGCATTGGAGCTTGGCTCAGGGAGATCAGTGTTCCTCCTTTGGAAAGCAGCACACAAATCATTCGTCTCAACTTCATGAATTTTGGATCTCCCAAAGGTGAAAACAGCTGTGTGGATCTGCACGAAGAACCTGCCTGTTAATCTCTTGTCTTGCTGTGCCAGTTCGTCTTTTCCTTGCTTTTTAGTCGAGTCTGCATTCTCCCCCCTCATTTTTTTGGAGACCTGACAGTACTCCCACTGTACATCCAGATTCGGTCAGTTTCGATCACGATTCCCATCTTATATGTGGAGGGGAGAAAAAGCGCAGCCCGGCGCACACCGCAGCATTCAGCGCACCGCGCAACAAATCCTGGAGACGAAAATACGCTTCAACTTTAGTTTCCTTCGCTGGATCACACCTGGTTCTGAAAGCCCCTCCAGTTTTCCCCAGGGTGTATTTTCACCGATGTTCTTGCCCACTCGACTTATCCACCTGTTGGGGGTTGATTGAGCGAAAAGCGGCGCCTCCAGGAATAAACGCAGAAGAGCCAGATGCCTGGCAGGCGGTCTGCGGCGCGCTGCTGCAGACGGGTCGTGCGCACTTGGAGACGCATTGAATACTGTGGCACTGCGAGAAGAGGGGAAACATCATCTAAACAAGCTACCGAGCCAGACACTCGCTTGAAAAAAAAAAAAAAAAAAAAAAATCAAAGTCCCACTCATACTACACAAGCGTGTTTTCCAGTCAAGTGCTTCCCAGGAAGACGATGTTATTTATTTTTTTTTTTTTTTAGTTTACCATAAACAGATCTGTGCGTGAACCCTTTAATGAATGGTCATCCAAAGACAAATAGCACAAAGGAATACAACTAAGACACACAGATGGACACATAGGACTGAGGCCTGCCAATTATAACAATATTTAGGAGGCGAATTAGACTCGAATTTACATAACGTTCATGATAATCTGCTGATTCAAATATTCATGAGTTGTTTTTTGAAACCAAAAATGTTGTCTGCAGGTTTTTCTCTCCATCCATCATCTTGGTGTGAGTTAGATTAGATCTATTTAACTAAGACATCTATTTAATTATGAAAACATGGTATTGAAGATACCTGGAGGAGGAGAGTTGAGAGTCAGCTACAAATCCCTTTGACTTATTTATCAGTTGAACACACTACACAGCTGGGAGTTGGAGTGAAGTGGTATATCACATGATACACAATAATCTCTTGCTTATCAGCTCACTGATCACACTTCAAACATAAACACAAACATTTCTCTCTCTTCCCCTCTTTTTACAGTCTTGTGCTGGTCTGATTTATAGGCCTGTTGATGCTGTAAATTCTTCCTAATGGTGTGTTAGGCTGTTAAATGTCCTCTGGCGTGTTTATAGAGTCTCCAAGACAGACTCATTCCTTGTATCTTTAGCTATATGTGCAGGTTTGGGTGTGTTTGTGTTCGCTGAACCTCCATTTGAATTGTATGTCCAGCCGCAGTGAAATGACACAGAGGACGTTTGAATATGGAGAGTCTCTGTTTATTCCGTGCTTGGCACTGTGAAGATGGAGACAGAGAGTCTTGGTTTGTGTGAATGGAAAGGATGGTTTGGGTTTAAACTGCAAAATCTATCTCTATAATTTCTCTTAATGAGCATGGGTAATGTTTTGTATGCTATACACTTGTATAAACATAGGAGACTTTCAGAAGATGGCAACTTAGTCATCAAATAAATAAAAAGAAAGTATTTGCATTTTTGACAGCCTCATGTGGACCTCAATGAGAAAAAATATTTTAAGAGGTTGTGTCCCAAGTGCGGCTAACGTCTTTGATGTAATCTTCCGAGTGGAAATAAATGGTGACACCCATGGAATAACGTGTTTTCTTGATACTCATGAGATGCAGCCTGAATCCCAAATGCAGACTTTTCAACAGCTATTCCTTCTCTCATGAGTGTTTGATTCAGATCACCATATACTAATAGCATAAAACACTTTCTTTTAAAACACCATAATACACATATTCGTTACCTTATCAAATAATAAATCCAACTCAAGCTCATGTATACTCCAACATGTAATGCTGCATGGAACTAAATGCGTGGAAAATTTGAATTTGACCAAAGATAAATCTTACATTGGAGATATACTGATTTATTAAGAGCAATATTGAATCATTTATAGGATAACAGGTATTATCTGTCTAAATTGCTTTTAACAAAGGTGAAATTGAGTTAAATGTACAGCAGACAAAAAAGCCCTCAATGCAGCACATTTGTACAGAAGACAGGTCAGAAACTTAAAAAAAAAAAAAAATCAGGTTTCTAAAAATAGTCTCTAAGCTAATTCTTCTCCCATAAAAGGGCCTTTAAAGGAGATTGATTGGAACGGACATTTAAACAGCATCTTGTGCCATGTGGTAGACAGCAGAAGTAACAGCAGAGCATTCTTCCTGCCTCACTTACACTGATTTATTCACATTTTTTAAAGCTGCCTCATGACAGTGGAGGCATTTCATTGTAATGAAGGTAACATCTCTTGTACTGCTTGATTAAATTTTGCCCTGAAGGGGAGCACAGTATGACTTCCGCAGCAGAGGGATTTAGAAGCAGGGGGCTCTTTTTTTGTTATTTATTCAAGAGTTACCGGCGGATGGGGAATTTTCCTTATCAGTGTTGTTTCACTTGTTAATAAAATTATTATAGCCTATTTCAGAGTGAACATAAGTGCAGTGCTATTACTGCAACTTTATTTTACTGATGACTCCACTGCTGCCGCACATCCATCCATCCGCCCATCCATTACATATCCACCTTGGCTCATGACCAAAAAACAGAGATTGTGTTTACAAGCAGCTAAAATAACTTTTCCCCACAAAGAGGTGGACGTCATTCTTCATGACCGAAAGAGGAGCTCATAAATCGTCCTTCACATTGCGAAGAGACAGTTGAGGTGAGTTTGGTGACGAAGATGCCTCTTGGTCGTGTCCCGTTGGAGGTTTACAAGGCACGTATGCCTGAGAAGAGGTCTCGAGGTTGGGTCATGACCCGATGGAGAGATTATAGATCTATTTTGTCCCTGAGTGGCTTGAGGTCTGCCTGGAAGAGCTGGAAGAAGTTGCAGGGGAAGAGATGTCTGAGTTTCTTTGCTCTTCATTTCTGTTTATATATCGAGCAACAGTTTATTTACAGTAGAAAAGTGGAACCACAATCAGGATATAGCTATGGCAAGGATTGATGGATGGATGGATGGATGGATGGATGGATGGACGGATGGATGGATGGAATGAGCATGAAGGTGGAATATTTCTGTACCTACAATGCAAACATTCACCCTCTCTGTCTGCGACACCGACTGCCTCCTTTCTGTCTTTCAGCCTTTTCTGTCTTTCCTCTTTTTGTTATTCCTACCCCTCCTTCACACTCGCCACACAGCCGCAGGTGAAACCCACTTTGGTTTGAAGCTTGACAAAGAGTCGGTCAGAGAGGAAGGTTATCGGTGTATGGACGTCCCTTCAAATTGTAAAGTTGTCTCGTAAACCTAAAACCTTTTTTTCTTTCATCTCTGTGGAAAAGCAGTGCTGTCCTCACCTCATCCAGAGCTTCTGACAAAAAAAGTCACCCTTTGATCAAGTTACACCCCGCCTTGTGTAGAATCCATTTTTGTCAGCATCATGATTATGTAACTCACAGCTTTTCATAACCCCACTTTTCTTCTGGGTGCATCTGTGGGAGACGTACTATATTTTGTATCAGCGGCTCCGGGGGTTTCCCTGGTAAATGTAGCTATCTCAGCTGCTTAAATCCCCATTACTCTCATGCTCTCTGAGAAGCTCCTGGGTAAAGTGATCAGTCTTTGTCGTCCCTGTAGGCATAGTAAGAGACTGCCACCATGCTTCCTGACACATTTTGTCTATATTTGTAACAGTGTGCAAACTCAACTGAGAAAAACATTAACTCGGCAATCTGTGGTGAAAGGTAATGATGTGTGTTTGTAATTCTTCATATTGGGATGTCACTGCTGAAAACCTGAACAGCATTTTTATTTCCCATTCTTTCCTTTTTGCCAAAGACTTCACCTGACTCTCTGAAAAGACTCACTTATATAAACTAACCTGCTTTTCTGGGTGCTGTTTGAAGCTAAAACTGCTTGGATTGTGTTTTATGTTGTGTTTGTGAAAGCCTTATGCAGCATGAAGGAAGTCAGGATGAAAGATCTGTTTATAAAGTGTGTGGCAGCTTAAAAAAAACCAAAACATCTAAGGTTTTCCAAAAACTGTTTGCAGTAACCCTTTGAAATAAACACTAAACAATGTTGTTTACTTTCATTTAAAGATTTACTTGCATAAGACCCACAAGGTTTATTGACAAAAAAGTTTTATTTTCACTAATGACGTCTCACAATCTCAGCCTGATTTAGAAATTATGTATGTGTTGATTGGAGAATGACTGGGGTACTACTTATAGGCATAAAGCCACTGCTGTTATTTTTCGGAAGCCCTAAAATGACATGTTTAAATAGTTTTTATTTCCTCTGTTTTGTCATGATAACAAGTCATTTTCAATGTTTTTCTTGAGATTTTGCATTATTTAGCATTCTTTTGTTATCTTGAGAAACAAAAATTAGTTTTCTCAATATTATAGAATAAATTATCTCATTATCTCAAGAAAACAAATGCTGTTAACAAATGTGTAATGAATGATACATACAGCAGCATTTGATGCTCCAAAGTGCACAACAAAGCGTGGAATGCAAAATAGAGATGCTGCGGCACTTCCTCCGGTGAGCAGCCTCGGCGGCCCCACCTACAACAACATTTGTTTTCTTTAAATACTGTGATAATTTATTCTCATAATGTTGGGAAAACAAACTTTGTTTTCTCGAGATAACAGGAGAAGGAACTCGAGATCTCCATGAAAACCACTGAAATTAACTCGTTATCATGGGAAAACAGAAGGGGAATAAAGTATTTAATCATGTCCTTTTAAGGCTTCCATTGTATTCTAATGTGTGTTAGCATCACTGAAGACCTGGAAGTTTTCATTCAAGGGGTTTATTAATGTATTCAACACAAGAGTTGATTCTATATGTTTACCCTGTGATAAACTGGTGACCGGTCCCTGACTTCACTTGTAGTAAACTGGGATCAGCTCCTCTTCAACCATGTATTACATAAAATGTTATACAAGATGGATGGATGAATACAACATGAATGGATCTAATTTCCATGTGCAAGCTATTTCCAAGGCAAAACAGTGTAGTTATTTCTCAGGAGTTTAACCAAGTGATGCCAACTATAAGTAAACAGTTCTTCCCTGAGAAACACAACCCACAGCTGCAGAAATGGCTGGGCTGCTCTGGCATCGCTCTCCAGACCCCGGAGAGAATAAACAGGTTGTCTCGGCGTGCACACACGTCCTCTGTCAGCACATCCCGCGTTACTGACCGGGATATATTCAAGGACAGCAGTTATCTTATCTTAACCATACATTTTATTTCTGCTATTGTAGGGAAACGTTTCCAGAGGGCTTTTATTTTAAAATGTTTTCTGAAAAAAAAAACATCCACCGTGAAAAAATAATTTGGGTGATTAAACTATGATAGTTGAGGAGCAGTAATGTCACCCACTCAATGAGAATGTCTTTTGTCTGATTTCTTTTCAAGGGAAACAATAATGTTTCACTTGGCTACTCTTTTGGTTTTGTACTATTATCATCAAGACATAAATGAAAGCAGTTGCCCTGGATATCACAAGAGTTTTTGGAGAATAGCATAATACCTTCAGACCGTATGACCGCTTTCCTGTTTTATGTTCAGCTGTACGTTTGAGTGCATTGACCTCCACCTGAATGTCCCATCTGCTGTCTGCTTTTAAAGCTACTTTGCACGGCAAAGGTTGCTGTAGTTTAACTACACTTAACACTTAAACTTGTATTTGCAAAAGATGGACCATTTTCAAACCTTCTTTTCCCAGCTGCTGAGAGAAAAAACTCAAGGATGATGAATAATAAAAGAGCAACCTATAATTGGAATAAATGTTTCGACATACCTTCACAGACTGGAGCGTATTAGAGTGCTTTGCTTGACAAAGAAAGTAACACTATGATAGTCGCACTTTTTTGTGTGTCATAAAAAAGCCGAGGATATCTATTCACTTCTGAAAAGCTTTACACTGCCTCTTCCAACGCATCTACTTGTAAAAATGTTTTAATGTCAAATTAGAATTCATGTTTTCTTTCTTCTGCCTTTAAAATTATGAAACCCATCCATCTGTGGTCAGCTTATCCAATTTATGGTTGCACTGACTATAAATCTCACCTCTTGAAACCTCACAGTGCACATGCCTTGTTCCAAATAGTCATTTTTAGTTGGTTACTAGACTTCCCAATCAGTTTATGACATATTACTGCCACAGACGAGTATCCAAGAGCACAACAAGCATAACTCTTCTTGTGGCATTTAGTTTGTTTTAATCTAAAACTTATGATGAATCTTGAGACTGTTACACCTGTTACATCTGTCACTCTGGACGTTTTGCACTAAAACTTGCTTTAGCTGAACTTACAATACATAATTAACAATAGACGTATTTATTTTTATATAGTTTTTCACACAAAGGAAAGCCCCCTGATTTTTTTTTTTTTATTGCTCCTGTTTGATACCTCCCAATGGAAGAAATTAGATTTGGATTTATATGCCTTTATTGTCAATGTACACAAAATACAATGGCATTCTGTTGACAGTAGCAGCATGAGTCATGGTGGGCACTGGAAGTCACAAAAGAACACGAAACACATATATACAGTAAAGAAATTAAAACAAATAAATGTGGATATGTACTCAAGTAGCAGCAAGGATATGAGCAGCAAGGCGCACATACAAAAGTGCCTATTGGACAACTATTGAAGTGGTGGGTGTGTTATTGTGGGTTATGAGTGCAGACTCTCCACAGCTCTGAGGATTACTACTATTAGATTACTATGTATTTTATGTACCTGGTCGTGATTTGGCTCAATAATTGAGTTCAGTTCCAAGTTCATTATTATTGTCTCCGCTCTCAGCAATTGTGAAGCTTCAGTGCCTGCAGACTTTTCAAAAGACAATAAACTTCATTTATTGAAGTGGTTTCTAAGCTTCTGTACCTGCTTCATCCCTGTTAGGGCAACAAGAAAATCTACAGATCAAGTAGCCAGGACTCAAGCCTTATCTTTAAAATCTAAACTCGCATAATTACAACAGATTGCTGATGCTGACTTAGTGCTGCATGCATGAGTTTGGCCTTATATAATCAATTCCATGTTTTTATATTTTATGAATGTTTAGAGTTTTCTTCATGATCAGGAAATGCATCACATCTGTTCACAGCTCAGCTCTTAAAACAGGATCTTTTTAAAGCACAAAATAGATTTGTAATCTACAGCAAAGTCAAAATTGCATGTAAGTTTCATTGATTCTGTGACTGTTATTTGAATTAAACAAAAGTCATCATATTTCTATGCTATATCCTCCGACAATAGATTCATTTTTTTAGTTTCCCGAGTAATCAGATAGATTGTTTTTGAGTTTATTGTCATGAAGTATCTATTTTATTGCATACTTTCTGAATCTTCTGTATTCTGAGATATCCTTGTGTTCGTTTATGCTGCACCGCATCATAACCCCTTATATATTCTGTGTAAAGCATTTCATATAGCTGAGAAGTACACATTGCAATGCTGAGAACCAGTGTAATGTGTGAATGTGCTGCAGAGGATTAGATGTCCTTCAGTACCACTAAGCTTAGAGGTGGGTTTGCACAACATAACATTCAGTCTCGTGTGGAGCCTCTTCTGTCTCGGCATATTACTGATTGCCGCTTGTTGCTTCTGAATACGACAAAAATGAAAGGGAGGTTTATTCCAGTAGTTCAGTGTTGCTTTTTTCTTTTTTTCATGTGAGAGGGTTTCTTTCAGGAATGACTCCGTGCCCTTAATTTTTGCAATAGCCATTCCCATTAACATTTTTCGAAAGTTATGCAGTGAGGGCTGTCATAACTAATTCTCTTCTTTTTCATATGTATTTCCCTATTTGAAAACCTCTCAGGTACAGCATACATTCTCCGGGCTGTCAGCATTTATTTGGCAGAACACATGGCTGGAAATGGTTTCAGGCTGCGCCTGTGTAAGGGCAATTGTGAGAAAAGGAAGGACTTGACACCGAATGTATTTCTCTGATGGCACCACTCTCTGCTCATGTTCTGGGCTTTTGTGTGGGCTGCTTTCATATCAGTGCTGCAGCATCAGCGTTCAACCGACTCAGCGTGGCAGACTCTGTGACCACGAGGGCATTGTAATCATCCCGACTATGTGATAAGCATCAGTCAAACTTCGTACAAGTCAAAATCACTTTTTTTTTAAATTTTAAGTGGTTTTTCCAGCCAAATGAAGCAACAATAAAATTTCATTATTTTTATTTCTTTCAGAGTTGTGAAAATATATATTTACCGTGATGTTACCATGTCAGCAACATCCTGTTTAATGTGTCACCCACAAGACAGCAACTACTGAACCACCCACCGGCAAATTGCAGAGGGTCGACTAATTAGGCAACACGAGCAAGAAATCCATACTTGCTCAGCTCAGGCTTTTTCGCTGATGCATGACCAAAGTCCAAAGAAAAATAGAATTGTTTGATTCCCTCTTTGAGTTAATCCCAACCTTTTGTGGCAATATCCTCGCTAAACAAAAAAGTGATATTCATGAAATAATCTGCCCATTGAGCTCATATGAATATTCTTTCATGTTGTTTTTTGATGTTTTTTTTTTGTTTTTTTAATAGCACCACCACTACAGGTGTGCTTTTTTATTTTATCATTCCGTTGATTTCCTCCCTCATTTCAAACACATGCAAATTAACATGGCCAAGCACCAATCTATAAATTATTTGCCGGTAGCAAGCGACAGACAGCCTGTCCTGGGTGTTGTTCTATCCAGTGGAACAAACATATCAGGAGAAAAGGACAGTAAAATGATTTATTTTGTTGTGAAAAAAAATGCAGGATGCCATTTTAAGTTCTCAGTAGGGGGTTTATTTTGAACCCTATGCATAATTAGCAAAAATAATGCTTTATATGCAATTAAATGGTGTGAAAACATTTCTGAGTGACTCTTGCTGCCTTGATTGTTTTGATATTTTGTGAGTGTGTGTGTTCATAAGTGAGAGACAAAAAGAGAATGTAAAAATGAGGGGAGAAATAACTGGCACAACTCCTGTTGCTAAGGCTACTGTTGTCCCCTGAGACGCAGCTTATGTCTGTGTGTTTGTTCGTTAGTGTGTGTGGGTATAGCCACAAGGTAGCGCCCATATGTATGCCTTAAGCATCAGTGTGTGTGAGTGTATGTGTGTGTTTTCATTTGATGACAGATCGTCTCACTTCAGAGAATTAATGTGCGAGCCTGTGTGCCCCGAGGGAGCTGGTGTGGAGCCAGGTGCTGCCTCTTGTCTCATCTCTTCCATCAAAACGTGCGACCACATGACCAGCCTAACGGCCAATTTTGGGAACAAGTGCAGTGCGACGGCGTCCTGCAGCTCCTCGCGTAAGCAAAGAGACGACAATGGCCGATGGTGTTGACATGGCTCATATATAAGCAAGAAAAAAACAACTCTCCTGTTTTTAGGCTCCACTCAGATGAATCGAATAACTATCAAAAATTGTGTTCAATAATTTAGCTTTTTTTTTTTTTTACATCAGAAATACCTGCTGTGTGCAACCTCTTTCCCCTTCGCCTATCAACCCTACAGCTATGGATTTTTGTGAACGCCCTGTTTCCAACATCCTTTCAATCTGTCGCCTCAGAGTGAATCCTATTTGTTAACATCCTACATTTCCTGGTCAGTGGACGCTGATTTACTCCAACTCCACACCCTGAAAATCAAACTAAGAATCAATTCTCACATCACAAAGCAGGTGATATTTAGAGTGCTCTCTCACTGCACTTGTTTTTAGTTTTTTTTTCTTCTATTTCCTTTGTTGGCTGTACGCCAGCATGTCAATCACAGGGTTAGTTATTACGGTCTGTAAATTGAGTGCTAGAGTGCAGTCTGAAGTGTCGTTGTGTCACATCATCTTAACACATCGCTGATGATGGCTAATAATTTCTTCTATAGCCAGTATATGGTTTGTGTTCAGCTTCTCTCCTCTTATGAATGAACATCAACTCTCAGAAAAACATCCTTCGTTATTTGACTGATTGCATTTTGCAACTGTTTAAATCAGATTAATGGTGTTTATACAGAAAACAGGATGCACTCGCTCTTCAGGTGTTTTCACTGATTTCCCCATTTACTATTACCTTCTAAACTCCTTAAAGAATAAATACAAAGGATTTAAATGATCATTTGTTTATGAGTAAGTGTTGTGATCTTGGTAAACCCAACAAATCCTACAGTATGACTTTTTTTCTAATCTTGTGAGATACAATTTCTTTTGTTTAGTTTTTTTGTGAACAATCACTAGCTAAATGTGAGACTCCCCATGGCGCACTGCTTAAGACAGACGAACGCTCTGCTCAAGAAGCAAGACATTGCCCCAGTTTCAGACGCACAGAGACATTGCTTTGAAATCTGGTCCTTCTGGTTTCAGATTCTCATATTTTCAAACTTGTCAGGCAGAGAAATAATTTTGCAAAAGTAAAATATGTATCTGTGGCTGGTGTGTGTGTGTGTGTGTGTGTGTGTGTGTGTGTGTGTGTGTGTGTGTGTGTGTGTGTGTGTCTGTGTGTGTGTGTGTGTGTGTGTAGTGTGTAGTGCATGTACTTACACAAGGTTTTCATTCAGCTCTGTCCTACAAAACCATTGTATTATCTTTAATGCAAATGGACCATGAAAACAAAGCACATCACTCGCAGAGGACGTTGTTGTGTTAATTATTTTTTTTCCAGACTGCCCTTGCTCATGGGGTTCTTTGTTACAGTCACCCTTGAAACCTAAAATACATTTTGAAACAACATACTTGTTTTTTTCTTTTACACAGAGCTGAAAGGCAGCCATATTTATTTCTAACATGCATAAAACCGCATGCTGCTGTTTTGCGGAGCCACCGAGGCTTCTGTCCACATACTAATAAGCAGAACTAATTGCTCTGTGAGAAGTGAAATAACAGGGTTAAAGCACTTCAGTTCACTTCATATATCCCCCACCATTCAGCTTTAATCATATATTTTTCATTATGTGTCCATTTTCATTTTCTTCTTGCTGCTTTGAGAAAATGTTAATTTCCACTAGCTGTCTATTTTCTAGCACCAAATTATGAATTATTCCTTTTTGTCTATCACTTCTACTTTGTGACCATATTCATTGATACCTTATGTCAAAGCAATATGAGTAAAAGGTCGTAATAACTATTATATAATGTACAGAGGCCATCATAGTGATACAACTGAACAAATTAGTTCAGGAAAGGAAGTCGAATGCAACATGAAAAATAAACTTTAGTCAGAGTCCCTGTGGCTGAACTGCTGCTTTGCCCGCAGTGTTTCCTACTTTGTTTCTGTTTCTTTTCCATTTACTTTCAGTGTTCAGCCATTATGGTCCACTAAGTGAAATATAATTGCTCCTTTGGATCATGTAGTGTAAGGGGTTAAACTATTAAATTAAGTTATAGAGCCAAGTAATGATCTGTTGCTTCAGTGATGTGGAGGTGGGCTTATTCTTTGTCGTGGCGGATGCAACTTATTCACTGACGCACCATAACCAACTCCAAACTGTCAAACAGAAGCTCATTAAACCAGTTTTCTCTCCCTCTATATCTGTTAGATATAAGGCTTCAATAAAAAATATGTGTTGCTAAGCAATTGTTCCATAAAATCATTACTGTGACAGTGAGTTACACATCTGGTTATACATATGTATTGAATAATAATCAAACACAACTGAACATCACATATTCAAACAGTCATTTATAACTATAAAGTTGGTCCCCGCTTGGATGTTCTGCTGTAGTTACACTGTGGTTGTGATGTGCTCCGTCCATCACAAGCACATGCGTGCACCACCTCCACTCATGCTTGTACTGACGCCTTTGGTTCCTGGTGGTAATTACCCTTATCGACCTCTGCAGAGGTATTAGAGTCATAGGTTATCAGGCAGAGAATCCAATCACAATGTAAATAAAGGTAAGTTGAGCTTGCTGAGGGAAGTCATGTCTCATGTTCACTCAACCCTCTCTCGCCCAAAACCTGACTGATCTAATTATTAGTACAAACCACATTGATGGTCTCTTCCCTTCTAAAAGCCACAGGGAAAACGAAAGCACTTTGTAACCCTAAAATAATAGCTTGTTAAACAACACATTGCAACTGCAAAGGCTTTGTCCTCTAATTCAACGGGCGTTTTTTTTCCCCCCCATATGTTCTCAGCTGCTTTACTGAACCTGCATCTTTGATTGTTGTTGAATATTTGACCCAGCCATGCAATTATAGCTGTCACAAGAGATAAATCACGCACATCATGTATGCTCAGTACATCTAACACCCACCGCAGGGTCCTCACAAGCAGCCAGTAGGATCCTTTTTTCTTTTTTTTTTCTATTTTTAATGTAGTCTGAATTCTCGCAGAGTCAATATGTGAAAAAGGTAAGACACCATGTACTGACCACCTACAGTGAGCATGCAGCACACATTGAAATCAAATGCTCTTGACAAACGGCAAGTATACATGATGAATTTTAAGCAGGGCATTATCACTGCATGCTAAGCTTGTGAATATGACGCCGACTGAATAAGGAATGCAAATAGTGTAGTAAAAGGCTTTTAAGATGTGTTTCTTGAGGCATTTCAAGTACAATATTAGCCCTAAAGCTTGATTCTGATTGCATTTTTGCTGAGTTTTCTCCCGATGTTACAAGTTCTACCAGCACTGAAAAAAACCCCACATCCATCATTCGGAGCCTATTTAAAATGCTAAACACTGGTATGGCAGTGCACACTGACCACTTCTTACATGTTGTTGTTACAGAGAAAATCCAAATGATGGATTTCTCCACCAGGGCCAATAGAGTATAAATGCATTAAAAATGCAAGGGGTTGACAATATGGTATTACAGCGGTGAACTGAAGTTACACCAACATTTACAATTTTAAGTTTTCCTCTTAACATTATGAATTATGCAACAAAAACTGTAGTGCTGCGCCAACTGAGTAGAAAGAGAAATGTAAGTACTAACAGCCTCAGATCTGCAAGTATGGCAAAAGTAAAACATTGAGAACTAATCTGTGTCTTTTTTATCTATGCATTTGTACGCCAATTATCACCTGTCCGTCACTTTGATATTGCATTGAATGTTTTGTATAAAACCACTTTTAGGGGAACGAATCTGCTTCCCAGGCGGGTCCTGGAAACAACATATAGCACTTAGCGGCTCAATTCAAGTTTTATCAAAAGAATAAAATGTCCTCATATACACTTGACAACTTTTTCTCTGTGTGATAGAGACTCCACTGTAAGTGCAGCACTTCACTAAAACCTTTTTCTTTTTAGCCAAAAAGGGTTGCAAAATCTGCTGTAATTCTTGAAAAGACATAATACTACATTGAAACTGTTTAAGGTGGTCTCAGTTCATTAGTAACCTGACCTTTAAAATAATTATGTCCACAACTGGCTGTGTTTTACAAATATTAATGAGATTTTGTTGAATTTCAAGTGTGTTGTTTGGACAGCGCTTAAGAAATATTTGGTCAAGGAGTTGAGAACAATTAATGACCACTTAGCAAATATGCACAATAGCTGGTTATATAAGAATACACGCAGGGACAAAGATTCTAGATGATTATGAAATACTACAGAGAAATTAATGAGCAGAGGGTATAAAGATTTTAAATGACTAAATTCAGACCAGCATCCACATTCTTGTATCAATCGTTCATCTCCAGTTGATATTTGCACACAATTTCCAGATGAGCAAATTGCTCCTTTCTTTTAAATCTGGTTTTCAGAGATTTCATGTTAATAATGTAATAATGTTAATTGTTTGGACAATACATTACACTACATTAGGCTTCCTTACTTCTCTTCTTTTTTCATGTATGAAAGAGTATTATGGCCAATCAGGAGAAAACAAATGATCGAAGGTAAACTTTCTTTTTTATAATGCACTTTGAGAAAAAAGTCAAAATATCGAGAATAAAATCAAGCTTTTGAGATTACAACAGCCAGCGCATTTGGCTGTTTCTACAAAATGCCTTGCAGGCAGTTTGATGAATGGAAACTATATGTCAGATTCTGCTTTATTACAGTAACAAAGAAATGGTTTCTCTTTTAGCTCACACACAGTATAATTATCAGTGTTAGGACTGTCCCAAAAAACTGTCTGTTCTGATTTATTTATTCCCAATATTGTATTTTAACTTTATTCTGAACATTTCGATTTTTTTTCTCCAAGTGCATGATGAAAAAACAATATTTCTCCTATCATTTCCATTCCTCATAAGTGGCTCGTATACTCTTCTGTATTCGTGAGTTCCGACTTTTCCGATGCAATTACTCTTGAAAAGTACAAAACAACAGCAAATTGTCATGTCGCACCTTGGGAGGCGAGTGCTTACTGAAGCCTCCCGAAGGACACCATCACCATGGAAATGGCCAGGATCTGAAAATAACAGAAATAATCAGTGCACTGTAATTATGAGTGTGGAAGCATGCACTATATAATCTGACTTTTAATTGGAGGATTGTGCATGCATGTTTGACAAAACAGAGAGAGTACCATTTGTATGGGTTGTAGATATGTCGCTATTGTTAAAGGAGAAATCACAAAGCACTTCAGATAATGAACACAACATGAACACACAAAGGACACAATAATCTATTATTTGATTCTTTCATGAACTGTTAGTCATGTAACAACTCAACACCCACATTATTGCTGATGATAGCAGAAATATTCACAGATACATGATGATATATGCAGTATAAGGAAAATTATAGAAAAGTATGTGGACTGATATCTTCTGAAACAAAGTTCTTTATTCTTGCAAGCCATATTCTAGGGAGCTGTCTATTTCTATGCATGCATCAATCTCCTATTACAGTTAAATCCAATTTATCAAAATCACACCCTGGGCAGGCCACAGGTTCATCAAAGGACTGACACAGAGAAAGACAGAAAAATCACAGACGAATAAATTAACTTCTACATGCAAATAAAAGTCACCGATCGATCAAACAAGCATGTATTTGGATTGAGGAAGGAGACCAGAGAAAAACCTATATGCATTAATATAATTTGCAAACTCCACGTAGAAAAACCCAGAGACTGTGATGTGAGAATATGAAACACTACACTATTATATAGTCCCATTTTCATCCAATCTTCAGATTTCACAGGTAACATATATAATTTTAAAAACTCTTCCAATTGTGATTGTTTTGGATTTGATTCATGTCATGTTTGTTCATATTGCACATATTTCTTGTTCAACCAAGCCTGCAGCAGGTTAAGTTAAGGAACAAGTGTCATTAAAACACATCCACCTTTGCCTCTCTGCCCCTCTTGATTGAGTCCCTGGAAACAGTCATGAATACAAGCCAGGCGCTGTTGACCTTCCTTTCAATTGATTCTCCAGCTACTGCAAAGATGATGCACTTGCTTATTATTAACTCGATATTCAGTCAACAGTTAAAAGCAAAGATGCCACTTGCACAACAAGTAAGTGGACTTAACAAAGGTGCCTACTGATGTTTGAAGGCAGGTGGTCAACAGATCCGGCTGAGCCTGTTCATCAGACACCATGTTTCACATGCATGAGATAATGAGGTCGCTATTATCCATTTAGCGCAACTGTAAAACATAATTTTGCATAAAAAGATTTTCTGAAAGAACCTCAGATTGTTTCCTCAGTATAGATTTAGATGTAATTTACATTCAAACTGGTGAAATACTGACCAAACGTCTGTGAATTGTGGGATGTTACACAGAGTGAAACAGCTTCAAACCCCACTGACCAAAGGAAGACATTGAGGCTTTTACTCCAATCAATCTGCACCTCTGCACCAGTGAAAAGGTCAGTCCTACACTCATTATCCGTCGATGTAAATTGACCAAAGGTGATTACAGAGGCACAGCATATCTCGATTCCTAATCAGCTGAAACACAATTTTCAAATTAATTTTTTTTCTGGACATACGTATATTCTTCATTTATCACTGATACTTGGCGTCAGCTCCTTAAAATCAACAGATTAATGTTAAGACGCATAAAAAAATAATGGCGACATAAAAATAAGCTCTCAAGATGCAACAGAGCGGGTGATCATTGTTCTCATAAGCCAAACTGGAACCAGTTGCAGTGTCGCGTCGAAACTGCTATTAACTTTGAGCTAATGGACATGCCTGCAGGAAATGATTGACTGTGTGGGACAAAGAAAAATATCTGTGAAAAGATGGCAGCTGAGTGAGGTCAGGCTAAATGTCTGCAAAGCCATTTTCTCTCCAGCTTTTAAAGGTAAAGAGAGCTTTTAAGCCTCTGGGGACGTCAACAGTGAATGTCATTCTGTCTGACTTCGCATGCTGTATTATTCAATGCACATTCATTGTCGGCACAGTCTGATCCCGAGTGCGAGGCAAAGTAAAAATGTACCAACACCAACCGGTAAAGAGAGTAGAGGTAGTACAGGGAGCATTAAATGTTTATAATTTCATGTACTTTAAAGTCAAAATTACAGTTGTGGTGTGCAACTGCATGTTGTATACACATGGAGTTTTCTATGGACTTCTTCAACCAGAGCCTCGGACTGGAGAGAGCATCTATGCAAAAATATAATTTGCATGTGAGCATGTGCTTTTCCGTCTCTCTGTATTCCTGCAGTGATGGGCTGGAAACTTGTCCTGGATGACCCATATAGTCAGCTGGGATCACCTCAATGAGAGCATGGCTCAGATAAAACATTGGATTTCCATTTACTTTCCACATGCATTTGTTCTGTCACATTGTTGTGCTGTTCTTGCTACCTCGGGGAACTGGAGGTGTTGGGAGTGCTTGATTTGCTCACTGAACCAGGTGAGAACTGGTCAAGTTAAATGGAATCGGTACGAATAAACAACTGACATAATGGATTTTTAGCAGATTGAAAATGCTTAAGCATATCAGGGTAATTAGCCTGTGTTCATAAGAAGTTAAACACATAGATGAATCATAGATACAGAAGTCAGCTGGGTACTGGGAGAAGCAATAAGTTGGTGGAAAAAAAAGAGGAGGTAACTTATCTTGGGATTTTAATTAAAATGACCCGCTAAATGAAAACGACTGATAATGAAACTCCTTTTGCAGAGATGTGTGATGCATACAGAATGTGAAGAGAAGAGGAGAAAACTCAGAGCTTTGAGAAAATGTATTAAGTATCAAGACCCGTTTACACAAAAACTGTGATATTTCAATGCGCTTGGACCTTTCATGGCCTAAAACGATTGTGTCTGAAAACTCTGGCCAAGGATTTGGAAAAACTCCACCTTTACATTTGCATGTAGAAATGACCACCAAACACAAGAAATGACCATGACGAATGGTAAAAACGGTATTTAGCAAATTTGAACATGGGAGAGAAAAAAAAAAAGTTTAATGTACTTTAATGTTCCATGATGCTTACCAAAACGAGCAGCACATGGCTGTTTAACAGTAACTCCCCTTTCTAAAAAGATGTTTAATGATCCTGCCCTCTGATTGCTTCCTGGAATCTGTTTGTGCTTCCAGTCAATGAGCAGATGAGCATAAAGCACAATTGAGTTTGGCAGCACCAAACTTGATCCAACTTTTTCATACTCTTGAAATGAATGATGTTCAACTCTATTCAGTTACACAACAGCAGATACAACGAGAAACAAAAATGGCTGCGTAACATCTGTTATGAAGGACACAGGGTTTTCTTCTTTACAAGAAATCCATCCCACACAACAGTTCGACTGATTTTTAGCTTTAAATGTTGAATAAGAACAAGTTGTATATACATACATGCTTGATGGGGAAAAAAAAGAAAGAAAATGAAACATTTTAGCAGGTTGAGTGTTTTAGGTGTCGCAGTGCATCCTTAGTTCATTGCTCTTACTCAAGAGTGCTTACTCAAACTGCCACCATAGTCATTGATCAAAATTTCAGCATATTTTCAACCATCAAAATGTTTGAATGTATTTTCCACACATTTTATTCACATTCTGGAAGCCCCTCATTTGTCATCTTTAGGCATAATGAGCAGTTTCCCAGTAGCTGCAGACAAAAAATGTATGGTTTCACATGAGAGGATTTCTGTTACAATTCTAGATCCAGTGATAAATGATGAGTCATTGGATATATTGTAGGAAGAGTGCATTGGGATTTAGTGGGATGGGAAGTTGCGTAACTTACAGAGTGAATCTTCTGATTGGTAATTACGTATAGTTGTCTCATTACAGTACACGTCTATGTGAATTCACAGTAATTCTGTTCCCTCTATAATACTGGACACTTCTCATCTATGTGAAAATACTTATAGTTTATAAAATGAATTCGGCAAAGAAAAAAGAAAAAAGAAGTTGGACAAAAATATATCAAAAGTCAAATAAACTGCAAATGGATCACTGCCATCAGGAGCAATATGTCTAATTGAAATTGATGAACTGGACGGAAAAAAATCTTCTTCTAAAGTAAAGCAGGATATTATTTTTAGAAAGTTGACTGCAGCTTACCATTTTAAAATAATGAGGTATATCATGGTAAAAAATACTGCACATACTGTAATGCTTCTCTCTATTGGAGAGACGGGAACCCCATGATTCAATGGATCATGGTAGATATGTGGGAACAAAGAATTTCTTTAGTTAGGTTTTGGTCTCTGAAGTGAAGAGAAACTTCAGAGTCAAGGTCTTTTTCAGGCAGCTGGGGCTTTCATGCATGGCTGAACTGTAAATGATAAGATAGGGAAAAAGATGAAGAGATAAAACTGCAGTGTATAAAGATTTTAGAGGGCGCGTGCATGCGTGCGTGCGTGCATGCATGCGTGCGTGCACGTACATGTAAAATGAGTATATTTACTTCTGGCTGGACACACCTGACTCCCCTCCTGTGTTTTCTAACATCATTATGGTTTCACGGATGACTGGTTGTGTGTAACTTGAGCCACATCATTTGGAGAACATCCACTCCCGCTCTCAAGGAGAAAAAAAAAAGCCTCCTCAGGAAATAACGCCTTAAATGAGATTTGCTTCCCATCCGGCCACGGCTTCTTTAAACTGAACACTACTGGGGCCTATTGTTCCAACAGCAGGAAATCAATGTCGCCATTAAATTTTACAAGAGATCATTAGCTTTGTGTGTGTCTTTGTGTACTTGTGTCTAACAGTACATTAGTTCGGCGATATCCATGAAAATAGCTCTCCAGTTGGACTGATCACATCTTGTAGCTCTGTTGCCATCACTCATGAGGAGACATTGTGGTGGAGAAACCGTTGACACTGAAAGAAGTACCTCATCAGTGGACAAGTTATTTATTCATAAGATGTGTTACAGTCAATTATAACTTTTCTATCAACCGCGGCCCGTTAACATCATTTAGCATGGCTGTAATTGCATTCAAAAAGTCTTCTAATTCCATGCATATTCCTTTGAGAGAAATACAAAGTGAATCCAATCTGACAGAACACAGTGCCATGGCAAGTGTTCTGTCGGTAGCAAGTGGGTTTAATTGGTTAACCCTTAATTCATATGAAAATGGGCCTTTTAGTAACAATTAACTCTGGAATAACAATTTGAGGAAGGAACAAAATGAACTTTCTTGGGGCGCAATTCCAATAGTCCACACAATATTGTGTCAATCAATCAATCAATCAATCAATCAATAAATCAATCAATCAATCATGCCATAATGTATGTGAACTGACCAAAGTCAGCTCGATTCAAGCACTGGATATCCAGCTACATGCCTGCATAACACTTTTAAAGAACTTAGTTCAGTTTTCATTCATTCGTTCATATTAGCCAGCCCATCAAGGCCACTTGGTCTCAAAGTGTAGCCTATAAGAACTATGGTGTTTCTACACTGCAAACAAAAGACCATCAATCTGTTCTCATGCAAATTCCATGCTTATCACTCTAATGCAAATGAACTAACGTGTGGCAAATGACAGGCCCCAATGTCGCAATTGAAAATCTATTAAGTGAGTTAAGGACTGATAAACATGGAAATCGGAGGTGCTTTCTTATGTTGATAGACTGAAACGTTCGGTTGCATTCACAATGAGCGGCCTGAGAAAAGGAGGAAGGATGAGAAGCCTTCATCATCTAAACTGATTAGGGAAAACTGGGTCACATTAAACATTTGGAAAGTTTTTCTCAGCAGAAACACTAATCTTGTGTCAAATTCACACCAGAAGTGATCAATCACGTGGTGCATAAAAAAAAACAACGTTTTATTGCCGGCAGTTTACGACTGTCGGCTCCGATTGTGCTATCACATCGACGAGATGACATTTCATGAAGTATGGTTTTAACGTCAACTGAGCTCAGTGGAAGATTGATGTTATTTAGTGTTTTACTCAAGAGGGTATAGAGTTTTGGAAATGTCTCGTACTTATAAATATTCAGCCGGTGACATTTCAATATTATGTGCCCGGCTCCAAAACAATATGGCCAAACAAATTATTGCTCAGGCTAAAGGTGAATTCGAGCAGACGATTTGATAAACAGAGTTCTGCAAATAACTTCAACAGGTGCATATTATAGAGGGGGAAATAACATCAGGCTGGATTGTCGCTTTGACAATAGATTTTGTCTTCATTTTCTTTCATCTGGAGGAACGTGGAGGAGTTTTCTTCAGAGGGAAAAAAGCTGGTGTGACTTAAATTAATCACATTTATCTGTGAAGTCCCCGAGGTGAAGAATGAAATTAAGCACTCAACAATGTTCCCTTCTGCTTGGTTGGACCTTTCCACCCCCATTAAAAATGTACTTCACTCAAAAAGTCAGATTTTGTTTTTCCAACAAAATTTCACACTGCTGTCCTGTCCAAATTGTTCTCACATTTTTGTGATTAATAGGCAACATTCATGACGTTGAATATACCTCTGATCATGACCAGGAGCTCACCCTCACCTCACTGAGATGGACGAGTGTACTGGGAGCTTAAAAACAAGAAATGAATGTATTCAGACATATGTCAAAATGTGAGAGAACATTTTGAACAAGTCACACATTCAGTGCCAGTCTTAAGGACAGAGATACGCCTGGTGGAGGAAAGCCTGAATACAGTTGCAGCTATCAGTGGCTTTTACTTTGTCTTTTTTTAACTCTCGTTTTGATCTGTCAGAACTCTGGCTGGGCAAAGGCATAAAAAGCTAAGTTAATAAATTTAGCCAGGAGGGTGTGCGCGGGTGTCATTTTCACTTTTTCCCATTCAATATTTATAGCTTTCAAGATACAGCCAAACTAAGTTGGCTTGCTTTAGTCCTACTTTGTTACCGTGCGCTGGCAACTCTCTGCACTCTGGAAGAGTGGAAGCATGTAGCTCTAATATGTGTCCCTGCTTCAACACCTACGGAAAGTCAATCACCTTGATAAAAGACTGACTCACTGACACACGACCAAATCCAGTGGGATAAAAGATGTGCTGTGGTGCGATTTTACAGCCACAAACCTTCGCACTGCCTCTTTTTTGTAAAAGCAGCAGAGCAGGGGTGGTAATTATCGTTGTGTCTCTACAGACAAATTATTTTTACAGATCTGATTAGGTGAATATTAAAGGAAATCATCAACTGAGGTCAAATCAAGCTTGAAATTGCAGACACAACCTATTTCACATTTGTTCGATATGCAATTAAAATGTGCATGCCTGATTGGAGATAATTGCACAGTTATTACAATGTAATAGCATGGATCCTATCAGAGACATACTTGCTGTTTGCCACCTCTTCTGGAGGCACCAAGGTCCAAACGAAAGTTCAAAGAGGATAGGGCCTTTTCTGCTGCAGCCCCTCTGTTGAGGAATGAGCTACCGCTGCCCGTCAGACAATCCCAATCACTGTTCGCTTTTAAAACTTGTCTAAAGACAAATTTTTATTCCTTGGCTTTTGACCAGGTCTGAGACTCTGTCCGTAGTTTTATTGTTGTCTATCTTATTGTTTGTTTTACTGTATTTTACCATTTTTACTCTTCTTTTAAGTGTCTTTTATGTGAAGCACTTTGGCTTCAGCCACAGCTGTTTTAAAGTGCTCTATAAAGAAAGGTGACATGACTTGACTCAACATAATGAGGATTTACCATTTCCAGTGAAATTTTTCTAGCCCATCAGTCCCACATATTTTCCGCCACAAAATTATACAAAGTTCCTCAGCCGGTCTGTTTCCTCAACGCCAACTGTGCAGTGCTTTGTGCACCATTAATTCCACCAAAACAGAGTTACTGAAGTGCAAATGTTTAACTTAGGACAACACAGTTTGACTTCCATCCCGTCTCTTTTTCTTGAACGAAAAACACAGAGCACAATTTTTCTCACAGCAGTTTGCAGCAAAATATCAGATATCTGAAGCAATAAGGAAATCATTTGCCTCAATAAAGACAGAAATGTGGCTCAAATGTGACCTTCGTGTTTATGGTGCAGCAAAAGCCCTTTAGATTAGTTAGCTTTCTGGATAATACTTTATGAAAGCTCCTGTGTTTATCACCTGCTCTTCAGGCAGTTGATCTGTATATACAGGTGTAGAAATTGGATTATAGATTTATTATATGGATAATGTTTGTCAAATTGTCCCTCGATGAATTTAAAAGGTCAATACATCCAACAATACAACAGTCTGATTGCTCAGGGAAAAAAAGCATTTTACATTATTCACAGTGAACATGATATTTTCCACAGTTCACCTTTACTCAAGATGATTGTGATGTATCGAATAACGATGACTGATGTTTTCTTGCTTATATAAGTCTTGTAAAAAAAAAATTGTAAAGTAGTTCTGGATCATGTCACATGAGATTTGTCTGGATATCAGAGTCCTTGAGATATTAATTCTGTGTGTGTGCGTCTGTGTGTGTGTGTGTTTATTTTGCTGAATAGACATTACTGGTGTATCTACTTTATTCAGTCACACTCTTTTGGTACCAGTTTTTTTTTTGAGTGCCTGTCATGATTATACCAAACTCTTTCAGCTTGTCCCTTTTTCATCCTATTTTTGTTCTTTTGGGGCGGCTACTGAAAATAAGGAACCGTTATTAGTCCTCCGGTAAAAACCTGTCTCCATGGATACCAGGTGTGCTACGCATAATGCCAATAGCTTTCTGGCGTCTAATCTTTAAGCTGTCTCTAAACTCCATGATCCCTCCTTTTCTATGGGCCCGTCTTTGTCGCCAGTGGCCTGCACAGGGTGCAGTGCACCTGGTTGCATTAGAAATGTTGTGAGACGGTGCGGTATCGACCCGATCTGAGCTCTCTGTAATTGCTGTCATGCATATTGGTTGTATGATGACTTATTACATTGTGGAGAGGCAGAGTTGCATGAAGGGACACGTCCATTAAAGGGATTAAGGATAGCAAATGAGCTTTGCTCTCGATCTATACATCTATACTGCCCCCTGCTTCTCTTGATCGACATTTACCGGGGCAACATGCGCTAACCTTGACTTCTTTTCTGCTCACATGAATGCATACAAATACACATTCCCTGATCTCTACTTTCTATTTATATTATATATTATATAATATATGAATTTATATTTGAACCATCTGAGCTTTTTTGTGTCAAAGAAAAGGGACAAACTCGGAGCTCAGCCACTGTGCTGATATGAACAAAACACAGCTGTCACAAGACAACCAGCCTTAGGGCACGGGGGATGTCTGAAGCTGCTGTAAGTTGTTGCAGGAGCTGCGTACGGCTTCACACAATCAAAACAATTTTGGACAGAAATGTATTACAACAGCCAGGAGGGGAGGCGTTGCAGAATAATTTCAATTGAAAATAAACAAGGTAACAGCCTAAAAACTTGGACTGAAACAAGGACTGAAAGAGCAGATGCCAACAAGATGACAATAATTAACATAGTGGGATATAAATTGCACGGTTTAAAGCTGCTATGAAACAAATAACATCTTCAAACGTCCTCATCAAACTCTGGATCAACAAGTAGACACGCTTGGAGGAAGGATGCCAGTGACTGAGCGTAATATTCAAAATCTTGAACATATTGGATGTGGCTTGAACAGATGTTACAGAGACACAGATGGTTCCTTTGTCTTTTTCTGCTCAATGTTTTCACCCTTTGTTCATGAAGCAGCAGCTATAATTAAATCATCATAGCCTCCTATTGAGAGTATAATCACTTTTCTTTTTAATAAAAGTTGATAAATTGTATAGATATTATCAAACAGGTTTATCGCCACTCACATTTACAACACATACAAAGAATTAGTATTCATTATTTGTAGCATCACTGCAATCATTTACTGCAGCTTTAGAAACAATTAAGTTAGTCAACATAAGTCAGGGGCATGAAAGTATATTATGTAAACCTATTGGTAAAATGTTCTGTGCAGACTCTCAGTGATCGTGATGAAGAATATATCCTTTATATAGCCTCTCAAATGTTGGAAAATCTTCCAAATGTTACATTCTTGCAACAATGAGAAGAAAATGGAATCAGAATGAAAACATTTTTAGGTGAGTCAAGGGTTCTAATCATGACTGTCAAATCACCCACTTCCCTTCACTAGAGGGCTTTAAAAGGAGAAGCTCCTGTCCCCACAGCATCTCCCAGGAGATAACTGATATCCTTCGCTAAATTAGCAGAAACACCACAAGCTAACATGCAGCAGCTGAAATTAAATTAGTTCAGGGAGAGATAGGCTCACACATTTGTTTACTCAGTTACTTTGCTCCTAGGAGAACAGTTGTCGAGAATAAGAAACGGCTCATTTATATTAGAAGCAACCAGATGCTGTGGTGGACTGCAGTGGCAGCGTTGTTACAACAATAACACCTCTGCTGTAGTCTTTTTGACAACGACACTATTGTCAATTTGAACCTCATCCAAACATGGTGCGCAACGTTTGCTCTGCGGTTAACGCATAGCCATACAGCAACGTTGAAACCTTGGCAGCCAAACGCTGTTCTGAGCACAAATCACTGATGAGAATTTAAACAATATCTGGCTAGACCTGCTACATTTCAAAGCCTAATGAAAAGGCACAGATCTCAGAGAGCAGGTGGGCGTTGCAAAGCACAAATCATTGACTGCCAGTGTGTGTATCCAACCCAAATGTCACTTCTTTAATGCTGAATGTGGCCACGCACCATGTGCTCTGTAAAAACCTAAGCCCCATTGTGTGTAAGAGATCAAAATTTCCTCTCAGGACAGAAACTGCGAAATCCTGCAACCCCCAAGACTATAAGTGTGCACAGGAGGGAGGGGGGATGTGAGGGAGGGAAGGAGAGAGAGAGAGAGAGAGAGAGAGAGAGAGAGAGAGAGAGAGAGAGAGAGAGAGGGAGAGAGAGAGAGAGAGAGAGAGAGAGAGAGAGAGAGAGAGAGAGAGAGAGAGAGAGAGAGAGAGCGAGAGA
Source organism: Blennius ocellaris (assembly GCF_963422515.1). NCBI lineage: Eukaryota > Metazoa > Chordata > Actinopteri > Blenniiformes > Blenniidae > Blennius > Blennius ocellaris. Next base: position 13,288,157 of record NC_137663.1, read on the forward strand.
GAAAAGCACTTCTTGCGTCAGTACTCCATCACCTCAGTGTAGCGCCTGCAGTTTCTCAGGCCAGTCATCCATTAAGACTCTGATTGCTGAAATAGGCCGAGGGTACACTCTGTACCGACACCATGGTGCCAGAAACGGCAGCCTGACCTCCACAAACTTCACAGTTTTGATTGTTGTGTCGATTTGCAGAGAATCTTTCTCTCCCCGGCTTGAGAATATGGATGCATTTTGGAATAAACATTCTCGTACAGCATGGAGCCTTAATACGCACCAAGAGGAACACACAAAGCAAGTGCAAGGCATTAAAAATGATTAAAGCTGTTAGGTACACAGATGAGTACAGCTCGAAGCAAGACTGTTTACTAAGTAGGCGATCATGAATGCTGTTTTGCAGACAAAAACTTTTCAGTATTTTTTCCTTAAATGAGTTTTTGTGTTATTTGTAAGTTAAATATTTTGGGCTTCTTTTCACCAAAGCTGTAATATATGGATGTGGCCGGTCCGGCTCTACCCTCGTCTCACTGGTTTAACTCTCTGCATTGTGTGAAGCGATGAGACGGGAGACCCTGTCTTGCCACTGGAGTGGAATTTATTGAAACCAGTTGTGCAAAATAAAATGAAATCAGTACAGCAAAACCTCTGGTTTGTCACATGCACAGATTGAAGAGAAAGAGGGAGACACAGCAGACTTAATAAATAACGGGCATGTGTTTATCTCCTAGCTCAACTTGAGATCGTCTTCCAACATGTGACAACCCCTACTGTACAAAATACAAAAAGTCAACACAAAGCACCGTAATGTTCATATAACATCTGTGAGCTTAAAAATATGAGTTTGAACTGTTTTGAACTATGTTTTAGCCCTCAGAACCAGCGCAACTTTTAGCAGTTCACCTCTCCTCAGCGAAGTCTCAAGCTGTCTGAGGATTGGCCCGAAATAACAGGAGGTTTGGTCCAAACCGGAAGTGACTAAAATTGTTTCAAAATGAGATACAAATATAAACCAACTAAATAATTGCAAATAAATAAACAGCGAAATGATATGATAGACTGAAAATAAGAACTGAGGATGAACTTTTGATGAATTATAAATCAGTTATTAGAACCCACCTGTTACATGGATATGGTGATTAAAATGCTTTAGAGAGCATCCTAAGAGTGAGATATGAAATTTGTCATTCAAAATGTATTTTGGGTAGCTATTTACCAAGCTCGCAATATCGCTCTGATCTTATGCTGTACAAAACTCACCTTTATGCATCCTCTTCTACCAATGTCATCAACTCTGCACCATCTTTCAAAACAGAAGGCATATTTCAAAGAAAAATATCCTGATTGATGAACTCCATGCACCATTCAGGCTTCAGTTGTTAGTAATCACAGGTTCATCAACTTGCTTTTGAGTGGAATGGAATATGTGTGCAGTTTATAGAGATTTGCCAAAAGTTGTCAAATTATCTTTTTTTTTTTTTTTTTAGGTTATGAGACGTCATTTCTGAGTGTCAAATTTAAAGCCATTGAGAGACCCTGTTTACAGGATGCAAACAGCACAGATGCCCAGTCTGAAAAGTTTAAAGTAGGAAAATTCAACTTTTAAACATTAACTACGATAATTGCGTTTCCAAATTAAGCATACAATTAAGGTAAATAATAATGGTATTAAATGAGTGTTATTTTTGTAAACAGTTCTCTATGTTAAAATGTTTGTTGTGACAAATAAAAGACACTGGAACGTAGTGGCAGAGTGGCGCAGGCATGAAACAGTTCATCATTTCAGGAATTTTCTGTGCTTTGTGTATTGGCTGACAATTTAGAGCGCAATGTTTTGATGTACACTGACGCGCTGTTAGTGTTTCATCTTTGATTCATCCGCATTATTAACTACAGTGAAGGGCAATGCTAGTATATGTGTCTAATTCTGTCACTTCAATTAAAATTCACTGTGGCAACACTTCAACTGTCACTTACAATGGCCTTCTTCCGCCATGGAAAATGACATGCAGGATGAGGAGTGATAGGAAACCGCAGCTCTCCCACACCTCTGCAGGGCGAACGCTGGAGTTTCAATTTAAGTTTCCTCAATTGGACATTTTCTGCATCATCAGACTTTGAGGAGCATCAAGCATCACATTTGATGAGAGGCGGCTCTGACGAGTCCCGTCCTCCATCCATCAATTTGGTGCTGACAGCTTCCTACAAGAATCTCATCACCTTACGTGTCAAAGACATTAAATATACAGTGAACTGTCTTCACTGCATATTAGTGAGCCACAAGACAGGAGGAAAACAAAGGAAAATTCAACTTTTAAGGTACATAAGTTGACAATTGACTGCAAACACTGTTTAAATTAGCTTTTCAATATGTGCGTATTAAAGCACTGAGACCATGTAGTGGTTCTACAGCCAAGCGTGACAGGCGGTCAGCAGAACAGAATGATATCCATAAAATTCATTACGAACATGACAGCAGCGTGGAAATAATTCACGGGCTAATGAGTGGCAGGAAAGCATGTGTGCATGCAGGGCCGTGTGTCTGTGTGAGAGAATTGGAGTGTGAGACAAAATATTGACCATCTGCAATGGCTGGCGAGTGTGGGCATGGCAAAGACGCAGGTATACCAGTGCCAGACGGATTAGTTCTGAACACAGATACTTAGCTAATAAGACGGAGTCACTAGTCCATCACCACCAGACTTGACAGATGTTCGTCTGACAGTAAGTTCATGACTTGTTTAGAAGTCATGATTTAGGGGTCCATTTGCAAACATTACCCCACATTTTATCACTGTGACGCAAACATTTGCTCCATATTTACATTTCTCCATGGCTTTCTCAGGGTTGAGAACACAATATAAAAAAAAAAAAAACGCATGATGGTAAATGACCAAACAATAATTTTAAAGAAATGCTGGAGCACAAGTGAGCACTTTCTGCATTCAGATATTTTCTACATTTTTCATTGGTTATATAATAAATGTGTCAAACAAAATGTGTTTAGTTTTCTTCTCTAAATTAATATATTCCAGTGTTGTTTTGTTTTTGTTTTGTTTTGTTTTTCCAATCCTGTTTTTGTGCAGCTGCAATATTCTTACATTATTCCTCATGACGACATTTCATTTATACAATCTGAATTGATCTCTCCGTTCTTACCCTCACAGTGCCGACCAAAGCCTGCAAAGTCATTTGCAAAAGATGTACACAAACTGTAATAATGCAATAAATAAAATGAATGTATACAATATGGTCCAAATCCAATTCTGTTCCCAACAACATATAACTCACAGTGGTGGTGGAATATGCATTTTAATTGTGTTTTGTTTTTGTTTTCCATTACAACAGAATTCAGAGTTGAGATATCTATTCATCAAGCAAATGCAGTTGTGATGAGTGAAATGCCCCACTAAGTTTAAAAGTGTACATGCATTAAAAAAAAGGGCTGCAGTTCATTTGTCCATGTTGTCTTCTAACTATTGCTGACAGAGGAGCCTAAACCTCTTCTTTCCATCTGAAGTTCCTTGGGTGATTAAAGATTAATATATTTAGCGAGGTCAGTTATATTGATGAGTGTGGCAGCAAACCAGAAAGCTTAAAAAGCTCCCTGCAGCATAACGAATGATCCCCACTAAACAGGTTAGTATCGATTTTTACAAAGGCTATCCGCTGACAGATAAATCTAACAGACAGAGATACGGCAAGTATAAAACCCCTGGTGGTACAAACTTAGCTATTCTAATGATTTTCCTCTCCTTTTTTTGACATAAATTGACCAGGTAAATGTCTGTGAATGGCTGTGTGGAATGCAGCACACACAAAGTGAAACTAGAATACCTACAAACCTCATTAGAGATGCCACTCATGGACCTCAGATTCATTTTACAATGTATCTGTTCTCACAGAAACACAATTTTCTTTTCCTAAACAGCAAGGATAGCTCTGTTGGTGAATACGGAGGAGCTCTAATCAAAGACTAATTAGAGGCTCTAGGTCTCATCTTCTGTAACCATGGCACAAATAGCAGCGCTACTCATGCTGACAAGCACACATTATCTTTGTTCATGCTTCTGGGGAATAATCATTGAAGGGATGGAAACTCCACGAAGGTCTGTAGTCGCAGGAGTTCAAAAGGCTGGCACTGATAATGATACTTCTGCGAACAGATAGTGCTTCTCAGAAGACCTGTCTGCTACATATAATTGTCCTGTTTGTATCGATTCGCCAATTCGCCGATTCGCTTGTGCTTTTGGTTGACCTTTGGGAATGCAAGGAAGGGTGAGCCACTCAAAAAAAAAAAAAAAAAAAAAAAAGGGAAAAAAATCGCTTCACTGTGATGAAAGGCAGCTTTAACTCTTGACGGCCCGTTCAATTCTCATTTCTGAGGAAGGACAAAGGTGACAGAAAGATGGTAAATGACAAATCGTATGCAGAGTGGTGAAGACAAAAAGAGACATTGGAGGAGTACTAAAACCCATGGCAGCGCATCGTTGAGGACATTTTTGAAAAGACAAATGATAATCGAGAATGGTGCTGAGCAGCTAAAAAGAGAAGTTAAAAGACAAACCATGTCAAATAAGAAAGTCCAACCCGAAACCTCTTCAGTTTGATCATGTTGAGGCGTCATTTTTCTCATCAGAAATGGAGTTTTAAAATGTTGTTTTCTTTTCCATTTTGTCGTTATGATTGTTTGGACCCTGTTAAATGCAACATGTTTCAACATCTATAAGATTTAGCATAATACTGTAACTATCAGATTCTCAGCATTCGAGGAGCTCGAGGTTGAGTGCAATCACGATGATTGAAAAAAATCAGTTATGTATCAGCTAATAATAATAAATTATCAATAGGACCCACGATCCTTTTTGAATCTAACAGTTTGTAATTACAACATTTTTGAACAAAACAATATAATAAGTAATTTTTTTCTATAATCGGATATATATCATTTTTTGCATATATCGGATGCATAAACAAATGGAGACTGCTGCGAGTGATTTGCCTGATGTACTCACTTGTTACTTGGATGTGTAGATTTATCACCACACCCACACATCATAACCTTTTCACCACCCTTCTATTGTTTTATTACTGATTTGTCTTTTTAGCTTCTCCTGCCTTCTGCCACAACATCGTTTTCTTTTTTTTTTTTCCATTTGTGCTGCATAAGAGATTGAAATCACCCTCTACTGGTTTTCACATTGCTTTCGGGTATTCTGGGAGTCTTTCCACCACTGGAAATATCTGATCCACTCTGAATGAAGCGTGTAATTAAAAGGGATGCTTGTCTGCTCTTGGCTGTTGCCCTTTAATGCGTTTCTATCTTGACATCACTTTGACACCCCTTCACTCGCCTGCTACCTGAGCAGAGGTACATCCACTGGAATGATATGCTGCTGACTGCACGTTAACAAATGTGCACTGAAAGAAAGGCTGAGAAATTACATAAATATATTGTTTTTACCGAGGGGGAATTGTCGACTGTCAAGGGAAATACAGTACATAAAACGATGTTTGAATAAAAATCATAAATCAATAAAAAGGTTGGGTTTTTTTCTACTTTATTTCCCCCTGACGTCTTCCATTCACTAAACCCACAGTGCATGCCTTTAACTAAATTATTTTGTCAAGGATCATTAAATATGGGTAATTTTGCGATAGTGAGAGTATAAGAAATACAGCGACAGCATGTTTAAAAGATGTATGTATTTACATTAGTGATGCATTTGGTTTTGTCTCTGTGTTCCTCGAGATAATGTCGTCGTGTCTCCTGCAGCATGCATTCCCAGCAGGGCGATGAAATGGATCTATCAGTAACATTAACACATGTTAGGGACTGTGGCACACTGTGGAGTATTTACCACAAACAAGAAATATTACTGTGTCAGTGTTGAATATTCTCATTGGCGGCATCTAGAAAAGCTGCTTTGGTTCTTTGCTTATCAGGCCCTCCCAATGTTAACACAGCCCTGGCAACTTATTCCCAAAATCTTATTTAATTACAGCTCAGAGAGCTAGGGATTATGCAAAGTGAGTAAACATTAGAAGAGTGACACAGGGTTTATCTCCTGAGTTGTTTTTTTTTTTTTTTTTACATACAATTGGTTGTCTTTACTGTTTGAGGTATTTCAGTTGAAAACTCGAATGCGGTCACCGCTTTAACGGCTTTAGATCAAATACAAACTGCATGGTTAGCAACATATTGGGCATCATAACAATTCTCAGATCATAATCTACTTATAATATGATAATGTAAGATATATGAAGAACAGTCTAATCTTTAACTTGTTAGCTGCTGAAAACACATTTCCTACAAATGACACTGGATTGTGTAAACATTTTGAAGCTGCAGTGAACAGACGCCAGCATCAGGACCAAGCACAAGAAGTAACTGAAATATGAAAGGTTGCTGTTGTCCAGAATCTTTGTTTTCTGTGAGAGTAACTTTTATTAAGCTGTACTCAGTGCCTAGTTACCAGAGGCCAAATTTCATATTCAGTTAGGTTAATAATATACTCCACATTATATTATAGTAAAGAGAGAGGGAGGAATACACAGAGAGGGATATTTTAATGTGATTGTACTTTGTATGAATAATATCTTCCTACAGGTTTTTATGCACGCTCACTACCTATGGTGAGAAGACAATAAAGTCTTTCTTAAACCTCATGAAACACTTGACAACCCGAGGTTATGAACTGTCAAATGGGCTACTGAACTGACAACACTTAGTTCTTAGATTACATGTAATGTTTGATAAGCAAAGCCCAGTCTTTAAATCTGGTCTTAAATTGAGAGCTTAGTTAAAAATAGCATGGTGCGAAGAGGGTAGGGAATCTTTATTAGGGCATTAATTATGGACTACCTCTGTTTCATGAGGCAGACTCTGCTCCGTCTGTGAACTGGGACTCTTTTTTTCTTCTTTTTTTTCAAACAAAAATTGAAGTTACTGTATTCTGCGTTCTTCGTGAAAACAGACCGGCAAATCAAATAAGCTGAAAGTCAGTAAAGTTTGTCATAATTCAAAGCCATTATATTTTAAAGACAAAAGCATGATTATACGTGTACAAAATGTTTCCACACATCAATTGAATAAATTAGAGCATAAGGATTGGAAAATAAGTGAGACAAGGGAGAGCGAGGAGTGAGGTTCCCAGACACATCGCATGGTAATAGTTTATAGAATAATCTTTCTTACTGATAAAATTCCAACAAAACTTGACGAGTGAATTATTGTTATGACAGCTCAGCTTATGTGGCAACAGTCCAATTTCACATCTCGGAGCTCATTATCAAAACAGGATGAATAAACTGGAATCACTGCTTAATTGACTACTTAATTAACTCCTCAGTAACTCCATGACTCCAAAAAATATATACTGGCTGTTACAATATTATGGAATCATTTTCAGTTACTTGCACAGTATTGCCACTCATTTTGCTTTGTTCCACATTTTAATGAGTTTCTCCTGAGGATGACCTGTTAGCCTGGATCTGCTGTACCGATAAAAAAAGACGTCACACATCAGTGACCTTTAGAATCATGGAAAAGACGACTCTTTTACGCATTGAGAAATAACATTATGCATGTACTGTACCATTTTGTGCTTGTCAGTTTGCTTGTGCTTGTGTGCATATGCTCGCATGCATAAGCAGTAGCATTACCATTGATTACTGTTGTATTACTGCAGGTAATTGGCATTGGTATTTTTTTTCCCTCTCAGCCCAGGGGACTTCCTTTTGCTATGTTAATGAGTTCGCTCAGACGAGGCTCCACAATGCATCGCACGCAGTCGCTGTGTTTTGCATTCGGGAACCACACTCGGACTAACTCCGTGAAAATGATGGACAACCATCGCACTCAAAGCAAATGCTTCCTCGTAAACACAATAAAAATGTGAGACAGCCCCTGAAAAATGGCTTTCTCAATGGGACTTATTGTGGTTTTGCAGTTATCTTCACGATGAAGAAGCCATGAGCTCAGGCAGGAAATCTGAACTGACTGCTTCGTTAAAGGTGTGTCTTGAATAAGAGGAGTTCAGTCAATGTGCTTTATGACAAAATATAAAGCATATCCAATAAGTGTTAATACTTTTTATAGATAATCATTCATGGTTAAGAGGTTTAAATTGACTGGTATATTGCCTCGTCATCCAACTTGCCCAATTGCTCCATATTGTTATTGTGAATGTTTTCCTTAGTCTTTTATTCTGCCAGTTACATCTTCCTCTTCAATTCTTTTCTTCTGGGAAAATGTCACGGCTGAAGTCCAAGAGGTATGTGTGTGTCTGACTTCAGCAACTGTAAGTCTGAGTCATCGTAGGTCTGCTCTCATTCTCTTTGCCAGTTGTCATTTCACCGGTTGCAATACATCACCCTCACTTTGTTTCCACAGCAACACAATGAACAAAGTCACTGAAAAGTTATACAGTTTAAAATGGCCTTTGTTTTAAAAGGAAATAGAGCTAGAATGTAAAAGAACAAAAAACAATATTGATTAAAACCAGAAGATAAGACTATATATGTTGTTCAGTGTCACAAGATGATTTATATCTTTTTTTTTTATTATATTCAATATTTGACAGTTTTATGTCGATCAAAATACAACTATGTTGAACACAGATGGTATACATTGTTTTTATATTGCATCAAAAATTATAATTATTTTGTTATAAAACATTAGAAAGCAATAGTATAATAGGGCTAGTACGTTATACATTTGTATCTACAACCAATATCTTTTCAATAAGTATTGTGGGACAATGATATTTGCAATTTGTTTTTGAATTTCAATTAATGTTTTTTAAAGGTATGTCAATCTTTTTAAGGCATCCTTTTAATACCTCTTCAACATCATATCTCTGAGCAACGAGTGATCATCAGTGGTGTGTTTTCTTAAGGAAAACGTGACAATTTGTCAAAAACAATGTGACAGAACAACACAGTAGTAGTTTAGTCTGCATGGCGTGAGTGGACACCAAACAGGTAGAAAATGGAAGCCAAGGCAGCACCACAGGTTTAGACTGTATGTGGTGTGATGGATATGCTCAGTGCAACACTCTGGTCAGCAGAAACTTTAGGGCTTCACTGATAACAAGTGCTCCAGCAGAGAAGTGGAAGTGAAACTGTGAAAACTGTGAGCCTCAGCAATGTGTAGGTATAAAAAGAACTGGCACAGTCTCATTTGGTGGTCCATAAGTTTCCTGAAACTTTTTCTGATAAAAGAAGGAAAACCGTTGTGGTGATGGCTTTCTTTCTGACAATATGAAACAAAAGTTACTGTTCATATACCATCAGATATCCACCAGAAGGCAGTTATACCCTGGAGTTGTCACCAGACAACCAAAAGAGAGAAACACAAAACCTCATTCACACCTTGCGATATATTAGATTTTCCTAAACTACATAGCGCAGTCATTGACTTAACAAGTGGTTGTAACTGGCCAAGAACAAATAAATGGTTTGATTACTATGCTCATAATGACCACTTGTAATTTAAAATGATAATCAGGAGTTACACACTACAGTGGCTTACTCTTGATATATGTTACTAGATGAAAAAGTAGAAATTGTATGTGTGTAAAATCTAAACTAAAGGACCAGTTATCATATGTCAAAGGTTCTCACTCTGCTGGCTTCTTCAGCACATAGTGCCGGCTCAGTGCTCTATATATGTGGCACTTCAGTCATAATACCCCCTTTGATCCTGCTCTGCTGGTCCACTGAATCCTGCTTGATGACCTTTTACATAATCCCAGTCCTTTTCACTGGACCACTAGATCACATCACATAAGGGAGTTCCAAGGATTTTCCTGCTGGCCTTCTTTTAAATGTGTTAGTAAAGATTGAATCAAACGTCTAATTAGGGTAATATGGAAAAGTCACACACTGTAATATTATTCTAAAAATCATCAATGCTTGGATACATAGGGTCATCGTTTAAAACAGCAGGACAAAAGTAACATCTCGTACCTTTATTCTGCTCTCTAATAATTAGAATTAGAATTAAAATATGTACTTTTTCTTTTTTCTCAACCTGCATGATAATACTGTAATAAACTGAACTGCTCTTTTGTGCTGGTTCACACTTTCTGTTTAGATTGATGAAACAGTGAACAGCTTGACGTGGCTGACCTTGATAGTCAACAATTTCACACATTCATGAAAAAGATGCCTCTGAAAATGACTGTGCTTCAATGGCACAATGTTAAAATGCTGCCACAGTGGAGAAACAGTCGAGACATATGCAGGATGACACATATTCAATACTGCTCGGTCAGAATTAACCTGGCTTGGTAAATAAGCTCACTGCACACCATTTATTAAACAAGTATAAGCCTGTTTTAGTTCAGGGGCTACATTCATCCCAAATTGATCTTTAATGGAAAGAACCAGTATGTCATATATACATTTATATCAAATTCATCAACAAACAACAGACAGACAGACAGACAGACAAAAAGACACGTTTTAAAACTATGGTGAAATTACATAAAAAATTAGGATTGTTTTATTTTATTTTATTTTATTTTATTTTATTTTATTTTATTTTATTTTATTTTATTTTATTTTATTTTATTTTATTTTGTTTTATTTTATTTTATTTTGTTTTATTTTATTTTAAATAAATTAGTTTACTCCTTCATATGTGCCTTTAGTATTTAGAGGACGTATGCTGTGCAGAATCACGTTGACTGACTTTTTTTTAAACGCGCATTTGGAAAAACCTTCTGCGTCTTGCTGTTTATAGTTACGGTAAAGATTAGTACGCTGGTGTGAATGCCTGGCGGTTATTAGTACAAATAATGTTCTAGATTCTGTTCAACACATTGGCACCTTTCATTAAAATATACCCCGTTTCAGAAATGATGTTATCTATTTTTATGAGGCATAAAAAGACGAAGGTATTGATCAAAATTAACCCTGGATGGATGACGTGTATGTTTGGGTCCTTCCAGTTTCCGGGTGTGGATAGCTTGTTTGCAGAAGAAGCCACTTCGCCCAAAAGATGTAAGTTTTAGCTCTTTTATTCGAGCAGTTTCATGGAACAAACCACATATTTATCAAGCGATGACTATGTCCTAATGGCTCTCTCTATATCGTGCTCGTTAGGTCTAAGGTAACGTTTAAAATCACCCTGACGTCGGATCCCCGGCTTCCATACAAAGTGTGAGTACAGACTGCTCAGTCGCTGCAGACATTTCTGTTTCATTTACAAGATATTGTTGTTTTGTGTTTTTATGTCATTGTTATGATTATGATTCACCGCTATCACAGAATTTTGTCGAGCATTATGGGGTAAAACTGTTGAAACGTATCTATTATAAACCACGTTACACATGTTCAGTGGGATGCCATCTGCTTGTCGGAGTCTGTGATTCACGTTTGCATGACAGCAGCACATTAGTCTTCATCATTTTAAAGTCTTTTTATCAGAGGATTAGAGTTAATAAACTGACATTTTAATCGATATTATAATCATAATACAGGTTGATATCTCAAAAGACATTTGATAGAAAACTATATATCTAAGGATAGAGTGATATCCAGTTGTCACAGCAGCTCCATATTACACAACAGTGTTAATATCTGAATGAAACATCTTTTTCACTCTCTTTCTTCTGTATAAAAGCAACAGTTAATTTATAAACTGATGATTGGTCTGTTGCAACAGACAAAATGCTGAAATCAGAGCTGATAGTGGTATTGGTGCCAAAGTATGGGTTGATTTGTAAAAATGTATGCTACAATGAGTTTGTCTAAAGTTTACAGCTGTTTCTATTTTATTGCTTTGGCCCGTTATAGATTGAATTGGACAGTATGTGGCCCCTGGACAGAAATGGGATTGACGACCCTGATTTAAATACTATTAAATACTATATTCAAAATACTTTATAGAGATTAGAGCAAACGTAACCTCGGGTCACAGCAAATCTTTATATTTACTCTTTTAGACCATATTTGAAATCAAAACACAACTTTTCAGTTTGATTCAAATTTGGGCTTTGGGAGATTTGATATTGTAGCCTGTCGATCAACTGTCTGCATCTGGTTCAGTTTCAACTTTTAGAAACATGCATCACATATTTTGATATCTTGTTTTATTTACTTGGTAAATATAATGGTTTAGTCTGCAAACTTGTTGCACAAAGACACAATAGGGGGTGTAGTTTAAGCGTTCATTGCCCCCTGAATGACACTGGATCTTGTTTTTACAGCCATTTCTGCCACATTATACGCAATCAAAATTTCTCTGACACGAACTGTGTACTTTGAAGTAATTAACTGAGTCCGTGCAGACAATTTTAACCTTAACCCAAAGACAGAGGTGTTCTTCTAATGGGGTCAGACAAGGCCGCACTGGGGCTGTTAGTGTCTGAGCATGAACAGAGGGATAATAACAATAATGAAGTATCACTTCACCTCGACCAGAGAGCTGAATTTGAGTGTGTCATCAATCTTTTTTTTCCTTTTAGGTGAACATGTTCAGAGATTTTTTTTTTTGCAGTTTGCTGTACTTTGTGTTCTGATGTTTACACCCGCACACAATGTGAAGCTTCAGATCTTGTTCTGCTGCTCTCTCCGCTTCTGCCTGAGCCGATTGATTTTGCCCTCGACCACCTCAGCTCCTTCTGCATTACCTTACTTGGCGATTGCATTTGAAGGCCTGGGATTTATTTGTTTGGGTTTTTTTTTTTTTAATTTCCCATCTTCGTGAAATGTTTCTTTTGGTTTGTTTTTGTTTTGCCCCTGGGAGGTCTCCACTCCGCTCTCAAAACGCCACTGCACAACTCATTGGAGGAATATCACACTGGAAGTCTATTGTGTCTAACTACTTATCCTATATTAAGTTTTACAACCTCTGACGAAAGTAATGTTACATTCAGTTTGCCTTTAGCTTTTCTACTTTTTTTTATGGCAGTCAAAATAAATGTCTTGCCTTAGATTTGTGCTTCTATCTTGTTAAATTGTAACATGACTGAATCTCTAAAGCAGCCAGTCAATTAACAATGGATCACAACGAACGAACAAGTTCAGTTATGTGGTGTTGCTGCTTCATGAGGGACCTTTATAGCTAATATACAAACTGGGTTTTATTATATTTGGTGTTTTTAGGATCCTGTTTTATTGTTTTTGCAGACTAAGTGTTCCTGAGAGCACGCCATTCACAGCGGTTTTGAAGTTTGCAGCCGAAGAGGTGAGCTCACAGTTCATCATATGATACAAATGCATCCCTGAGTCACAACAATAAAATCAATACAATTCTATTACATTTATGATAAGGTCGTCAAAGGAGGACATTGCGCCACATTATGGGGTTGTTGTTTTTTAGCTCTTGTATATCAACTAATGTTTTGAGCTGTCAGTGTATTGGTTATTTAAAAATACCAAATGTGAGAAAAAAACACGATATGTGAGCAGGCGTCCTCATTTTAAGCTTCGGTGGACTTGCAGATATTAAAGGCAGCTCGGTGGAGGGTTTTAAAACCAAGACGAAGACGCGCTTGTTCACTTTTTTTCATTGGTCTTAAACTGTGTGCATGATTTTCAAGTTAATACAGGTTTGCACAGCACAGCCATTAACTGCTTCTGTGTGTCGACTGACCTGTCTGAAGTTCAGAACACGAGCCCGGGGTTGTATTGGGTCAATAGGCCAATCATATTTTCCATCAACAGCACTGCATCATTGTTTTGCCTGATAGTGCCTCATTTTAAGACATGAATATGCAAATATGGGTAAAGGCCTCTACTATTTAAGTGGTTTTGGGCTCGGGTAGGAAAAAAGATAATAGAAACTAATTTGGGAAAATATCCATAAAAGGCAGCGGCGATCACATCAGGCAGATATTATAGCTGTTTGTGGTTCACACAAAGAAAAGTTCAAGTGGGGGCCCGTGCTTCACAAAGCTTCATGATTAGATAAATCAAGTATCAATAACACTTCTCCATAACTCAAATAATCCTCGAGAGGAGTCATTAACTCACAACAGATCGCACCTCCTGAGTTGCATGTTTTCAGAAGTAAATTGCCTTTGGAAAAAATGTTCTATATGCATGCAAACCTGAGGAACACATTATCAACTTGGTCACAAATTCATCCGCGTGTTTTTGTCGCTACATGTGACAATATTCCACAATCCTATAATTTGTATTCCACGTGTGGAGCTCCTATTACCTGGCGGTGCTTCGCCTCGCCAACCTTATCTGCCTGGTGACAGACTGCTCCCTCCGTCCTTATACTACAAATCCCACCAACCCACATCTTCACCCTTGAAGTGGGACATGTATTGTGGCCGCGCCGAGTGATCTCCTTCCAGAAATTCAGTCGCGGACGTCTTTGCCTCAGGCGCCCTTCCGAATCCTTTCTGCGTGTGAGCGTACATGTGCAGGTGTCGCTGTGTGGGGAAAACTTGTGTGTCCAACAACCGTGAAAGTTGGCAGACAAAAGGCTGAAAACAAAACACAGCCTTTTTTTTTTTTCACCAAGTTCGCTTCCGGAAAAATGTGTTTGCAGCTACGATTCTGGTTGAAAGTTTCAACTAATTGTATGATAATGTGTGTCTCTTCATGGTTTTTTTTTTTGTGTTTTTTTCCCCCTTACTGTCTTCAGGCCAAGTGTAATTGTGTAGCAACGTTCCCTAAATTCTGTGAAATGTGAAGTTATGAGGACTGAAGTGTGATTTTAATGTTCCTCCTTCAATCTGTTCCAGTTCAAAGTGCCATCAGCGACCAGCGCAATCATTACAAATGGTGAGTTTGGGCATAAAACAACACCTTTAACCTAATGATTTTCAAACTACTTCAGGAGCAAAAGCGAAATGCTGAGAAGCTGGATAGTCATTAGGAGCTGCCTCACTGTTCTAGAAAGAGAATCTCATTCTCTTTACAAAGTGAGTGTTTTGACAGGAACGTTTCAAAACTTTTCAACAGCAAACTGGGAGGATTTGACAGCGCTTCAATAGATCCGGACGTGCTCACTGTACTCTTTGAACTGCACTCTGATGCTGGAAATAAACTGATGCTTGAAATACTGTCAAGTCACATAATGGTATACAACGATCAGGGAAAGCAAGCCTAAATTGTCACTTCAAAATGTCGGAATCTTTTATTTGGCACGGCTAAAATTAGGATGACGGGCAACGTTTTTGAAATACCATGATCCCTTCAACATCCAAGTAAAAATAATGTGCTTTAAAAGACTGTCAGCCTCCCTTATGTGCTATAAAAGTCCTGCTTCAGCTCAGAATAAGAGTCAAGAGACCTGAAGAGATTTTATCCATCCCGTCCTCGTCTGAAGCCAGCGATAGCTGCAGGGCTAATTCTCGAGTTTACTCAGCAGTTGGGGAAACAAAAGTCAGTTTGTGAGATCCTGCAGCTCTTATCTCTGTGTCGACCGCAGCTGAGGCTGTTACCTTCCACCTTGCTGCAGGTTTGTTGGCAGCCGTCGTGCTCGTCCTCAGTTCAGAAAATGCTCACAGCGCAGCAGCCAAGTTACTCAAGTGACCCAGTTTTCATAGAATCAATTAACTTGTTTCCCGCTAATTGAAAATGATTGCCAAAAGCATTTCAGTGTAACATCGTAGCGGTCTCTGTTATGAATGAGTTTGTAAAGAAACGATAAGTTCAGCTGCCGGAGGAGCTGCGTCCATCCATCAAGGACTTTTCAAAAATGCTTGTTTACTGTACCTGATATGTAAGCCTCCTTTCTCATAATCTGCAGGTTGTAAAACCTGTTTATTAGGTGGCAAATTTGAGTAAAACTTTAAATGTGGAGCCGCATCCTTCTCGTTACCCAACACTTTATTGATTCTGTAAACACAGTCGCAGCAATCACCTGAACAAATGACAGCAAATTGTCTTTGTGGGTGTTGGAATTGAAATAGTTTGCTTGTTCATTGTTGCCCATCAATTAACCAGCAGAAAGAGACGCAAAAAGCAGATGTTTTGTTGAGCTCTGCTGTGAAAAGGGACAGTAACACACTGAAAGTAAAGTTACTTCTGAATTCTGAGTTTTAAGAGTTTAATTAGTGGTATATTTATGGATCTCGGCACCAGCTGCCGGCATACTTGCTGATCCTCGTCGTCTATACTGAACAAATTCACTTCATTTGATTGTTCATCTCATGAATTATTATTCATTTATGTTTTGCTGCTCATTTGCTTCAGATTTTTCTCACTGCATTGACTTTTTGTTTTATTGTTTGCCTTGCAGATGGAATAGGAATCAACCCTGCCCAGACTGCAGGTGAGCCGTTATGTTCTGCTATTAAATCATCTTTAAAAGCTTCTTTCTTTTAAGGACAAAAGAAGAAAAAAAAACTTTAGTGCTCATATATTTCTACTGAATCCACCATAAGTGATGAGTTGCGTGGTTTCTCCCTCCATTCAGTTTCATTAGAAACCTAATCAAGCTTTTCTTTCCTCCGAGCTCCTCACTGCCTGTCAGTACGCTTCCATCAAAGCATTAATAAGCCCACGCATTAACACAGAACTTGAACACGTGTATTTCGTAATGCACTGTGGTAATACTTGCAGGCCTTGGTTTAATAATGTGAAATATTAGTCTGGTAATGTCTCTCGAGGCAGCGTCTCTGTGGGTGGTTCGCCAAGAAAGGCAGGACATTAGACTTGATGATAAACCAACTTGGTTACAAGCTGTTTCAGATAGTTGAATTCCACTTAAAAAAAAACCATTTGTTTTATCAACGTGCATTTGGGCTTGACATGTAGTCGAGAAGAATTTAGACTGTTTTCATGTAATAATACTAAATAAGTGGGTGTATTGGAATGGATTGGATTAAATGAAGAGTCAAAAGGTCCATAATAAATCAGCAGTGCGACGAAGAAGCATGATAAAAACAGTTATCGCTAACTTTATCAGCCTGGCATCAAATACGTCTGAGTGAAACCTTTTCAAGTCTGAGCAGAGCATTAGTGAAAATCACGCTAAAAGCTTTTGTGAGGATGGATAAAAGTTTAAGGAATCTCACCACACCCATCTACCCTCAAACCCAAAGGTGCTGGAATTCCTCGCTATGGCAGAAGGTTTCATCATTGTTAAGGCTTCCTGAAATATCTTGCCACATACATCTCAGTGTTGAGTGTGGTCGTGAGTCAATTCCAACCCACAGAGGGGAAAATTAAATCTGATACAGAATTCGATAAAAGGCATCTGACATACTGAAATGTTCCAAACGTCACAAAACGCCTGCCTTTTTGTAACTCAGTGGAGTCTATTCAGTTACGTATATGAAAGGGAAAGAAGTGGTAATTATACTTTAAGTTAATTAGAAAAATGACAAGAGACGAGGCCGACGTCAGACTTGACTTTAAATGTTAACGTTTTCTCCCGAACCCCAGCGAGTTGCATTATCCCGGCGTCGGCCCGTTTTCCCCGAGGTTCATACTTAAAGTGTGTCTTATGTAAGTCATCGCTCTCATCAAAGAAAGTAACGGCTGACTGGGCTTTCTGCATGGAGCAGGGGACGGTAATGCCTGCTCTGACCAAAAGGCAGAAACGGAGTCTTTTCTGCAAAGAAAGGAGATGGTGGTGGGCATTCACAACACCTTTTTATCTGCGTTACACTCATGCTGGGTGCTGCCGAGAATAGCCTCAGTTCAGACACCTCTGTCAGATTCCCTTTTTTCGCCCACTGCAGCCACTCTACCTCTTGTTCACAGAATTGAGTACATGATGGGAGTTTATCTGATGTCATTTTAAAATCTCTCTCTCTCTTTTTTTTTTTTTTTTAATTCTTCACGCACACACCTCATAGTGCCGGTCTTGCACTTTTACGGAGCATCACAATGCCTTTTAGAATGACTTTTGCATGTTTGCCTTTAGCATTCACGCCAGTTTACTTGCTGGTTCGTCATAGTTTATTTTATTAAACTTGCAATTTGTAAGATTATTACTACAGAAGAGTCATTTTGGCTAAAGTTTTGTATTCTTTAAAACAATCCAAATGCGTGTGCCCAACTTTTAGAGATGTCCCCATTGTTTGACGATCTTAAAATGTTTGTATGAAATATGTGATAATTCCCCTCACAGCTGGCCAATTGACATGTTTCTGTCAGCTTTCGTGATAATTAATGCTCTTGATAAAATGTGCGGGATATAAACTGCAGTCTTCATTCGGTGCTCTGTCCTGTGTTACAGGCAATGTGTTTCTAAAGCACGGATCCGAGCTTCGCCTCATTCCCAGAGACAGAGTGGGAGGACAGGGAGACTGATGCCGCTTTTCTTCGTTGACGGCATAATGACTCATGCAGCAGAATCACATAACACTTGAGACCCAGGAAACTCCTCAGCGTGTGTCATATTTATTTTTCTGGCCCACAACTGACAGTGACTCACATGAGAATATGTATATTTAAAAGTTACAGTATTGATGAAGTGCATCACATATTTGCATTTTGTTTTTCCCTTCATTATCTGTCAATTGCAAAAGTTTGGAGTAGCACCAAGAGACACACGGAGACCTTTACTTATTAATTACTATGGAAAAACTCAGCAGCTGCATCCTGATGAAGATGTTCACTAAAATAACAAACAACTAAATTAATGGGGGCTTTTCTATCTTTGTAAATGACAATAAAATTCCACAATGACTCACTGTTAATGCTTCTTCTGTAATGTTTAATTGACATTTGGAAATGCATGAGGTGTATTTCTTCTTTTTTTTTTTTTAATAAATGTATGATATAATATATTAGCGTCACTTGATGGAGTAAATCCAATTTCTTTTTTAATTTCTTTTGTATGTTGGGCACATGTTGTGTTCCTCAACCTGAACTTAACTGGACTTTTATTATGACTTCTGCTTGTAGATCAGATTCTCCTTTAACTAAAAATGATCTTCAGATCTAAGTATTTGCAGACATATGGCTCTTTGCTGCCCTCTGTCAAGATACATTTCAACATCAATTTGCACTTTCTGCTTTGCCTTTTTAATCCATGACTTGTTAAAAACAACAGCTGGTTTTTTGTTTAATATTCATCGCTGGCGTAATTGATAACTGACAAGCGAATGTTGAGAACACAGAAAAGTAAAAGCAGATCATAATCCACAACTATGACAGAGTTTATTTTCATCCATGAAATAAACGTCAAGCGTTTGCAGCCATTTGTCCAGTTGTTTTATTTCCTGGTGACATTTAGAAAATTAATAATGCAAAAAGCTTAAATATATCGTTATAAACTATCTGAATCGTAAACCGAATGAAAGGCGGTGAATAGATCAGCAGTTTGCTCTGAAAAAATACTCAATTGTTTCTCTGATTAATGTGAGGAAGCAGTTTATCTTCTCCTCCACATTAATCATAATCATCTCAGAAGGTCTGAGTCATTTGTTCCCAAATTGGTTCCCTTTCTCCACCCAAGAGAGGCAGAGCTCTGCCTGGTAAAGAAAAATTGGCTCCCGAGAATAATGGGAGCGTGCATGCTGCAACACACTGAGCGAAGGCTCACGGTTGTGTCTCGGGAGCTATTAGGATGCAGATGGGGAGGAGGAGCAGGAAGACTGTCACGAATGGATTTTCTCATTTATTTTAATCAAAGTCACTGCTCGGCACATTCACCAGAAATTTTGTTTCCGAAATGGAAAAAGACGACTTGAGTGCCCCGAGTGTCGCAGACGTTATCCATCACACTGTTGCAGTGTTTATGTCGGCTCTTCCCCAAAAAACAATGTTTAATTACTGCAGGTGTTGGAAAAATAATCTTTGTTTACATGCCGGATGGAAGCACCCGATGGAAAACAATCGGAATCTTTTGTTTTCTTTTTTTGACTCGTGAAATGAGTGTGAATGTTATACATATTTTACATAATGATGATGATGATGATGATGATGAAGGAGCTGCACGCTGGTGTAGTGGCAACCAGTGTCACATACAACAAGACAAACCTGGTTAGAGTGTGAGCGTACGGGGCCTTTCTGACTTTTCATGCTTTCCCTGTGCATTTTCTCCCACAGTCCAAAAACGTTCAATTTATTAGTAACACAAATCTTCTCTTCGGTGTGAGTGTGTGTCTGTCTGTGTTTGCACTATGAGATGAAGCGAAGGTCCAGGGTGTACCGAATCCAGCGCTCCACCACTTCAAAATAAATAAAGCGGTGAGGCATGATAGATGCTGATGAAACTCTATAGAAAAGACAACAAATGTTTTTTTTTAAATTTGAAAATGGTCACACCCTTCAGGCCTGAAATTAAAAATGCATACGAAATTGACAACAATATAATATTCATGAGAAATAGCTTTTTTCATCACAGCTCTCTGTCCTGAGCCGGTTGCTGGATGTGGTCTTTTACTTCCAATCTTAAGTTAAATGGCAGTCTGATGTCTCTGCAGCAGAGAGATGAAATTTTAATCAAACATTGAAAAATAGAGAAGAGCATGTGTTTTTGTTTTTGTTTTTTTTAAACCTGCTTTTTGTGTTATTATTCAAATATATGTTGTGTATTTCAGTTTTTAAGTTTTAAATGTTTTGTTTTTGTTTTTTGTTTTTATCTTCGCTGCAATTACTGATATAACATGATCATGCATATTTGGTTTATTTTCTGAAGTGTGGGATCTATCAACAATGACCACATATAAGAGACAGAAAAGACAAAGATAGCAAAACATCCTAATGGAGCAAAAAGGATAGAGACAAAGGACAGACAGAACACATGAAAACAAGAGAGTATTAAAAAAAAACAAAAAAAACAGGCAACACCACCTGTATGGATTGGAGCAGGACATTGTTCAGCCTGCAGGAATCACCTTCCTGCTGTCCTTGACCAGCCGATTGGGTTCAGTGAAAAGATGTCAATCAAATAAAAGTAAGTAGAGGAGGTGCGTGCAGCACAGCTGCTTGTCCTTTTATTTCAAGTGTGGCAGCTTCATGTTTTTTTTTAAGTACTTGCATCGTTTTTCTGTCTTGCCTCTATTTAAAGATTAGGATTTTAATTGGAATCTGCAAATAAATGCAAAAATGTGTTTGATGCAGAGTGGGGACATTAGTTACTAGACCCATGTGACATACTGCTTTTTAATATCAGACGCCTCATATCTATATCGATTTGAGCAGAATT